>NW_027526203.1:130003366-130603366 GCF_048455015.1 Haemaphysalis longicornis | reverse complement strand
AGCGACCGCTTCTAAGCGCTATCTAAAATGCCGCAGGAGGCACACACGAGGTTGCTTGTGAGGTAAAGGAGCTTATAATGTGGCCGAACATGGTACTATAAAACATCAACCGCGCCGCTAGTGAAAGCGCAAATGCAATACCTGCCGGGGTGGTAAGCCTAAATATCTCTGGCGGAGCCAGCCGGCTGTCTCGAGAGGTTCGAAACTGCCGCCATGAGGCGCGCGGTTCCCTATTGGCGCAAGTCGTCAGGCTCCTCCCACTGCCGCGTGCGACGTGCGTCATTTTCTGAGCGAGGCAGAAGCTGCCGCGCACGCGAATCGTCGACGCGGGCGTGAAAAAATCGCATGCGCCACGCCCACTCGCTTGAATCGCGTGCAAAAATGCGCCATGCGGTTCACGTTGCATATTGAGCTAGGACAATCAATAAAAAAAGCAAAAGGTGCTCGCTGAAGCGCAACTTCAAGCTTCTGTCCCGCAAGATGAAATGAACTCTCTGAAGCCGTAAGTGAAGGCAAGCAAACCTCAAACTGAACAAACTGAAGTTAATCAAAGTGCATTTTGAGAATTAGGGCACTTGCAACAAATGTGTTTTTCCCTGTGATAGAATGTGTTTTCTCTACATTTTTGATGTGCTTGACGGACCATTTCCACAGAATGGCGCCTGTTGTATTGGTCAGGGAATTTCGTTTAAAATGGTCATGGAAAACATGGAAAAGTCAGGGAAATCGAATTAGGCAATTTGCTGACACACTGAGTGGCCAAATATGTGGATTAGTGAGCATTTCTCCAGGGCTTCAGGGCCGGTGCCGTGGGGCAGCAAAAGATCCCTTTTCTTACACCCTGCATGGTTTCTTGTGTTGGGCATAGAAATGCAGTGATGGAAGTGCTGCTCCAATTGCTCCAAACTGCTCCAAGACGAAACTTTTGCTTCATGCTGCTCCAAATGGTCATTTTAAGGGATTTTTGCTCCAAACGTGCGCCAAAGGGGCATTTCGAAAGCGTGTGGTAGCACTTCCAACTCTGGTGCAAAAAATGAAACTGAAAGTAAACTTGTCTCTAGTGTCACCTTTATTTAAACATCCAAGTCAAACCCACTTGTAAACTGAGTTTGCTGCGATGTGTCTGCGCATCTGTAGACATGGCCTTCTTTATCTGTGATCGTCCATAGCTTTTTTTATGGCTTTACGGCCGCCCTGGGGCATTGCCATGTTTGTCATAAAGAACATATGAACGGTTCTTTGTGGCGTGTACTAGTGTTATTCGGCTTTATATTTTTCAAGCTGTTTTTCTGCAATCATTTTCTATTACATGCTGCATCAGTCCAACTCCAACGTTGTTGTGGTGTACCCAAACTACATATACAGGCAAACCCGGAAGTTAAAATGTTCAATTTTTTTAAAACGTGGTGTAAGGATGACTGTGGTTTTGTGGCTTTTGCTCTAATTGTGTTTACCCTGTTTTAGTTTTTGGCTGCAAGTGGAAATGTACGCTTTAAAACTAGGACAGTTTAATGATGTACCTCAAGTATTTTTATCCGAAAGTTGAAGGCAACAGAGATATTGTTTGGATTTTTGAAATGATGTGCCTAGGCATTTGATCATTGGTTTTTACATGCAGTATGGTGCATAATAAATATTGGAAACTTTAACAGTTTTCTTGTGAATTATATCCACCCTTATAATTCTATAGAAGCATATTTTGGCATCTGCTCCAAAGTGGCTTATGGCTGCTCCAAACTGTAATTTTGCCTGCTCCAACAGCTGCTCCGAGAAGTAAAATGCCGCTTCCATCACTGGAAATGTCTATTCGCCCCCAGTGTTACGTGTAGAATTGCATTGACAAGCTTGGCATTTCTACCCACCTGTGGTTATGTTACTGCCACACGGTTCGCAGTGTGCAGACCTGTTGGGAAGCTGGAAAGGCAATTTTCTGTTCTTAGTGATGACATCGGCTGTGAAAGCAGTGTTCTGCCCCTTCACTTTAGCGTGTCGTTTTCTGGCCGTCTTTTATTCCACTTTGCTAGGTGCTTTAGACGATGCTGCCACAAGAAGTGTTGTTAATCGGTTGATGGCCAAATAATCGGTTGATGTCGGTAGCACCGCCGTTCCAGTCTTGTCCCGTGGTCGTGCGCGTAGAATAGACGGGCACTGCCGCTTTTCTCACCCCTGTTTCAGGCCAGCTTGGAGGACTGTATGGGGAAAGGAGAGGTGCATGTGCGTAACGAGGGCTTTGCGTCCTAGGCCGTGCCAGAAGCGGCCGGCCCCTGTTGGCACTGTGCGAGTGGTACTTGCTGCCACTGACGGGGTCCCTCCCCTCTTTCTTTTCCTGTGCAGCGGCGGTGCTGAAGTACGAGAACAATGTGATGAACATCCGGCAGTTCAACTGCTCCCCGCACCCTTACTGGCTGCCCAACTTCATGGACGTCTTCACCTGGTCCCTGCCCTTTGTGGGCGAGAAGGGTCAGCCCCTTCCTGGCCTCCTTCCTTGCCTGTGCTCTGTGTCCATAGGTGGTGCACGGGTGCCTGGCACAGTTGTGCCCACGGCCGCTGTTTGCCAGCAGCGAGGCTCGGCTGCGCACCGGGTGCCCCACCACTTGTGGGCACAGAGCCCTGTTTGTGGCTGCATGGCTTTTCGTGCGTGCGGAATTGACATCGGCTGATTTTCTCCCCTATTTGACAGTGACGGAAATGTTGGTCAACGTCCTGAACATCTGCTCAGACGATGAGCTCATGACGGAAGGGGACGACACGTTCGAAGGTAGGCACTGTGTCCCCCTTCACTGCTGTCTCGCCCAATGGCTTTCGATTTGGCGAAAAAGAAAGAACTATGGCGGTGCTCTGATGATGGCTTTTGAGCCTGCATTAGCATTCTTCACCCTCGAGAGCGAGTTTTGCAATGTTGCTCCAATAAAAAAGTACGACCGCCCTTGCAGAAAACCGAAGGAAACAACTGCATTGGTGGCTTCTCTCTTTAAGGTTTTTATTCAAAGCACACATTTCCATTAGTACTTTCTGTATGCAGTGCCGCGCTACACTTGAGAAATCTAAGCCTAGGACAGTGGCTTGTTATTTCAGAGACCCTCAAAGAAGATCTTTCCGTGTGTCTAAGAATGCATGACGTTACTTGTTGCCGGAGCCTACCGGAAAAGCGAGGCAGCGAGGTAGTTGCTTACGATTTTCGCCTCTTTTCCTGCAATACTTGTATCCCTGGAAGTAGATGGGCTTGCTTTTTCCTCGACTGTTGCGCCATGTGGGGCTTTTTGAGACTTGCGTGGGTGGTGGCCTGTGGCGGTGTCTCTTCTCCAGCCTGCTAGCATTCTTGAGGCACCCGAGTGGTGGGAGGTGCACAGGTCAGAATCTTAATTTGAGCCTGGCTTGTGTGGCTCAACCCACCACCGGGGTGCGTGCTCCCTCTCTCTCTCTCTGTGCTCTGTTCTTCTCCCGCTGTGTGGTGGCGTGGGTCTGTGCTGCTAAGATGTCGGTGTGCATTCTACCTCTAGCCGCCTATTCACTGTCCCTAGGTCTGTCCTCAGGAACCGAATCTCAGGAGGATAGTGAGTAAACCCTTTGTGCCTCGGAATGTGGCCCCCTTCCTGTTCTGTCGTGCGATTGGGAACCGTTTTCTAAGCACCTTGTTAGGGGCAAAAGAGTGCAGCTGAGCATGGCTTCAGAAGTGGCGCACTAGTAGAGCTTTGCTCAGATGGAGGTGCCGGTTGTGTGTGAAACACGGCTGGTCGTGCAGTCGAGTCCACTTATAATGATACCGTTTATAGTAATATAGTCGATATATTGCACCGTACACTTTTGTATGCTTCCCATAATAAAATAAACCGCCTATTACAATGCTCCAGTGCCGCGATATCGCTATAACGGTTGAATCCGGTTACTGCGTGCACCAAAAATTCCAGCCGCCGTGATGTCCGTCGCATCCCTTCCACCCCTTAGAAAATGAGTCAACTGCACGCTTACAAGCAAGCGAGGAAGGAGAAGAGCAGATTTTCTTCTGAACCACCCTCCTGGTGCCGCTCACGCGTTGGTTTGTGACACGTGCGCACCAATTTGAATTTGACTGGGTGCCTCTTCAAGCCTCTGTTTTTCCGCGGAAGGGACGTCAGGGCTTATGTTTTTGAAACGTCCCAATGCCTTACTGAAGGCGTGATTGTTGCGCGGTCTGCGGTGACAGTGATGACTTCAACGATCCAGTTGTGCAGCCCATAGAGTTTCATACAATAACAACTAGACAACTAGAGAGGAATCTGGCGCTGCGATCGTCCGCCGCAATGGGTGTGACGGGTATTGGATTCAGATTGGCGCTTGATGGCTTGTGAAAGTTACTATGGATTGAATCGTGCAGGCAGTTTCGTTTTCGTTTTGGACTTGCATGAATGCATTTGCTTTCCTACGCAGGGTGTTGGAAGAAGCATTCAAAAATACGTTTCTCCTTTAACTGCATGCCGCGCGCGCACTGACGCCGCCCTGAGTGGAATGTTTTACAACCACAGTTGCAAATTGGGTGGGTTATCAATTCGTTGCCAGCACAGCGAGCATGAAAGCACAAATGACGGCGCTGTGTGCGGCGAAGTTGTCTGCGAAATACGAGTTGCAGTGCTGCTCGTTCGGCAGAGCAATGTATTTTCAAAGCTGATGACAGTTGCAAATTGCTTGGAACAGCCGCACCTCTCGTGCGAATCCCGGCTTCTACAGCGTAGACCAGCAGTACCGGCAGCTGATAGGAACACCGCTTGATAAATGTTACTAATTCAGGCTAGAATAACTTCTCCAAAAAGTAGTCTTGTTTCTTTTTTTCTGGAGCAGGAAACTTTCCTTAATATTAAAAACTGTAAGTGTCAAAACTTTTACAAGCAGTTTTTGGAGAAGTCCGCGTCCCGCTGTAGTTGGTGGCAAATGGCAAACCTACTCCCCAAACCTCCTCAACTCCGCATCTGCTTTTTATTTAAATGCACCGTTTTATTTCACACAAAACCTGTTTTTGGTCACTAACTTTCTTGTTTGCCATGTAATTTGTAAACAACGAACCGTGCAATAAGACTTTTTGTCGATAAAAAAAACAATTTGCGCAGCCTTAGGCCTATTTCGATCCTACGAAATCTGGTTCCAGAACTACCTATCACCTATCAAAGTGTAAGCGCCGTCTCGGCATTTGCGTTGACACTAGTGCCTGTTTCCCCTCGAGTTAATATTGTATGAAACTCCGTGGTGCAGCCTACTCAGGTGGTGTCTTCGCAGGAGGCCCAACGCATGAACAGTCCTCGGGTACTCAAAACGAAGCTTAGCTAGGTGAAGCGTGTACATATACTCTTGAAAAAAATTGGTGCCAGCTTCGCGTGCAGCAAACCAAGCTGACCGACTGCGACTTCTTTTCTGAAAATAAGTAGTAGTATGAACTTGCTTGCATGCAGATAAAGTGTTCTGAGCTCTGTTCCGTCATCTTATTTTGCAACCCATAACAATTATCGGTTATAACGATGGAATTTCCTTGGCACATCGATATTGTTATAAGTGGACTAGACTATAGTAGTACTGCACCGAGGGCCCTTTGGAGCCTGGCCCTGCGCTTGAAGGCGGCCCCCTGTGGCCAGCGACACCGGAGCAAGGGCTCGCTGGGCAGCTGGAGGTGCTTGGACCGTTGCAATCGCGCCACAGCCCCTGCTGTGCATATGGCATGCTCTTCCTCTGCTGCTGCAGGCATTGCTTGTCTTGGCTTCCACTTCAGCGGCCCTTGGTCTCTGCTGCTCTCTGCTCGCCACTCTGGACGGGGCCAGCTGGGCAAGGGGAAGGGGGGAGCCAGGCCAGAGGTCCAGCCGGCACTCGCATGTTGCCGGCCATGGCTCGGGCATGGGCGTCGGCAGGGGGGTGCAGAAGGGGCGCTTGCCAATTGGCCCCACTCCTTCCCCTCAACACAATGGGTTTGCCCACCTCGCGACCAAGTCCTGCCGATGCCCATGGCTGTGGGTCGTGCAGGGATGCAGTTTTTGGCTCGGGGCTTTCCAACTAGTCGAGGGGCGCGCTAGTAGTCGCAGTCGGCCTCCCCGCAGTGAAGCAGCACTTCCCTGTGCAAGGCTGTCCCTCCTGTAAATGAAACCGCCGTGGCTGGTAACTGCTGGTGGGAGGGGAACTCTGCATGCACGAATGCACGAGGGGGTCCCCCCTTGGGGCAGCCGCCTCCCATGTGTGCCTCGGGTGGTGCTCCACTTTGCCTGCACCTGACGGGGACTGGGTTGAGCTTATCTAGTCGGCGGAATGTGTGCATGCAGTTTTTCAGTGCAATCCTGTGTCGCTCAACTTCTGGTAAGTGTTGTGGGGCTCTGTGGGGCACGCGGGCAACGAGACCACGCTCGCGCTTTTCAAAGAGCTAAAATGGCATTACAGTGGCAACTGTTGCGTTTGAAATGGCAACTGTATAACTCCTATAGAAAATGCACATGTTGGAGGGGTGATGTCTGCTACCACTGCAATCGCATCGATCCAAAGTCGAATTGGGCTGTTGCATGTCGAGGCTACGTCTGGGCTATCAGGCATGCCAAAGCAGGCTGTAAGGGAAGTAATTCAGTTTCTTGCATGCGCATGGCAAAGTTCGGCTGTGGAAATGTTGCACAACAGCCCCCTCACAGCTTCTCCAGTTTACACGTGCTGTCTAGAGGTGCTGTGCAAACGATTCACACAGCTGTGTTCTTTGATTGCCTTACCGCTGTGATGTACAGTGCCTTAATACTGTGAGAGTGCTCAAGCTAAGCTTAACGTAAGGTGTGCCTCTGCGGCCAGCTGAAGCGTGATTGGGGAGAACCTTTTCTGCCTTTTGAAACTGCAGGGTTCTTCTTTTTTGCTGGGGCAGCCTTTTTTTTTCTGCACTACTGACCAGAACGTAAGGGGCACTCTTGGCAACCGCAGCCTTGTGGTGCAGAGTAGAGGCCACGTGGGGGAAGTGGTGTGAGAAGTGTGCACCAAAGGCTCTGCTAGTTCAACATCCAGGGCTGAGAAACCAGGGAATTGTGCAAAATTTGTGAGATTCTGCCCCTCTTGCAGAAGCCTTCCATTGGGATGGGATTCCACGCATCAGAGAGGCTGCTGTTGGTGGTGATGTGTAAAGTTTAGGGCTGAAGCTGTTTAGCAGGCTTGACCTTTTGAGGGTCACATTTTTCGGAATTTCAGATTGCAATTTTCAAAAACCACTTCTGTATACTTGAGCTGTTTTTGCGCAGGAGTGTGTAAGTGTGTGGCAAAGGGTTAAGAGAGGAGTGTAGGGAATCTATTGTGGTACATGAATGGCAATGTTTATTTGGGCCTTCTCTCTATTTATTCTCTATTCTCTATGTTTATTCTCTATTGCGAAGCTTGATTTATCTTCACAAGCGGAACAGCCGTCAGTGCATTCGGTTGCAGCAGAAGCGCACAAAGCAGGCGTGATTACATAACCAGGATGCAGACTTGAAAGAGCCTCATACAGGCAGCATTCACTGCGTGCTGTTTGAGCAATCAGTGCTGTTTTCATTACACGGCATTTTGAAGGAAGGTTTGGCAGTGGCCGAGCACGGAACTCTGAGGCCATTTAAAAGGTACAAAACAGGGTATGGTGGTGTGCCTTTTAAGTGCACCCGGGGTTTATTCTGACCTGTCTGTTGTACAGCGTTGCTTGGCAGACGCTACTAGCATTGCATTGAAGGAAGCCGGCTGTGCGCACCTAAATGAGGGAAATGGAAGCAGTGTGATTGCAACTGCTCTGGGGGGAGGGGGGGATGGGCACGGGGCTGGAGAGCAAGTGCAAGTTTCTAGGGGGGGTCTTGTGGTGGGCACCCCTCTGGCCGCTTCCTCCCACGAGCGGCTCTCGGTCAGCAGCACAGCTTGTTTCTGCTCTGAGTTGTCTGGTTTTGTTTGCTGTGCGTGTGCCGTTCTCACAACATGCCGGGTTTTCGTTTCTTCTGACGCTGGTTTTTGTGTTTGTTTTTTCTTTTCATCTTATGTTTTGCCCTCCCCCTCCATTGCGCGATAACCCCCAATAACCATGACACGTAAGTGCACAACCATTTCGCTTCGTCTCGCTGTGTGTCCGTCTCGTGTCGTCCCTGTGTAGTTGCGTGTGTGCGCGCACTAAGGCCCGGCTCTGTCCTCACGGGGGCATGACGACGGCCCGAGTGGCAGCTTGCTTCGCCCCGCTGGGAGGCTGCTCTACCCATTTGCTATGCAGGGGTTGTGGGGGTAGGGGCTAGGCAGAATTTTTGACATTTCTCAAGATCCCTGCGGTGGGTGCTAACTGCAAATGACATCTGAGCGGCGTCAAGTTGCCAGCGGACACATGGCACAGTGATAGTCAGCTGCGAGATTACCCGAGGCTCGTGCTTTAACTCCTGCTTGTATCAGTTGGGCGCTTCAAAGGAGGTCTCTTGCTCTAGAACTTGTTGGAGCCATGGGGCGAGCCATTTTCTCCGTGGACATGTGGGCCATAAATGGGTGTTGGCACAGTCGGCTGCAGTGCGAAGCCATTAACTTTTCTCGGGCAGTGCCAGTCTTTGTTGCGCGGGCGGTATCAAATCGCACCCAAATGATGCACTCTGTTTACGTAGTAGGCAAAACATTTGTGCCGTTGCTGAAACAGCCGAGCCTGGCCAATGGTAAAAGGTAAACTAACCAGGTAGCTGCCGCCAATGTTCCGGTCTAGTTCCTGCCTCCCGCAACTCTGCTGAGTTTCGGATTGGGTGCGGTTGAATGGCGAGGTTTTCAGCGCTTGTGAGCAGCCGTATTAGTCTGACTGTTTAGAAATTGCACCCGCGTGAAAGAAAAAGCCGTTGCAGTGCTGGGGAAGGGCGTATCGTTAACTCTGTGGGAAGAGTGCAAGCCACAGGTAAAGACGGGCATAGTTGTGGCTGCATCCTCGGCAGTGCAGGCTGGGTGCGAACAAGCGTGCTGCCACTCTGCTTACCGTGCCTGTGCATTGCCTGCCCGTGAGGAACCAGCTGTGCCGCCGCTCGTGCTGGAGCCATGCGTCTGACTGGCCGCTTCGGGGCCGATCTGCCTCTGGGGCGGGGTGCACAGAGCTGGTTCCTCCCTGGCGGGCGTAGTGCTGTGTCGTCGTGGTGCTAGGCGGCATGTGGTGTCTGCTTCTGCGTGGCTCAGCGGCTGGGCTTCCCTGACGGCCGCCCTTTCTCCTTCCCCCTGGCACAGGTGGTGCAGCGAGCGCTCGAAAGGAAGTTATTAGAAATAAAATCCGAGCTATTGGCAAGATGGCCCGCGTCTTCTCTGTGCTGAGGTGAGTTGGGCCCAGCCCCCCCTTGTGTTCGGGCCTCCCTGCTCAGGGGAAATTGGTGGCAGCAGAACCGTTTTCAACCCTGCGGTGCCGGTGTTGCAGAAGGCAGCCTAGCTTTCAGTTTTGCGTAGTTTACAAGCGGGCGAGAGCAATCCGTGGTCGGGCATTTCTGGAGCACGCCAAGTGAGAACCCAACCTTTGTTGTGGAGTACTTCCATCTCTTTCAGGCTGCCTGTGGCAAGGTATTGAGGAAGAAAAAAAAAAAAAAAAAACGCCGTTTGATGCACACCAAAATAAGCTGATTATTGGAGGCAGTATTTTATGAGGTGATACTGGCGTGGAAGCTGGGGCTAGTTGGTGAGGCCTGACAGAGGATGGGAAGCAGCACACACGACATGGCACTGCCCACTGCTGAAAGCTTGTGCATAACTGGCGTACGTACCATCGCGAAAAGGAACAGAAGCAAGCATTTGCGAAGGCAATCTGTTTAGCCGGTACAAGTATTGCCGGCACACTGACACAATTGTGGTTAAGCTCTCCGATTGCGTGCGCTTCAGTCATCTCGCACGTGAGCTGGTGGCCGCTGTTAGCTAAACCCTTTCATCTCAAATTGTGGTGCGCAACCGCAGTTCTGACAACAAGTGCTGAGATTGCCCGCTTATGGCTTTGGGCACATTACAGCCTCGCCCTGTAAGGCGATCGTTCAAGCAGCGGCTGGGCTGTCCAATGTGTCAAGGTTGTGTTTTCTGCACCTGTGAACTAGGCTGCTCGTCAGTCTCTACCAGCAAGCCCACGTGCACAAAAAAGCACCGCAAGCCTTTTGTGCCACGTATGAAAGGCTTGTTTATTCAATACCTCTATCCTGTTGCAAAGCATTCATTCGACAGACTGGCCTTAGTTTGAACAAATGCCTGAGAGCACGTGACTGTAATGTGCTCTTGGCATTCATCAGAACTACAGTTAAGCACCAGTATTTTCAATGCTTTTTTCAGTCCTTCAATGCTTTTCTGGTCGCAAAACCCCAAGTGAAGTTTCATATGGGGACAAAAGCGGCCACTAGGACCACCCCGTCAATGAGGAGGCTGTGCAGGCCTTCCATGATGCTTCCTGGCCGACTTTTTCTCCATCGGCAACACGCCTACATTCTTCTGCTCTTCATTTCCACCAGTTAAAATGCGAGCAAACTATGCATACTTTTTTGTCGGGTACTGTCGCGTAGCTTAGCTGCGGCATAGAGGCAAGACTATGCGTGGTACAATTGCGACAGGCACGGGTAAGTATTCGCTTAGGGAGGGCGGACGTTTGGCGTTTTCAGTTTTTGACTAGCCTTTGAATTGCCACCTAAATGATGCGAGTTACTCGCTGCAGTGGCTCAGTGGCTGAGGCATTGTGCTTCTGAGCATCAGGTCGCGGGTTTTGTTCCCAGCCGCGGCAGCCGCTTTTCTCAAGGAGGCGAAAAGCAAAAACGCCCGTGTGTACGAGATTTCGGCGCACGTTAAAGATTCCCAGGTTGTCAAAATTAATCCGGAGCTCTCCACTACGGCACGCCTCATCGCGTGTTATGTGTCGGCGCATTAAACCCCACAATCATTCGGGCGATGCAAGTTAACTAAGGCCGGAATTAAAATGGTATACAGCCCTGGATGACCTGCTACACTGAGACCTGTATACAAACCCAGCCTCTCAGCACGTTAAATAGTTTCATGGCCTTATTGATGACATATCCGTTGTACTGGCAGGTTTCAATGGGGATGTTAAACGACCCAATAAGACCTGTCCAGTGTCCTCGGTGGTCTAGCAGATTGGGTTGGTGTGTTATACAAACAGTAAGATGCCTACTACGCAGAAGGGAAACAGACAGCTCCATGTTTGCTAGAATAAAGCTTGGGTCTTTCGATGTTTTATTCAGCTAATTGGCGAGGAAAAATGCGCAATCGCAAATTACAAATGTGTTTTGGTTTGTCCACTCTGTGGACTGCGTCCAAGCTTTGCAGGTCATCCTTCTTCAGAGTGGATGGGCACTAATTTTTTTTTGTTAAGGCATGCGTACATGCATGGGTGGGTGCACCTTGGCATTGCTGTAGTGTGTAAGAATTTGCAATACATGGGTGCCTGCGTTCAGCAAGAAAAGATACACCGGTGGCATTTGTTGGCGCCTTTTTTCGCTTCGTTCGCACAAACGTGCTTCGGTGGTGGCGCTGTTACGTCGATAACAATAAGCAAGGTCTAGCGCTGTTTCGGCTGGTACTCTGTTCTAACAACCATGCAATATTGTGGTGTATTTTACTGGGAAAAAATTAAGTGTGTTAGAAATAATTACGGATATATATGCTAAGGAATATTCATGTCGCAAATTACTTGCTCGACTTTTCCAGAATGTTTAGACGGGGCCGAATATTCTAGAATTTTTGAATGTGCATTATTCAAATCGAATACGCTTCGAATAAGTGAAATATTCGATTTGTATTTGAAATTTCGAATATTTGCACACCCCTAGTGTGAGATTATTGATGTGCACGCAATCGCAAAGTGTTATCACAGATGTGTTGACACGCTATCAATACCTTTATTGGCTAAAGAGATTGCCTTTCCAACTGCCAGTGATGTGATAGCTGCGCCAATTGCGCCTAACTGCGCCGAGAGGTAAATCCTGCTACAGGGACTCTGATTTCAAGCAATCTGCGCCAATCTTGCGCCGAAGCTTCGTTTCGCCGAGCTTCCTTAATGTGGCGTGCTCTTTATGCCACGAGCGTTGAAGAGGAGGGAATCTTGGAGTGTTTTCTGCTTGCGAAAACGCGCCGCGCACGCCACAGGCGCGCTGACGCTGACGCAGAACACCCGTATGTACGCTGCGCGCGGCGCGGCCGGCAGTGGCAACATGGCGGCGGCTTCGGCCGCGAAGTGGCGTGGGGATCTCGAGTGACTGCGTCTAACAGCTCTCTAAAATGCTGCTCAAGGTACACACGAAGTTGCTTGTGCGGTAAAGGAGCTTATTATGGGGGCGAAAACGGTACTATAAACCATCATGCGCGCCGCTAGTGAAAGCGCCCGTGCAATATCTGCCATGGTAGTAAACCTAAACATCTGTCTGAGCCAGCTGGCTGTCTCGAGCGCTTCGAAACTTCCACCATGAGGCGCGCCCCTCCCCATTGGGGCAAGTCGGCAAGCTCGCGCGCATCGCGCGTTAGTTTCTTACTGAGGTAGAAGGTGCCGCAGGCGCGATATCGTCGATGCGGGCGTGAAAATATCGTGCTCGCAACGCCGAGGCGCACGAATTGCGTGTAAAAACGCGCCATGCGGTTCACGCTTTACTATCTGCTTTGCAATAAAGCTTGGCAAGTGAGCACAGGACCGGGATAATTGGAGATTAATGGGAGGTGCCTTTGCCCTGCAGTGGGCGCAGATATACTGGTGATGATGATGATGAAAGCTTGGCAGGAGTTCACGTGACTAACTCCGAGGGGTCGAGATGGAGAGGGCATTGCAAGGGTAGCTAGCGGGAAAGGGGCGAAAGTTCAAGATAGCCTAATTTGGGATTGACTGTAAGCCGGTAACAGTTTTGAGCTTCGAAGAAAGTGATCTTGCCTGACTCAACATGTCGTTTAGGAGGAACGCTACAGGACCGCTTCAGGAAAGCATTTTATGATAAAACTTTCTTTGCAAAGCTACTCTTCGTGAAGAATGTGGTCGACGTTTTCACTTTTTGTCTTCGTTTTAAATAAGTTAGCCGTTGGTCCACCTACTCAATGATCATCATAGGTGACCCTCTTTCACAAGCTGGGTGGGTGCTTCATGAAGACAGTCTTATCGCTCAAAAAAGCAGAGTTGCCGTTGTTGCAAACCTAGTCCCCTGCAAATTGGAAAGCGAGTGTAGAAGTCGGAGAGAACATGTAGCATGCTATTTCATCTTGGGAACCGGGAGAGAAAGACATTTAGGCTGGACACTAGAAGCTTTTGCATAAAATGCACTCACTACATTCTGTCGCGTGTCACTGTGTTCCATTCATTATGGTTTTACGAAACGTTCTGTAGCCTACCGATTGGAATGCCACCCTGACAGTCATTTTTAAAATAAAACTTCAAGTTCTCTTATCATCTGTTGGCTCATGCAGTGCATGCATGTACACACTCGCACGATCTCTTTCGGTGCTTGTCTTGACGCATTTCATAGTCACTGCTAAAAGACATCTGTGCGGCAGAAACTCGTCTGCACCGAAGGCATTTTACTTGTTTAAACATTTCTGTGTGCCCAGGGTGCTGCTTTTGGGGCTCCTCTCGGTTGTTTTGCCCCCCTTCTAGCAATATTTCTCAAATCCTAATGCTCGTTCTGGCTGCTCCAAAAGCTGATTTTGCTGCTCCAAAACCTACTTTTGGCTGCTCCAAAACCTACTTTTGGCTGCTCCAAAAGCTGCTCCAAAATGACTCGACCCAATCACATCACTGATTTACTAGGCGGCACATAATGCTTCTGCTTTTGTTGTTCCTTGTTGCGATGGTACGTATGTTGGTGTTATTCCTTCCCTTCCTTGCATCTGTGTCATTTTCACTGTTCTCGGTCATGCCTCCGACATGAGTACGGAGGCACACACACTATGTGCTACAGCTGTTTTTCACCAGTGACACACAGAGGTAATTATAATGCAGTACAGTCGAGCTCGAAAGCTGTTTCTCGGGTGGCACAAGTCCGGAAGAGGTGGCGTGTGACTGTTGACCCTTGGTGCTCTGGCTGGCGTAATTTCGTATACCACCAGTTTGGGAGAACCAGCATCAGGGTTCTGCAAAATCAAGACTAATGCCTCATCTTGTAAATCCATAAACACTAACGGCTGCGTATTCGCACTGAATTTTGCCTGTGAACGAATAAAAGGGGGAAAAATTTTCGAAGCGAGTTGGGTTTCGTGGCAGATTAATAGAAATTGCTGATAGCTTCACAGAGATTGGATTGATCGAACTGTAGGGTGAATGAAATTTAGGTGCACATGGCTTTACATGTATTGAATTTGCAATGTCAGAGTAGCAGCAGTGACAGTGCTGTGGATGTTCCTGTATTATCGCACAGGAATGGCAAGCAAAAGTTTTACCACCGTTTTCTCGAGTAGAAAGGTTTCTATTCGATCTGGCATTTTTTTGCCCATGTAGAAGGGAGACTAAGGAGACCAAGAATAAGCTGAATGTCCTGTTTTAAAGTTTGCACAGTTTTCACACTTTCAAGTTATGCAGTACAAACCGGAATACAGGTAGCGTTCTCCAGTTCTTGTTTTGTGCTTTGCACTGTGTCCACACTCTGCCGGAAGCAGAGTGCTGCATGCAGGGTGTATGTGGTTGCAGCAGCCCGCTTGGGGAATCCGACAAAAGCACGGGATGCGGGCGCAACCAGGTGTCCAAGTTGCTCTTGTGCCACCCTCGCTAGGGTTTGGAATAGGGTTGCGGACTTCATTCTCGAGTTTTGCCTGAGATTATTGGCGGTGACATTGGAGGCCATCCTCTGCAAAGCAATTCGTCTTGCGGGGGAGCTCTTTCAATAAATGTCATTTCTCTCTCTCTCTCTCTCTCTCTCTCTCTCGAATGGACATGTATAGAGGGCCGATGAATAGTATAGGGCAATGAGCCCTTGCAGTGCCCCCCCCCCCCCCCCCCCCCCCTCACCAGCAATGTTCCACTTTTTCCACGTTTGACAGGAGTTCCAGAACACTGGTCTCTTTTCTTCTTCTGCACTTCCTTCCGTTGTTCCGGGTAATGTCTGCATGCAATGGATTTGAGAGCTGCTGTCATCCAGTTTTCTCTGGGAAGCTGCTGAATGTCCATTGCTTTCCTTGCAGGGGTATTCTTGTGATGGGGGTGTTTTTTTTTCTTTTCTTTTAACTGTGTTACGTAGCCCCTTAACACTTTCCTGACCATGGGAAAAGCAGCATTTTGGGCAGTCTAGCAAATAAATTTTTTCCCTGTCACAAAAAATATTGCATATTTTGGTGGGAAATTTGAGTTGCATTGGACAAACTTCTGTTCAATTAATCGAGAGTGAGGCAGGGAGGCGAGCTTGGTGGGTGGTAGCAGTGAGTGGATAACGGTGCCATGGCCCACTATGGTGAATCATTGCTCTGCACTTCCGACAGCTTTACCCGCCGTGGTGGCTCAGTGGCTAAGGCGTTGCACTGCTGAGCACGAGGTCGCGGGTTCGATTCCCGGCTGTGGCGGCCGCTTTTCTGATGGAGGCGAAAAGCAAAGACGCCCGTGTGTACGAGATTTCGGCGCACGTTAAAGATCCCCAGGTGGTCAAAATTAATCCGGAGCCCTCCACTACGGCGCGCCTCATCGCCTGCGTTGCGTCGGCGCGTTAAACTCTACAATCAATCAATCAAGGAATCAGTGCTGCTGTTATGATGCTAAAGTTTGCGTGCAGGCTCATCTAAATCGCTAGAAATGTGGCGTTCCCATGGCGCGGTTGCACGTCATGTCGACACCATTGCTGTATCTTCAGAGCGCCTGTCACATGGCTCTGGCAGCGTTTTAAAAAATCATTGTCGTGCAAAAAAACAAAAGCAAAGAGGATGTAAAGGTCTTTACTACTCAGTAGATTGTGTCAGCTCTCAGAGTGCACTCAGAAAGTGCCAAATTTGTGTGGGAAAATGTCAAAATTTGAACGAAAGTGTCGATAAACTATTATAGATTTGGTAGGAAAGTGTTGAGCACTTTGCGAAAATGCTGGTTGACTGTCTGACCTTCCACTACACACTCAAGTGCCCTTTTGTGTCGGAGAACGGGATGGTTTTCACATTTTGTTTCATTTGTTTTGCCTCCTTTGGCTTCGGAGGTGGTGCACTGACTTGATTGCTGCCTGGCAAGGTCGTTCCCATTGTGCCACGATTTTATTTCTCTGGTGATCTTGGACGAGAGGCCTCGATCGCATCCCAGCTATAGATCAGTGTACACAAGTCAAGCAGTCGATCCTCTGACCCTCAAAGTCGAAACATGGATCATATGGGTTTTGTGTGCAGTCAGTACGCAGGAAGTCTCCTAATCAGTGCTTCCAACTTGTTGATTGAATGTAGAGGGCACCCATGCTGCGGATTGTGTCCAAGCATGCTGTTCCTAGCGTGCTTGCCACAATCGCTTGCGAGCACGCATGCAGTGCCAAACCCTCCCGCCCCGAGAAAGAGTTCAAACCAAATGCCCTCCAAGGCCTCTGTGCTGCATCCCGTGGCAGGCCCCACTGTGCCCCTGCTTGCCGACTTGCTTGTTTTCATCGTCCACGGGTTTCTTTTGTGTCTGGATCCACAACGCAAGGGTCTCTTCTGTGCGCAGTAGGTGGATCCAAACGCCTTTGTTCGACAGGGGCGCGAAGAACGTAGCCAGTTATACGCAAATTACGCCAAGGTGCATGACAAATGCCCCCCCACGGTGGTGGTCGCGACCTAAATGGTTTAGCCTTGGTCCCAGGACGCCGAGGCCGGGTGCCGGGGGCCGAAGACAGCGAGGCATCCGGAGAGCCCTGGTCGGGGCTCTGCCACAGGTCTCCAGCACCGCCAGTGTGCCACGCACCGTCTGGACAGAACCTGGCTTCGAGCTCCCCGGGTGGTCGTCTTCGCATCTCTCTCGTCTTAGCCTCGTTTTGTCCCTCTTCTTTGCCTGCTCCCTTGTGCGGCGTCATCTGTTCCATCTGTTGCTCCCCCTGCTGCATCGTTGAGTTGGCGCACTTATCTCTCTGCTGGCTCCCTATTCACCTCTCTTGCCACTGGGGCAGTGTTACAGACGCCCTGGCACTGCGGCTGCAGGGACAGAACAGAACAGAAATTCTTTTTAAAGGTACACCGAAGTGATTTGTAAACATTGTGGGATTACTTGTGCAAATTGTAGTCTCTTACAAGACCACAAAATCCGTATGTCCAAAGCACGAAGACATGAACAAACAAGATAAAAATGCATTGTGAAAAATTGAAGGACGAAAAGGCAGCAGCCGATGACCGCCCAACTAGTTTCACCCCGTGAAATTGCCAAGGCACCCGGCCGGCTGAGCGGCGTGCAGCAGACGTCTCGTCTCTAGCAGACAAGACAAGCACCAGCAAAAATGAACTCTGGAGCTTGTCTACGTTTAAACTGAACTTGCTGGACATTTACTAACGCGTATGGTTTCATAAGTCGGGAGAAAGGCAGCATGCGCACAGCGACAAAAAGCTTGCACCGGAGCCCGTCGCCTCGTGCATATGCCTGCAGACAGGAGACTGCAGTGCCCTCCAGTGACCTTTCTGTAGCCTATACCGCCCAGCAACACTGCATGCAAGAGGCATTTCAGCATAGTAAAGAGAAATTGCACAAAGTTCCGGGCATCCATGTCTGACAACCCTCGGTCACATTCTTTTGGCGAAGGGTCGGAGAAGCGAACATTCTCGCACTCGACAGTTTCCAAGGACTTCCTGAAAGGGTCATGTCAGCCACATTGAAGATTTATTAAGTCACCAGTGGTGTAGCTTGTTGCTAGTTTGTACAAAACCGTTCAGTTCCTGATCTGTTGCATTGCGCTTGGCAGTATTCCCAGGCTTTTGGAGGAAAGGGTGGTATGGTATCAGCCACATCGAAGGTTTAGCAAGTGAGCAATGATGTAGCGTGATAGTAGTTTGGACTGTTTTTGGACAAAACAGTCCAGTTCCTGCCTTGTTGTAACTAAATAAAAATATGTGTAAACAATGAACTATTCTATTCTGTTGCTACCAAATTCTCTCTCTCTGATGCTATCCTGGTAGGTATGTGCATGGGTCTTGCAGAGGGAAGCAGTCCCCTGCCTCGCTTCTTGCCTTCGCTGCCACGTCTTCTGTGCTAGTGAGGTGCTGCGTTGCCTGTGCCGCTGACCTCTTGCCCTCCCTCCCTCCCCACGTGCAGGGAAGAAAGCGAAAGCGTTCTTCAGCTTAAAGGACTCACTCCCACTGGGACCCTGCCGTTGGGAGCCCTCTCCGGGGGCAAGACATCCCTGCGCAACGGTGAGTGCTGGTGGTGGTGGTGCACGTCTGTCAGCTGCATGTTCACCAGACCGGAAAATGTGCAACGCTTTTAAGCACAATCAGGCCAGCCGTTGTGCCAAGGTAATTTCTAAAAACTCGTTTCTTGTTGTAATGCCCCGAACAATTCGTTTATCAAAAAAATGAAACCACATTAGCTGTTGTGAAATGCTTTCTCGGACACATACCTAGAACCAGCGAGAAGTTTGTTATGGAAGGTAAAAAAAGAAAAACCGGTGCTGAATTTGCAAAAGGCTTGGGTGAACTGTAATGCCCACTTATCTAAAACTTCCTTTTAAACTTGTGATGCCGCAACATTCATTTGCTGCAGCCTTGTTCCTAAACAAGCTCGCGGGAACCAGCAAAGATAGAGCTCCAGTAAGTGTGCTTCACCATTGAGCTACAAACAACCCTGGCGAGGAGGCTTGCTGTGTAGGGTACAAGCGCTCCGTTTTGAGCAGAAACAACCAGTGAGCGAGCAGTCGCTCTCGGCCTTTTCCGCACTGACCGTCAGCAACCAGATAAGCCTCCTTCGATGGCCATTATCACCGCAACTGGGCAGCAGACTGAGCACACTGAACAACCGCTCTCCACAGCTGCCTCAGAGTTGACGCAAGCACAAGCCAAACAGACGAGAAGCGAGCATGCGGGCGTAGTCTTTGAGGCTGCAGCCTTTGCACTATAGTGTTGCAGTAGAAACCTAAACAAATTGGCATCCACCAGCCCCACTGTACTATTTCTTGTGCGCTTACGGCGAGATAAGGACGAGATGGGAAGAGGAGCTGGCACACACTTTTCTCCTCCTCTTCCCTCTCGTCTGCTTGCAGCCAAAGTTATGTGCCAACCAGCCCCGCAAGTGTCCACTTTTTGGAACTATCCCATGACGAGATTTGCACCAGCTTAAGTTCACTGAGGCCCAGGCTTAGCGTCACTGGGCTTTGGGCTCCACCCAGACTTGCGAGTCGGCCTCACGCGGGCTCACTCGGGCCCAAACTCATGCAGCCATACTAGTCGTGCGAGTTCGAACCCAAGTGGACCACGTCTGCAGACCTCTGGGGCGGCATTCTCGTAACTGTCCCTTTTGAAAACGTCCCTTTTGAGTCCCTTTCATAGTGACGTACTTCCGGTTAAGCAGTGGGCGTTAACAGTAGGTTTGTTGCGCTTGTGTTACGTCACTTCCGGTTGTTTGCTTTTAGCCAATCAGGGCTCGCCAAAAGGGACACTTTTGAAAGCGACGCAAAAGGGACAAAATTCGAGAATACTGCCCCAGGTCAGCAGTGGTGTCTCATAGCTCTTGAATTTGAAGCAGCTGGAGCCGGCTGTTTGTTAGTGTGTGCACGGGGGCGGCAGCATAGCTGCGATTGTTGACTGACATTGTAAATCAGTTTGCGAGCTCTGTGCGTGGCATTTGGCGGAGAATCGCAGAGCACTGGCGGGGCCCCTGACATTGTGGCAGTCAATTCCCATGAAAGTCGGTCGCCTGCAGCTGTGCTCAAATTGCATCCCATCATGCCTGGTTGTCTGCCAACCTTTTCAAGCAAAGCTTGAGGCTCGGGATGGTGTTCCAAAAAAACAAGCACTTCATAAAATAAGCGCTTCCCGTGGTCAAAATGGAACCTTGCCTTGCATTATGAAGCTGCCGTCCATCCGATTGCGCCATTCCGATGCGGTGTTCATATTCGAATCTTTAAAGGGGCCCTGAGATGGATTTCAAAATGTTTTTGTTTGTGTAAGAAAACTCCTCTATAGTTCTTGTAGAAACAAGTCCAAAAATAGTAAGCATATTCGCTCATGCTAACAAAAGTTATTACCCCGACAAGACAGAACTATTTGTTGGCTCGGCGGCTTGCGATGACGACATAGTCCGACCTCGTCCGAGGCGAAGCACTCATTTCATGGTTGGCCGCCGGAATCTCCGCGATTTTTGACGGCGGCGGTCGTTGGTTTACAGCGTCGTCGTTACCATGGTTACTTCAGCGAGTGGGTCGCACATGAGACGACGACGCCCTTTTTTTATTTTAAGCTACCTTTTCAGTCCTTACGGACTTTGAGCAGGAGATACTGGTGATTGCGAAAGTCGACCTTGCATGCGCGAGAGTTTCCGTGAACGGTAACTTATTTTTACCGTCGCTACATAATGACACAGAGGCTAGAATTTCTAGCGACTGTAGTAGCGAGTCCCCTGCGCCGGCGAAATGTACGCTCGCGTCTTGATTAGATTACCGGAAAGTTCCGAGTGAACGCCCTCCCCCGAAACATCGCCCACCACCTTTTACGGGTGAAATATTCTATTTGGTGAAAGACGCGCCCACCCCGCAAAATCCATGGCTTTAGCGCCGATGAGTGAACAAAACAAACCCGAATCATGTCTTCATGTGTAGATGCAGTCACTTATTTGTCCTTTCCGCGCTTGACCCGAAAGTTCGCCCATCTAGTATTTTTCACTTGATATCACTGTACTTAAATTTGGGTGGGCGTTCTTCCGGAACTTTACGGCACAGCAAATGCGCTGCGCTCTGCGCTTCATGCAAGCAATCTTAGTTGATGTTGTTTACTACATTCTTGCTAAATGATGAGGAGCACGATAAATGACAATTTTTTTTCAGAATGAGCGAGCAAAATCTCCGCCCCTACTCCAGCCTCCCCCGCTTCCAATGGTTCAGATGCCTTTATGGACTAGTATAGCTCTTTTATGCTTTTAAAATCGTGTTGGGCAAGGTAATATAGGTAACTGCGGAATCATTACAATATATCTTACTCATTTTATATCGAAATATTTAGCGGTGGCGTGAATTCTGGTTAATGCAATACTTGGTCCTAATTGTTCCCCTCTAGATGGCGGCGTCAACGTCATGTTTTCTATTTTTTAAGCTCTACAGCAGAAGTATACGGCTCTTTTAAAAGAAAATTATTGTATTATGAGAGTTCAATCTAAAAGGTCCAAGACTCAAGCTATTTCAAGCGTAAGTGAACAGTTGTGGGCAACAAACTTTTGTGTCATTTGCTTTGAGACAAATTCGCCAGATGTCGCTACTTGGCAGAGCCGGTAAGCCTGAATGCAGAAACCGCAGACTGCAATCCTTTCGTTTTCAGCGGCAAACGGCTACTCTTGTTTCATTTAACACGGTAAATGGTAAAGAGCGCTAAGGACACTAGGCAACAGGTTCATTCAGAAGGCCGGTGCAGCAAACCACACTTTCCTGCGATCATGACTTGCTGGGAAGCAATGAAATGAAACTCTTTGGCAGGAGTTGTCATTACAGGATGCGCATGCTCTTGCCCTTGTCGCGACCGCCGCAGAGAATCAGCTGCGACAGCGTTTGGGCTTTAACTGATTTATTCAGCCCGCGTGAGTGCACTTGAGTGTGCGCCTCGTGATCACGGGCAGTGCCCAGCGTCGTCCAAGTGCTGCGTGCGGAGCTCCGCCTTAGTCGTCGCCGCGGCGCTCCCTTAGGGCGCCGTTCGTTACCACCTCATAACTGAAACAACGTCGAAGCTACGCTCTAAACACAGATGGTGCAAATAATCCTTTCGGGTACAGCGCCTCGAATGGACCTCTATGTATATGTATTTTTTAAAGGGGCCCTAAATAGGCTTCCGAAGGTCGCCATTTCAATCGCGCAATCGCTAGAGTACCCCTTCACGACAACGTGTACCAAATATTACACCTCTGCGTAAAGCAGGGGCCGCACAAACACGAAAAAAAGATTTCACTTTCTCTCCTGGCTCACCAACCATACCTTGCCGCCACACTTGCGCGCTCTGACGCAGTTCTTTCCGCCTCTGACGCGCCTCTATGACGCACGAGACACTGCCCAGTGCGGCGCCGCGAACGTGAACCACAGCGACAGCGCTCACCGTGCAACCGGAATCTGGTGGGCGGAGCATGCGCGTCGAGTGCTAAAAAAAAAAAAAAGCGCGCGCAGGGCTTGGCGTAGCCAATGACTGCACGTACATCAAGGAGGGTGATGGATTGCCCTGTTTCTCTCGGTGGTCTTGCGCCGGGTTGATGACGTCGCGGCTTCCACAGTGCTTCGGAGGAGCTACTAGAGGAGGAGAGCCCCAGGCCTTATGGGCGGCCCCTTTTAATGAGCGATAACTCGGCTAATACTTTACGAATTTAAACAATTTTTGCGGGATGACGTTCCTTGGATAGTACTCCAGTGACTGCGCACGCAAAATCGTAACATTTGACAGCCTATTTAGGGCCCCTTTAAGAATTCTCCCCCACTTTACGAAGAGTGTTTCAAAACAGAGATTACATTTTAACTCTTTTGCAACCGCGCCTATCAAAATCGATCAATTTGATCGATACTTTGGGAAGCGCGATTTCATAGCGTTCCAGGCGTTGCTCGAACAAGTAAAGCTGTTTGGAGTTAGATCAGAAAACGGCCTTTCAAAATCAGTTTTGTTCAGTTTTGTTTTCATTTTTGCAACGAAAACGGGATTTTTGACACGCGTTTGAATCACCTGGGTGTGGAAAAGGGGCGTGGTCATCGCGCGTCACTGCTACCAGCGAAGAATGCGTGCCACTCGTAATTACTCTGCACCAGCGTTTGTTTTTTGCTATCAGGGCGTGAATGGTGAACCAGCAAACGATTTTCAATCGTCAGGTTCGCACTCTGACAGTAATAATCCCAGAAATCGGCTGAAAATGTCAAGCAGTGCCTGGTTGCTAAGCTACTTTATGATTTTAGGCACTTTTATTGCCTTTGCGCACGTTGTTCTAAGTTCTGTGGTAGTTCTACTTACCCCAGGACCATTCGCGAACAGTTTACGACAGTTTCGGTTTCGTTTCTGCATCGCGAAATTCATATTTAGTGCTACTACGCAGTTACCCAACTTCAAGGCTACCTGCCATGGCGCCTGGAGCGTCCGCGACTGATCCTCGAACAAAGCTCGCTGCTCCCGATTTCCCCCCACCCTAACCTGATTTCTGCGATAAGAACTTCAGATGCAAGTCAAAAGATCACACCCAGTCGCCAGATATCTGTTCTGCCGAGGGCAGCGCTTCAAACCGGCCTTACACTGCCAGCTGTTCGCCTTCCAGTTTCGTTTCAATGCGAGGGTATATCCGGGTGTCTAATTTTGCTGCTTAGTTGAACTGTCTATTCGGACGGAGTCTCCGATAAGTTTTTTTACTGTTTCATTTGAAAACTGTAAGGTGGCGCTGCAATAGAGAAGGCTCGTTGTGCTGATCTTTTTCATCGCGCAACTGCTACTCGGCCAAAGATCGCAGGGCACGATTCTAGCTCATCGTACCTCATTTTTGCGAGCAAGGCTACAATTGTGAGTAAGAAGATGATAATAAAGCTCAGCTTTATGTTTTGAGAGATAACTAACCGTGAATGACAACAAGCATCAGCCACGGCGTTCCGTTTCCAACTTCATGCATGTTTTTTTCCGCATCGCGTGCTTGTCCCAAATATTGTGCTCGCTGTAAATGCAAATTCAGCCATTGACAAGATGTTCTTGCGTTATGTGGGGGCAAATTGGTGCCTCTGATAATGACAAACCGCCATATTTATTCCAGGAAACCACCCAAAATTGCTCATTTTGAATTGGAGGTTGGGCCTCACCGCATGACACGAGCACCGTGCATGCTAACATTTTTTTTTATATCTGACAAACTATTCCGCGCAAGTCGACATTTTTTCTAGGGCGTGTTTTTGAAATGTTTCCCTACAAAATGTATATTCTAATTTTCTTCTACTACCGGTGGTTTGATATGCACAACTCCTTTTTTATCATTTTTTTCGACAACTTGACAAAAATTTTGATTTTGATATTTTTTTTTACATTTATGATATATAAAAACCTTCAAAAAACTGGTGTTATTGGAAAGGCCGTTAAATGATCTGCATTTAGTGTTCCTGCAATTAGTGCCTAACCAATTTTTTAGCAGGAAAAAAAATGTTTTCTTGGACCCCTAAAATTAGTCAATTTTTCGGCGGTAGCGAAAGAGTTAATGTAGTAATGTGGATTTGCTTTGAATCTGCACATCCTTCCTCATGTGAGGGTTGGTGGGGGAGGCTCTTGAAGTGGAGAGATGCCATCGTGGTTGGGATGGCCATATGTAGGTTTTTGGCCAATCCCCTGTTTATGCTGCAGTGGGCTAGTGCGGAGGTTGGGCTGTTGGCGAGGAAGCTTGCAAGCACCAGAGGTCTAGCCAGCTTTGACCCACATCACTTGTGTGTTTGTAGTGGCTGCACTAGCGTGTGTAACGCCACCTCCGGGTGTTATCCCCCTCCTCCCTTGCAGCACTGGCGGGCTTCTCGCCGCACCACAAGATCACCAGCTTCGAGGAGGCCAAGGGGCTGGACAAGATCAACGAGCGCATGCCTCCGCGCAAGGATGCGCCCCTGCCGCACGGAGGGCCCTCCTCGCCGCAGGAGGAGCACGGCGGCAGCAACTCAGCTGGCTCCTGAAGCGGGGGCCCCCCCGCCTCCCGCCGTGGGGACATGCCTTCTCCTCCTCCTGGCCTGCCCCCTCCCCCGCCACCTCTTCTGTGCGCACTCTCCTCCCGCTAAGTTATTGCCAGCCGGCGAGTTGTGGCGGCGGCTGCTGTTTGGTTTCTGCCCTCCCCGAGAGGTTTCCCTGTCCCCACGGCTCTCCGCAAGGCACTCATGTCCAAATCCTGCTGGGGGGGGGCGAACCCTTCATTGTTGTTCCGGTCGATTGTTTGAGTTAGCATTCTGTCTGGCTGCATCACACACTGGCAGCGCGCGCGTGGAACGTTGGGAGACAGCGCGCTGCACTGCACCCCCGATGATTCCCCCCTCTCCTACCGTGTGTGCGAGACAGGCTAGTGCCTCCTCCCCCTCGCTGTTACCGCCCCTCCGTGTTCAGCTTGCAAACTGCGCGCGTGTGTGTATGTGTGTGTGTGTGTGCACGCGCGCGATGGGATCGCCAGTTCTTAAAGGGGAGGGACGACTAGTGAGGCGGGACTGGCATCGTCGGAGCGCCGGCCCTTCTCTCGCGACTCGCGCACGCTGCCGCCGGCTGCTCCGACGGCCAGGGAGGGCTGCTGCAGCGCCAGTGGGTGCCGGCAGCCCCCAAGCGCTGGGCGATATTCGGGGACGACTCTTGCTATTACTACTATACATACACGAGTGTACATAACGGAAGCAGCAGGCCGCCTGCCAGTTGGCGACAATGCAATTTTCATGCGGGAAATTGCCCTTCAGTGTTCTCTCTCAACGCGATTGTTTTCTTCGTTGTATTTCTCGCATTCTTCAGCATGCAGTTTGTTTGTTTCACACATCCCTGTATATGTGTCTATATATATGTGTATATATACATATATAAATATATATATGTGCGTGTATATATATATATGAATATGTGTATATGTATATATATATAAAGCGCCCTCACCGCCACCCTGTTTGACTTCTCACGCGCGTCCATTCCCAATGGCTGGTGGCAATTTTATGAAAGAGGAACTAATATATATATATATATATATATAATTACATATAATATTCATATACATATTATACATACTGCACGTGCAAATGCTTTGTTTTTCTCGCCCCCCTTCCTCATCCTCGAAAGGACTGACGATGTGGCTTTTGTTGGTGTTTCTGTTGTGGCCGTCTCGTTTCTTCCGACGTCGCACTGCAAGGGCCTGGGGAGCCCCGGCTTGTCTCTGCCACGTCTCGACTCCCCTCCGCTGGTGTGCTGCCGAGGTCCCCCCTTTGAAGCCCCCGTCGCATCCCTGCCAAACAGTTGTCCCACAGGCCGGCGGGTTGCCAACATGGTGTGCCTGGCTTGTGGTGGCCCCGAGTCGGCTTGCAGCCGGTATTGTTGTGCCCGTGGGACTGACAATTTGAGACAGTTTTTGGAAGTTCAGCGGGGTACATGACCACGACATCTTAGGTAGCAGCCGTTGGGCTCTGGTGGGACTCACAAATAACTGCGTGCTAAAAGTTGCAAGGTGGCTGTCGCACGAGTGGTGGGCAGTGAGCCCACCAACTGAGTACAGTCTGCACATTTGTCACACTGTGCAGGCAGCAGATTTAAGTGGTGTCAACTGAAGGCTGCAGGTGGTGGCTGTATTAGTGCAAGCTGTGCAAAAGTGTTGAAAATTCCTGCACCTTTCAACATGGTAGGATTTTGTGTGGAAAATCTGGAGATATGGCGTCCCAGGCAAGTGGGAGCATTTTCTCGACTTAGTTGTAGTGAGATTTTTGTGCGTCGGCATGCTTGTAAGGCAAACTATTTGGCGCATGCTGTTACTGCTTCACACTGTGTGTTTATATTAGCCATCTTGAAGTGGATATCGCAGACACTTGTGTAGGCAAGCACAGGTGATGGAATGTGTGGCCATCCTAGCTGCCGAGCCAGTCACTTCAGGCGCCCTCACAAAAGCACCCTTGGGCTCCCTGTCTTGGCCCGTGAGCTGTTGTAATTGGCTGCTTCCAGGGACACTAGGTGTTGGTGTGAAGACTGGTTATGCTGAAAGGGAAAGTTTTTCGTAAACATGGCTGTAACAGCATACACAGTTCACCACGGGACTGCTGCGTGCAAGGGTTTTTGTTTTCTGCCGCTCCTAAACTAACCCTGGGGAAGCCGCTGTGTCAGCGTGCAGGCCAAAGCACCCTCCCTCCCACCTGACCTGGGGGGGAGAGGGTGCAGTGCGAGTGTGCTGGTAGTCCGTGTCTGTGTTGTCACCAGGGCGTCACGGAGGGGAGGAGGGGCCTGGCACGTGTTTGGTACACTCTCTGCTGACGCAAGAAAAGCGCGCCTTTTTGAGAATTTGCTCTTCTACTGTAACATCTCTCTCTATAGGTTTTTTTCTCCTTTTAATTCCCTAAGAAGTGGCCTCGTTGTTTTCGGTGGAACTGTGGAAGACAGAGGCGCATTTATGCGGGCGTTAAATAACCCATCTGTTGTGCAATAGTTGTACACACACACACAAGAAAATTGTATCTGTTGTGAAAAAAAGGCTGATTTGTGTTGAATAAAAGCTGGAACTATGAGTTGTGTGCTGGTGGTGGTGGTGGAAGAGCAGCCTCGATGTTTGGGTGAGTAGTCCAGGACTCCAATGGTTGACGTATCCGGCAGGCCCGTTCGATCAGCCGTTGTTGGTCTTGCCAGGCAGTGCTGGACAGAGCAGCCTCTCAAGAAGACAGGTTGGGGGTGCGTATAGGGGTGAGCCCGTCTGGTGGTTACAAGCACTTAATGATAATTCATGCTCTCAAAACTCGTATTGATACAACTTGTGTTTCACTTATTTTGTCTGTTTAGGTTCGTGCTGGTTTCATCCAATGATCTTTTCTGGGGCCACTTTTCTGATGGAGGGGAAAGCAAAAATGCCCGTGTGTTCTAGATTTTGGCGCCCGTTATAGATCCCCTGGTGGCCAAAATTCGGAACCGTCCATTACGGCGTGCCTCATCGCCTGTGAAGCGTTGGCGCGTTAAGCCCCATGATCATCAGTATGTCTTTCCAACTGCCCAACTTGCAACCTTTCTGGCGAGAGAGAGGTGAGGAGGGAACGTTGGCTTGTGCGGAACCCGTGTCGCCACCTGGCGGAGGAAGGCGAGGAGGCCGCCGCCGCAGCGATAAGCGTGCACCACCAAGGAAGGCCAGGGGCCCTATTCTCGACTGCACAAATTGCCGGCAACTTCGCCATGTTTTTTTGCGCAAGCACGACGTAAGCAATCAGTGACGTGCTGCACCTATAGCTATGACGACATGCAGTGTAATTTGACGATTCACTCGTAAAGATCGCAATCAAGGTATCAAATATTGCACAAGACAGACATAAAAACACTTGGCATGTACTATAAAAATTAAGACGGTAGGTGAGGCTGACAAGAAAAACACATTTCTGCAGGTCAAAATTGGCGTCAACACCACAAGGCGATCGAGTAACGTTGATCCAAAAGTGAGCGAAAGGCGGATGTCGAGCTAAAGAACATTACACAATTTTTTACCGTATCTATTTATTTCAATCGCTTTTAGTAACATAGTTGGGCTCTCTGCTTCAATGCAAGCTTTGTTGCATTATCACCTTCCCACGCCGCCACGCTATCGTCTGCTGGTATGTTACAAGTTTATGGCGTGATCACAGAAAAAATTTCCCGGAGGGGAAGAATGTGAAAGTGCGAATGCAGGAGTTGAATTTGCGCGGTTCGGTAATGTTCGCGAAAGAGATCACACACACACAACTACAACGAAAGAAAAATGCATTTATTCACAGACACCTATTTGTGTTGTCGTTGTACTTAATTGCTAGAGCGGATCTCAGCTTTGAAATTTCGTGTCAGTACTCCTTTAAGCGGGTGCATTAGCCCTTCTCACGCCCAATTCCTGGCCAATCCCCCACGTGGGTGTGTGCCATGCACAGACACCTATTTGTGTTGTCGTTGTACTTGATTGCTAGAGCGGATCTCAGCTTTGAAATTTCGTGTCAGTACTCCTTTTAACGGGTGCATTAGACCTTCTCACGCCCGATTACGGGCCAATCCCCCACGTGGATATGTGCCATGTCAGCGGCCAGGCAGCGCGCGCCCATCTCCCCCCGTTGCCAAGGAAGACGAGGAGCGCGCGCACCCGCAGCTGTTGCTATGTGGACGGACGGCGGTCACCGGAATTCAGGGTCGCTTATAAAGTGCATTAAAAGACGGCGGCGACCATCGCTTTTATGACATAAGAGTAGCAAAGCGCTACCCCTGATAACCGCGGAGCGCGCCGATGTCTCCGATTCGTTCATTCGTCAAGCTCGACTTCGATCAGCGCTGTAATAAACAAGAGTCACTTTTCTTTGTTATTTTTCTCTTGAGTTCGATCATGTGACCCAGCAGGTTACTTGGAGGTGTATGGACAAATGCCATGCGTTGGGTCACGGCCGCTGGATGAGAGCGCACGCAAGGTGCGGCCTGCCGCGTCGCCCGGATTTCAACGGGCGAGGGCGTGAGTGGCGGTGTTTACGTTTGCCGCCGCTTGACTCCCTCGTGGCGCTAGCGTTCGGGGACTGGTTTCGGGACGGAGCGGGGCGGTCCCCGTAGGCGAACGCTTGCGCCGGCTGAGAGACAGCCGGCGCACGGGTTTTAAAGATGTTGCCAGTCCTGGACTACTCAACCGCAAAAACTGTCTGTCCGTATGTACAGTGTGTTGCGACGATAACTGGAACACTAAAAATTTTTCCTGAGCGATCCGCCGCTCTGTTCACGCTCAAACTTCACGCAAAGGTCGCATTTTGTGGTCTATTTTGTTTGACACCGGGAACAATAACGGTAGTTGCCTGTTTATTCTGAAAATAAATAAAAACGATTTTCGCCTACGGGAAAATGGCGGCGATTTGGACGTGCGAACCCGAAAACCGGGTTTTCTGATCGTCTGTTAGCTCATTTCTAGGTGCATTTTCTGATCGTCTGCTGCACCATTTGGCTCCGTACGTGAATCCCAAACATGCGTTTCACTCTGCAGGTGGTTCCGCCGTTCCAACATCAACTTGCGCTGGCTCGCACGTCCAAATCAGCGCCCATTTTCCCATAGGCGAAAATCGTTTTTATTTATTTTCAGAATAAACAGGTAAGTACCGTTGTTGTTCCCGGTGTCAAACAAAATAGACCACAAAATGCGACCTTTGTGTGAAGTTTGAGCGCGAACAGAGCGGCGGATCGCTCAGGAAAATTTTTTAAAGTGTTCCAGTTATCGTCGCAACACCCTGTATGTATGTCTGCCACTCTGTCGCTCGATCCAACCGCCCGGCCGTGACTGAAGCAGCCAGAAGTTAAAATAATTCTTCAATGAGATATAGGCAATACATTTGCAATCTAACAAATCTAAAAAGATGCCCCTTATCCGACAACATTGTTAAAAAAAGATAATTTCAACAAAAGGATGATCACCGGTTAGCTTTGTCTGAAAAAGTCTCACACACAGCACGTAAACCGCGTTGCACAGTTTAAAGCCGCAAGTTGATCAGTTACAGTTCAAGCGGCAGGTATTTGGCGGGACTTTATTCGTCCGAAATTTCAAAAATGTCACCTTTTCTCGGGAAACGCGGTGTCGACACACGGGAGAGCGATGAATATTTGCCGGCGACGGATTAAAGCTTGCCTTAAAGACACTTCTTTGCAAAAACATGTTGGCCGGGCGGAATGCGCACCTCGCAAAACGAGGGCACGCGATAGGATGGTTCAAAAAGGATTTGAAAAGACTAGACATTTTGCTATGCGTGTCTTTTGATACTTTTATACTGGCTCGATCATGTCTTGCCGCGCATAGAGATGTGGGTTGTTTCATTTTCGCAGGCACGACAATGCCTTTAAACGCGCTACTGAAAACTTGATTACAGAGGTTGTATAGAAAGAAAAATAAATGCACCGTGCTGTGTTCAAGAGACAGTGCGTACGGTCCCCTCTCCTAGCTGCTAAGCATTTTTCAAACTTTGCGATGAGAACTAGCGCTAGGTACAGTTCCTCCGTTATTTCATCACCGATTCAAACCCATATGCATTTATCCCTGAATTTAACGGCCGGGCTCCTGGAGCAGCACCAGTATGTTGTCAAATTAGCGCGCTCTAAAGACGTTGCGGTAGTTTTGCTCTGTGAACATACTGCGCTTCAATTCGAAATAATTTTCGTGGCGTAGGAAAAGTTTTACATACGTTATCACGTCAGCTTTCTTTTTTGAGTACCCAAGCATAATCTCTACGTAATGCAAGATGTGTAATGCCCTGTATCTGCACAAAAAATGCGTAATTCACGCAGTTAGAACTGTTAATAATTATGATATTCAAGATGTAGACTGTTGGTTTAAAATAGCAAAGAAAGGAAGAAAATGTGAAATGGAAAAGCGGTGTTTTAATGCTTACGCATTATTAGGCAATTTTCGGAATTTCTGTACAATTTCGTTTTTTCTTTTGTGTCCGGGCAAAAATTTAGCTTGCCGAGCTCGCCAATTTTTTTCTTATTTTTTGTCGACCCGGATATTCCATATGCTCTCCTAGTTGTTTTTCGGGGCTACAGGGAACAAGTAAAAATATCAGGTAGAAACTGGAATCGCTTTTCATTCAACTGTATATATATATATTGTCAAAATAAAAAAAGGCCGACATAGCGTGATAGTAGTATTACTTCATAACTAAACAACGTGTAATCAATTCATGTGTACCGTGAGATTAAACGAATTGTGGTGTTTTATTTAGTGCACGAGGAAAAACCTACAAAAAAGTTGGTTATGTCTTAAACATTGAGAAGTGTTGGCACTCATAAATAACAAGCGCCGTCACAAAAACATTGCTTCTGTTTGTCCGTAATTTTAATATACTCTCTGCAGTCGCAGCTTGCAGAAAAACGTAAATCTCTGCCGGGCGTGAGGTCACAAAGAGCATGCCGGGAGATGTAAGACACAACGAGACAGCTATGCGAGACAGAAGGCACACTATCAACGCGTAATGCTGCTGCTGCGAACGGAATTTAACTTGTATCTTGACCAAATGAAGCTCGGCCACCGCTAATCGTGTTTGTCTTTTAACAGGCGTAACATTAGTGTTGGTAAATGCCTTATGTGGAGCGTGGAACACCGATGATAAGCCCACACTTCGAAATAAGCGGCCCGAAAGCCGGCGTCCAGCGGGCCGCGCTCGCCGCAACCAGTCCCGGAACGGTGGCGCCGCGGTGGCAGTCTTTGGCTCTAGGCGCACTCACGCCGCTTTGGAGGCACGCGGCAGGCCGCACGTCAGTGCGCCTTTCATCCAGCGGCCGTGGTTGGGTTCTCTTTGTCGTGGAGAGGCTCGTACTGCCCTCTTATGTTGCGATTACGCCAAACAAATAATTTTTATTTTATTGCCAAACATAAAAGCAAACTACGGCACGTGATTTGTATCCTCCGTGATTGCTGACTTGGAAACAGTCGAAAATATTATTTCTTTATAGACAACATGATTCAAACCGCGCGTCATGCGAAACTGCGCCTGCTGCAAATTGGCGGACATTTCGCGGCGCCGAAAGCCGGGGCAAGTTTTTGCCCTATTTTGCTTGTATTTTGCGACAAAAACAGCCGCCATTTTCAAGCTGTTACGTAACATTACGTCATTTTTACGCAGGCTGAAGTTGCCGATGTGTGACGTAACGTTCGCGCCAACTGTTTAAATTACGTCACGCCTTCTCAGCCAATCACAGAGAGGGTGTGTATTACAAGCAGTATTGTTGTTGAATAGCAAAGACAGGCTTACGTTGTCATGTCCTGTGCATTTGGTCTAGTTTTTCATTGCCGGCCAAGAATTATGCGCTTACAGTAAAGAGAAATAAGGCAAACTTTAGAACTGGTGCCCGTAAACGTCATGAAACGTCCAAATGACGACACCACACACAACCGCTTTGTAAACCGGAAGCACGTGACCAAAACTGAAAGCCAATCAGAAAAGACTTCCGGCAAATTGCCAGAATTGCCGGCAATTTGTGCAGTCGAGAATAGGGCCATAGAGAAAGAATTTTTTACTTCTCTATGATAGGGCTACAGTGAACTAGAATATTCTAGTTCACTCTAATAGGGCCCCAGGAAGCATCCATGCCAGGAAGCCACGTGCGGCGCAGAGCCGTGCACGATGGAGGAAGGCGAACATCCAGCTGTGGTCGCTCGCACAGCGGCGAGGCTTAACAAACAATTTTTGTTCTTGCGGGAGCAGCCGCGGCGATGCTGCTGCTGCTGCCAGCTGCCGTATCGCGTACATGGAGTCGCGTATCCGAAAGCGTGACGAAGCTCCGATTTTCTCGGGCCGACAACGTAGATAAACCGAAGTTCATATTGTTAGAAGCACTATCTGAAAACGTGAGGAAGTTGCTTGCGATTATGTATTGCGTGGGGACCCAGCCAGCCTTTCCAGACCGCAGCAAAATAGCCGCTCTCGAGTAATGTTGACCCGTGACCGCTTGGTTATGCTTGGTGTACGCCGATGGTACCTGCGTACTGTTTCAGCGTACGTGAGACGACATCGCACAGCCGACTGGCCCCGTTCGAACAAGCTACGTGCCACACAGAAAAGACACCGTCCGAGCGTAATTCTGTGAACCTTCCGACGCATGTCGGCGCGGCGGCATCTGCTATCAACAGTTTGCACCACGGCGAGTTCAGAATGCTGAAATCGCGGTGTGTGTTCTCGAAATGAAGACAACTTGGCAGCGCCAAAAGATAATCGGAGTGTACAGTGCCGAGGACGAAGGGTAGTGGCGGCAACTGTTTTTTACTAGGCACATGTGCGCATTACAATTACAGACAATTGCGCCAAGAATAGGAAAGGTAATCTTTGGTGTCCCCACACATGTACCACGTACGTACCACTACAGTAGATCTCCTCTTCTGAAATATTAGCAAGGAAAACTTCCGAAAATCGGGAAGTTCTTATTTTCTAGTGGGCGAAATTGTAGCTTAAAATTTGTTTTACACCCACGATACGTTTTATGAGCAGAAAAGTCTTGTGAGCATGCGCCACAACCATCATAATTGCGTGATATTCAGCGCTTAAAAAGGTTTCCTAGTAGAAACCAAAGATTTCGTAGTAAAATACATGATTCTACGACAGTTTAGGACCTGCGACCTTCAAAAGGTAGACTAGCCAGACGCTTCATCTCATAGCCACTGCACTGGTATAACTTTCACGTCTCACTGTACCGTGGTGTACGCTATGTTGGCCAGACTTGACTGAGTCCCTCATGCAAATGAAGTTAATTCATTACACCCAGACAATAGGGTCAGAGAAGAGGCTGTACAGACGGTAATAGGAAGGGTGTACGCTTGGCCGGCCATCATGTCTAATACACCTGCATGCACTCCAGCATATGAAAACCTATGGGTTCTGCACAGGCTCAATAAGCAACGTCAAAAAGAATCTAATCTTAAGATGTGCCTGGCACGTGAAAGCATCTACGGATTGTTTGTGTAAACAGGTATAAGCAGCGAGCATGCTGCAAATGTAATTGATAGGCAAACGTCAAGGCTGTCATGGGGCGAATTTAACAAAAATAAATGGTGAAAAAGATCCCAATTTCAAACTACATTGATATTATACAGGGTGTCCCAGCTATCATGCACCAAGATTTAAAAAAAGAGCGATGGAGTTACTCGTAGAAAACCTAGTGCATAATGTTTGCGGTGCTGTGGAGAAGTGGACAGTATTTTTTTCGTTAATTAGAGTTAATTAAATAATTGTAATTAATTATCTAACTCGGTAATTACTGTCCTGATCCCCAAAGTGTCAATGAGGCACTTGTAGGTACCCACGAGGCGAATCTAACTGCGGTATTTTCAGTGAAGAACTATTTGCGTACTCATTTATTCTGGCTGATAAAGAAAACCCGCGAAATATGAAAAATACCACGTGACGATGCTCCCGCGCGCGTGAGCGCGCTTCGTAAAGCAATGCCCTCAAACAGGCTGCCTCTGAGTTAGCCATAACGAAATAAACAAAAGAAAGAAAGAAGAAATCGCGACCGCGTTTGTGCCTTATCTGCACACGCGCCCCGCGAATCTTGCTGTTGCTGCTCCTTCCATGCATGCCATTATCAAGGTGATACGCTGTCTCTTCGGGCGGGTGACAGGCGAAGTAGTTGTTTTCAATCAGCTTATTTGGGGGCGCTGCTTTACGATACGCGCGGGAGCGTCGTCACGTGGTATTTTTCATATTTCGCGGGTTTTCTTTATCAGCCAGAATAAATGAGTACGCAAATAGTTCTTCGCTGAAAATACCGCAGTTAGATTCCCCTTGTGGGTACCTACAAGTGCCTCATTGACACTTTTGGGATCAGGGCTATAATTACTGAGTTAGATAATTAATTACAATTACTTAATTAACTCTAATTAACGAAAAAAATACTGTCCACTTCTCCACAGTACCGCAAACATTATGCACTAGGTTTTCTTCGAGTAACTCCATCGCTCTTTTTTTAAATCTTGGTGCATGATAGCTGGGACACCCTGTATGTGCATGCATTATAAACACAGTCATCAGTATGTTAACTGTACGTAAACACTCAAGTGATATGATCAAACGGAACTAGAGGCCCCACTACAATCGCCCAGTTATGTTTCTTTGCAGTGGAATAGGTCGGTATCTGTTAGTCGCACAAACAAGATGCTCTGATGGCAGGGAGAAATAGCTGGAAAGTGATACCAGTTATTTGTTTGAAGTTTGCAATAAAATTGATGTCATTTGTTAGTCTTTTTAATGAACGAAACTTTTCGTGGCCACAATACAGTGGTCGATAAACAAATGCTCACTTTCTTTGGTGGCTTATAACGATTCACTAGAATTTCACATGGCCAACCCAAGGAATCCATGGCTCGTACACTGCAGGGTAGTGCTAGTCTCCAAAAGCATTTGACAGGACGACTGGAAACTAGCGTGGCCCACACGCTCCATAGGTGGAAACCAGTAGCCCACCCACACAGTGCCATAAAACAGCTAATAAATGGAGTGAGTCTCTGCTAAATATTAAGCAGGTTCAAAGGGTAGGTTCGCATTGATAGATTTTATGCCATCGTTCACTGTGCGTAGATTAACTATTTAACGGGCACAATAGTCATTTTTGTTATTTCGGACAGTTCTTGAAGGGTTGCCTAAATGTTCTTTAACAAAACAAAAAGTGAAAGCTCTCAGTTAGGGATTTTAAAAACATTGTTTAGCCTCTCCAGAAATTGTCCCAGCCTGAAGGAACTCGGCTGATAGTTGGTGCCGACTGTTGTCCTCGCTTGCTAGCTCCCTGACCAAGCACATGAATGCAGTGACTAAGAAAGATGGTGACCAAAGTGAGAAGAGAATGTGGATCCCGTACAACAGCCCTTGATCATCTAAACACCAGAAAAAAGCGCCGATGACTCACAGGCCACGACTAGGGCGTTAAAATACCTTTTGACATACATTTACAGGGCATTTACAACCTTTTATAAAAGAAAATCTTATGATTACACACAGTCCCTCCATAGAAAGGTTTGTTTCAGACAAGGTCATTGAAATTTGTTATTAGTAACAACATAAACTCATCATTGGTCCCTTTCATTCAGCACACTTACGGGCTTCGTTTTAAAAACCCTGCTGTTTCTATTTCACGTATAAATGAACTGCTTATGCAATATTCTCTTATTTACCTATGTTCGAAGTAAACTGTGTTTACCGTAAAATGTGATGTGCCGAGTGCATGCAGGTGTGACATTCTTCAATGGGACATGCAGAACATGAAGCTCAGTGCTGATAAACTTAAATCAGGGAAAATAAAGCTTCCCATGTTGCTTCTTTATTTTTGTAACTATTCTCTCTACCAAATACCTTGGTGGTAACTCAACTAAGCTCACCTTTACCCTAGGCCATTATAATTATTTTGCTCTGCAATAATACATTCTCAGCTGGAGCATGCCTGCTGAATTCAGGCCCCAACCACGCTTTGCTATTTCACATTTGCAGCTGTATGAAATGTTGCTCTTTAGGTTTTGCCAATGATTTCCAACAGGCCACTTCATTAGTGTCAAAACCATTTTATATTTTTAATTGCTATTTATAGCAAACAGTATTATATCATTTTTCATAACACATTTTGTTGTAACCTCATTCAATGACTTTGTTACCCCGCCAGCCTGGTTCATAAATCTTTGCGTGAACATGCTTGTCTTGCAGCTAATCTACAGTAACAGACACCACACATTTTGGCTTTCCAGCGTAGCTTTGGTGTCCGCAAAAAGGAATCTTTTTCTTGGCTCGTCTGCACCGCTTTGTAAAAAAAGATCACTTGCTGGTTTGGCTTTCCCGCAGGACTCTAGTGTAGTGCAAGAGAGTATCGCTTGCTTATTCCTTTTTTTGTTGAGGTTTTAATGCTGTGCATCTTCCAGAAGAACCCTGGCATTTTGTTTAGAAACGGAGCTTCACAGCACAAACAGTGCACAGAAAGTAGAGCTACTCACTTTTTGCATAGACACGGAAGTTTGGCAGATCACTTGTCATTGACAAGCAAGTGTTTGATTTCTGGCTTGAGGTGCAACGCTGGGATAGTTTACTTGTTGGGGGGAAAAAACACAGCGGTGATAAACGGTACTGAAGTACTGGAAAGGTGCCGTGACCAACATGGTTTCCATGTGTTGGCAGCTTTTTGGTCTAGTGTTTTTCATGAATATTTGCCAGGGGGCCTTAACATGGCCTGCTTTTGTGTCACAAAAATGTCAACAGTGAAGCACTTATCAATGCTCACATGCTGCTCATTGATACCAGAGCAAAAGTACGTTCAGCAGTCATTTTATTGTTAAAGCCACCCATGATCCATACACCTTCCAGCTGTACTGCAACTTTCACAAACACCGACATACATTCACATCCACGCACGTGGCCTTGGCTCCAGTTCTTGCACAAAGTCTTAAGAAGTACTCTCGGGAGTGGGCATGCAATGTCACGCTCGACACCAACCATTACCCCGAAGTTGTACTTGATAAACTATTTTTTAAGCCTGTTGGCTTAAAGGATTGTCTAAGTGCCCGTTTTGTGGAAGAAAAAGAAACAGCTAATGGGCACACAACACACAACCCGTGAATGTGTTTTCTAGCAGCTGGCTTCTGACGAGACTTGCATCATTGTGAACGAAATGTGGGCCATTTTATAATGCCCCTTACCACTAAGTAAATTCACTTGAGCAATTTTCCAAAACAGTTTACACAGTGCGGAGTTAAAAAGCAATAAGTTGAACTCCGCAGAGTGCTTGGGATGGGCATATAGATGTCACAGCCACTTGGAATTTGTGCATAGACTGCAAGCCTCCGAGATAAGCTCTCATCATCATTAGCCTATCCTGCTGAGAGTGAATGAAAGTATTGTGGCTGGTTATGTTCAATTCCAACCAAGCCAAACACAAGACTAAGAAAGGAACGAGCCTATCAAAATACATACTCAAAGCAGATGCAGGAGGAAGTTTTGTTGCCTAACCAGGTTAGAGGAGGCGAAAGGTACTGGAGCAAAGGAAAGGGAAATAAAAGCCAAGCAGTAGTTTTAAGCCTTGCCTATCATTTCATTAAGTTGAAAGCACAATGGTACTCAACAAATCTGAGCATAGATGAACAATAACTGAACTGTCACTTGTTAACCTTATGCACACCATACTTTTAAAGGACTATTAGCAGAAGTTCCAAACTTGGCTCACACAGCGATCTTATCGGCTGCACTTCTCCCATGCTTGCACAGTTGGAGCTTGAGCCTCCTTGCACAAGAAGCCAGCCAGTCAGCGAATGGTTTCAGTGGTATCTTGAGTAGATATCTTTGGACGGGCAGTTGGGCTCCACCCACGGAAGTGAAGCTGCGCTCCCTGCACGGATTCTGCAGCGTCGCGTGCACAGATCGTTTCTGCAGTATAGTCAGGATACATTTCTCGGCGATAGTACTACTGCCCCGGGGGAAAAATTGCAGAAGCTACATGCGAGGTCGGATTGCGTTCGATGGTTCCGTGCGCTACCTGACGACACTCGATTCGTGCACACGCTGACACTACGTCGCTAGCGTTGGCATGTCATCAAAGACAGCTACCTCGTTAGCCACGGCGCGACGAGATGGAAAATACTGATCCCCACGTTTTATAATTGAGCCACCACTCCATAATTAGAACACAAGGCTTGGCATGTAAGAAGCGAGGCACAAGTAGACAACGAATGCAGGCGCGTAAAGCCGATAGCACGCGAACTGCAAGACAACGCGAAGCTTACAAAATATTAAACGACAACACGCCAGTTCTAGGAGCATGTAAAAAGCGGGGCGAAGCAGCGTGCAGAAAACAATTCGTTAGGCTTACCAAGACGTGCAATAGCAAGTTCAAAAAATACCCAATCTAAATAATTACAAGCACACCTCCCAACAAGAAAAAAGCGCCGCGAAGCAGCCGCTGTACAGGGAGATAAGGACGTAACGATGCGTCAAGCCTGCCATTCGAACCACGGGCGGAGAACATAGGGACACAAGACGTAAACATTCGGCTAAGGTGGCTAGAATGAGAAGGTGTGAAATGCGCGGAGCAGCGCCCTTGCCCGCCGGGGGCCCCATTTCGCGGGCCTGCCGCTAGGGGAGCTTTGGGCGCCTCGGTGACAGGCGCGGTAGGGAGCCTACATGCGCCGCGCCTTCGTCGAGCCTACAGGCGCGGCACATGTAGGCTCCCTAAGGCGCGGTAAGACGAGGCGGCCGGCGGCAAGTCGACGGGTTCGCGGTTCATATCGCACGTGTGCATTGAGAAACCGTGATCTTGGCGCTGGTGGACATTATTTGTGATACTTGTGAGCTACACGTGTGGCATGATGGCAGCCATGCCATCAACTGCGAAGAAAAAGACACAAAGGTGGTGTTTCGTACCGGGATGCGACGTGGGCTACACGAAGGGTGTTGAGAAAGTATCCCTGTTCCGCGCACCGGCTTGCCCAGAACAGTTCTCAAAGTGGGCTCATGCCATTCCCAGGGCTGACAAGCCTCTGGAGGAAAAGTCTGCCGTCTGTGTAAGACATTTTGACGCAAGGTACGTAACTAGTCCTCGGTACCCTGTCTGTAGGCATTTGTATGTTGTTACTATAGGAAAAAAAATGCATTGCGCGAGTTATTGAAGTGCGATGCAGATCCCAGGAATTTTTTTTTCTTCTATTTAAAGCATTGGCTTGTACCTCCTGCAGGTTTATCGTCCGGGATTTCACGCACACTGTGAACGGCACGCAAGTTCACATACCACGCAGTGTTCATCGACTGAAAGACGAGGCGCTACCTACGATATTTCCGAACCTTCCGAAATACATTTCAAAGACCCTGCCTAAAGAAAGGAAAAGGCGGCCAGATTTTTCACATGACTCTCCTAGAACCAAGAAGAGCCGCAAGAGTGACCTGAAGCATGCCAGTCGGCAGAAATGGAAACCCAAATTCATGAACAGGAGACGGCAGTTGATGCTCCCACCAGGCATTTTATCTGCGATCTTAGGCGTCCATCAGAACTGTGGTCAGTTCAGACATTTAAGAACAAGAACGCTGTCTCGTACCAGACTGCGGAATTAGTGGGTGATGCGATGCCACCAGTTCACTTCCACAAGATCGTCGTTTACGAAATCGAACGAGAAAGAAGCACTCCCACATGTAAAATATTTCTGGCGGGCCTCCTTCACTGTCAGCGAGACGTCCCATTACAGGAGGATGCTCAAGACCTCTTGGCATATGCAGACAGCCTTTGTGTCTGCTCTGGGATCGGGGGGAGCAGCGAGTTTAAGCAGCTAAACCAGTTTGATGGCACGAAAGTGTCCGGACAGCATTTACACTCCAGTGCTTGCAACGGATCTGTGTCCCAAGGTAAGCCATTCTTTGCTATATGAAACATTGAAAATGCAATGGTTCTAATGGAAATCTACATACTCCCAGTTACTTGAGTGCTGCCGCATCACCGTCATGACTAGTTAGCGTGCTTTCCCTTTTTGCAGGTTCTTCCTTGCAAATGTCCCCACGATGCATGCAATGCAAACAAATGCGGAAGGTTCTCTTAAGCCGGTTGCTACGGCTACGAAACAAAATACGACGCCCTGTTGTTAGGGTTGCCACCTGCCCAGTTTTGGACCGGTCCGACCGGTTTTTTGAACAGCGGGCCGGTTGCCGGTCCATACTTAAAACCGGCCGTCATTGGCCGGTTTTGTGGCCCTCGTGCCGTGATTATGTCCGTTTTGGCGTTTTATAAGCGTCAATTCAACAACTAAGACGATAAATATGTGTCGAGAAGCTGCACAAAGACATGCGAGCAGAGAAAATACGCGGGCGAGCGCGCTGCCTGAGATGGCGGGGGACCTAAGGGAGGAACAAAACAACGAAATGCTACCGCTGCGGTCAGCAATTGTAGTTACTTTTCAGTGACGCACATACAAAGCAATAACCAAGCTCTGAATCACTTTCAGTACAAAGGTTATGTTTATTCCTCGCTAAGAAGACACTACAGTAAATGGCCCTGCATGTCAAAAACATGGTGATTCTTTTTCAACACAAATTAAACAAGCTATATACCACGCCCCCCCCGACGGGCCGGTTTTTTTTTTCGGGGAAAGGTGGCAACCCTACCTGTTGTGAATACCGCTGGGCAACGTTTAAGACGGGCTGTACGCACCTTACGCCGCAAAAACAGGAAACTGCATACTCTGCAGGACGAAATCCAGCTTTTGCAAGAAAAGAATTCTCAAATAAGGAGTACAGTATTGGAGGAAAAGGTAGTTGTATTCATTTTTGTTTGTTTATTTGGGAAGTTTTCAATGTGCTTTTAACCGCTTGTTTTGTTTTTAGATCAAACTACTTCCGAAAAAACAGCAAATTGCCGTGCGGGCCTGCTTTGAAGCGTCTAAACGACGATCTCTGCGTGGGTACAGGTATGACAAAGAATGGCTCTTGGAATGTATCATTCTGAGAATGAAGAGCCCTCGCTTGTACGAGCATTTGCGGCACCACAAGATTCTTGCACTCCCAAGTCGCATATGCCTACAAAAATACACAAAGGTGCGTGTCAAGTTTTCCAGTTGTTGACAAAACAGGTAAACTGGATCTTGTATTTACAGAACTTCAAGGCATCATATGGCTTCAACCATAAGCTTCTTGATTGCGTCAAGCAGACGGCCGGAGAAATGGACGAGATGAGTAGGCATGGCGGTCTAGTCATAGACGAAATGAAGCTGTCGAAACACCTTGACCTAAAATCGTCCACGGAAATCGAAGGCTTCGTGAACCTTGGTGGTTTTACTGAAGAAAGTGACAGACACACTAAAGCAGATCATGGCTTAGTAGTCATGTTTCAGCCATTCGTGGAGAAATGGACTCAGATTATAGGTAACCAAATCCCTAACCTCTTTTAAATAGCAGCCCAGGCGGCACAGAAAGTGTGCCCCAAGACCGGCCCGTCTATGGCCGCTTTCTGGCATGTCCGGCCAGCAACCAGGTTCTGGCAGCCACTGATCATGCGTTGAACGGCCAAGATTCGGCAAACAGCGCTTCGGTATTTTTCCGTCCGCCCGTGTCCGGACGCACAACGGCAGCTAACCGGCTGCCGGTTATTCAGTTCTCTTACGGCTGCCGATGTTGAGAAGGAGAGCGGCCGAAGTACGGCCTTAGGGCATCCGTTTTTTCTTCGGGAAGCGGTAATCGGCCGAAGCACGGCAAGCGACCGGCCACAGAATATGCGTATTCTTGCGGCAGTTGGTGTTCGAAAGGAGACCGGCCGGAGCGCGGCTGCCGTGCATTCGTTGTTTCAACGGTGAACCGCGCGTCCGGCGGTAGAATATTCGTTTTCTTCGGGCAACCAGTGTTATGAAGGATACCGGCCGACGTACGGCCCCAGAATATACGTTTTTCATTCGGTTAGCCGTCCTCGGCCGAATTACGGCAAGCGAATGGCCACAGAATATTTGGCAACCAGTGTTCAAGAGGAGACCGGCCTACGTAAGGTATCTGGTTATACGTCATTTTTTCGGCAAACGGCATACAGCCGAACAACGGCACGCGCCTGGGCGCCGAGAATTCATGCACATACGTGTTTGGAAGGAGACTGACCGTTTTTTTTTCCTGGGGGGAGAAAAAGCCGTTAGAGAGCCGAACGACGGGGACGCGTTTTTCATCCGCTCCGTGATTCTACGTTTTAAATGAACGAACATCGTTTGTCAAACAGTAATGAGTGTTCTCGGTGAACGGGCAAGGTGCAAGGACTCACTGGACATTAGCAGGGAACCTTTAGGCCATCGAAATGTCATTTATTGCCACAAAAAGACTGTGCCACACCGACGGGTGAGCTAAGCCTCGCCAGTCATCGCCGCTACCACGCCTCTGCCGCCGGCTTCGTCGACGCATCAGCTCGAGGCTATTCGCCCCCTCAAGAAATGGAGAGCATTGGAGACATCGACCCGGCAGAGATGTCCGATCCGAGATGGAGACGGTTCACCAAAATAACTGGCCTTCAAGGGCGTCGAGCAAGCGGCCACCACGCAGGAGCTAAAACGCCACCATGTTAAAGACTCCCCACCAATGAAAGGCAAGTGCGAGCAAAAGCGCAAGTTATTCTGCTTACAATTAAACTGCGACAAGCGATGTTGCACTATGTTGTTGGTGATAAACGTAGAAGAGACTCGCTCGTGCATTGGAAGGATCAACTTCATGCCCTGCACTATGTTACTTCATGGGATTTTACGACTGCCTATTTAGAAAAAAAAATTATTTTAAATTTGCGATAACACAGATCCTTGTCACTGACGAAGCCTAGCTGTTAATTTAGTTTCTATGTTTGAAGGTGAGCTTAGCTACTCTTGGAGTATGACTCATTTGGTTAAACATAATCGCCAGCATCCTAGCAAACACGGATTTTGTCAGGATTTTCTTGCTCAACGCAGATTGTTGAGTTCACGCACGATTTCGCTCTTGCAATAGATAAGCTTAAAGTGGTTGACTGTATATTCTTGGACTCCAAAAAAGCAAATGATGGTGTTCCATATCACCTTCTGCGTAGTACATTTCATCCTATGAACTGAATGAATCGGTTTTTGCATTGTTATTACTATTGGCCCTATGGCTTTGTTCAAAAGTACTGTGTATTTTACCGGACTATAGCGAATGAACGTGATTACGTATACCTGCACAGCTTTATTCGAATTTAATAACATCCTGGTGTGCTGATTCAGAAAAGTTTTTGGATTTTAAACAGTGTGTTAACGGCACCTTTACAAGAAAACCTTCATTCCAATTGAATACGTATACCGTAAATTATGCTGCTGTGACAACGGCCGAGGAATATAAATACCTAGGAGTTTATTTAGGGAGTGGTTAGAGGTTAAATAGGCAGGTTCACACCATAAAAGTTACGGCTGCATATGTTTTTGGCTTTCTGAGACGAAATTTCAGTGAACCTCCATCTAACTGAAAAGAACAACCGTATTTCACTCATGTGCGCTCAATCTTGGAGTACGCATGTGTTTTCGTGGATCCCTACACCAAAGAGCTGGTTGATACGCTCGAAAACATACAGAATATGTCAGTGCGATTCGTATTAGGTAATTGGCACGCTCAACTTAGCATGAGAGAAAGTAACAGTAAACTGAAATGGCAGGACGTGAAAGATCACAGACGAAACCACAGGTTGAACTTTTTTCGTAATATCTATCATTCGAAAACTGGAGTAGAAGGGGAGAAGTATGTCCAAGCACCATTCTACATATCGCAAAGTGGGACCGCTAGCTTAAAGCAAATTATTAACTTTCCTTTAAAGGTGACGCCTTGCGCGATTCATTTTATTTTACATCAATACTGCAGTGTAATTATCTTCCACGTATGATTGCATTAACTGTTTATATTGACGATTTTCAGCGCGCTTTGTAGAATTATTTTGTTATTTTGTCTCATATTTAAAGGAGCCATGAAGAGAAAATGCAAGTTGGTTTTATTCGAAAGATTTCGTGTTTTATAGTGCCCCCAGCTCTTGTCTGGATACAAACGCTGCTTTATTCACTGAGAAATTCAACAATTTAGATTAAAATTTTGATTTTCCCGCTCAATCGTGCGTTTTCGTGGTCCCAAATGACATCACAGGAACCGACCGCTCTGCAGCCTAGAGTAACTTCATTCACGCATCCGCCTTACAGGGTAGAGACACGTATACGCTGGCGCCGCCATTTTCGGTTGCTCGCTCGCCGCCGAAGCAAGTCATTGTGTCAAAACCGCGCTAAAATTATCGCCGCAACGCGGTTTACTGAAGAAGTTTGAATCATATTGTCTGTCTCGCGTTGCTAGGTCTCGTGGGAAACGAAAAGAATAACGCGTTGAGCCCGTTGGCCCAATTGCGGCGGCACGGGACCGTTCAAAGGTTGTCTCCATCCTGTACAGCGGTGTTGGTTTGTTCCCGCGTTTCTTTACGTTCCGTAACCTAGATGGCGCCACCATACCGTGGCAAGCGTTTGGTTTGTTTTTGCCCGCATTTAAACCTGGCTTGTTTTTGTTCTGGGAGAAAATATTCGTTCCCTGAAACAGTGCTCGCTCGACAAATGGGGTTACGTAAGACACCGTTGCTTGCGTCAATCGGCCAGTGTCGTCTGAGACAACCCCAAGCCCCGTAGTGCTGTGCAGCTAAACCAAGCATGCTGTGCGCAGTACGAACAGCAGAACGCATCAGTACTTCTATGTTTACATGTGCTTTCGTAACTTCCACTGTTTGTCCCATCATTCTTATTGCTTTGTAAAGAATGTGCCCTAAATTTAGGCGCAAATCGCTCGTTCGTCTAGTTTGTAAGCTCTACCTAATTTGCGTCTGCTTCTGCCAGCATCCGCCAATCGCAGAGCTTAGCTCATGTGACATCATAGGTTCTGTTGCGGGAAATGAGCTGGTGGGTCGCATGACCATTCCCGTTTTTCCTAATTATGTAGCTTATTTGAGCGAAGTTTACGTTAAAAGTGGTGTCAGTATGATTCTAACGAGACAATCTTTTGAATGAACCAAACTTGTGTTTCCTCTTCATGGCTCCTTTAATGCTTAGTGTTATGTATCTCCCTTCTGTAATGCATGCAAAGGCAAGCAGGCATCAAATAAATAAATAAATAAATAAATAAATAAAACAATGAATATATAAATGAATAAAAATAAATAAATAAATAAATAAATAAATAAATAAATAAATAAATAAACAAACAAACTTCCAGAGTCGCAAGTTTGCCTCCGACGGGTTGAGAACCCTACGCATTCAACCTTGACCAATAAAATATTTATTGCCCTATTCGTTGCAGTATGCATGCTACCATTGCTATGTTATTGGTTTGAAACAAATTATGTAACTGTAATTTTACGCATTTCCATGCGTGAACACAGAGGGATACAACAGCAGCCACCTGAAGCAGGGCGTCATTCGCAACGCGTCTAGAATTTTTTGAACGTAGTATGACATTAGAAGAAAATTAAGTTCTTTTGGACTATTAGGTGGTGTGGACTCATGAAAACAACATTAAAATAGATTGAAAATGAAAGTACCTGTTCGCTCCTTCTTAGGATCAGCCCTGCGCAAGATCATCAGAAAAGTTGATCGAGTAGAAAATGTCTTTGCAAGAAAAAATGGGCAAAAACTGGACATACTTTTTTGTGAAGGAGTTATATTAAATGCTCCTGAGTGTTTTGTGGAGAACCAAAACACTTCGTAAAGGCATTCACGCCGGTTTTATATACATCAAAATTGGTCAAGGAACTGTTATAAAAATAGTTTATGTAGTCATAGCATGAAAGTGTTCCGGAATATTGCCCTAAAAGAAATTGGCTAAAAGCGGCGCAATTTATCCCTCTGAAATTCAACCCACTAAAGTATGCGCCCTCCGCCGCCTCCCCCCCTCCTCCCCTCCTCTTTCCCCGTTTATTACAGGTAAGCCGCCCCACAGAGGATATCAGGTCCTGGACAATACATCTATTCAAGCTCTACAAAGAACTGATTATTTTCTGTGTTCGGAAGTAAAAGAGGCACAGCAATTAAAGAACGACAATTTGTGAGCACTGTTTAATAAATGAATTTTGCTGTCAACTGAGGCTGGTAATTAAGCAAAGCTGCGCTGAAAGCTTGACGGCTGGTGGTTGCGCGCGAGCTCACTTTGATGTGGCTGCATTGGACCCAAAATGCTGGGTTTGTGCTGCTTCTGCACTGCGCGAATGAGTCATCTGCTTGCACGACATGCAGTGACCGGCCTCAGTACAGTTAACGTACTGTGGCTGAACTCCAATGCCCGTAGCACGGCCGTATTTCCGGTAGCTTTAGTCCGGCTAGAGTCCGACGACCGCATCTCGGCTGTCCTCCGGCGGCCGTACTTCGGCCGTACACGGGTGGCTTAGGAATGGCCGGAGCCCTACGGCTGGAATCTGGCCGTATGACCGTAAGCCGGTTGACTGGCCGACGGACACTGGCCGTTGGACAGCCATGGGAGTACGGTCGTATACGGCCAAAAGGCCCGCATTTGGACATGGGCCGAACATGGCTGCCCGAAAACGGCCGGACAGAAAATCACCGGCCAAACAATACCGGCCTGTTTTAGGCCGAACAGTCCTGTGCTGCCTGGGAGGAGTGAGTTAACATGCCCTCATCCCTCCTTTCAGGTGTCTTTGCTTCCAATGGGAACGTAAAAGCCAGGATACTGACCAAGATTATTTTGGAGGCTACACTTTTGTGTGAGAAAGCTGGACTTTATGTTGATTACATCTGCACTGACGGCGCACCATGGAACCGGACAATGTGGCACAGCATGGGAGTACATGGAACTTCTTAAGACGTTAGGTGCAAGGTGGTCCACTTATTCGACAGCAAAAGGTTCCTGCACTTCCTCTCTGATTTTCCGCACCTGGTAAAATGCGTGCGTAACATGATGATGAAACGTGGTTTCGAGACGCACATTGGTCGGGTAAGTTTTCAATAATAAATCTTTTCATTCCAGTACATAAGACGGGAGGCACACAGCTTACGGATGAAATTGGTATTTTTGCAGGCTCAATGGGATCATGTTGCCACAACTTGGAAAGTTGACAGCAAGGCTATCACTCTGAAAGTGGCACCAAAGCTGACGCGGGCCCATATATACCCTAATGGGTTTGCGAAAATGCGTGTGAATTTGGCGTTCCACATTTTCAGCCCTCAAGTTTTCAACGCCATGGGCTTGTACAAGGATCAGATTGAGGCGGAGTACAAAAACCTTGAGCCTACCAAACATTTCATTGGCATGATGGCACGATTAATTGAGGCGATGACATCCAGCAGAAGCATTGAGGTATGTAATTTGTTTTTATTTAGGCAAGCACATTTTAAATGTTGTTTGGTCGTTTCAGATGTGGAAATGCTAAAAAAGCTGCACTGGATGAGATGCTGCTCTTTCTCAATGATTGGGAGGCCCATGCAAAAGGCCTTGGTTTCCTGAGCAAGAGCACTTCGGAAGGCCTGCGAGTGAGCATTCATGCTACAAAGGACCTTCTCAAATACCTAACTGCAAAAGTAGGGTTTCGGTATCTAATGAACGCCCACTTGAGCACAGACTGCCTTGAGCGCTCCTTTGGCATAGTACGCCAAGCAAGTGGAGCAAATGATCACCCAACCCCTGCTCAGTTCATCATCATAGTCAGGTATGAAGTGCGGCCATAGTAACCTTGGTATTGTACTGACTTCTTTATTATGTGCAGGTGCATCAGCTTTTACAGTCTGGCAAAGAGCCCCAAAGGTGGCAATGTGTCGCCCGGGTTACTGGAGTCCCTGCTGTCTGTTGAGCAGCTCATGCATGAAAATGACGACAGAGATTAGACCAGTGACGACGCTGCAGCACCCATTGGAGCAGCAGAAGTGGCCCTAGACCATGCTGACTACACCTCGATGCACAGTGACGCCCGACTAGTGTATTACATTGCGGGCTACGTGGCAAGGAAGCGCATTCCGACAGGCTGTAAGGTGTGCCTGGATGCCTGCCTGGTGCCCAAAGAGAGTGTTCCAGAGGATGTGCCGGCAGAGGCATGCAAGGAGTGGGACATGGAAGGACTGCTGTACCCCTCATCATCGCTCTACTCTCTGATCCAAACTCTGGAGGATAGGCTGACTCATGCTTTCGCCACGACGCGGCTACATGCCAATGTAGTATCTGGAATTCTGTCTAACATGCATGATGTGCCTCATATCGGCTGCCCAGAGCACGCAGTATCGTTGAAAAAATCAGTCACGCGATTTTTTTGCATAACAAGAATTCATTTCTTACTGAAGGGCCTCAACCAAGAAGAAAATGCAAAGAAAGGCAAGAGGCTAAAGCCCTGTGTTTTGTAAAGTAGCTTTGTTTTGTAAATATCTTGAGAGTTAAAAGAGTGCAAGTAAATATAGTTGCTTCAGTTGTATGTGTAAATATTTTGCAAACGTATAAATATTTTGTAAACTTTGCAAATAAAATGGTTACCACGATCTTGTTTTACTTTCTTAGTAGTGGTTGCAGCATTTTGCTTGTAAAATACACGGATCGATAGGTAGAATTCGCATTATGCGCCCTGTATGCTAAACCGAGGATTACAATAGTTCACACCTCGAAGCCTCACTACCGAGACCAGTGCCCACTACTTTCTCTAACGGGACCCTGTAATATCGCGTGGAATACAGGTGCACCTTACGAAACTTAAGTTTTTTGTTTGAAGTGAAGGCCTCAACCGCCCAGAAGCGTTATACTCCGCTTGGTTCGCAAAGATTGATGCAAAAATACGCAGTTCCTCCTCATATAGTGCTGAGAAGCAAGCTCAGTATAATGGCCGGTGACCATAACTGTGAAATAGCACATAGGTTGAACATTAGGCGGCTTTAAGCGCGTGGGAAAAAATTGCGGGCTCCTAAACGCGGCAGCGGCGCGGCCAGGATCGCATGCGCGCTGCGGCGCAGCAGACGCCGTTCTTACCGATGATGATGATGATGATTATGGGGCTTCTCCCTTTGGAACGGGCGGACATGAAATGCCCTAGCCTAATGCATACATCAAGCGTACCAGCACTCAAAATAGAACACAGAACACAACATAAAACAAGGTACATAAGGAGAGTAAAGGAACAACATAGATAAAATGTCCATGCGCATAGTGATACATATATATATATATATATATACATACCTACACACATGCATGTGTTACATAACCCTATACAAACGCACACTTCTCAATAACTATTAAATCGAAAACCACAAAAGTCGAAGGGCGCACGAGCAGCCAGTACGCTGTAGCTACCCATCACTCAACACGACTGCACGACAGTCAACGGCACAACACGCACACTCTCGAAGGTAGTCTCGCCGACGGGTCTCCTTGAACCAGCGCAGTCAACGGCACACCACTCACATTCCCGACGCCATGTCAGTCTCGCCGGCGGGTCTCCTTAAACCACCGCTGGAGCCTTTCCTTTGTCACCTGCAGCGCAGCGTTGCGACCGGCGGCGGCACCTGCAGCGACGAACCCCAGCGCCTCTGGCAGACTCACGCCATCTGGGTGCTTCGGCTGCAGCGAGTCACATAGAAGCACGATGTGTTCAATTGACTCCTCTGCTTCACCACACACTCTGCACCTCGCGGCTTGAACGTCAGGGGATGACTCGTAGCGGCGCCGATACGTTAATGTCCGCAGCGCGCCCGCTCGGGCCTCGAAGAGCAACCCGCCGTCCGTGCTGTCGTGGAACATAGCCTCCCTGCATATCGCCGTCTTGTTGTCGCGGTACAACTGCAGGGTGCTTTTTTCGCCCATAGCCAGTCTCCATTCGGCGGTCTCTGACTCCCGTACCCGCTTCTGAACTGCCCTGGCATGTTGCTGTTCAGCGGGTTCCTGGGTAGGACGCTCGAAGAAGCCGAATTTCCGCCGAAGCACGTGGAGGCGGGCGCCCCATTGCGTGCGGATTCCAGTGAAGTGGTGGTACCGGTACACACGGCGAGCCCAGCGTGTGTCCTCCATGTGCCGAAGTCGTTCCTCGTAGGCGATCTTGCTTCGGGCTTCCCGGGCCTCGAACGACGACCAGCCCATATCGCCTTGAATGGCCTCTTTAGCCACGCAGCCATGGCAACCCAGCGCCACGCGTCCCACTTCGCTTTGGCAACGTTCCAGCCATGCGCGAGTTGTGTGAGGCAAGCAGACCACTGCGTTGGCAAACGTAAGGCACGGCACATGGACGGCTTTCCACAGCTCGCGCACCATCATGTACCGGCTGCATCCCCATAAACAGCGATTGCGCATGATGCGACACGCTCGCTGCGCCGACTGCTGCACGTGGGGTGCATGTGCCGAGTACCGATCCTGTCCCGCGCTGAAGGTAACGCCAAGGTACCGGTACGACTCTTCTTGAGGCACTAGGTCTCCACTGGGGAGCGTGACATGGACGCCACCGTCGGGGCCAGAGAAGCGGAGGACGTCCGACTTCTTCGCATTGAAGCATAGGCCTAGCTCACCGAGCTGCGCCGCCGCCACAGTGACCAGCCACTGCAAAGTAGCGGCGTCATCAGCCAGGAGAACCAGGTCGTCCGCAAACACTAATCCCGGCAGTGTCCACGTCTCCGGCAATCCTTTCGCAGTGAACCGCAGTGTGAAGCCCAGTTTCGAGGCCAGAATGGCGTGCTCTATCTTGGCTGCGTATAGCATAAACAAGATGGGAGATAGAGGGCACCCTTGCTTCAGGCCCCTGCGGACAGGAACTGGGTCCGTCACCCTCCCTCCAAAGGAAGCCACCACGGTGTTGCCTTCGTACAGGCAGTGCAGCAGCTCAACCCACACAGGCGCCATGCCGATGTCCGCCAAGTGCCGCAGCAGGCCATCGTGTGGTACATTGTCGTATGCTTTGGAGACGTCCAAAAAACATGCCACTAGGCCACGATCCTGCTTCCGAGCAATGTCCACACACTGAGTCAGCACGTATATGTTGTCCTCGAGGCGCCTACGGGGGCGAAAACCATTATGGAGCTCCGTAAGGTGCCCGCTTGCTTCGGCCCATGCCGACACCCAGCCTTTCACTACCTTAGCGAACACCCTGTACAGGACGCTGGTCACAGTGAGTGGTCTGTGGTCCTTCAGTAGGCTGGGGTTGCCGCCGTTCTTGAGCAGTAGACACACTCTTCCTCTCAGCCAGTCCTCTGGGATGTTGTCGCCGTAGATGATGCCCGTGAAGATTATGGCGAGGTGCTCCCGAGCTATTGTGCCCAGGTGTTTGATGATTCCCGCCGGGATGCCATCGAGCCCCTGTGCCGTGTGTGCTCCGAGTCGGGAAATGACACGGTCGAGGGCCCGGCGAGTCACCTCCCACTCATGGTCCGTCTCGCAACCGTCCCCGCTGGCTTCAATGATAGGCCTCCGTCCTCTCGCGCCCTCCGCTAGTGGATCCTGGGAAGAATTGTAGATGCCTCGGATGTGCTCAGTGAGGTGCCGCTCGACGTTGGCAATGACCTCCCCTGTAGTCTCCTCCCTAAGTGTAGGTTCTGGAGCCCTGCGGTCCAGAGACCCCACTTATTTCTAAAACCTACGTGCTCCTTCCCGGCCAGCCGTCGTGAGGTCCTGCAGCTGTCGGTGGTCATGTTCCGCAATTTTTTGCTGTACCACTTTCTGCATATGTCGCTTCTGGAGCAGGTAATTCTCCCAGGCTTGCTGACGCTCCTCAGCGCTGCCAGCTTTTACAGCATGACGATGAAGCCGGTTAGCATTCCGTCGCGCGTCAAGAGCTGTTTTTACTTCTCTGTCCCACCAGCTTTTCCGCGGATAGCCACGGCGTGCATTGGCGCGGACTTCATGAGTGTTCATGATGCCTCTTAGGGCAGAAACATACTCTTCGTACGTTGCACGCTCATTGTGTATGTCACTCTGTTCGAAGCGCTCGGCAATTGCAGCGAATGCTGTGACCGGAACGTATCTGCGTGCTGGCCGATGGTTCATCGTGGGTCTCCGGAACACTGATGAAGAGAAGGATATTTTGACTCTGTTGTGGTCACTGCCCACACTGTGGTCACCGCTTTCATCAATATGCACCTTGGTGATATGGGTAGCCAACCTTCCCGATACGAGTGCGTAATCGATGCAAGACCGGCTGTTACGCACGCACCATGTGAAGTCACCGTCGCAGTCAACGCGCATGTTGGCAATCTCCAGCGAGAACTCTTGCGCCAGCTTGAGCACGAGGTCCCCGTTGAAGTCTTGATACCCATCAATGGACTGGAGGTGTCCGTTGAAATCACCCATGGCTACCACTTCACTGTCCGTTGACCAACGCTTTATATACTCGGCCACGCACCGCATGACTGCCTGGTTCCCATCATGCTGGCCGCGCGTGACAGACAGATATATGATTCCCACAATCACAGAAGATCCAACGATCGTACCCGACATCCACATGTGTTCTTTGCACGAGTGTCCCAGTCGTGTCCACGACGTATCACTTCGCCAAAGCACGCCAATGCCACCACCCTTGCGTTCACCATCATCTCTGTTACACCCCGACCAGTGCCAGTTTGGGTGAGTGGGGGGCTCTTCCAGTCCTCGAAGATGAGTCTCTGCGACCGCGTAGATGGTGAACTCCTCCTTGTGCAGGGCTGTGAACAACTCCTCCCACTTGGTCGCACGCCGTGCTCCATTCAAGTTGAGAAAGCATACGTTGGAGCTTTCCGTAGTCTTCCTGCAACGACGGCGGGTAGTATGCTTGCTGGCTATTGGACTGATCGTCCGGCAAGCATGAGGTGATGTCTTACCATATCGCCCACTGCACTGTAAATCGCTGGCATGTCCGACTGGGGGTTCCATACCGGTGGACGAATCGGTCCCCACGTTGGCACGGTGTGTACCGAGTGCGGTCCCTGCGGGGGCGTCGCTAGGACGGTCGAAAGGGACTGCCTTGGGAGCATTTGGTGATGTCCATCTGACCATGGGGGCGGAATCGGGTGTGCCATCGGGAGGTGCGGACTTACACGGGGCGATTGGGCGGGACGGTGAAATGGCGGTGGAGAAGGCATCGGAGGCGGAGCGCCGCTCATCGCGGCTCCCGCTGGTTTGTTCGCCGTGCGCATGGCCTCGATGGCTGATTGGTTCACCTCCTCCAGCCCACTGTTTCTCACTGGGACTGAAGGTTGCGCCCTCAAGAAAGCCATGGGTGCTTGCACCGCCGGTATCATCGACTCTGGCGGAGGTGGTCCCTGGAGAGGTTGCATCGGCAACATTCCAATGGTTGGTCTCCATGGTACTCCTTCCTGAGGTGCGAGTGTCGGCTGGGAAAATTGCAGTAGCGGCGTCATCTGTGCCAGCGACTGAGGCGGAACGGACTGCGCTGCGGTGATAGATGCACTCAGTAGCCCCAAAGTCTCGTTTTTGGGGGCCTGTTGGACTGGTGGTGTCACGTACCTCGGTTCCACTGGCTTTCGCTGATGCTTCTGCCACCGTTCGCCTAAAAAAATTGCCCCCACCTCCCCGGAGGGAATCGTGAGGAAGTGCGAATGCATTTCTTGCGCCGAGAGTACACGGCGTAGTAATTCTGACATCGCCTTGAGAGGCGCCCAGCCAGCGAACGGTCTAAACTGGAGCAGAGCGAGCCAGGAGACTAGCGAGAGAGCGCGCGCGAGCCGACCCACAGAGGTCTGGCAGTTTATCGCTGCATATATAGGGGGGCACGCCGCGCCGAGCGCACCGAGCCAGGTGGCTGAGAGAGGAGGCGAGCGTAAGGGGAGAGGGACGCGCGCAGCGGCGCACGGCAGCTGCAGCCGAGCGAGGGGAGAGGAGGTGCGGGTGCGTGACGTCACGGCGTGGGGAGGGAAAGTGACACGCAGCGGCGCACGGCAGCTGCCGGGGAGAGGGGTGGAGTGTGTGACGTCACGGCGCGGGGAAGGGAGAGGGACGCGCGCGCGCACGCCGTCGCGCCGCGAGGAGTGGTGAGGGGCGTGTCGTCACGTGGTGAGTGACGTCACTGCGCCGTTGCTACCGACGCTCCTCTCCGCTCCACGCCGTTGCTAGGCAGAGGAGGACTGCGGACGCCGCCGCCGCCGCCGCCGGCGGCGGTGGAAGGTTTGGGGTCGCTTATAAAGTGCATTCGCATTTAAAAAGGGAGTGTTGCTTGAGCAATCTTGGCTGCAACAAAGCCGGCGCCCTCCAGGCTGTATAGGCCATCCTTCTCCAACATCGTGTCCTGCCACCCCTACTGAGGTCAATGAACCTGCGACGAGTACGCCTGCACCACTTCCTGATCCTCGCCTTGGCAAGCAGTATTGCAGCTCTCACCTCCTCGCCCTTCGTCGCCACCTCGGGGATTGAGCACACAGCGATATCGTCCACACCATTCGCACTGCTTGCGTTCAAAGAGTGGACAATCTCATCTGGCGTCCTACGAAGCACGTCCACAAGGCCGACGTGCACCACATAGCGCCGGGGGATGGACTTAGCCCTGCGCTCGTACGACTCAATGTACTTAAATGCTGTAGCCGTTGTAGCTTTTCTCCCATAGAGCAGGCCTACTGCTCCCGGTGAGTCCATGGCTTCCAGGATCGCTGTAGCCATTTTGCCTACATTGGCGTCTCCCACGATGAGGACCTCTCTGCGGGCACTGCGTGCTGGGAATACCCAGTTTCCCCCACTTCGAGTCGGCATCCGGCCCTGCACGGTGGGCCGACTGACGTGTTGCTCTAAGTGGATATCCTGTTGGGCGGCTTCCCTGTGACCGGGGGTACTCCGAGGGGTGGTGCTAAATGTGCTTTCCCGCTGGTTATCACCGCGTCTACCCCTCACCTTTTCTTTCTGGCTCGGCAGTTCCTTGCGCTCCTTGCTCTGCAGAGTTAATGCTGCGTTAGGTGCGTCAGTGCAACTGTGTCGGCCGTCTTCTGTGGACTGCGCGCCTTCGTTTTCTGCTTCCCCACCAACCTCTTCCACGTACACTCCGGAGATCTCAGCCTCCTGTGCGCTATTATCTCCCAAGCCGTGGCTTACCATATCTAGAGAAATCACGGGTTCTTCAGGAGCAGGTTCTAAGGACTCACGCCCTGGACTGTCTGGAGACTCTAGCTTTGCTTGCTCGCCGAGCGAGGTGTTGTGTTGGTCACGTCTGGCACAAACGTCCGGTGTGTCTAGCTCGGGTGTTGACTCTATAACCCGCGGTGATGCTGCCTCCAAGTTGAGGTGGACCTGCGTTGACTGTCCTGTTTCGTGCTCAAGACCCCGCCGCCCGGAGCACGCCTCGTTTACCGCAGCACCAAACTCCGCATTGCGGCCGGTGGTTGTCGTCAAAGACAGTATTTGTACTTGTAATTGCGCCACCACACCCCGAAGCTTCTCTGTCTCGGCCTCCAGAGCTGATAGTTTCACTGCCAAGGCAGTGAAACTATCAGCTCTGGAGGTCGGCATTCTCTCGCCTCAACGTACTTCTTGCCATTTCGCCGAGCGCGGCGGCCAGCCCGCGAAGCAAAGCGGAGAGGCAGTCAGCGGCGCGGGAACAGGTTTGGCGAAAGTATGCGCACTTGCTTACTCCCAGCGCCGCGTATCGAACAACCGGAGAGGCGTACCATGGTTGTTGTCCTCTATTACACCTGGGGGGCGCCACTTGGCGGAGAAGCAGGCGTTCAGCAGCAGCAGCAGCAGCACGGAGGTGACGGCGCGGAAGACGAAAACGATAAGTTTTTGGTTTTTTTCGTTCCCTTTTTTTGCTTATGAGAGATAATGTTGTAAAGTAGGAATCGGCTTAATCAATAGAGGTAAACAGGTAAAAGAGCAGTTAGCGTGAGTAAGCGTGAACCTAAATGTAACAAGTGGTAAAGCCACGTGGTAGCTAGTAGTTCATAGTAGTTCCATGTTTTTTTTTGTTTTTTTTTTTGTATTAGCGCAGTGACACAAATGTTTTGAGGATTGGGAGAAACGAGTGTGACCGAACGGTGGTGACGCGACGGGCGCGTCAGTGATCAAGTGGGGAAAAACAATTATAGCGAAGTAGCGGGCTTTGTGTGACGGGCGACGTAGGCCTAGGGGTTGGCCGAACAATGGCCCCTAAGACGAGAAAGGGCACTGGGGACGAGGACCAGGTGCAGTGCCAAGAGTGCCTGCGCTGGTGCTACTTGGGGGAGACGACGTTCGAGCGCGTGGCCGACGCGAAGAAGGCGCCCTTCGAATGTAGGCCTTGCGAGCGGGCAAGACTGGGCTTCGAACGCCTTGAGAAGCAGCTGAATGCGAGGGTGGAGGAGCTGGAGGGCTACCTGAGGGAGGAAAGAGAAGCGCGGGTGGCTCTCGAGGCGCAAGTGGCCGAACTTGACAAGGCGGGGCAGGCGAAGGCCGCCCAGTTGGTGCGCACGGTGGCCGAACTGGACGAAGCTCGGGAAAAGCAGGCCCAGCTTGAAAAGCGGGTGGAGGAGCTCGTGACTCCAGCGGCAGGAGACGACGCGAGTGCGCGGGCTCAGCACGAAGAGCGGCACGCCGGCGAGAACGCAGAGTCACAGGGGCCGAGTGATGCTGCGCGCACGAGTGGTGTCCGTCGACGCAGAGCGGACTCGGGAAGCAAAGAAAGCCCCGAGGCGACGCCGGGAAGGGGTGGATCACCAGCCAGGTCATTTGCTGCCGTGGTCAACCACAGCAGACCCCGAACACCTGCAAAAGTGCCGGTTAAAGGCGAGAGGAGGCGCCAAGTCATCGTTGTCGGCGACTCCAACATGGCCAGGGTGGGAGAGGTGATTAAGGGGAGGGTGGGAGACGACGAACGCGTGAAGGTTAGTAAGCTTCCCGGAAAAAGAGTCGGGGAAGTAATGCAACAAGCGAAGCGGCAACTGTGGGATAGAATGGAGGACCGCAGCTTGGTGGTGATAATGGGGGGTGTGAACGATGTGTTGCAGGGGCGCGGGGGAGGGTTCGCAAGGCAGATTGCGAAGGGGGTCACCGAGCTGAGGGCGGTCTCGGAGGATGTGCAGATTGCGGTTTGCACGGTGCCGGAGGTGCAGAAACAAGGGGTCCACGTAGAAAGGGCGGTGGTTGCGGCAAACAGGGAGCTTTGGACCCTGGGTAAAACGATGAAGTTTGAGGTGGTCAACCTGAACCGGGACCTGGTCCGAGCAGGCCGCAACGGGGCGTTTGTGTTCGACGGCATACACTTCAGTGGCCGTCTAGCTGAGCCTGTAGGGCACCGACTGGCGGCCCGCGCAGTGGCTTTTTTAGGGGGGCCCCGAACGTTCAAGAAGAAGGCGGACTGAGTGGAGGCGGTGGCGAAAGGCAGGAAGGAGGGGGCACTGATGCACGGCGACGGAAACATAAAGCAAAGAAAAGGAAAATAAACCGTGGAACTAAAATTAGTTATATAAATATGCAAGGCGGCCGCAAGCAGGAAAAATGGATTGAGATACAAACCCAACTCGAGAAAGAAGAAATTGACGTGTACGCCCTGACTGAAACCCACCTGAGAGATATGGAGGAGCCACCAGTGATGGATGACTACGTATGGGTGGGGTGCAACAGGGCAGCGGGAGAGAGGAAAGGTGGGGGCGTGGGCATGTTGATTAGGCGAGGAGGGAATTGGCAAAGGGAGAATCAGGGCTGTAAGGAGCACTTATGGGTTTGTGGAATTGTGGGTGGCAAAAAGACACGGTTGGGAGTGGCCTATCTGTGGACAGGGAATGACGCCAGAGAACAAAATAAAGAGTTGGTGGAGTGCCTCAGGAAGGACATAACGAAATTTAAAGAATCCGGCGAGGTGATATTAGTAGGCGACTTAAATGCCCACATTGAGGATCTAGATGGATATACGGACTATAGCGGCTCAATGGTTCTAGATATGTGTGAAGAACAGCAACTGGTAATAGTTAACCGGGAGCATAAATGCGACGGGCAGATAACGTGGCAAAGCGGCAATAGACAGTCTTGCATAGACTACGGCCTGGTCTCAGAGCACACGTACGAGCGGTTGAACCAAATGACGATAGATGAAGAAGGAGAACACAGCCTGGGCAGCGACCACAGGCGCATAATCCTGAAATTTGACAGTGGAGGGGCTAGGCAGGAAACACCGGAGGGTGGGCTCCCGAAATTGAGCGAAAAGCAGATACAGTCGAACACGGATATATCGAACTCCAAGGGGATCGCGAAATAGTTCGATATATAAAAAATTCGATATAAAAAATATGGGCTCTGAGACCTCACCTATGGCGGACGAGCACTTACCGATCGTCGCATTCAAGAATGACAACTAATTCCGCACTCACGACGCAACAGGACGCTTTATTTCCGTGAAAAAAAAATCGCTGACCTTGGCCTGCTTCTTCGTCCTGGAAATTAAATTAAAGAAGCTGGTCTCGATCTTCTCGAGGCTGCACAACTACAAAATTCCATCAGCACGCTGCGCCTTCGCACACCATGCACAACACGCACGCAAAAGAAGAACAGCGCGCGCACCACAAGAACTTTGAAGGTAACAATTCCAAGGCTCTCTGAACGGACTCCAAAAAAGCGCTCGCGATGGTCATCTTCGAGGGAAACAGTGATCTCCGAAAGGTGCGGGACAACTCGCCAAACAGCAGCAACAGCAGCAAAATGCAAAAGAAGGAGGCCGCCAGCGCCTTCGTTCCCTCTTCCCTTTCCCGAGACGACATCGGGGGAAGACAGACGCAGAGAGAGAGAGAAAAAAAAAACCCCTTTTTCGGCAAACCGGGGAACGTACGCAGCCGCAAAACAAAAAAAAAAGGACGTGCGCAGTCGGGGCATCCCTACCTCGAATTGTCACATTTTCCGAGCGTTCGGGCTTGTGTGCCTAGAGAGATTCAGCATACCGGGCTCCGTCCGCTAACGCTACGGCGGCAGGTAGCGGGGCCCGACTGGGCGAGCGCAAATTTGTTGCGGTAGGGGGGATTAGTTCCGCGAGCCAGTCTTCGCCATGCCCGCGCATTCCTCCAAATTCTCCTCAACCTCAATCGGGGGTGCAGCTACCGCCGAAGAGTACCTTCCAGCTCGCGCGGAGTTCGATATACGCAATGTTGGGAAAAATACGGTTCGATATAAACGTACGAATTCCTATACTTTTACACAGAATTTTCAAGGGGATAATTTATGAGTTCGATATAGACAATAATTCGATATAGCCGTGTTCGATATATCCGTGTTCGACTGTAGCAGACATCGTCAGTAGCATCGAAAGAGAATTAGAGGCCCAGCCCACGAAGGTGTGGGAATATGACGAGGTTGTGAGTTGTATACAGAGGGAAATATACAAAGTAAGGAAACAAAACCGCTGGCGGGGTAAAAGGAAACCACGAGGCTGGTGGGACAAGGAAATTAAACTGGCTATTGAAGAGCGACAACGGGCTTCTAGATTGCACAGAAAGGCAAAACAAATGGGATATCAGGAGGAAGAGGTGCAGTTACGGTGGAGCCGGTACCGAGAAAAGAAATTTGAGGTGCAAAAACTAGTACAAGCGAAGATTAAAACTGCGAGTGAGAAATGGGTATCAGGTATACGTAAGAAGGATAAAAGCGCCCCCCAAAAATTCTGGAATCATTTAAAAGCATTGGGAACGACGACTAAAGAGGTGCAGACTCAGATACAGGACGGGGACGGTAACGTTCTCCTGGGGGACAGCGCATTAAAATACCTACATGGAGTCATAGCAAATACTTTCGGCCAAACACGCGAGATATCGGCTACCCGGACACATGTGGCCAATAGAAGAGCGGCAGAAAAAAAATTCAATATCGAATTTTTGGATTGGAAAAAGGCAGAACACAGTGTTCCCAAAAGAACGGCAACAGGACCGGATGGTATCCCAATAGAGATTATCAACCATTTGGGACCAGCGGGAAAGACGCACTTGTATAGAGCCATTGAGCGCGCTATAAAATCCGAGAGGATTCCCACGCAATGGCGCGAAAGCAGAATGAGTTTTATTTATAAAGGCAAGGGAGAGAAGGACAAGGCGAGCTCTTACAGGCCGATTACAGTCACGTCAGTGCTCTATAGATTAGCTATACAAGCCATCAAAGTCGAGTTGTTGAAGTGGGTGGAAAGTAACGGTATTTTAGGGGAACTACAAAATGGATTTAGGCCGGGTCGACGCCTAGAAGACAATATTTTCGTAATAACCCAGACCATCGAAATTTCGGCAGCACAGGGCAGACCAACATGGCTACTGTTTCTGGACATAAAGGGAGCCTATGACAACGTAGATAGGGGATTGCTGTGGCATATACTGGAAGAAGAGGGGATTGGGTCAGAATTTGTGGGGCTGCTAAGGGCAATATATGAGGATAACAAGGCGCATATTACATGGGAAGGACGTACAGGCACAGAGCCCGTGTACATTCGAAGAGGTTTAAAACAGGGGTGCCCCCTTTCGCCATTGCTGTTCACACTGTACATTAGAGGAATGGAAAGACGATTGGAGGAGAGTGGATTAGGCTTTGACTTGTCGTACCGAAGCAATGGAGAGTTGGTGGAGCAACGGATTCCGGGATTGATGTACGCGGACGATATAGTGTTGCTGGCAGATAATGCGGAAGACCTTCAAAAACTGGCCGACATTTGTGGGGATGAGGCAACGTACCTAGGCCTACATTTTAACCCGCAGAAATCTGGAGTCATGGTGTTCAACGAGGAAGCTCATACAGCACCAATAAGAATTCAACAGGAAGCCATACCATTAGTAAATAAGTACAAATACTTGGTGATCTGGCTTAATGAAGGAAAAGGCTACCTGAATGCCCATGAAGAACACCTCAAACTGAAAGGGAGACGAAATGCAGCAGTAATGAAACATAGAGCACTTTGGGGATACAATAAGTACGAGGTAGTGCGAGGCATCTGGAAAGGGGTAATGGTGCCGGCGCTCACGTTCTCTAAAGCCGTATTATGCCTAAAGTCCGATATCCTGTCGGGACTGGAGGTTAACCAAAAGGCAGTCGGCAGATTAGCACTGGGAGCTCACAGTAAGACTACAAATGAGGCGGTACAAGGCGATATGGGTTGGGCTTCATTTGAGGCGAGGGAAGCGCAAAGTAAGATACGTTTTGAGGAGCGGCTTAGACATTTAGATGAGAAGAACTGGGCAGCCAGAGTGCACAGGTACATGTACCTTAAAAGTGTGGACACCCAATGGCGAAAGAGGACGCAAAAGCTGGCGACTAAATTTACCTTGACCGCGGCAAATAAACAAGGGGGGGCAGTTAAAAAGCAAGTGAAGGAAACAGAGACGCTCATGTGGAAAGAGAGGATGGAAAAGAAGGGATCGCTGGGAATCTACAAAGCAAGCAAAAAAGAGATCCGGAAAGAGAACTTTTATCACAACAATAAAGGTAGTGCGTTGCTCTTTGAGGCGCGGGCTGGCTGCTTGAGAACTCGAACCTACATGAGCAAATATTCGTCCCAGGATGAGACATGTGTTGTATGTGGCAGGGATAAAGAAACAATCGACCACATAGTAATAGGATGCGAAAAGATTCAGCCGGATAGAATTTGGGGGAAAGTCCTACTTCCTGAGGCACTGGGCTTCGCAATTGATGGAAGCATTAACTGGTCAGCAGTAGGTATTACTAAGCAGCGGCTAGAGTATTGGTGGAAAAAAAGCAGGGAAGTCGATAAAATAACATCCCAGCCAGGGGTAGCGGCAGGGCAGAATTAAAAAGAAATCCGAGTTGAGGGACTAAATTTAAATTCAAACTACTAAGATAGGCTAGATGGCGCACGCCGTCACCCCGATTCAAAGGGGAGGCCTTTAATCATCATCATCATCATCAGCGATGTCTTCACGCTTGTCGAGCCACGTGAGGCCTAGCCGGCATGAACAGACAGCGGTTCGCGGCAATGCACAAAACACGTCTGGCGACATACCATATTGCCTCCCGGTGGTCCCGGCGTCTTCGCACGTAGTCGCACGAATCCGCAGCAGCTGTCACATAGGGAGACCGCTCCACACACTACACAGACTCGAGCTACACACTTGTCAAGAGCGCCATCGCGCACTACCCCCGCGCCGATACCTACAGCGCCGCCACGCGGGAGGCACGCGCAAGTGAGCCAGCTTCGGGCGGCCAGTTTTCACACCTCCTCACATGGAGGAAAGAAAAGTTTAGGAGGGAGCGTCACGTGACAATCGTGAATCCTAGTCATAAAAAATAAAAAGGAAAGACTGATGGGAGGTGTTCTATTCACGTGACAGGCAAGCGGTAGTTCTTTGCGCCTCATGTGGCCCTTCGCCATGGTGGGTTGCTCACTTGGGCCCAATCAGACGTCCTAAGTGCGCGGCTGCGCCGAAAACCTGGCGCCAGACGGCAGAACACCCTTCGCCCATGGAGGAAGAAAATGTTCCTTCGCCCACGCTGCGTGCGTGCGTCTATCCGTTTGGTTGCCGGGCCGTCCGCGTATTCGAGTTTCGGCGACGAGTCGTTGCGCGCAGCTCTGCCTGCAACCCGAAACGCGCAGCGGCCTGATCGTGCGGGCAAAGTGGTCGGACGGGAGAGGCAGAAAACATCTTTGTTTACTGAGCTTTCGGACCCGTCGAAGTTCACGCCGCAGTCGGAGAGTTGTGTGCCGCCGCCGCGTGCAGAAGTGGAAATGATCTTTTCAACTTCGCCGCTCAGGCAAAGTTGAAAAGATCAACCATTTCAACCGTTTCTTTAACCATTTATTAGCAAGGCGCAGTCAGTCCACAATTCAGCAAGGTCCCTCCCAGGCGTAATCTAGCATTCGTTTTTTTTTGTTTTTTTTTTGTTTTTTTTTTATATATACGTATCGCACCGATCGAGCGGTCCTCAGCGGACAAACAGCCGGAGTACTGCTTGCGACGCGAGGTGATCACACCCAACATAAGGGTTCTGAACCCTTTGTTTTCCAGTGCACTGAAGTAGATAAAAACGTTCCATCACGCCGGAGCACCGGAAAGGCGAACGTATGCAAAAGCGCGCGCGAAACCAAAGCTAGTCTCACCACCTCCCCGCCAACACGACACTCGTTACGCGCGATAACTCAGCAGAAGGCCAAACGCAATCGTCACAGCACACCTGGCAAACACCGCGCAGCTGTAGGCCGCTCCATGCTTGTGAATGTTTACGGCGGCGCGTTCGAGCGATCCAACGTCAGAAGTGAAATTCGGCTTGCAGCTCGTGAGGGTGCTTCGTAAGAAGGCGATCGAAGTCTCGCCTTGCTTTGAACAGCGACAGCGGCAGTACTTCCACGATACGAAGCTTGGAGCGCAACGCTGGCGAACAATCTTGAACGGCGCCTTCGGCGACGGCGCTCGCCTCCATCTCCACCGGCAGCCAGCCGGAGCCACTAAATGCTACCGCGGGCCTGAGAGTGGTGCTTTTTCCATAATGCATTGCGCGGGAAGAGCCCGAGGAGAGGAGAATGCGATATCAGAGGAGGTTGGCTTGCCAAAGCTGTGCCGCCTTACGTCATGCTCCCTCCTAACATTTTCTTCCTCCATGCCTCCTCATTCTAGCCACCTTAACCCGGCTGCCGTCGTCGTTAACACAAAAAAGCGGCGTGAGCAAATAACGTAAATATGACGTTTGTTTTGTGACGTCACAGGAAGTCAGGTGATTATTTTAGCTTGACGTCACTTCTGCGTGGCAGCAGCCGTTGCCAGGGGGGCGTAGCTCGTGCCACGCGCGTGGCAGGAGACTTAACCTAAAATTTTCCACAGGATAGTTTTTTCGAAAGTCACAATGTCGGGTTGCACATGTTATATTGTGCAAATTTTTAAAGTTTTCCCATATAAAGTTTTCACAAACTACTTGTGCAAGTTGATTTTAAAACAGCAATTTTTGGTCTCCTCGATTTGGCTACACTTTCTGCACCAGTTCAGGCGGTGCAGCACTCGCGCACTCGATTTACCAGTGCAGCTTGCGCCACCTGCACTTCGGCCCTCGATTTGACGCCGTGCTGCACCAGTTCTTCTACACTTCTGCACTAGCCCCTGTGCGAGTTCTCGTCTCGTGCAAGGTGTAGCTTGCGAAAGAACTGGCGCTGCACTTGCACGGCACTTTTGTGAACTAGTGCAGAAAGTGTAGCCGAATCGAGGATACCATTTGGGAGCGCCGCTTCTCCAGAATGACATTACTGGGCGCCGCCATCTTGGTGCGGTGAAGATGGGAAAACATGGCCGCTGGGCGAAGCAGTTTCTCGTGGTTCAGGTATGTCCGTAGTTCAGGTAAGGTGGCTAGAATGGGGAGGTGTGAGTACCGGCGGCGGAAACGTGACTCCACAGCGCGCCGATGCCACGGGCGGCGCTGTTGACCAAGGCGCGGTAGGGTGCCTCGATGCGGAGCGGGCGCGCATCGAGGCACCCTAAGGCGCGGGTTAAGGCGCGGTAGGGCGCGGCTGGAATGGGCGCACCGCATGGAGGAGTCCCCCATGGCGCACCGCCAGTATCGCGTCGGCTGCATTTCTATCATCAAGGTGAAAACGAACCCGTTGCGGTATTGTGCGCTTTCTGGAAGAGTACAAGAACGAACCTTCATCACTAAAAAATTTTTGTCAGCCCATTTCATGGCACCCGTGAAATGTAGTTTTACGGGCCCAGTTCGCATTGCAGTTTCAAAAGCGTTTGCGCATTACGTGAAGTGGTTCTATTAAAAAAAAAAACTTGGGGTTGTATAATATGCACTGACACCGCCCGCTACACGGGCGCCATGCATTTCGCCTCCCTCAAAATACAGCCGCCGTCTTCCAGATCGGCACTACCGTAGAGCCTGCGAACTGTGATGAACTGAAGGCGTCTCGACGGACACTGCAGCGCTTCCTGCTACCCGGCCGTAACAAACCGGCAGCCCGCACGCAGTTTTCCCGCTTATCAGAAATTATAGTTGACATTAAAGCATCACATCTGGTCTCGTCATGAAATCCTTCAATGACAATGAAAAAAAAAACGGTTTATTTGCGGGTGAAGAAGATGCACACTATGGAGGTGGTGAAGAAACACACAAAAAAAGCATTGCCCGGTGAAACGAAAACAAAAAGTATTCAGAGGGGAATAACTATTTTCAGGTGAAGAAACAAAGAAAATCTTTACAGTGAAGAAACAAAAAGAAGTATGAAGTAGGAAAAAAACTAGGAAAACACTACTAACAGCTGATGAAGAAATAAAAAGTATTTACAGGTGAAGAGGAAACAAAGTATATTTACAGGGGAAAAATAAAAAGCATTAACAGCGGAACAAGCCGTAAGTTCGCCGTTGCAGGAAAAAGATACAAAGAAAATGCCGAGCCCTCGTGAGCGCGTGCCTCGCGGCGACCACTGAGCGCCTTCAGTACGCGCGGTGGCTTTAATAGTAATAAAAAAAAAACAGCGCTGTCGTCAAGCGCTACCGCTCATGTAAAAATAGATAAAAACTTTATCGCAATGTCACACTTAAAAGACCCTGTTGGAAGAGGTCACGTACTGGACCGCCGCATAAGCCATAATGGATAATTGGACAGACGTACTGGAGTGTGCCCCTCCTTCCCGAGACGACTTACAGATCCTGCCACCGCTGCATGAGAAGAGCATAGTGGAAGTCTGCAATGCTGAGGATGACTTTGCATCTATTACTCGCGGCGAAGAAGACGACTTCTTCAATGCATATGACGACGAATTACTAGCTCCGCAACTATGCAAATAAACAATGATAATGAAACGTAACTATGGGTCCTGCAATGGCCACCTACAAGAGCTTCGCCATTCAAGTTACTGCGCGTAAATACAAACTCCCCTTAATTTTTTTACAGGTGAAGAATTAAAAAAAATAACAAGAATTTGTGAAATTCAGCCTACATCACGCAAGGTTTCACTGCATTCAGTTTCTTCTAATTACCTTGCTGGTTCACACCTTAAGTATAACGTGTATCCTCGTAATGCAATAAAACCGTACAACAGTTGCCGTCAGGGCAGCAGAATGCCCTGGGCAGGCAATCAGCGGCACATCATCCGTTGACTAGCGAATTTCTGCCGCCGCTTTAGCATGCAAACGTGTTACGCTGAATGCGCGAGTTAGCTTGTTTTCTCCGTTTGCTCCGTCTTCTTTGCTGTCGACTGCATCGCGCCAAGAATGGGAGAACGACGCGAGACGGTCCACAACGCACGACGAAGCTGGCCGCGGCAAGGGCAGGGCGAGCGCGGGCAGGACGGCGCGGCCGGCTGCGGCTACCGCGCCTCGACAGGCAGCGCCACACTTTCCCTGGCGTAAGGGAGGCGCCGCGGTACTCACACCTCCCCATTCTAACCACTTTAGTTCAGGCAGAGTGCTCTTCGCCGATTTCTACCGCGGTTTTTAAATGCAGAGCATTTCAGTAACTCACAATTTCACCCGCGTTGACGTCCGTATACTATAGTCGTAGTCCGCACCCCTCCCCCTACACTATATAAAAAAAATACTATCCGGCGCCTGGTTTCGATCCCTCGACCCTGCGGGCGGAACGCAATGTACATGGTGCTCTACCCACTGCGCCACAAAGCCGACACAGAATGGGAGGGTACGAACGCGCCTTATATCCTTGACTCATTCAAACTACGTCAAGAAGCTGCTGATACAACGCATTCGCTACCACCAACTCCCCAAACACTAAACGTTAACGCAATACACCCACCCCCTATGCGACGCATTTACTCGAGTCCCCCTCGCGGGGAGATGGGCCCAATTTTTGGTTATGGCGGTGACCGGGTTTACATTTAGTCGTTTGACCTATTGCGGGAAGTCACGCGACTCGAAAGACGGGGGTTCATCAAAAACAACGGGGTACCCGCGATATCGCCGTGTTTCGGCGTTGAGTGTGAGGCGCGGTGCGTGCTTGAAGTCAAATTTGGGGCTCATTGCGACGTTAAAAAACGCCGAGTTATTGTTGCTATTGACAGTGAGCTTGCGAGCGGCGGGAATGGGATGATGGACGCTGCAGAAGTGGCGGCGCAGGCTGCATCACCGCCAAATGTTCAAGCAGTGTCCGATAGCGGGACGGGCTATTATCGCACGCTAGTAATAATGGTTCATCTATCTTAATTGAAATTTAATGCCAAAAGGGAAGTGACTAAACATACCAATACTCTAATTACAATCGTAGTGAACGCCCACCTTGGGGCTTGAAATGGGAGGGCTGGTGGGGTGCGACGACGGTCACCTCGCTTTGCGCAACTTTTGCCGTGGCTCTCAGTTGTGTGTAACGCCGAGTCTGGGATTACAAAAATAACTTCGGCATTCACGGGATGATAAAAATTCCTTAAATTGCTTAGTTTTTCAATTCGATATTTTCAACGGAACTCCGCGTTATCTATGCATAGAGCCCAAGAATGTAAAAATGGTTTGAAAAAGGTAGTGTAGTTCGTACCTTGTGATACTCAGGCAGAGCAGAAAAAAACTTTATTGAAAGGCTGTTTTAGTGTTATGTACGTTCAAAACCGATTAAAAAGCGCACTCCCCCCGAGTGGCCAAAAATTTGATTTTTTAGACTCCTAAGGTGACATAATAAATTTCGTTCTTCTGCTCCAAAATCGATATTTCGCTGCTCCAAAAGCTGCTCCCAAATCTGGTTCAGCTGTCTCACCCCTGCAGGCGGCTTGGGATTGTTATGGTTGTCCAGGTGTCAGCTTCTGCGGGTAGGGTGGTGGCGATGTAGGACGCAGCTAAGGCTATGGCCGTTCCTCGGCCACTGTGCTGGAATCGGTGCGTACGGAGCACGTTGTGTGCACATTGCCAGCAAGTGTAGAGACCACTGCTACTTTGGCGTTGGGGTTAGCGGGGTACCTGGCACCGTCGGTGTAAAGCACACGTGGGTCGTGGCCGTATTGGCGGACTAGCGCTTCGGCTCGGGCGCGGCGCCTGCCCATGGTTGATCTCGTGCAGGTTCGTGGGAAGCGGGGCAACATGTAAATGTGCCCGAATGGCGGATTAGCTCACCATTTTGTTCGTCAGTGATCCCTTATGGGTTGTGGACACCCAATTGAAGGAGACTTGTAGAAGTGTAGGGGGAAGGCCCAGGGTAACCTTGATTGCCATCCGTAAGATAGTGTTGTGGCGCTGGAGTTCGGAGGGCAGTAGATTGTGGAAGGGGACGTGGTAGGCAATGCGGTTGATGAGCAGGGATTGAGCAATGCGAAGGCTATCTGTTTCTTGAGTGACGGATCATTTGCGTGCTTTGGGTTTTGAGGAGGTGAGTTGTGTGCAGTGATCAGGGGGTCTACACCCCGTGTGTAGACCCCCGAGTTTTTCTGGACACCCCCCCCCCACTGAGTCTAAATTATACTCAATTCTTGTATTGAACGTCTGGGCAGTTTCGTCAGGCTCCAATAGAAGAGAAGTGAAATACCACGCTACCATCTAAAGCGAAACAAAGAGAAAATAAGCAGCCGACTACTTAAATCTAAGCGGCGTTACTTCCAACCAGCTGAACCAAATTTCTCTGAAAATATGAAGCCTCATAGGAAGCTTTAGCTGCAGTGGGATGAGCAGTTGGTAAATAGACGTCTATTATGTAACTAGTGGACTATAAAAGAAACAGTTTGTATGGTTCATCTAGCCTCCCACCTCCCCTGCCCACCCCCTCAGCCACTGCGACCCCCCCCTGCCGATTCGATTCCTGGAGAAACCCCTGGCTGTGTGCGTAGCGCCGCCGTCGGAATGTAGATGAAGTCCTAGGATTTGGACTCGGGTGACGCAGGGGATCAAGGTATTGACAAGGTAAACAGATTTCTGACTGGGTTACCGATTGCATACGGTGAGGTAACACAAGCCCGGACTTCGACGCTGCGCAAGACAGGTCTCCAAGTGCGGCATAGTTCTGAACTACATTCTCTGCCTCTTGCAGGGCGTCCTGTATTTGAGCGTCCGATCCACGTGTTGCCCACATGGTTACATCATCCGCCATCAGCGCGTGGTGCAGGTCGGGGATTGCGTCGAGTAGAGGAGACAGCTTAGCCATGGCCACATTGAAGAGGATCGGTGGTAAGACTGAGCCGTAGGGCGTTCCCCTTCCAGGCTATTGCAAGTGTGGAGAGCGCCGCTCACCTAACCCTATAAGGTGGCTGTCCGATCAGCCAGAAAGGCTCGGACGTAATGGTATGTGCGTTCTCCACACTTTGATAATGCCACGTTGTCAAGAATGAGGTGTGCGACGTTATCAAGTGTCAGGACGGCGCGTGTTTTAGCTCTGTTGGGGTGGATTGGGATGTCATTCTTAGCGTAAGATGGCACCTGGCTATCGTCAGGGCTAGCGTTCGTCCTTTGCGCTTTCCTGTCGTGTAGCCCCAAGACGGGTGGGCCGCATTGAAGTCGCTCACTAAGTATGGGGCTGCGGGTCCGTTTTGCTAAAGAGAGGGTGCTATCGAAGAGTTGGTCAAATGTGTCTCGTCTGGCTTGCGGCAAACTGTATTGCTGAGGACTGATGCGCTTGTTTGCTTGGAGGTATTCGGGATGATTTTAGTAATACGTGCGGGATATGGCGGGGACTGCTTGGAGAGCGATAAAAAACGGCGATCCTCTTGTGTACAGGTGCTGCCACTAGATGCGCCTGGTCGTTCTGGAGTTGGAGTATGGAGAGTAGCCTGGAGGAATGGAGTCGCATCTGACTTCTTGAAGAGCAATTACGTCTGGCGAATTCGAGTACGTGGCTATATATTGCAACAGCACCCAATTCTTGCGGCGGTAGCCTCCACAATTCCATTCCCACATTTACAGGGGCTCGGGCTTAGGGCGGGTGCGTGTTTTTGGTGGTCTGAAAAAATCCCAATCCGGAATCCACACCTTCGGCATCCGCGCAACCAACAGCTGTACCCGCAGCTCCAAACACACAGCCCGAGGCAACACCTGGTAAACCGTCGTGGTTCCAGGCAGCAATGGCAAAACTGGTCACAAAACTAGACAACTTAAATCAAGAAATCCAGAACGCACGACAAGACAACAACCTCATCAAGCAGAAGATTCAGACCATCAGAACAGACCATCTGAACTTTAGACAAGAAATACTGACCAATCCCAATCTTTCCAGCCGCTTGGAGGCCAGACCCGACACCAGCCCAATCCGGCAAGATGGGTACGAAAGCATCAGCTGTCGATTCCAGCTAAATAAGTTGAAATCCCGGCCCCACATCCACCCTTAGATGTCCACGAGTCAATCGTACCAACAGGCCACGGCACTGCTTCAGTGGAACTGCCGCGGCTTAAATGGAAAAGCAGGGGTACTGCAACAATACATTAACATCCTAGATCCACAGCCAGATATAATCGGAGTGCAAGAAACAAATGGTCCTACCAAACTGCCAGGCTACATCGCATACGAGGACCCATGCAAGAAAGCCACAGCCACCTTGGTTCGCAACAAAATAGCCGCCACACAGCACCTTACGCCATAAAGGGGCTGCGAACACGCTGCTGGAAACCCTGTCTCCCTCGACAAAACAAAAGTCCAATCTATTTGTTCTGAACATCTGTGACACGTGACCAGACCTCTCTTTGTTAGCTGGCCAGCTCGACATCACACGGACCTCCTTGCAGATCATGACGTCATCCATCTTCTCACCCGGAACAAAAACTACAGGGCACGCATAGGCTTGGCGAGTTTCAGAAATTGGGATGCGTAATGGAAAGCTTTCCACAACAGCCCGTCTGACCCCACTCAGCCCTTCGAAGAATGGATAGATTCCCTTCTTCATGAGGTCAAGGCCCAAACTCTAACCATAGTCCAAACATACCAGACTCCAAGTGTTGACGCAAAACTCCTCCACTTGTGGGGGGCACGCCAAAGCTCAAATCGCAGGTGGAAACCTCAGCGTCACAATCGCAAGATCCGCAAAAAGATAGCCATTCTCACTCAGCAGGCGGCAGAATGCGCGCAGTTGCTAAGCAAAGAGAATTGGCTGCATATATGTGATAGTTTTCAAGGGACATTAACCACCCGCAAGACATGGCACCAATTGCTCCGCCACCCCATCGACCCCATCAAAACCAAAGGGGAGTCAAACAGAAACATGGCCTGTACCCTTCACGCATATCCCGGCACATCGGAGCAATTCATCCAGGACCTACAAAACAAGCACTACTTACAAACGGAAGTCCTCGCACCTCCCCTCCCTACACAGGAAATTCCAACGAGCACCTCGACCGTGACATTCAGAACTCAAAGTAGCATTGGAGAAGTGTAAGAAACACCGCGCTCCCTGCCCGGATCAGATAACGTACAAGATGCTAGCCGACCTTGGGGGATGATGAACTTGCAACCCTGCTCACACACCTTAACGTGTTTTGGTCAACCGGCAGGATACCTACCCAGTGGAACACGGCGAAGGTCCGCTTCATTCTAAAACTAGGAAAATCACCACACATCGAAAACCTACGACCTATTCCTGACCTCATGTGTTGGGAAGGTATTAGAACGAATTATACTCAAAAGACTACAGCAACACCTAGAAGATACGCACCAAATTCCGGACACGATGTTCGGCTTTTGCCGAAACCTCAGCACTCAAGACGTCATTGTCATGTGGTAAAAAGTACCCATACCCGAAGGGGGATTGGCCCGAGAAGAAGATTATGGAAGAAAAGACAAAGAGAAAGAAGAATCAGAGTACGAGATGCGAGAAGGATTTGGAAGGGGCCAATGAAGAACATACACGGAGTGATTAGGAGGAGGAGGAGGTTATCTGACCAGCAAATGGGAGCCTGACACGATAGAATGCGAGGCGAAGAGGAGGGCGACGAAGTTAGAGTGCGCTACATTGAAAATTCTAAACGATTCTCTTTATGATTGAGATTGGTCATCCTCGCTTTAATTTTCCAGTTTTTTTTTCTTCTCAAAACCAACTGATCTAAATTATCCTTCCTAGGCGTGTCGTGAATTGATAAGAGTACCATTCATTTTTACAATTCTCTGTTGTTTGGCCGATCCCCTGATTGGGTATGCGCCATTAATTATCAGGATCAACAACAACAACAACAGGGTGGAACGGGTTCTTGGAGGAACGGTGACAAGTTCGGGCCGTGCCCCACAACGCACCAGCGGCATCGCACCGTTTGGCAGCGGGCTACCCGTAACCACCGATTACCAGCGGCTTCGCTCTGCTGGCCTCCTGCTGACCGGCGGCATCGCACCGCCAGCGACCCGTCGGGCCGTGCCCCACGACGCACCAGCGGCATCGCACCGTATGGCAGCGGGCAGCTCGGGACCACCCATTACCAGCAGCTTCGCACTGCTGGCCGCCTGCTGAGCCGTGCTGCTCAGCGAAGCCGTGGCATCGCGCCACGATCATCCGGACCACTGCGACCAGCACGGGCCGTCGCGACGTGCTGCGACTTTCGGCAACGGGGAAGCCTACCCACCGGGACACGTCATCGGAATAGCAGCGGCTTCGACGTGCTACAGGGTGGGACTTGTTTGAATTTGGTACAGACAGTTAATGTGCTATAGTTACTATTTGAGTAGATTTTTGATAGTGTGAGTTTGTGCGGGTTTCGTTTTGGTGTAGTGTGATACGCTTGTGAGTTTGTTATGATCGCGTTCGTTTGAGGTTTTGGTGTTGTAAATATATTGTGTGTAAATCAAATGCTTCAAACCGAGCCTCATTTCTCTGCCGCGTGAGACGCGTGACAGCCATCCTACAAATAAAGGAAGAAATTATTGCGCCTGCCACGTGTCACTCCCCACGAGTCATCCTCGCGCTAGACTTAAAGGGGGCGTTTGATCACGTCACGCATGCCGCGATTCTCGGCAACCTCAACCAAACTGGCTGTGGAAAACGGGAACACGACTACATCGCCGACTTTCTCACCGGCCGAGAGGCAATGCTCAAACTCGGCGACATCAAATCAAAACCAATCAAACTTGGCAGCAGGGGCACGCCTCAAGGGTAGGTGTTATCCTCTCTTCTTTTCAACATCGCCTTCCTGGTTCTGCCAGAGAAGCTAGAGGAGATACCTAACCTACGCTTTATACGCAGATGATATCGCCCTTTGTACAGGCACAAACTCAGTGGTGGGGGGCTTCAGGAAACACTACAACTCGCGGCAGAAACAGTCAGCGAATATGCCCACGTACCCAAACGCTCGAGATCTGGCCCACCGAGCTGCTGAGTTTCCGGCAGCCCCCACACCTCCCCTAACCTATCAAGAAATTACTCAGTATTATAGGACTAGAAGACAAACACTCCCAAGCCCTCATACATCGCTTAGCAAAACTTGAGAAGTTACGCTGAGACAAATTCACATAGGCACTTTCGTACACCCCGTAAGAATGCATTTACTGTTCCCGACACAGTACGCAGGCGAATGCAAATTCTGCAATCAATTAGGTGCGCTCCGCCATATCATTGTGGACTGCAAGGAAGACTCCCACGTACCACCCCTTCCAAGTACCGTTTGCTCTGAGCAGTGGGAGATAGTGTTGACCAACTCTACCAGCCAACGATTCCTTCGTGGCGTGCTTGACAAGAAACTCCGAAAGGGGGATGAGGAGGGGGAGGGCTTCACAGCGTGTATTGGAGCCAATTTTTCTTGTATAGTGGCCGTGAATTGGGCCTGAAGTTCGGTTCGCATCGCCTGGAGCGCACCGGGTATTGTGGGTGCTTGTGTGGGTGTGGGGCCGGTGTTGAGATGGGACGGGACGAGGAAGTGTCGTTGGAAAGGACGGGAGGAAAGTCTTCTGCACAGCTCACCTTGAGGCTGGTGCTCGGCGGCCAGGAGTTAGGTGGAGCTTGGTTTCCGCGGCTGTCACTGGCCTCCCGGCTGCACCCTGGCACCCTTGCTTGGCCTTGACCAAGGAGGTTTTAAAAAAAAAAAATTGGCTCCAATCCACGCTGTGAAGGTGATAGGAAAGCAAAGCTTTAAACGACACCTACAACAATTGTCCATGCGACGTAACATGAATTCACACACGTGGCTCTACAAAGAGCGAAACCAGAGATTCTGCCAGTCGTTACCTGGAATTCGCGGGGGCGTCGTCCCGAACGTGGGAGCGTCGGCTACGGCCGGGCTAGAGCGGTGGACGCCGCCGCCGTAGCCCGGCCGTGCGTCGGCAGAAAGGAAACGGAGAGGAGCGCCTTTCGAAGGGTGAGACAGCGGAACCTAGCCATCCTGATGTGCTAGCTCGGGGCTACACCACCGCGCGACACAAGCGCAGACACCGAAACAATTCGGCATGTGAGCTTAGCGATTCCCATTTATACCGATTTTAACTAGTTGCTTTCGTAAGTTTGAGAATTGCGAGAAAGCTGAGGGAACTTTTACAGTCGCTATTGCTCAGATCCAGTTGCTCGTCTCGCCTTTTGTAGTACTTGTTAAAACGCAACCGAAATGGTATGCACCAATTTATAAAAGGGAGTCCCATTCGCGGCAAGCAGTGCGCAAAAGGTAGCGTTTCTCCAACGGCCAGGTGTCTGCAATGTGGTCTCTACATTTTGTTTTCCCGCCCTGCAAACCAATCCTTAACGTACCTTGCCGTACGACCACTTAATTCCGTCAGGTCTACCCAGGAGGTGCTGTAGAACAAGTTAATCAAGCCGTGTGAAGGAAGCGCGCGATGGACGCGAAGCACGCCAGAAAAGGTCCAAAACAACCGTCGCTAAAGCAGACGACAAAGCCATCCCTCCAACTCGCCCGCCTGTGCGAGCAGGCAGCTGCGCATTGGGAACGCTGGGTAATAGCGCCCTATCGCCGCGCCATCTACACTGTGCTCCGGGAGTAAAAATCGCCCTCCCCCTCCTCATCCGCGTTCGGAGTTTCTTGTCAAGCACTCCACGAAGGAATCGTTGGCTGGTAGAGGTAGAAAGTTTTGCTTTAAAAAACTTCCGGAGGGGAAGCTGCGCCCTGCTGTTGAAGCCGGCAGCCGCCTAATTGCTCCAGGCAGAAAACGTGAAAGCGGCCACTCGGGCCCACGCAGCAATTGCAGCGATTGCGGCGGTTGCGGTGGCTCTCGACTGCTCTGGGGTTAAAACGCTCCTGAACGTTATGTTGATCTCACGTGTCGCCTTCGGCTGCACGAATCGTGCGAAGCACACGCCTAGAATGATTTTCGATGGGTAATTACGCGCGAAACAGCCTTAAATCGCTTGTCCCATTCAGCACGCTATGTTACTCGAGCAGCTCAGGCGCAGTTGCAACTGAAAACTTCCTCTGTACGAACTTTTCTCTTAGGTTGTTGTTGTTCGGCGTGCGTCAAAAGTTCCCGAAGGACAAGACGCTGCGTGAGGGTTGGACGGATGGCTGGATGCCTAAGAATGCCCAGGCTCTTTTCTCGGAGCAGTTCAAAGCCGGCTGCTTTGACACGACGTGCTAAACAATGGTGCGACGAGGGGATGCTTTGCTGCCTTTTCTCCGGCTTCCCACGCACATCTGCGCCGAAATCTGGACTTCTGCGCCTACTGCGCGAGGACCACGATCGATTACACCCATCGGGTGGACTTCTAGAAAAGTCTTTCGCCTGTCGTCGGCGCAATAGCTCAATATATATATATCAGAATTTGTGACACTGAAAGGGCATGGTTGCAGATTCCGCGAAGAATGCTACACTGTGCTGCTGTCCAGTGAGCTGCCGGCAACTGTGAAACTAATGGTGGAGCCATGAAAACATGTTTTAAACATCGGCAATAATGTGGAGAATGCAAGGACTTAAAATCGTTACATGCAAATAGGGAGCGCGCCTTGTGGTAATGACGTTGACGGTGGCCTTTAAACAAGAATTATTTGCACAGTTTGAGTCTCATCGTTGAGCTGCCATGCACTCAACAACCAACTTGACGCGCTTTGTCAAATAGGATTGCCAGCCTAGGTCGGGCTTCACCAATTTTTGAAAGAACTCAACCGAAAAGCTTGCATAGTGGGGTACGAGCACAGACAACAAGGATGGCAGATGGGAACCACAGTATTCTTCTTCCTTGCCAACATCAACGCACATAGTCAATAACATTACACGTGCTTCGCATTCTTTCTTCTTGTACCCGGAACAGCCATCGAAGCCCGCCCCGGACACCAGCCCCGGACACTTTAAAATTCACACCACTTGCATATCATCACCCATGTAGTTAACCTGATTTTCAAATCTGGACTATTTCTTCGTGAACTAAAAAAAAAGCTTGATAATTCCTGTTTTCAGAAAAGGCGATAAGGCAATAATCAATAACTACCGCCCGATTTCAATTCTACCATTTTTCAGCAAGGTCACTGAAAAAATCGTAGAAAAGCGCCTCTCATCATATCTAAATAAATTGAATTTGCTAACGCCTTGGAAATTCGGTTTTAGGCCTAGTTTATCCACCAACCTTGAAACGACAGACTATATTAAACTCGAAAGTGACCAGGGCAGGTTTGTGGGGGGGGGGGGGGGGGTATTTTCGTCGATTTTACTAAAGCATTTGACACCATTAACCATGACATCTTGTTTTCGAAACTCTCTATGTACGGTATTAACGGACCGCCGCTACAACTATTGCGAAGTTTCTGATTTAATCGTGAACAAATTATTAATATTTCTGGTACACTCTCAGACACTAAAACCACTAACTTAGGCGTTCCACAAGGTTCCATTCTCGGCCCTTTTTTATTTTTATTATACATCAATGACCTTCCTACCTGCCTCAAGTTGTCTAATTGCCTACTCTATGCTGATGAAACCACCATCTGCTCGTCACACTCATCCATTGATGTTCTTACTACAAACCTCAACGTCGATATTAGTAATATTTGGTCATGGTCTCAGAGCAATGGTTTATTAATCAATCCTTCCAAAATTAAATTTGTGGTATTTTCATCTTGTTTGAAGACTCTAACTTCTATTGCTCCTGTTTACATTAACTTTGATGCTATTCCACCGACTGATCAATGCTCATTTTTGGGGGCTGAACTTGACAGCTTCTTAAAATTTATTAACCACATAAACTTACTAACAAAGAAGATGGCTTATGGGATCAGAGTTATAATTAATGCAAGAAATTATTTCCGCCTGCCTACCCTTCCAACGCTTTACTATGGTTTTATTTACGCCATATCAACTATTGCATTTCTTCCTGGCGTTTAACTTACGATATTCATATAATTCCTTTGAAGCGCATTCAAAGTGAAGCCATTCGAATCATGAAGTTTTGCTCTTTCAACTCCCATGTCACTTCTTTATATCAACACCTAGATCTCCCGTTGAATGAACTTATTTTATATACTCTTGGAATGACCGCCCATAGACTTGTTACCGATAAGAGTGTGCTTTTTATAATCGGTAAAACTGGTTTGACTAACCATAACATAACGCGATTTGCATTACAACATAATTTTTTACTCCCAAAAGTTAGAACAAAGTATGGTGAACAGACGGTTGGATTTGCCGCCATTAAATTATGGAATGACTTGCCTAATAATGCTAAAAACAAATTAAGTCGCTCATCTTACCAAACAAAAAATTCTTAAATTTATCCTCGAAGACCACCACTTTTCACTTGATTAGTTCGCAAGTTGTTTTTCTTTTGCCTCTTTTGCCTTTGCACATTTTTGTATAACTGAGACGTGTGCTTGCTTTGTGAACAAACTTATTCTGTGTGAGTCTTGTACGTGTAATGTTGCAATAATCTTCGCATTAATTCTTTAAAGTTCCTTCTGTTGTGATTGCTTGAACTTTATATTGTAATAATGCTCATTTACAAGAGGTCCCACCGCAGTGCCGCACTTCGGGACCTCTTTCTGTAATGCGCTGTATCCTTGTTATCGGTTACAATAAACTGAACAGAAACTGAAACTGATACCAGCAAGCTTTGTATTATTTTGTATTTTTCTTCGGTGTTGAGTTTTTAAAGGCGTGTATTTTATTTATGTTCTTAGTTGCCTGATGGACTGCATTCCGCTATTAAGGAGGTCTTGCAGATTTTGTTCCTTTTTTATTTACGTATTGAACATACGGCATGGGCTTTTTTTCCGATATTCTGGCAGTGGCGTAGCCAGCAATGTTTTTCAGGGGGTTATACGCTGCCGCCCCCCCCCCCCCCCCCCAGAAAAAAAAAACCGTAAAAGAAAAACGGGCCTGCTCGTAAGCATCATTTCACTTTGTTGTGTATAATTTTACTATGTGGTTTATGCAAAGTAACATACCGATGCGGAGTGCGAACAGCGTGGACGAAAAAAAAAAGTAAAAATGCGGAGGAGACAGAGGGAGGAATGCACCGCTCAGAAAATTTCGGGAAGTGTTCTGACACCAAGGCACCCACGCCCCCTCCATGGCTACACTCTTAATCTGGTTCCACGTAAGATCCACTTAATAATTGGAACTGTGTTCCACATATCCTGAAAATTAAGTGGAACAGTGCACCACATATTTTTGCAACTAAATTATGTGGATCGGTGTTCCAAATAAAAGTATGCGGATCACTGTTCCAAATAAAAGGGTAGTTAAAGTTACTGGAACATTGATCCATGTAAAATGATTATGGAATTTATCCGGTGCGCCGTTCCAGGTACCTTCAGACCAGCTGTTTATATAAAACGGTGTTCCTATAGGCATTGGGAAGCTGTCTATGGGACTCCACTTTTCCAATATTTCTGCTTTCCTGTCGGTATACACCGAGGTCATATGCCAGGCTGGCGGATGCATTGGTATCAGCAGGAAACCGCAAGCACCATTTTAACACAGCCTTGATATATGACCCGCAGTGATACCAACAATTGGAAAGCAGAAACCACCGCAGCAGTGTGGTCCCTGACAGTTCCCAACAGTTGCCTATCGGAGCACAGTTCTATATAAAAGTTAGTCTGAGGCACCTAGAGCGGCACACCCTCTTTGGCTTCACCCGCAGAATCCTGTGCTGGGTTTCAGCTGCATATAAAAGAAACAATATACTTGCATTAAAATACGCACGAAACAAACTATTATGACTCAAACATTGCTTTTCAACATACTATACAACTTTATTCGGTGTTAGTATTCATACATTTCAGATTTGAATAGCTGTCTATTTTAAATTGCAGAGAAAATGACCCACGTACAAGGAATAAATACCATAACGACAACACCAGGCTCCAAGTGGCATTTTCACATATTCACTTTTACTCAAAAACATGGTTAATAAAGACGGTATTAGGGTCGACTGCTTCATAAATAAATAGACGTGTGCGTCTACCGCGGCACTGACACAGACATTATACAACAGTGAGCATCAAATATGCTGTCTTATCAGATAAACCAAGGTAATTCAAAAGCGGAATTACTCATTGCGCTTGCCATACTGTGTTTACGCATAACTGTTTGGGAAAATGCAGTTTGCTATTAAATTGTAGGGAAATGCCTAAAAACAAGCCATACACGGTTGTATTATCAGAAACCTACAACAGTGCAGTGCAAGAGTTTAGGAAAACAACGCTCGAGCCAAGATTAACGATAAAACATTTTGACACGAGAGGTCATATGCGGCAGTATGCCACAATTAAAACATGATTATTAAAGATAGTAGTTTCCTGACACCAGACGTAAGTGTAACATCAAGCTATTTGAAGGCAAAATAGACTTTATGAGCGTCCTGAAAAGGCCTTTGACTTAAGGCACGTTACTTGACCAAACAATTTGTAGTTGTTTAAAATAATTCATCCCAGGAAATCTCACAAAAGCTAGCGTGAATCTTATATAATTTTGCAAACCAGGTAGCTCGAAGCATGTTACACATAATAAAATTTAACAAGCAGACTAATTATATACGTCATCAATTCAAGCAGGAACAAGTCAGACATCCTTAAGAAGCAAACAAGCCAGCGTTGAATCATACAGGGGACCAGTTTTACAAAGAAGACTTCAAAGCATTTTTTCCAGCCTCAACGTTTTACCTTAGGTAAAATTCACAGTTGCGTGCTATAAAAACCCTCCCGTCTTGCTGTCAGTGTAATTGTGACCAAATCCCTGCAACTGCCAAGCAAGAAATGCAACTTTGTTCAAAGGAGAAGACTTGTTCACGCCAAATAAGCACATTTTAAATTCTTCTACGGCATGGGTGTCAGCTCACTTACAGTACTAAAATTTATCAATGAAGGCGCAAGCCATCTGCGTAAATAAGCACTGCCACTTTTGCATCAGCAGCAGCACTGCCACGAAAAAAAATCTCATGAGCTACACTTGAATAATAGGACGTTACAATGCGGTGCCATGAACTACATTAACACCCACTATAGATTCAAAGACAGCCTGCGCATTGTGCCAATTATGAAAAATAAGGCACAAGTTCAGTGTTCAGTTGACATGAAACTTGCATGTGCCAGTAACTTAAACCTCTTCATCTGATTTCACCCCCTTCATGCCTTTCATCTGACCTCCTTCATGCCTTTCAAGATATACTTTAACCTCTACCAATAATTTAAAATCCCAAGTAGAGCTGAACACTTCAAGTATTTCCACAAAGACTCCAACTGAAATGACACCAGGCCACTGTCAAATTTCTCATGCTTTCCAAGAACTCCCTGCAAAAGTCCTAAGAACTCTTCAAAGGCACACAACCATAAGAACACGATGACACGATGAAAAAGATGACATATGCGGCGAAGAGGATGACCACATCCTGAAGTGACAATGCAGGCGGCGAATCCGTGATGTGTTTCTTGCGGGCAATATTGATGGCGCCAGTCCCTTCTCTCAGAATAACCGGGCCTCGAGAAGACTTACTGCTCACCTCATGTAGCTTCAAGGAGACAAGAATATTTTGTTACATGGTTGCTTTAAATGAGTGAGTTGCTTAGGCCTTTCATAACACAGTAATTGATATAAAATCAGTGATTTCTTGCGTTTTTTCTGGGAGTGCTGCCTAAGGTGAAAGTGCGATAAACAATATCACCACAGACAATCAATGAAATTGCCCTGATTCTGGAAAGTATCCCACCTTGCTGCCTCGGTATCCTAAATATAAGGTTTTTTATCCTTGAGAGGTTTCATTTATTAATCAAATAACAATTACTATAATCACCTTTCGGCATTATATTTTACACACCTTCTCTCTGCAAAAAAATTTTCTCTGTACTGCATAATGTGCTCCCTAGAATGCTGTAGTGAGGCTGGCTTAATATAACTTACAGCTAAACGATGTTTCTACCGCAAAGAAATAAATGGCCAGTCATAGGAAATCATAAATATCGCACTGTGGCAGAAATTTTGGGGGGAATTAGTTCCACCTAAAATATTTCCCTCGATATGTATTACCTCCATGGTTCGTAGTGGTATGAGGCAGAAGTTGAGCTGACTAATGCTGAACTAGGCTGTTGCACAATTTTCTTATAAATCGCAACTATAGCACATTTTCTTGCAGACGTCACTTTCTGTACTCTAAACAATTCCCTTCAAAAAAATTACCCCTTATTTAGCCACCTGTCAAAATCCAATGCAAGCATTACTCATGCTACGCCTGTATTTGGGAGTATTATTGGTGCTACGGGCGTATTAAAAGCGGGAAATTTAAATCGTCAGTTGCCACCGTATTGTTGTAGCAGCAACCACGTTGGGCGTGTCCGTGGTGCTGGCAAATCACAGCAACAACTCTCAAGGTGTAAAAGCTAAATGTTTACAAAACTTAAATACAAAATAGTGTTTTTTTTGGCCACTGTTGGAGCATCCGTAATAGGCGGAATGTGAACACAATGGCCAATATTGGCGTCCACGATAACTTGTTAATAGTGAGATTTTATTAGGATGAACAGCCCCAGAAATTGAGTCCCGTAAAAACAAAATGCCAGCTTACCCAACCAAAATTAAGACCCGGGTGTTTCTGCCAGGGACGTCTCAAAGTGCACTTCCAGGAAAGTTTCGCTAACGTGTTCCGAAAAGCTCCTACTGTCACCTTGAGCCACAGGCCAAGCTGTCACTGAAAAGAAGTTCAAGTTTCAAACCATTAGTTACAAAGAAACTACCTAAAAACGCGCCATGAAAGTCCCAAAAATGGCAGTGCGTACTTACTTGTAGAATGCAATGATTTCATCCCGTGCAAGAGCTTTAATTTGTTGCCTTCTGATGATACACTTCCAAGAAGGGGTCCAAATACAATTAATATGGCCATATGCATTCCTTGTACAGCTGTTTTAGGTCTATCTTCGACCTATTGCCTAGAAAATAAACAGTACAAAAATATCAGAGAATAAATTTATGCCTTGCTTTACCCAGGGAGCACGAGAAAATATTGAACAATGTCTGATTCGTTCCACGAAAGTCGAATGTCTTTTTTACAGCGGAAGCCCTGGTAATCATTTCTTGCTAAACAATTTGAGATATAAAAATATTTGAACATACTTTAAGCTCACCTGTCCTTGGTCTATGCGGACTGGTGAATATCTGCACAATATGCACGACTCAAAAGGCACTATTTTGTGGCTTATGAGCTCCACAGGGCATTCATAATCCGCCGCACTCTTCCCGACGACCCTTCAGCATGCCGAAGATGTCTTCAGCCAGTAAATGCCACAGCCATGACTTCGCAGGAGCATGTAAAGAATGGAAATAATTTGTTTTCATTTTTTTTTGCAGACAAACAAAAACATTTGTCACAACCTATCAGTGGAGGGCCAAATGTCTCCACAGTCAGCCACAGACTCTTCCTGAACAGGTCATAGAGTATGAATACAGAATGTAGCAATCTGCTTTTGCAGTATAGTTTCTACGTTCAAAGGAGAACAAAAATGGATTAATGTTTGGTGCACATCATGATTCAACAACTTTGCACCTGAGCGTTTCGAAAATTTTCCAACTCTCGAGCTGCCACTGACATTGATAGCATAAAATGGCAGGAATGAATTATTTTTAAACTTGCTTTGTGATGTTAAAACTTCTAATAGTCCACACGTGAGCTTTATGGGTATATATTCTGAGGTCTCAGGTTACCACTGACATTGACAGCATAGAAACGGCTCCACACTTTCTGCGTGTTTCCACCTGACTTCCCCTCCACAAAAGGAACGTTTTGTTACTACGCTGCTGCTCAGACAACCACTTTCCCTTGCATTTCACTACACGTCAGGGAGCCAACTAAATTTGACTAGTGTAAATAAACCATCTAAATTCATCGAAGGCATTGGAAGACACGGGGAACAACTACACACACAGCACAGATAAACGTAAGCAGTGCTGCCGCCAACGTCTTGAACGCACATCAACATTAGGCGGAATAGCGTGATTAGCACAGTAAATTTATGGCTCTCATAAGACCAACACAACGCAATTAACACGGAAGTTTGAAAATACCGATAAGGCTTAAAGGAGTACTGACACGAAATTTTTATGTTACGTTTTTTTCGCTGCTATGCGTGCCTACCAGCCCACTAATCATAGAATGACAGATTAGACGGTCGAGCGCAGCGCAAACATTCATTTACGGCGTCGTTTATTCGTGCCAGTTTCGGTTTCGACTGAAAAACGCCGAGCGGCCGCCATGACAGCATGTATAACATGACGTCACCATTCTTGCCGTATCGCTGCCTCTCTGGAAGCGCGCGCGAGCGAGCGCACGCGCGCGCCCAGACCGGCCGAGGTTTTCGCCGTCCCCACAGGCCCGGGCAGCATGACGTCAGTCCCAAAACCATGACGTGTACACACGCCCGAGCAGCGCGCGCCAACCACAGCCAGCGCTTCGGCTTCGTCACGGGAGCCCCGACGTCGGCAGTTTGGGGCACGTAGCAGATGATGTCACGTCGGCCCGCTCTGGGCTTTCTCATGCGGGCGAAGATTAAAATGGATTTTAAATATGTTTCGCTGAACGGTTGCTGTTGAAACTTGCTGGGAGATATCTCCTGATAAAAAGGAAGCGTTTTACATAGTTATCTCAGCTTTGAAATTTCGTGTCAGTACTCCTTTAAGACAGACGCTCCGACAAACAAGCCGTGCAGTGTGTGCGCGCGAGACAATAGCGTGCGACTAACACGAAAAGATTCAGTACCGCTGACAGGTACAGCAACCGTCAATATAAAACTAAGCAACACCACACCATAAGGGGACATGCAGACTCGAGAAATGCGCGCGCCAGCAACTTTCTAAATAGCGCTAGCTAACGTATGCAGTCAGAAATGTCAAGCCGACTCCGACCCACAAACACACAAGCTTAAAGTGAATAACGGCCGCAAACGTTACTCGCATCGAACAGGCAGCGGAGCGGCACGTTTATCGGACGCAGTGATGAACAAGTCAATTAACAACAACCGTTACCAGAACATAAATAAGCAGCACTGACCTTTTTTGCGCCTCCCGGCAAAACTTCACTTCGTCGAACAGTAAATACAGCCCGAGGACACGCAGAAATCCGCAGTTTCACGCCACAACCAAACTGGTAACCGTTCCCGCCAGTCTGACTGACAGTTCATTTAGTACATCAGGCGCATAACGCGAGCAATCAAGAAAACCGCTATAGAAGGCCACTGGTGGCGCTGCATGCGGACGAACAAAAACTAGCTTGCGAAAACGTTGAGACGTAGGGGCGCTGCTGTCGTTAAAAGTGTTCACGCAGTCCCGTTTTTCCCTCATCGTCGTTGTACCCGTTGCCGTCCCACTATACATGCATCAACGCAAGCGGCGCTGCCTTGCGGCTGTCAACGCATGCGCACGGCATGCCGCACTGAAGTGGCGGTCGTTTCGTAATGGTTTCGGTCAACTTTTTCTTCCTCCGTGCCTTGGGCGATGCACGCCGTGGCCAGTGACCAGTCCGCGGAAGAGATCACAAGCTCGGCACCCTTGATCGCTTATATTTGCTTCGGAAAATGGGAGTAGGCCTCTAAGCGGACGTCTACGCGGCTCTGAGGCTGGAACAAAGAGCTCAGATATTAGCCAATTTAACACGTTAGTTGGGCTAAAGTTGTTTCTCGCCGCGGGCCGTGAGCGCGTGCGGTATGTGTGCATAAACTTCGATGACAGCTTTATTTCGTTCTTTGCAGTGAAAACAAAACGACGCTTCTTTATTGACTGCGTTCTCTTGACAACAAGTCTTTCCAATACCAATAATATATACTGCGACGCTCTTTGATATCCACGTTATAGAAAGCTACTTCCGTATAGTGATTCCAGTGTGATTACTCGCTAATAAGCGAGTAATAATACACCTTCCCGTTTTCCAGCAGTTTGTCTTCATGAACACCAATAGTGCAGGAAAAGAGCAACGGGGGGACCAGGAGGAGAAGGCAGGTCATTCGGTGAACTTGAATTATTATGGCAAGTAACAACATTAGGGTAACACCGCGAATTTTCGCGATACTGCAATGCATAATTTGAAATAAGAATGACATTTCAGTATAAATATATAGAATGTAAGGCAGATGCCGCGGAGTAGATTTAGTTCTCTGGGTTCTGTGTCATTCTCCTCCTGCAAAAAGGCTTTCGTTTTTGCTTGTGAAAATTAATAGCCGGGACGAGACAAAATACAAAAACGAACTTCTTAGCATATAACTGCATGCGTAGCATGATGTGTGCGGTGTAAAATGTGGCGCAGTCGGTTACCATTATGTATGTACCCCATCACAACATAAGTAACGTGGACTAAGTACCATTGAGCGCGTACTACACCACAGCGAGATGATGACTGAGTGTTGAACAAAAACTGCCGTTTCTGCGAAACTTTGTAAACCAAATGCATAAAATGTAATGGCCTCAATAAGTATTTCGTAATGAAGATGTTCACAAAAGCACCACGAATTCTTCAGCGCTATAGCAGCTATGGCTTTGCCCGAACGGCAGACGGGGAAAGGGAAGACGTTTAGTCCTTCTCAAATTGAAGTCACTGGTGATTTTGTATACTTGACGCCTCAAATTAGAAAAATACGATGTTCACGAAAGCGGTTTGGGTGCCGCAGAATACCTGGAAATGGGTTCCTGCAATTTCTTCTTTTGCCTAAGATATCCTCCTCTCGACATTTTTAATGCTTTGTACAGCGTTGACAAAAAAGTGGGATTTCGTTTTCTGTCAAAGGACATCACTAAAACTACAGCTAGCCGTATTATGAAAGTTAACTGCTGCAAGGCAGTTTCATAGATGTCGGCGAAGTTCATTAAATTTTATGTGCGGTGTGCGCGTGTATATTAAACGCGCACGTGCATCTTGGGTCAAGAAGCACCTAATATATATGCGGTTCATTGTTCCAGTTGATGCATGAAAGAGAGCATACTTCACTGCCATGCACGAGTTATGTGGAACAAGACACGAGCAAAAAATATACAAACGCACTCTCCCCGACCGTTTACTGGGACATAAGTGGAACAGTAACCGGAACCGCCGACATCGCATGACCCCATTTCTTCGGTTCCAGATAAAAACCACGAACATAAAGAAAACAAGCTGACGGTTCCAGATAAGATCCACCTATATGCTTCGTTCCAGTTATTCTTTCGTTTGGATCCACATAAAATATATGGATCACCCTTTTTAACTAGAACTTATAAGGAACCAGATTAAGAGTGTACGCTCCTGAAGTCTGGGGTAAAATAAACGTTTATTTACCACTTCATTGGTTCCGCATGCGCTCATGTTGCGAAAGCTGCAGGCGAATACGCACATACGCGAACAACTTCAGCTCATATATTATTGCGTAAACAACTGCATTGTGTACTATCTTGCTTATATAACATAAATAATAAAGATCTGGTTAAAATAAACAACTCCAACTGTCCTTTTGCACGCTGAAACGCCTCCGCGAAAGCTCACTCATCACGCTTCTTCAATCGGGTACAAGTTAAGAACGGCATTAGCTCGCGTAGTGTATCTCTCCGCCAAAGCGACGTACCCGGATGTCAAAGCGGGCGCGCGTTTTGAAACGAGATTGCGCTTAATGCGTAACATCGTCTTCTTTTTCAAACCTAGATTTTTTGCAGTTGCTGCAGGAGTACAAAAGACGATTGAGTGTGAGAAACCACGCAAACGCCTCGCGTCACGTTCAAAATGCTCGCAGTGAGGCACTTTTTGCGAAGCGCGGAGTAACAGCCGGGTGGGGTGATGAAGCGCAGGAACAACTTGATTTGATTTGATTGTCGGGTTTAACGCGCCGACGCAACGCAGGCTATGAGGCGCGCCGTAGTGGAGGGCTCCGGATTAACCTTGACCACCTGGGGACCTTCAACGTGCGCCGAAATCTCGTACGCACGGGCGATTTTGCTTTTCGCCTTCATCAGAAAAGCGGCCGCCGCGGCCGGGAAACGAACCCGCGACCCCGTGCTCAACAGCGCAACGCCTTAGCCACTGAGCCACCACGGTGGGTGCAGTCCTCTTCGGTAGGCCGTTTGGCCTTAGGAGCGCACGGAAAAACAACTAACGTAGTAGTGAAGGGACATATGGGCTGCAGTGGCGTTGCTGGGTAAACTTTCACCCGGGGCCCAGAAAATTTGTCACCCCCTCACATATACAAAACAACTATTAATAATAAAACTAGTGTTATTGTTATCGTTAATAATATTAATGTCTGCCATTGTTACTATTTTAAGGCTGGTTGACACTTGCGACTGGAGCTATTAAAAGCGATTTCTGTCGCTCGGCATCGCTCTCGTCGCGCGACAAGAGCGATTGGTCTAGACAAATTTTGTATCTTTCATTTAGATACCAATGTAAAAAAAAATATTTTCACGGATATTGAATGCGTGGGCTTCCAAATGTCAATGCAAGCATGCATAATATGCAACATGTGATGCGAAATGAAGCCACAGGATAATTGATGTGTAGTTATTTATGAAGAACTGGCAATATATAAAAAAAGTAAGCAGCAAGATAAGAAGCCCTGTGTTATTTAGGCAAACTAAACCATAATAGCTACACGAGCTTGGTTCAGAGAACCCCAGACGCCGACTCGGATGCAGATCTTGAATACACAACACCGACCTTTTCAGTGAATTGGGCATCGATAAAAAACTTAACAGTAGGGAGCCTCGTGGTGTGTCGATCGTGAGCACGAAAACGCCGTTAGCAGCCGATAAAGAAGTGCCCAAGAGCAAGAGCTACTTGCGGCAGCACATGGTGTAATGCGCCATACCAAAGTGGGGTAGGGGAAAAGTGAAGGCTGACACGCGGCAGCGTCAGAGTACCACATCTTACAGTCGGTATACCAAGCGAATGGATGCTTGCAAGAGCACTGGAGGTGTGAGAGAGTCTCAGGCCTCGTCAGAAAACTACACTGGTCGCCAGAGGCGTTCCTAAATTAGCTTTGCAGCCTGCTGTGCCGACTAAATCCTGCAGACGCCACGCGGGCCTGGAGGAGGGTGGTCAGCAGTGATAGGGCTGTTTAAAGGCAACACACGCAAGACAAATAGTCGCTTCATTCAGATCAATTTTCGTGTGTCTAGGAACACACGTTAAAGAAATGAAGCTTGAAGGACCGCAGGCACAGCCTGGTGAAAGAAGGCTGGGGGAGAAATAGAAGTTGTCCCAGCAAACAAACAAAAGTCGGACGGGATTGAAAAAAAAAGCTATTTCCAAATATTGTGCAGGAAAAGTGGTATAAAATGTGATAGAAAATGACGGCCCCAGAAATTCGGAAAAACCGCCTGCGCCTACTGGTTTGTCATTAAAGGCAGCCACTGTGGCGGCAACTGCATGCTGGAAATTTCTCTAGGTGAGCACTTCAGTACGTTTGAAATATATACATTGTCGGATCTCTTTATTTCAATCGTTATCTGGTTACTGAGAATGGAAGCAGATAGAAAGGGGTCATTTAGCGGGGAAAGAGACGACTGCCCGTACACGAGTAGTCTATGCGGCCAGTGCACGGCTAGTCGTGTGGACGTTTGTCGGTGACGATGTCGTCGTTTCCTTTCGTACGTTGTAAAAATATTCCATCACACATTTGCAAATAAGTTCATTGACATTGGCGTCTTGTGAAAATGTACACAGTATAAAATGTGAGGTTCGGGCCCAGTAAAGCAGCCACCAGCCAATGGAGGAAATCCGAATCGAAGGAGGTTACGAAGCGATAAAGAAGGAACTCTTCAGTAAAATATCAGATTCGTACGGGCCTGAGTGTATCGGCGCCACACGCTGGCTCACAACCGTTCGGTCGGGCCCATCTCGATATATTGGTGACAACGATTTCATTCACGTCGTTGTGCAGTCGATTAGCTCAGGACGACTCCTAGATGAATCAACCTTTTCCCAGTAGCTGAGGAAATAATATCGCCCTTTCCAACCAAAAGTAATAACCAAGAACAAGACGTTTGGGAACCAGCTCGATTCCCTCTTCAGGGGTGACTGGGGTCACGTTGTAGCGCCGGTCACTCACAAAGCGCCTCGCTGTGGAGCGCGGTGCCCGCGTGTACACAAGGGTGAGGGTTCGAAGGGAAGGATTTATGTTCTTTGCATCTTCTTCTCCACTTGGTCACGCTTCCGGAACGTTCACCGAAGTCTGTTTTGCGATCTGATGTTTCGCAGTACTGGGCGACGGTTTTGCAGCCGGACGTCGTTGTTGCGCTGCCTGAATCAATCGTTCCAGTAGATTTTTCCTCTCCCCAATGCATGAGGAGGGGCTCTCAGCTCAAAAATCTTATATACGACACCGGGCGTCCTGTCCTTTGATCGACGCACAGTCTTTGACTTTTTTTTTCTAGTAATGTTCACAAAGCACTCAGCAGAACGCTTTCATGAAACTAGCACAGAAACTGCCCCTCTCGCCCACCTCAATTATCGTGAGGTCCCCCGACCGTTTTCCGGGATGGGAGCAATCAGCGGATCGAATGACTAATGATATAAAGTGGGTGACCTACCAGGTGTTTCTTTTTGTTATGCAGTTAATTTGTTAGTTTGTTAGTTAGTTTGTTATGCAGTTAACTCGAAGCCGATCTGAGTAAACTCATCCACAACACTACGCCGGGACACGACCACATCCCCAATAAGCTCCTCCGCAATCTGGACGACTTGGCTCTTGAGAATCTCCTCCAATACATCAATGACCACTGGGCCCACGGCACGCTCCCACCACAGTGGCGCCATGCCGACATCACACTTATTCCAAAACCTTAGAAATCTGTCTCCCTCAAACCTGCGTCCTATTTCTCTTACCTCGTGCGTCGGTAAGCTCATAGAACATTTGGTGCACACTCGATTGACTGACTATATAGAAGACAACGCATTACTACCAAATACCGTGTAAGGCTTTAGACCACACCTGTCCACTCAAGACATTCTGCTTCAACTAAAGGAAGACATCATCCTTCGTATTCCCAAAAACCACAAATACTGCATTCTTGCTTTGGATATCAAAGGAGCCTTCGGTAATGTCACTCACGACGCCATCCTATACGGCCTCGCCACCGTCAACCCCGCTTCGAACACCTACAACTACGTTAAAGCGTTTCTAACAAAACGCACGGCGACAGTGGGACTTGGACACCTACGCTCACCTAAGTTTACCGCTATTCCACGTGGTACGCCACAGGGGTCTGTCATTTCCCCACTTCTTTTCAACATCGCTATCAAAGATCTATCTACGCAACTCTCTACAATACTCGACCTGAAGCATGCTTTGTACGCAGATGACGTAACTTTATGGACAACCAAGGATCCATCGGAGACCAGCAAGAAGCCCTCCAAACAGCTGTTGATTGCACATGCAGATACTTACAGGAACGCGGTCTTACATGCGCACCAGAAAAATCGGCCCTCCTTACCCTTCAACAACGCACAAAGGACAGAAGAATCTCCCCAGTACCAGACCCTAAACTCCATATTCAAAACTTTCCCATTCCAACTGTTACCCACTTGCGCATACTCGGACTCACCATCCCACAGGACGGATCGGGCTCCCATACAATTCTACAACTTCAACGCACCATGACTCAGCTAACCCAATTAATTCGCCATATCACGCACAAACGAACCGGACTGAAGGAACCAGGGGCGGTATTCTGGTAACTGTCCCTTTTGAAAACGTCCCTTTCGCGTCCCTTTCATCGTGACGTACTTCCGGTTAAGCAGTGGGCGTTGGCAGTAGGTTTGCCGCGCTTGCGCTACGTCACTTCCGGTTGTTTGCTTTTAGCCAATCAGGGCTCGCCAAAAGGGACACTTTTGAAAGGGACGCAAAAGGGACAAAATTCGAGAATACCGCCCCAGACCTCATCCGACTCATTCAAGCCTTGCTTATCAGCCGTGTTACGTACGGTACGCCTTACCTGTCCCTCAAGCCAGCCGAACGCCGAAAGCTAAATATTCTTATCCGACAAACATAGAAGACGGCCCTCGGACTTACTACATGCACGTCGAACGACAAGCTGTTGCAACTGGGCTTACACAACACCTGGGAAGAGCTCTGTGAGGCGCAACGCATTTCACAACTCCAACGGCTCCAACTCACTAATGCTAGACGTGCGACCCTGGTGCGCCTTGGATATTCATCGCCTCCGGTCTCCAGGTGCAGAATACGTGTTCCACTGTCTATACGGAAACACATCCGCGTTATCCCAATTCCTAGAAATATGCACCCTACTTATCACATTGGAAGACGAAGGTACCGCGCCAACTATCTTCAGGCACAATTTCAAAATCAATGGAATGTGCTGTACACAGATGCCTCTCCCTACGTAACCAAAAACGCCTATGCGATATCTGTGGTGAATAATACACTTCAGACCGTAGCCACATCCCCTGTCCTCACCACGGACACTGCCATTGCAGAGGAAGCAGCAATAGCATTGGCAGCCACCACAACACAGAGCGACTACGTTACCATACTGACCGATTCTCAAGAGGCTTGCCGCAACTACCTGCGAGGCACTCTCTCCCCAGCAGCCCTCCATATTCTCTAAAACAAGACTCACCTACCTGCCCTCTGCATTATCTGGGCACCAAGTCATTCAGACATATAGTCGGCAATGAAGCGGCACATACCGCGGCTCGAGAAGCAGTATACAGGGCCATTGCAGACACCCACAACCCTATGCCAACCACCCCCACCCTCTACACGTCCCAATCCCTACTAATATGCAACGACATCCTCTCTCACTACCGGCTATCCCGCCAACAGTTTCCTCCCCCACATAAACAACTCACCAAAGAGGAAGGAGTTATACTTCGCCAGCTCTGAACTAACACCCTCGCCCACAACACGCTCTGGCCCAAATATTCCCCACCCAATACTTCCCTCAGTGCATCTTCTGCCCCACACCAGCAACACTATACCACATAGTGTGGGCATGCCCGAACATCCCAGACCTACCTCCCAATCCCAACCCTACCCCTTCACGGTGGGCGGCGGCGCTGACCAGCTCCGACCCCTGCTCCCAGCTTCGGCTGGTGAATAGGGCACGGAAGGCCGGCTACAGCCAGGGAGTCCTGTACTGAGGACACCCCTCACTGGTCCGGAGTGACTGCACTCAACGGATGGGATAAATCAAGTTTTTCCTCCTCCTCCTCATATATCCTCCATCTTGAAAGATGAACACATCAAAGCAAAGTATTTAGGCCATCAGCTTCAAATGTTTACTTAGAACTCCGTTGGACGCCCACACGAAAGCCATGATAAAATAGAAATAAAATGAACACAAGGCTATCCGCTTTATTTATGTGCGCAACGCAAACACTTGCAGGAGAATGAAATAAAATAACATAGATTTATCTGATTAAGTTAGGTAAATAAAATAAATGCCTACATAACTGTTCTACTTGTGGCATAAGTTGTTCGACAAGCTACTCGTCCGTTGTTCTTTAAGTTTAATTATACAGGGCCGCATGGGATACGCCCCTTCCATATATCGCCATATTCGTGCAATCGTCATGTGCTGGCTGCGTCGCTCGGCACGATGAACGAAAGTCAACGACTTAAAAAATATGAGCTATCAACACCCGACTTCAGATCATTCGCGATTGCCTGGATCGCGAATTGGTTGGTTAGTGCAAGTACTGAAGGAATCTGGCGCAACCAAGGGAAATCGCGACGACCCATTTGTCTCGCCCATTGTTGGACACCTGAGCTCCACCCCCTCCCCCTTCCACTTGCGCCCCTCCTCCCAAAACAGGCTTAATTTGCACAGTTAGCCCCACCGCACCAACCTTCATTGCATGTTTCACACTTTCATTTCGTTTTAATTCTCAGTCCCCGCTTCCTCAAAATTCAATCTTCCCCATATTTTTTTTTCAAGTCATATTCACCTTGGTTTCCTTCTGAAAATATCACAAGCGGACCGGGGTAGAGTAGAGCCACGTAGCTTATTTAGTGGCTCTAGGTACACGGTCTCCGACGCGTCACCGGGAAGACTCCAGAAAATACTAAACATTCACCATGAGCCCGTACACAACATCTGATGGTCGTAAAAAAAGCCACGTGGAAAGCCGCCGAGGACACATGGCCAAAGTCTCGTTGACCCTGGTTGAAACAGATTTGTATCTTCTGCCTCCTCCCCAGCGATCAGCAAGGTTAAATTACTCAAAAAATGTGAGACTATATGATCCTAAAAATAACACATTTAAGCAGTCATTTTTTGTACGAACCATGCACGAGTGGAGTTCACTGCCTTCCGACTGCGTTTGACCTTCGTGTTAGAAACATGATGTTACACTGTCCTGCTAGGACGGTGAAAAATCGTCTGCATTATTTGTTAAATAAATAAATAAAAATAACAAGTGATGGGGGGGGGGGGCAGTGAACCGTGTAGGGGCGCTGCGAGTGTATCGTGTGCTATCGAGCGACTGCAGATTTGAATCATCTGAATGCGTAGCATTCTTTATCTGGGACCCTGGGGTTTGAAGGGAGGGGTTCAGACAAAATAATTTACATACGCCTTTTTCTTGCTTTACGCGTTTTCGTTATTCGAAATACGCAGTGTGCCTTGCTAGCTGAAGAAAAAAACACAGATTCTTGGCCGCGCGGCAGCGCCACTGAGCTTTAGCGGCCGGCGGCCGACTCGAATTTGATCGTAGCAGACGACATAGTTAACGCTGTTTCTTTTCGGGCTCGGTCGCCTAATGAACGATCCCCTAAACGCTTTTATAATGAATGCATCTATCGCTACCTAGAACGAGCGTACGTGTTAAACATTAGTTATTCTCTGAAAGATGGTACGCGCAATGGCACAATGAGCTGTGGTGTGAATTCTAGTTAACGGTGCAAACCGGTGGCGTAGTCAGATATACACGCCACCGGAGAAAACATTGAGAGAGAGACTGCGCGGATGCCCGAACAGTATATGTTATATTGCTGCATGCATAAATATCGGGGGTTGTTCTGACACCGAAACATCACCCTGGCCATGTCCATATGCCCCTGGGGCAAACAACGGACCACTACGCGAAAGGGCCGTCGTGATGGGCACCACCAAGCATATTGCCGCGAACCATGCACTGGGTTTCTTTGTTTATGTTTTGTTTTTACTGCCCGGCCGCGCCCGGGTGTGTTATATGTGTCCCAAGCGAAGCGCGTGTTCCATTATTTATTTTTATGCCGCACGGGTTATCTCATTCTGATTGAAGGAGAGCGTTTCACCGTAACGTCATTAGCCTAGAATAATCCTCTTTGATCGACAATGTTCTGGATGTAAATCGACGGTTCGAGAAACACTCGCGCCGAAAGATAAAAGCCTGCAGAGCAGACGCTGCGATATTCGAATAGCGGTTTCCGCATTTCCGGGAAAAGCCGCATTTCCGCATTTCCGGGAAAAACTTTGCTGGTTAGAACTAGCGAAAATATACGTCCTGTTGATTTTTATGCGTTTAAAACTACAACTATAAAAAGTGCTTCTTGTTAGAAAACACTCTTCTGTACTATGGCGTGTGCAGGTGGAGGCGGCACTTCGATTATTTGTGAATTTGTGATGGACCGGCAATCAAACGATACTAACCTTTACGCCGGATAAAAAATTGGCTCCAATCCACGCCGTGAAGGTGGTTGGAAAGCAAAGCTTTAAACTACACCCGCAACAATTGCCCAAGCGACTTCACTTGAATTCTCAAACGTGGCTATACAAAGAGTGAATCGAGAAATTCTGCCATCCGTTACCTGGAATTCGTGGGGGCGGCGTCCCGAACGCAGCAGCAGCGTCGGCCACGGCCGGGCTGTAGAGCGGCGGCGTCGGCCACGCCGCCGCTCTACAGCACCGCGCGCCACAAGCGCAGCCACAGAAACAATTTGGCATACGAGCTTAGTGATTCCCATTTATACTGATTTAAACTAGTTAGTTTAGTAAGTTTGAGAATTGCGAGAAAGCTAAAGGAAGTTTTATAATCGCTTTTTATCAGATGCAGTTGCTCCTTTCGCATTTTGTAATGTAATACCTTTTAAACCACAATCGAATTGGTATTCACCAATTTAGAAAACGGAGTCCTATTCTTTGCAAGCAGTGCGCAAAAGGATTCTCTAGCGGCCAGATGCCTGTATGTGGTCTCTACCTTTTGTTTTCCCGCCCTGCAAATCAATCCTTAACGTATCTTTGCTGAACGCTCACCTAATTCCGTCGGGTCCGGGTTACCCAGCAGGTGCTATCAAAAAGGTTATTCAAGGCGTGCGAAGAAAGCGCGTAATGCAAAACAGCGCCAAAATAGGCCCAAAGCAACCGTTTAAGCAGACGACAAAGCCGTCCCGCTGACGCACCCGCCGGTGCGAGCAGTCACCTGCATGCTGGGAACGCTCGGTAATAGCACCCTATCACCGCGTCATCTACACTGTGCTCTGTGAGTGAAATGCTTCCTCGCCATCCCCAGCTGCGTTGGAAGTTTCTTGTCCCGCAGGCCACAAAAGAACCGTTGGCAGGTAGAGGTGGGAAGCTTTGCTTTAAATAAGTTATATAATACTTGACATCAAACCAAGAAATTAGTTTCCGGAAGCAGTGAAATTATGCATAATTTGTCATTGATCAGAGAGCATTACATGGGCTTCGAAATTTTAAGTATAATAAAGCGGAATCATCATCATCGTCCCATCCTCATCATTAAGGCCCCAAAGACACAGTAGCCCCGGGCCCCAAAGTTTCCTAATCCGGCACTGGTCATGACGGAAAGCGACTTAGTCGCCCAGCAGCGTGCCGACCCCGAGTTACGCGTCATGACCGACTATCTCGAAGGACGCAACGTCAGCGTGCCAATGGCCTTCAAACCTAACTTACCTGCATTTAGCCTCAAAAACTCCGTCCTCGTGAAGAAAAATTTCAAGCCTGGAAGTCATCCCCGCACACCTTCGTGACAAAATTCTGGAAGCATGCCACGACGACCTGTGTACCGGACATCTCGGCACAGCGCGCACTATGGGAAAAATCAAGGCGAAGTACTACTGGCCGCGCCTTACAACCGATGTGTCCCACTACGTCCGCAGCTTCCGTGAATGCCAGCGACGAAAAACGCCGCCGACGGGACCCGCCGGACTTCTGCAGCCGATCGCCGTCCCATTGAGGCCCTTTCAACAGATATGGATCTCCTGGACCCGTTCCCTTCGTCACGATCCGAGAACAAGTGGATTGTCGTTTGCGACAGACGACATGACGCGCTACGCAGAGACCGCCGTTCTTCCAAGGGGGACTGCACAAGAAGTCGCCAAGTTCTTCATAAACCAAGTTGTGCTGCGACACGGAGCCCTTGAAGTCGTAATCACGGACCTGGGAACGGCCTTCACTGCGGAGCTTATGCAAGGAATCTTACTCTACAGCAAGCAACACGAATCACCGAAGAACGACGGCGCACCACCCCAAACGAACGAATGGAACGTGTGAAAAAAACGATCGCGGATATGCTGTCTATGTACGTCGACGTTGAACATAAGACTTGGGACGAAGTCCTCCCGTATGTCACGTTTGCGTACAACACAGTAATCCAGGAAACTACGCAGAAGACACCGTTCGAGCTTGTCTACGGAATACGGCCGACTATTGTGCTTGACGCCATGCTTCCGCACGTAGGAGACGACGACCTCAACGCCGATGTCCAAGGATACCTTCCGCGCGCGGAGGAGGCCCGCCAGCTCGCTCGAGTTCGTTCAACGGACCAGCAGCAGGTGGATGAGGGACGCTACAACCTCCGACGCCGAGACGCCGAGTACCACCCAGGGGATCGTGTGCGGGTTTAGACATCCGACGACGCGGACTCCGTCAGAAGCTTTGCGACGGTATTTCGGACCCTACCAGATTCTACGACGTGTTAGCCAACTTACCAACGAAGTGATCCGCGATGGTGATTCCGGCACATCGCGACGACGCACGCGACCCGAAGTCCTCCACGTGGTTCCCCTCAAACCTTACTGGCAAGATGGCGGACTTTTTTTTGTTGTTTGTTCGGACTGTAGTTCAATTTTTGCATCGGGTCTTTGCACTCTTAGAGGGGGTGTAATGCCGCGAACCATGCATTGGGTTTGTTTGTTTTGTTTTTACTGCCCGGCCGCACCCGGCTGTGTTATATGTGTCCCAAGCGAAGCTCGTGTTCCATTCTTTATTTTTATGCCGCACGGGTTATCTCATTCTGATAAGGAGAACATTTCACCGTAACGTCACTAGCCTAGAATAATACTCTTTGATCTACAATGTTTTGGATGTAAATCGACGGTTGGAGAAACACTCGCGCCGAAAGATAAAAGCCCGCAGAGCAGACGCTGCGATATTCGCTTCGCCGACACTCGCCTGCGCACGTCACTTAGTTGACTGCTACTTCGGCGCCTGTGTATTCTTCGAGTTGTTAGGTGAGCACAAGTTCGCTCCAATAAACTTGTTTTTCCTTCAAGCCAACTGCGTCATCTTTGGCTTCGTGACAATATTAGCACGTCTCTAGGAAAGTACGCGATTAAACGTTGGTTCCACCTGAAAACCAGCATGCCTGCGCAAGCGTCAGCTGCATGCGTACGCAAGTGGAGTACTACAGTCGTAGGTGCGTTCGCGGCTATAGGAATCCTTCAAGCTTAATATTGTTTTACCTTCGATATAGCGAGTTCCGAGAGTTTCACTTAACCTAAAAATGTGCAAAGATAAGGCATGGTTAATCTGATAACTTGTCATGTGGCAGTTCACTAAACTAAGCGTTAATCATATTTTTGAACCCCCTTATAATTCAAGTTATGTGGAAACATTGTCGGACGGGACGATCCTGCCAAGTATGTCGCCAAAATTAAAAAAAAAAGGTTTTCGAAAGATATGACTTACAGGGTTGAACTGCCGGCGGTATCACAGACAACGAGGCGCTTCAAACTGTTGGCCATGACGTACGCGTGACAATAAACATACTAAATGTGGAATTAAACCGTACGTCTTTTTGCCACGGACTAGCTAGCTAGCTTGAAGTGCAGGGAGCAACATCAGCACTTGACTATATGTGACGAGCGACTTCGTGCAAAAACCAATACGCAATAGGCCAACCTTGAAATTGTTTCTTGGAAGAGAGCTCCGCTGCTGTCCTTATGTTTGATGAAGTAGTCACCGCAGACGCGATAATAATGGGCTCCCTCAATTATAATTTCCCGACCGCACGAGGGCAGCCCGGCAAAGATCCAGCGCTCATTATCGTATGTATTCTTGAGTCCTCCAACACGACGGCAGTCGTCTGCAAGCAATCCAGGACCGCCTGCACGAAATCCAGGACCGGTAAATCGTGGATGCGCAGTGCTAGATTGACCTACAACGACGTCGTCCTTCAGGGGATTGCTCTCTGCTTCGAAGCGCAGCGCAGCGCCTCTGTCTTACGACATTCCCCGACCCTTCATTTTCTACGAAGCCGCTCTCCAGGTTGTTAAGCAATTCTAGTTACATCATACACTTCCAACTAGCTCGCTGTTCTGCGGTAAAAAGACGTGTGGCTATAGCTCAGCCTTCCGTAAACTGTCCGTAGAGGCCAGCCGTTTGAATCACCTGTATATTGTCTTGGATATCTCCGTCGCGGTTTACCGCTGTAATTCGCATATTTCGCGGGTTTTTTTTTTCTTTAATTTTGGGCGGCACGCTGCTCACCCGCCACTTTTCCACATGACCGTCGAGCTCCATACGCCCATCTCACTTAAAAAAGACGACTCACACTCAGCAGAGTAAACATCCGCATGACCCGTTTTCTGAATAACCATGCCTCATCTACGCACCTTTTCAGGTAACGTTAAACTCTCGCATATTCTGACGGTGCAAACAAAATCAAACGTTCGTTTAAGCATAACGCCGCGAATGCACCAACAGCTGCACACTTGCGGGCGCATACAGGTGACCCCTGCGAACTTGCGCCATTTTTCGGAGTGGAACCAAAGTTTAGCAGCGTACTTTACTTCCTGAAAGGAAACTGTCGCAGAGACGCAATAATGTGCCACCTCAACGGAGCTTTCGCCCGATGGTCTCCGTTGTTTGCACCGTGAACGTCGCTCAACCGGGCCAACCATGTTGTCTGCTGCCACTTTCGGAGACAGCTTATTTTGCGCAGTCCCTGTTGACGTGGGGTCACGAAAACCCGAGTCTTCGACCACATGCAAATGCACACTTGTGTGCATTTACAGGCTGCCAAGTTTTAAGAGCTTGCTCGCATTTCACAGCAGCATGCAATCCACTTGTTTACTAGGCGTTTCGAAATGCAGCAACCACGGCTTCGTATAAAAAAAAATAGGGGGGGGGGGGTGATTGGCGGTAAAATACAAAGCCTCGAAAGCAAACTTCGCCATTGTGTCAGCGCATGGTTCGGCAGGAAGGTGGTAGCATGCCTTCTGCCGCACGAATTTGCGAATGCACGTTCACAGCACTGAAGGCGGTCGGCGCGGCTCGAACATCCCAGAGTTGTGTGAGTCTGCCGCGGCTGGCGCTGCGCGTTATCCAGAAAAAAAAAATCGGCCCTTTCTTCACATTCATTTGTTTTTTGTTCCTGACCATTCCGTTCACATTCTCAGTTTTTCCGTTTTCATTTTTGCGAAGGAAAATTTGACATCCATTTAAATGCAGCCTAACGGCTACAAAAAAAAGTTCCTGCATTTTTGCAGCCGCCCCTTTCCATAGGGGCGATTTCCCGTGCAAGCCGAGTGAACTTCCCAAGCGTTTTAGTCCCACACAAAGGCCAAGCGCCAGGCCGGGGAGTCGCTTGTACCTATTTTACCGGTAGGTGCCCGGTGCCACCAAGGCACACAAATGCACATAGTGCCTTCCACAGCCACGGAGGACGCTCAATTCGCCCCCGCCTGTGGCACGACATGCCGCCAGACTCTTTCACCCCAGGCAATGGCGCAACGCGGCATGATGGTCGGGGGCCCCGCCAGATAGGCAAGGGTCAGGGGCCCCTCGCAAGGGTAAAGGCAGCTTTCCAGGCGTGGATTCCCCTTTCAAGGGCCCGCACCCGACCAGGGACGCCTGTACCCGTTAAAAAAACCGGTGGGCGCCCGGCGGTACCAGGATTCGAACTTAGTACCTCCCGCATACGAGGCGAGTGCTGTGCCTCTGAGCCATCGCTGCGGTTTCCTTTGCAGTCGATTTCGCAGACATGTCTTCATGACCAACCCCCGCGTGGGTATGTTCGGAGATCCGGGGCAACTAACCGAATAACCAAGAAAGAAGACGACGTGAAGTGACCGCTGAAGCGTGTCAGTGGCTCTCCTTTTCTTGCCATGACCCTTCACACTAAACTTTTTTACACTCTTTTAGCTAAAAAGGGTGTAGCATAAGTGAAAAAAGGGTGTTGGGAGGCCTTTACACCCTTTTTCTTGAATCTCAACACCCTTTTCCTAGCTCTACACCCTTCTTGTGCAAAAAAAAGGGTGTTGATCAACTTCAACACCCCTGGTTTTTTTAGGGTGTTGAAAGTGTGTGGAAAAGGTGTTCAGCTGTTCATTGAATATTGCCATGCTTGGATGCATAATAGCGCTGTAAAGAACAAGACATCCCCTCATATACTCCTCTACCCGCAAGAAATTTTCAAACGCAAAAAAAATAATTGCTCGTATGCAATGATCGCTCGTTTCCATATGACGTGCACCTCATGCCCCAAGTTTAGCTTTGGCACGTGAAACACCAATTTGAACCTTCAAAATTAAAAAGATTATGGTCGTGTGGCGAAAAGGGTGTTTACCGACTGCAACACGCTTGGTTTTCTGTAGGTTGTTGAAACGGTGTGAAGTAGGTATTCAGTTGCAAAAAAAGAACAGCGGAGCTGTGGGTCGACCTAGTCCGGTGTTGCTAAGTTTTGTTATGTTTGCTAAGCTTTGCAATGTTCTTGCTAAGCTAGGATGATCGCTGAGGGGTGAGGCCAAGTTTAACCAGGTTTCACAGGGCTGTATCAGTGTGTGTGTGTGGGCCCCCCCCCAACTGCCAGGGGATTCAAGGGGGAAACAAGCTAGGTCGGCCCCAGCTATGCTGTTTCTCCAGCCTTGCATTACAATTGAAAGCTGCGCCAGTTTTTTGCCTTTTAGAATCCAAAAAAAGACTAGTACCTTTAAAATGGTATAGTAAGAGGTGCGAATACGCATACGCCCCTTGTGCTCACACTCTAACAAGCTCGAAAGCCGACTTCACTGTTATAATACCCTATCTGCGGTGGTGCAGCCTTTACAGGTGCTGCAGTTCTTCTTTGTATTTTTTGCTAACGCCACCGAAACTAGCTCAAGCTTAAACAGCTTCACTGGTAATAAATTATGCCAATTCATATTGCTTTAAACATCGTGAGGTACAAAACACCCCCGCTCGTAGAAAATGTTCAGTCCCCCCGTGTAAACAGGTACAAAATTGCCTCCAAAGTGGAGGTCTCCACCTTTTTTCTTAGTTGGCGGTCTTTTCTTACACCCTTTTTCTTACACCCTTTTTCTTTACGCCCTTTTTTTAGATCCGCACACCCTAATTTGTAGCTTTACACCCTTCTGGGAAAAAGGGTGTTGAAATAATGAACACCCTTTTTGAAGGGTGTTGAGGTGGCGGGGAAGATTTTGTTTGGTATTTAATAAAATTCTCTATGTTATGGAACACAAAAACTACGTCGCAATAAAAGTTTTTGCAAATCCGCGTGTTGATTTGTATATTCTCATAGTAAAATCCATACTTCCAAAATTAGCGCTAAAATATCTGTTTTTTTGCGACAAGCCCACCGACTCGATCGGGGGGCTTCCTTTTGCGGTATATAAAAGCAAGAAGAGCACATGTATTACTAATAGCGCTTTCCATTGGGCGAACAGGAGCACTTCTGACTGCACCCAAAGTGCTCTCGTCTCTCAGGTCTCTCCGCATTCGCAATAACTTAGTGGCGCTGGAACACCGCCGGAACGCCACGTCAGTTCGTGTTCTTAGCGCTCTCTTTCGTTTCCTGCGGGGCGACCCTACGTTTTGCGTTGGGTAGCCCCCCCTGTGCTTCTGGACGCTCTCCGCCACCTTGCTGCCCGTCTCCTTCGTCTCGCCGTCCAAGATGGCCTCTATGCAATCCGCTGCCGTGAAATACCGGCCACCAGTCCCCAAGGCGCAATGCTTCAAGCTAGATGCCCCCAAGGATGCTTCCGTCGACGACATCATTGATGCCATCGAAGACGTCGTGGGTCCCCACGGCCTCAAGGGCCTCCAGCACCAAGGAGGCATGAAGTTTTGTGCCGCGGTTTCGTCCGCTGCTGCAGCTAAGAGCCTCAACGAGCGTGGTGCCATCGTCGTGAATGGCACTTCGTGCCCCGTTACATGCATAGGTCCTCAGATCGTGTACGTCACCGTCTATCGTTTCCAATGGTACATGAACGACCAAGATCTGGGAGCAGCCCTCTCGCCCTACGGCAGGGTGCTCAGCGTGCATTACCCAAACTTCAATGGTCGGCCGCGCATTGAGAACGGCGTTCGTCTCGTTCGTATTGAGATGAAGTCACCCATTCCAAACTTCCTGTCTGTGCGAGGATACAAGGTACAGTGCGAGTACCGGGGCGTAAAGAGAGTGTGCTCTCGGTGTGAACGCGAGGGCCACAACCGCTCCGACTGCAAGACGCCGTGGTGTCCTCGGTGCGAGGCCTTCGGACACGAGTTCGACTCATGCTCGGCCGTGTGTCGCCGCTGCCGGGGAGACCACGCCACGGCGGACTGCCTGCGGCCGCGGTCTTACGCAGACGCAGCGAGTGAGTTTCCCGAGCTTCCTCGCGGCGCCAACGAGGCTTCGCAGGCGACTTCATCCCAGCGACAGACGCCACCCGAGGACATTCCTTGCAGTTCTGTGCCTTCGAGCGATGACGACGCCTCGAAAACCACGACAAGCGTTGAAGAAACGCCGATGGATGACGTTGAATCATTGCCCGCACTTGACAGGGACACGTCATCAACCAACGAGCTCGCTAGCCAACCCACTGCAGCAACAGCGGGCAGCTCATCCACCGATGATTCCTTCTCCCCGACCAGCTCTTCGGAAGTCGACACAGAAGAAGGAAGCTCAGCGGATCAGCGTAAGCAGCCATCGTTGTCCAAGCCTGTGGATCAAACACACGTTCCAGCGGCCAAGGCCCGAGGTGCCCGCAACCGAGGACTCCGCGTTCCCTTCAACGAGGACGACGCCAAGCCCGCCCGCCGAGAAGCATCCAAGCCCTACCACCGTGATGCGACGGCGGCAAGTCTTCCGGCTGGCCTCGCTCGACACCAGGACGACGCCTCGCTGCCTGCCGACCCACTTGTCTTGACCAAGCAAGCCCTCTCAACACAGAACAAGGACCCGCGCCTGATTAACCCGATTAGCCAAGTTGCGGACCTATTGGACAGCTCTCGTGTGGACAGCAAACGCGAACTTTCATCGGCAACCGACTCGGATCACACGGCAGACATAAGTAAGAAGCTGTGTCTGCCTATTTCTAACGCCAGTCCAGACTTGTAATTGAACGGGCATCAATGGGTTTCCCAGCCTTTATTAACGTTCTTTTTCTACCGGCGCTCTTGCTATTCGTGCACAAGGGCGATGATTCTCGCTGGCGAGCAGGGGAACACAAATTGCGTATACAGGCTTCGCGAAATTTCATTGATGCCTCTTTCATGGCATCGTTCCTTATTTGGTTTTTTGTTGGCCCCAGCGGCTATCATTGGGTCCCTTCTGGTTGTTGCTCCGTTCCGGGGTCGCGCGACATCGTTCCACGTTGCACACGGCCCCTATCGAACCACCTATATAGTTGCTCCGTGCTCGCGTGCCGCTCATGTCACGTGTCATTTGTTTTGTTCTATTTTGCGCCTCACGAGGTGCGTTCGCTACGCCAGGCCCAAGGAGCTCGTGGTATGTTCGGCGTGCGAGTCGATCACTGAGCTCAGTGGAGAAAGAAAGGAGCATCAACGCTAAGTAGCGCCTTAACCTTTTATGCTAGTGCACTTTCTTTCCTTGAACGCCCAAGGCTTTCGAAACCAGGATAAGCAGAGGGAGGTTATGCACTTTGCTCGAGCGCGAAACGTTGATGTTCTTTTCTTGCAGGAGTGCAATTTTCGCACGCCTCGAGATGTTTCCCTGTTTAAAGAGCGCTTCTGTGTTGACGCTTTTTTTACATTGTCGAACTCGCCTGCCTCTGGAGTTGGCGTAATAATTTTGCGACCCAGTTTGCGCCAAAAAGCGCATGTCACCTTTGGGTTTGACGGCCGAACGATCGCGGTCGATTTTTACCTTTTTTCTCGCCGAGTACGTGCTGTAAACGTGTACGCGCCGGCACAGCGTCACCTTTCTACAAATTTCTTTGCATCGCTGGATGTTTACTTACTCGACAGTTACCCCACATTTTTAGTGGGTGATTTTAACTGCGTTTTAGACCCTGTTCGAGACCTTCGGGGGCCGGGTCAGGGAAGACCACGGCGCGGCGCGTGCGCTCTTGGTGACTTGGTAGATCAATTTAGACTGAGTGACGCTTGGGTGCAGACCCACGGCGGCACCTTCGCTGCAACTTGGGCGAGAGGAGCGTCCGCCAGCCGGCTGGACAAATTCTATCTGCCCCCAGAACTCAGTCGATGCCTCGAAAGCTGCGAGGTGCTGGTGTTTCCGTCTGGCACACCCCGTATTTCCGACCATTCTCCCGTCTCCGTAAAGTTGGTGCAACGCGGAACCATCTCCAGCCATGACATGTGGCGTATGGACATCTGCCTGCTAGCGGATCCTGATAGCGTTGCTTCTCTTAAAAACCAGCTGAAACCCGGGCCGCAGAGGAACGAGTGGGAAGACTTCAAGTCGAGTTGGCGCAAGATACTTATGGAGGCGGGACGCAAACGTAAAGCGCGCATCTCACGAGAACTGGATGAGGCTTTGAGGAGGTTGCGCATCATAAAGAGCGGGCAAATGACATTTGCCATGCGCGACTATGAGGGTCTGTTGAGGGCGCGCTACGAGAGGCTTTTGCGTCAGTCGTCTAGCGCAGCGGGTCGCGCATTCGTGCAAGGCAGGCCTTTGTCAGACCCGTCGGCACTAAGGTATATTAGGGCAGGTTCGGTAGATGACGTCGGCCGAGCGCACGTGCCCCACGTTGTGTTGCCGAACGGCGCCGCCAGTTCGCGTCCAGCCGACATAAGTGAAGTGTTCACTCACCACTTCAGGGAATTTTTTAAGGCGTCAGGAGAGCGCGAATCTTCCCCGGAATTTGAGGAGAATGTTCGAAACTTTTGCGGTGAACTTCCACAAGTTCCCAGTTCCTTAGCTGACACTTTGTCCGCTCCTGTCTCTTACGAGGAGCTGTGGGATGCAGTCGGAAGCATGAACCAGTCCTCAGCCCCGGGGCCAGACGGCATCCCATTGAGCTTTTACAAAGCCTTCTTTTCGTGCCTGAAGGACCCGTTGTTAGAGATGGTGAACGCCTTTTTCACCCATGGTGTGCGGCCACTGTCTTTTAAAGAGGGCAACATAGTCCTTATAACGAAACCTGGAGGGGAGCCGTCAGACCCGCGAGCATATAGGCCTATTACTTTGCTGAATACTGACTATAAGATCGTAGCCACCATAATTTCAAGGCGCCTCTCCAAAGTGTTGCCGCACGTAATGAGCCCTGCCCAGACATGTAGCGTGCCGGGGCGCTCGATTTTTTCGGCCCTGTCTCTCACCAGGGACTTGTTCGCATTCGCCACTCGAACAGGCATTCCAGGCTGCTTTGTATCTCTGGATCAAGCCAAAGCCTTTGATCGAGTGGAACATCGTTATTTGATGGCCGTTCTTCGCAGCTTCGGCTTTCCAATGGAACTTATAACGAGGTTAAACCTCTTGTACCGTGGCCTCACTTCCCGACTCCTCGTAAACGGACAACTTAGCGCCCCTTTCCAAGTTGAGCGAGGGATCAGGCAGGGGTGCCCACTCCCCCCCCTACTTTTTGTCCTGGCAATCGACCCTCTACTTAGACGCGTGGCGAACTCTCCTGGCATACGCGGCTTTCCCCTTCCCGGACAGGCCCAGGTAAAAGTGTCAGCGTACGCAGATGACGTGTCCCTGTTTTTGCGGGACGACAGCAGCTTCACCGCGTTCTCGCGCCTCTATTCCATCTACAGCGAGCTGTCTGGCGCGCAAATAAACAGGGGTAAGAGTCAGGCACTGCGATTCGGAGCATTCACGTCAGACCTTTGGGGAGAAGTGGAGTGGATCGCCGCCGTCAAAGTCCTTGGTGTAACGTACCACGCCTCGGGGGAGGTGGCGCGTGAGACATGGACGGGAATTGTGAAGAAGGCCAAAAAGCGCCTGTCGGTGGCTGCGCAATTTAAACTGTCCTTTGCAGAGCGCAGCTTCGTAATTAAAGCATGCGTTTCTTCCGCTCTTTATTACGTTGCGCGCATAGCTCGTCCACCCCGAAATGTAGTGCGGAAGCTGGAGAGCAAGTTCTTCTCTTTCTTTTGGGGAGGAAAGACGGAGAGGGTAGCTCGGGCTTTCATGCGGGTCCCAACCAGCATGGGGGGATACAGCCTTCCATGCATGTCGACAATGTGCAGCGTCCTGGCGTTGCGTAGGTTTGTAGATTTGACGCGAAACCCGGACTACATAGGAAGCAGCTTTCTAAACTACTTCCTGGGCACATCGCGAGGTGTGTTTTACAGTGACCCTTACATCGGCCCTTTGGCAGAGGAACCGCCGTCGTTCTACACCTATGTCACGAAAACCTTTCGAGAACTGATAGCACAGATCCCCGACTTGGAAATTTCGGACATTGCCCCAAGCGAACTTTGCGAGCAACTTGCTGTGGCGAAACTCACTGCGGAGCAGAAAGCGCGCTCTAAAAAGGCGCGCTGGAGGCAGCTGACTTCTTCGGTCCTCCCAGCGGACGTCAAAGATTTCGGGTGGGAGCGTGGTTGGGGCGTTCTGCCCACTAGAGACCGCTTGACAGCGTGGGGCGTAACTCCGTCAGCGCGGTGCCCTCAATGCGGACAAAATGAAACTTTGCGACACGCAATCTTTCAGTGTTCTGTAGCGAGGACATTTTGGACGCTGATGTCAAGGATGTTTAAAGTACGCCTAGGGGAGCGCACAAAATCGCGCGATGCCCTCGTAACTTTTCTGTTATGTGTGGGGGCCCTGGTTGTGTGGAGGCGTCGTGGTGTCGCGGCACTCCGGTCCCGGCCTCACAAGGCTATGTTCCCCATGTTGCTGCGCATGCGCACGCGTCTGTTCGAACACCTGGCAGCGGAGCTCGCCACGCTGGGGGAAGAGGCGTTCCTCCTGCGTTGGTCGTGCCGCTTCATCAAGGTCAACAACGCACGTTTGGAAATAAGAATAGTTGAATATTAGCCCTGTAACTATACTAAAACAAGTTAGAATATTAGCCTTGTAATCAGACTAAATACGATACATAGTTATCTGCAGTGTTCACTTTACCATGTGTGTATCCGTAACTATGTAAGACTGTAGCACTTCTACCCACATTCATTGTGTTTCGACCCTGAAACTACTGTTCGCGTTTGCCAACAACTCGACTTTCTACTCTGTTTATGCTGTACCCTGCGTGGTACAAAATGTTGCAACTTGTGTGTAGGCCAGTGGCAGCCACTTCTGAATTGTTGTTTGTCTGTGTTTCCCTTTTGTAATGTATATTTGTTACCCGATGAGTAGTTCCATCGAGGCATGTTATGTATCTGCTTCGATGGACAAAATAAACCTCTTCATTTCTGACTGCACCCAAAGTGCTCTCGCGAGTTCTGGCGTCTTCCAGTGGTCGGGCAGGAGCAGGGGCGTTGTGTTTCATTGGTCGATGAGGAGCACTTTTTTGGCGCCGAGAGCAGCCGAGAGCAGTTCTCGGTGCTCCGTCGCCAGCGGCGGAGTAACAGGGAACGCCGAGGAAGTCACATGACCTCTTTTGCGTCACTTCTGGTTTTATCCCCGGGTGGCGGAGGAAAGATGGCGGAACCCAGCAGCCGCGGTAGTCGCTCAGTGCGTACGGCAGCAGCGAAGCGCGGCCGTCTGGACAAGGAAGCGCAAGCTCATCATCGGACAGCAGCAGCAGCGACGACGGCGACGATTTGACATTGCATGAGTTTATGTTCGAGCACCTGTTCACCCTGCCGGAGCAGCGACCGAAGGTAGAGTCGTATGTATCTGGAAAAGACGGTGGACGGTGTTATCGTTCGCAGCTAATTTTTAGGAGACACGATGGTGACCCCTTTATCATGAACATGAACATCCGCTCGGCTTCTTCATTCGTCGCCATGCAGAAGGCAGACACAAAACCACCGGCACGTATCTGGCAAAACTGGCGAGGAATAACTGCGTGCGGACATCACGAGCGCGCGAAATGCTCCGGGAAGCGAGCGCGGGAAACGTTTGGTCACATGACTCTTGGCATCTCGCCCTCACCCTCTTTTCACTGCTCCCGGAGCAGCGCGAATGTTTCATTCGCGGAACGAAAGCACACGTCCCCGTTACTCCCGTGTGCTGCTCTGGCTGCTCGCTCCACTTGCTCCTGTTCGCCCAATGGAATTCGCCATAAGTAAGTATGCACTCCCTGTACAGCTTGCATCCCGTTGGTTTTCTTGCTCAATTCATTTGTGTTTCAACTGTAAGTTGTGCGTATTGACTGTTTGTGTTGAATGCTGCGCGCTCTGCTGATTCACATTGCCACTGCACATGCCATCACCTTAAAAGAAGGGTGTGAGGCTCAACACCCTTTTTAAGGGTGTTGATCTGAACACCCTTTATCTGTACACCCTTTTTTGCCAACACACCTTTTAAGGGCGTTAGCCATGGGACAAGATTTTTACACCCGCCAAAAAGGGTGTAAAAAAGTTTAGTGTGTTCGTTTCCTTTAGCTGCGGTGCCTCCGCGCCCAGGAACGTCCTGCAAGCCGTCGTATACGTCGACCATCAGCACATGCTGCGGAATGAGCCGGAACCCCCGCAGTGAAAAAGGCAAGAGGGCGTGCTGAGCGTGCAGTGCGTGCTGCGCGCAGTCGCTCGCGTCACTGACCGAGCAGCCAGCCTGAGACAGAACCAGCGGCTGTAGTTTCTCAGCAGCTGCAGCATAAGCCAACTTTGCGTGCTCCTGCGCCGCTCGCGAGGAGTCACGCTCATTGTGCATGTATTGATGTACGATCGGTGCACGACCAGGCAGCCATGTCTGCGCATAGTAGCAACTCCCGCGATTCTAAAGTGGCGCGTGGAGTCGCACCAGGGGATATCGCTCCAAAAACTGACCTGCCACCTATCACAGCCGCCTCCGGAGCTGAATACCAGGTAAGTCTGCTCCGTGAAGTAGCTCAAGGCTTTCCTGCGGCAGTTCCCGAAAGAGTTCGTCATCAGCAACCACCGGAAAGTGCACGTGCTGGCTGAAAGCCGTCCAGCGACTTCTTCGCTCACCGGCAGCGTGAAAAGCTCCACTAGTAAAATGTCGGCCCCCGGTACGGACGGGGAGGACATCACCAGCCTGTCTGATGTCAGGGGGACCGTGTACCGCATCTTCGGCGTCTACGGGTTCATCTCCATGGAGAATCCCGCAAACAGTGTTTACTTCGACGTGTACTCTTTTGGGAACGCCAAGCACAGGAGCCTGCTGTCGTCCGGGCTGCAGGTGGGTAACAGCGTCATCTTCGACGCCAAGGTGGGGCTCAAGAGTTGCAAGACCAAGTTCCGAGCAAGCCGCGTAACCAGGGCCTCCACGACGAATCCCTCCTCGTCACCTTGCCTTTCGCCTCCTAGCGTAAATGACGGAGGAGTGGATGATTGTGACTGCATAAGGCGCCTTGTCAACCAAGACGGTGCGATATAAATAGTCAGGTCGCACTTTGGCGTCATAAAATCGGGCACAACCAGGAGGAGCGGGCCTTCTTTCACGCCAACATATAGACACGGCGCTCGACAAGCCGATCAAAAATATGGCAGACGTGTTCACAGATGAGGATAAGGTTCACTTCGATGCCGAGCCCAGCAGGAAGCCGTCCGACAAGGTCAAGCGGGAGGCCACACGAGTTTACCGCTGCCGGAGCAGTGACGGCAATAGCACCGTGGACTTAGATGAAGTTTACTTGTCGGACGATGAATTTGACATTGAGGATTTTCTTCTGGCGAAACTGGATGATCGCAAGATCCACGAAGCTAACTTCAGTGAGACTCCTGCGGTATACACCGACTGGGACGCAAGCTCGAGTGAGGCGGACTCCAGCAACTTCCAAGTTAATGGAAAGAGGAATGCAATGTGCTCGTCTCCGGAGTGGGAACGCAGGCGGAAGCTTTCCGGGGTGCATGGCTTTTTTACCCCGTGACCGAGTCTGCCGGAACTGTCAAGTTTGGTCCGGGCCGCGGAGTAACGGCTTGCGCTGTCGTAGAGGTAACATACCGCGACGAGGAGCTAATTGGGAACCTTCTCTGGCAATTGGCCGACGGCCAGGAAGTTAGCTTCGATGCTGTTCAAGCGGAAGATAATACGTGGATTGCCACGCTTGTTTGAATCAGGCTGAGGCCGGCGAAGCCACCTGTCGGCGATAGAAGACGTTTTTAACACGATCTCAAACAAGAGCAAGAGTGCCCAGGAGTCGTTGTACAACGCCGAACCGAGGTCACGCGGCTGTTTTTTCGGAGGTGAAATCCTCCAAAATGTCGGGCCGGGATCCCAAACTTACCAGCCAGCGGTAACAATCCCACCGTCACTTGGACAACCAAACGAAAGTGCTTTCGATTGATTGATTGTATGTTAACGCGCCGACGCAACGCAGGCGATGAGGCGCGCCGTAGTGGAGGGCTACGGATTAATTTTGGCCACCTGGGGATCTTTAACGTGCGCCGAAATCTCGTACACACGGGCGTTTTTGCTTTTCGCCTCCATCAGAAAAGCGGCCGCCGCGGCCGGGAATCGAACCCGCGACCTCGTGCTCGAAAGTACTTTCGACCTATCGTTCCATTATGCAGGTTTGAACGACGAAGTGCTCGATCGGCTGGCCCAAATGGTGGTGGTGGAGCTCATTGAGAAAAAGGCGATGCTGCGAGTCGCCCTCCGCGAAGTTGGCTTGCAGACCGTTGACGAATAGCCTACCCAATCCCCGCACTCAAGCCTGATGTCCTTGCCCCTGTCTTGCTGAGTTCCAGCACCCACACTTTCTCAAAGGGAGAAATCCAGTAGAAAGGACTGCTCATAGATCGATGAGCTTGTCAATGATTGTCAGCGAGCCTTCCGTCAGGAATACCTAGCTGGCGTGAGGTTACACTTCACCTGTCATTTCCCTGCTTTTTTTTTGCCGTGTCTGCTTCCCAGGTGTGCTATGTAGAAAAAACAAGTTGTAAAAAACAGATGCTCCAGAAAACGAAACACGTGAAGTGTCCCATCATGCAGCTCTTCAACTTGTGTGTATCTGTGTCATTGAAATTGTGTTTTCCTGGAAATATTCTAGCTTTCCATATGAGTTCCCAACCGAAGCTGCATTGTTTTTCACTGTTGAATTTCTCTCCAGTGAGCCTTCAGTGCTAGTTCGAAGAGCGTTGCAAATTGAGACATACAAAGTTCTCTTTTAGTCCTTGATATCAATATCATGAAGGTGATAATCCGTTCCGAGATGGGAACAAGCCCGACGCTTCCGATGCGGTGCATATGTTAGAGTATTGACACGAAATTTCGTGTTAAGTTTTTTTTTCGCTGCTATGGGTGCCGACAGCCCACTAATAATAGAATGGCACATTAGACGGTCGATAGCAGCGTAAGTAATTATTTATAGCCTCGTTTATTTGTGGCAGTTTCGGTTTCGACTAAACGGAAATCAAGGCGGCCGTCATGACAGGAGGGTGCTCGTGACGTCACCGTTCTCGTCGCATGCACCCCTGCCGGTGGTGGTGGCGCAAAAAATGGCGCGTACCCACTAGGGGGATTGAACAAGAACAGTTCTTTTTTCGTTGTAATCAATCAGATAATGCGAAATCAGATGAGCAATGTGGTCCCTAACAGTGCTTAGCAGTTGCCTATCGGAGCACAGTTCTATATAAAAGTTGTCTGAGGCACCTAGAGCGGCACACAGTCTTTGGCTTCACCCGCAGAATCCTATTCTGGGTTTTAGCTGCATGTAAAATAAACACTATACTTGCATTAAAATACACACGAAACCAACTATTAAGGCTCACACACTGCTTTTCAATATACTATACAACTTTATTGGGTGGTAGTACGCGTACATTTCAGATATGGATAGCTGTCTATTTTAAATTGAACAGAAAATGATCAACGTACAAGGATTAAATACCATAACGATAGCACTAGGCTCGAAGTGGCATTTTCACTTTTCACCTTTACTCCAATACATGGGTAATAAAAGACGGCTTTAGGGGCAACTGTGTCACAAATACACTAGTGCGTCTACCGCGCCACTGACACAGACATTATGCAACCGTGAGCATAAAATATGCTGTTTATAAGATAAAATAAGGTGACTCAAAGGCGGAAGTACCCATTGCGCTTGCCATACCATCTTTACGCATAACTGTTGGGGAAAATGCAGTTTGCTATTAAATTGTAGGAAAAGGCCTAAAAACAAGCCATATACGGTTGTATTATCACAAACCTACAGCACTGCAGTGCAAGAGTTTAGGAAAAGAACGCTCGAGCAAATATTAACGATAAAACATTTCGACACGAGAGGTCACATGTGGCAGTATGCCACAATTAAAACATGAATAGTAAAGATAGCACAGTTTCCTGACACCAGACGTAAGTGTAACGTCAAGCTAATTGTAGCCAAAACAGACTTTACTAGAGTCCTGAAAAGGTCTTTGACTTAAGGCACGTTACTTGCCCAAACAATTTGTAGTTGCTTTAAATAATTCACCCCAAAAATCTTATAAAAGCCAGCGTGAATCTTATATAATTTTACAAACCAGGCAGCTGGATGCATGTTACACATATTAAAATTGAACAAGAAGACTAATTATATACACGTCATCAATTCCAGCGGGAGCAAGTCAGACATCCTTAAGAACCAAACAAGCCAGCGTCGAAACATACCGGTGACCAGTTTTTGCAAAGCACACTTGAAAGCATTTTTCCAGCCTCAGCATTTAACCTGAGGTAAAATTCCCTGTTGCGTGCAATAAAAGCCCCCCCCCCCCCCCCCCCATCTTGCTGTCAGTGTAATTGTGACCAAAGCCCTGCTTCTGCCAAGCAAGAAATGCAACTTTGTTCAGAGAAAACCTTTTCAAGCCAAATACGCACATTTTCAATTCTTCTAGGGCATGGGTGTCAGCTCACTTACAGTACTAAAATTTATCAATGAAGGCGGAAGCCCTCTGCGTAAATAAGCACTGTCACTTTTGCATCCATCAGCAGCATGACTACCATGAAAAAATTCTCATGAGCTGCACTTGAATAATAGGATGTTACAATGCGGTGCCATTAACTACATTAACGCTGTAGATTCAAAGGCAGCCTGCGCATTGTGCCAATGATGAGAAATCGTAAAGCAAGGCACGACTTCAGTGTTCAGTTGACGTGTAACTTGCATGTGCTAGTAATTTAAATTTCTTCATCAGACCTGACCCCCTTTATCCCTTTCACCTGACCTCCTTCCTGCCTTTCAAGAGATACTTTAACTTCTACCAATAATTTAAAATGCGAAGTAGAGCTGACCACTTGAGGTATTTAAACAGACTACAACTTAAATGGGACCAGGCCACTGTCAAATTGCTCATGCTTTCGAAGAACTCCCTGCAAAAGTCGCAAGAACTCTCCAAAGGTACACAAGCATAAGAACATGACGACAGTATGAAAAAGATGACATATGCGGCGAAGAGGATGACCACATCTTGAATGAAGAATGGCAATGCAGGCGGTGAGTCCATGATGTGTTTCTTGAGGACAATAATGATGCTTCCATTCCCTTCTCTCAGAATAACTGGGCCTCGAGAATACTTATTGCTCACCTGCATGTACCTTTAAGGAAACAAGAAAATTTTGTTACATGGTTGCTTTGAATGAGTGAGTTGCTTATGCCCTTTCATGACAGAGTAATTGATGTAAAATCAGCGATTTCTTGGTTTTTTTTCTCAGAGTGCTGCTAAAGGTGAAAGTGCGCTAAACAATATCAGCGCGGACAATCAATGACATTGCTCTGATTCTGGAAAGTATCCCACTTTGCCACCTCGGTGGCCTGAATATAAGAATTTTTTATCCTTAAGAGGTTTAATTTATTGATCAAATAATATAATCACCTTTCAGCATTATACTTTACACACCTTCTCACTTCAAAATAATGTTCTCTGTACTGTATAATGTGCTCTCTGGAATGCTGCAGTGACGCTGGCGTAATATAACTTACAGCTAAACGATGTTTCCACCACAAAGAAACGAATGGCAAGTCATAACAAATAATCAATATCGCACTGTGGCAGAAATTTTTTATGGAGTTATTCCCCCCCCCCCCAAAAAAAAAATTTCCCTCTCGATATGTATTACCTCCATGGTGGAGTAGTGGTACGAGCCAGAAGTTGAGCTGACTAATGATGAACTAGGATGTTGCGTAATTTTCTTATAAATAGCACATTTTACTATACTATAGCAGATTTTATTGCAGACGTCACTTCCTGTGTTCCCAATAATACCCTTCAAAAAGAATTAACCCTTATTTAGCCACCTATCGAAATCCAATGCAAGCATTGCTCGTGCTACACCTGTATGTTGGAGCATTATTGGTACAACGGGAGTATTAAAAGCGGGAAATTTAAATCTTCAGTTGCCACCGTATTGTTGCAGCAGCAACCACGTTGGGCGTGTTCGCGGTGCCGTCATATCACAGCAACAACTCTCAAGGTGTGAAAGCTCAATATTTACAAAATTTAAATACAAAATAGTGGTCTTTTTGACCACTGCTACAGCATCCGCAATAGGCTGAATGTGAACACAATGCCCAATATTGGCGTTCACGATAACTTCTTAACAGTGAGATTTTATTAGAATGAACACTCCCACAAATTGAGTCCCGCAAAAACAAAATGCCAGCTTACCCAACCAAAATAAGATCTGAGTGTTTCTGCCAGGACCGCCTCAAAGTGCACTTCCAGGAAAGTTTTGCCAACGTGTTCCGAAAAGCTCCTACTGTCACCTTGAACCACAGGCCAAGCTGTCACTGAAAAGATGTTTCAAACCATTATTTATAAGTGAACTACCTAAAAACACACCATGAAATACCCAAAAATGGCAGTGCGTACTTACTTGTAGAATGCAATGGTTTCATCCCGTGCAACAGCTTTCATGTGTTGCCTTGTTGTGATCATACACCTCCAGGAAGAGGTCCAAATACAATTAAAATGGCCATATGCATTCCATTTTCCGTTGTTTTAAGTCTATGTTCGGCCTATTGCCTATACAATAAACAGTACAAAAATATCAGAGAATAAATTTATGCCTTCTTTCACCCACGCAGCACGACAAAATATTGAACAATGCCTGATTCTTTCTACAAAACTGGAATGTTTTTTACAGCACAAGCCCTGGCCATGTCTTCTTGCCAAACAGTTTGACATATAAAAATATTTGAACATACTTTAGGCTCACCTGTCCTTGGTCCATGTGAACTGGTGAATATCTGTCCCGACTCAAAAGGTACTCTTTTGTGGCTTATGAGCTCCACAGGGAACATTCATAATCTGCCACTCTCTCCCAGACGACCCTTCAGTATGCCGAAAATATCTTCAGCCATAGTGAATGCCACAGCCACGAATTTACAGGTTCATGCAAGGAATGGAAATAATTTGTTTTCATTTCTAATGTACAGAGGAACAAAAACATTTGTCACAACCTATCAGTGGAGAGCCAAGTGTCTCCAGTGTCAGCCATAGACTGTTTCTGGACAGATCATAGAGAATGAATACAGAATGTAGCAATCTGCTTCGCAGTATAATTTCTAGGTTCAAGGAAGAACAGAAATAGAATAATGTTTGGTGCACATCGTGACGCAACAACTTTGCACTTAAGCGTTTTGAAAATTATTCCGACTCTCAATTTAATCAATAACATGCTTCGTCGAGTCACCCGCCACACAACAGGCCTCAAGGAACACGAGCTTCGCAAGATAGTAGAAGCAACTATCTTTTCCAGAGTTTTGTACGCCCTTCCCTACCTTAAACTCACGAAAACGCAAAATAATAAATTGGAGATCGCCATTCGGAAATGCTTACGAACTGAGCTCGGTGTGCCCATGTACGCCCCCAACTATCTTGTCGACACGGCCCTCCACAATACTCTTGAGGAGAAAGTAGCCGCGCACATCGCTGCCCAACAGCACAGGCTCACGACGTCAACCCAAGGTCGCACCATCCTGGCTGATATAGGGTTTGCGACATCTCACTTATCTCCTCTACCAAAAGAACCTCCACCATGGGACACAATTCCTAGAATAATGGTCAAGCCCATCCCACGCCACATGGACCCGTCTTCAGACTCCGGCAGGCGCCGAAGTAGAGCCCTCCATCTTTCCAGCCCATCACATGACACATATTACACAGACGCCACGTTTACCGACAACATGGCCACAACTGTCACAATAGGTCCACGTGAAGAAACCATCCGCCAACACTGTAATGTACCTTCTTCTACAGCTGCTGAAATTCAAGCCATTGCCGATTCGATCATGCTACAAACCCATTCAACTGACCAAATTACCATCCGCACGGATAGTCAATCTGCCCTCAGAGAATTCGCAACTAACTCCTTACCTGCGCACATTCATCACGAGCTGACATGTTACATGGCAGCCCACAGTCACCTGCACGTATTTCTAGAATGGGTCCCCGGACACCAGGGAATTGTAGGGAATGAAAGGGCTCATGCCCTTTCTCGTGCAAATCGAAACCCGAGCGACCCTCAACCCTGGCTTCAGGGCTACAGCCCCAAGGAAGAACGCGCCGCCCATCGCAAGGCCCGGAGGCAACAGCTGAAAGACCTTCGCAGATCCCGCCGTAATCTTCCTCCTCCCACTTCTGACCTCACACGCCGCGAAGGCACTTACATCCGCCAGGCTCAGACTCTCTCCCTCCCTTGTGACCTCGTTCTTCACTATATCATGACCCGAGATGGCACGCCCCACTGTCAGGTGTGTGGTGCCTATCCCGACGTTAAACACACCTACTGGACTTGTCCTCGCGCCAGGCGATCACCTCACTTTCTTCATCCACACCTTTTACCATCCCACATTCCATAATCATGGGAAAACTGGGCCGCTCCTCCGCCTGATCTTCGCCCCATCCTTTAACCTCGCCTCGCCCGGCACATTGCCCACGTGCGGGGCCCTGACACCTGCGGAATTCCCGCCTGAACGCATTCCAGGCCCACCAGAACCACATTTTCGGCAGCCCGGACATGGGCCGCTTTAAATAAAGTTTGATCTCTCTCTCTCTCGAGCTGCCACTGACATTGATAGCATAAAATTGCAGGAATGGATTATTTTTAAGCTTACTTTGCGATGTTAGAATTTCTAATAGTAAGCACGTGAGCTTTATGGGCAATTATTATGAGGTCTCACATTACCACTGACGTTGACAGCATAGAAGCGTCATCACACGATCTGCGTGTTTCTACATGTCTTCCCTCCACAAAAGGAACGTATTGTTGCTACTCTGTTGCTAAGACAACCACTTTCCCTTCCATTTCACTACACGTCAGGGAGCAAACTAAAGCTGACTAGTGTAAATAGAACATCTGAATTGATCGCATGCATTGGAAGAAACATAGAACAACTACACACACAGCACACATAAACTTAAGCAGTGCTGCTGCTAACGCCTTGAACGCACATCAACATTAGCCGGAATAGCGTGACCCACCCGTCACGCCCTCCTTTGTGCACTGTACGTTTCGTGCGCGCGACGGGCAAGGTCGAAGATTCCCGGTTTGATTAGCAGAGTAAATTTATGGTTCTCAGCAGACCAACACAACGCAATTAACACGAAAGTTTCAAAATACCTATAAGTCTAAAGACACGCTCTGACAAACAAGTTGTTCAGTGTGTGCGCGCGAGATTCAGTACCGCTGACAGGTACAGCAACCGTCAATATGCAACTAAGCAACACGACACCGTAAGCGGACATGCATGCAGACTTGAGAAATGCGCGCACCAGCAACTTTCTGAGTAGCACTAGCTAATGTACGCAGTCAGAAATGTCAAGCAGACTCCGTCCCACAAACACGCAAGCTTAGGTGAATTATGGCAGCAAACCTTTCTCGCACACGAACAACGGGCAGTGGAGCGGCATGGTTATCGGATGCAGTGAGGAACAAGTCAATGAACAGCAACCGTTACCCGATCATAAATAAGCAGCACTGACCTTTTTTGCGCATCAAGGAAAAACTACACTTCGTCGAACAGTAAATACAGCTCGAGGATACGAAGAAATCCGCAGTTTCACGCCACAACCAAACCGGTAACGGTTCCCGCCAGTCTGAGTGACAGTTTATCTAGTACATCTGGCGCATAACGCGAGCAATCGAGAAAACCGCTATAGAACGCCACTAGCGGCGCTACATGCGAAAGAACAAAAACTAGCAGCGTAAACGTTGAAAGATAGGGGCGCTGCTGCAGTTAAAAGTGTTGACGCCGTCCCGTTTTTCCCTCATCGTCGTTGTACCCGTTGCTGTCCCACTATTCTATCACTATACCATGCATGCACGCAAACGGAGCTGCCTTGCGGCGCCGCCAACGCATGCGCACGGCATGCCGCACTGAAGTGACGGTCGTTTCGTAATGGTTTCCGCCAACTTTTTCTTCGTCCGTGGCTTGGGCGATGCGCGCCGTGGCCACTAACCAGTCCGCGGAAGAGATCACAAAATCGGCATCTTTGATCGCTTTTATTTGCTTCGGAAAATGGGAATATCCCATACAAAAATGCCTTATGGGCGTCTATTGAAAAATGTATGGTGAGGTATGGCCGCCTATGGGTCTCTATGGTCACCCATAACAAGGCATAAATTAGGCTATAGCCAGCTATTGAAGTTTTTATAGATCCTGCACTAAATACTGTAAACCATACAATTCTCTCTGGACGATTATAGAACATCCTAGTGTGTTTAGTCTATAGAGTCACAGCTATTCAGGTTACTGTAGCCAGCAAAGAAATATGTATGGCTTTAGTTCTGTAGACCAGCCGCGGCAAAGCTCTTTTGGCTGGCTATAGACCATTGTTTAGCTTGAAGTCTACAGACTTAAAACCATTCAGCTGTCTTCTGCCAGCTATTGGAAAAAATATGTCCTCAAGCTAAAGAGAGACAACCACAAAAGCTCTTTTGGCTGGCTATGGGCTGTTGTTTAGCTCTAACTCTACAGACTCAAAACCATTCAGCAGTCTTTTGCCAGCTGTTGAAAAGAGTTCGTCCTAAAGCTATAGAGAGAAAGCCATAAAAGCTCATTTGGCTGGCTACAGGCCGTTGTTTCGCTCTAAGTCTACAGACTTCAAACCATTCAGCTGCCTTTTGCCAGCTGTGGAAAAGAGTTCGTCCTAAAGCTATAGAGAGAAAGCCATAAAAGCTCATTTGGCTGGCTATGGGCCGTTGTTTAGCTCTAAGTCTACAAACTTGGGACCATACGGCTGTCTTCTGCCAGCTATTGGAGAGAATTTGCTTTAAAGCTAAAGAGAGGCAGCCATAAAAGCTTCTGCGGCTGGGTACAGTACAATATATAACTGTAAACCGTTAGATGTGTGATAATTAAGCAATATTTTGCCGGCATTAAGAAGGCGTTTGGCGCAGAACTTGCAGGCCTGCATCCATAAAGGCTTCTTTAGCTAACTACATAGTAACATAAGGCTCCAAGTTTCCAGCCGCTAATCGAAAAGTGTTAGCCTATAAAGGTATAATTGGAGCAACCATTAAATCCTATTCTGCTGGTTTCAATATGACTTATGACGCGAAATTCATATACTCATGATTTACCTAGCTACATCTACAACACAGATTGGATAACGATGATGAGGTTGATCGGCCGGTTATATGAACGTATTTGTTCAATAAGGTTAGGTACTTATAATACCAACAATACGGGAAAAGTACAATTAAAGGAAGCTACTGATTAACGCTCAAATTCAGGTTGCAACTTTGCATACTGCGCGTCGGCAAAGCTTGCAAATGAACGTTGACCGAAAGACGTATAATTTCGTAGAATTATTCCTCTGCGGCCCTTCGCTGCGGCGGTCAAGTGAAAAAGCGGGCTTCTCTGAAAACGGCCCTCACAGCGTCCAAGCAGATTGTAAATAACTTTCGCGGCCCACGGTACGCTCTCTCAGAAATATTGTGGAAGCTGCGAACAACCGCATTCTTTCTCCCGCGGAGCCCACTTTCAGATTAGTCATTGAGAAAGGGGGAGAGCGACCCACGCCGGACCGAAGGAGGCGCGGTGAGGAAATTCTGGGAAGCGATGAAAGGGTAGAGGGGACACCCGTGCTTCCTGCTTTATTTTCTGTTTGTTTGGCATACTGGTTTGGGCGATGGGTACCGAAGGACACGGCCTTGCGGCTCGCAGCTCGCTGCAGTTTGCATAGTGAGCTATATGCCCGTTAAATATACTGCGCATTCCTTTTATGACACTAAGAACGGTGGAGTAAACGGCTGAAGTTCCGAACAAACACGCAAACGTGTACGCCAATGCGTACGAAACTACCGCCGGCCGAGCTCGACATCTCGCCGTCGCGCAGACGAATTTTCAGGTTCCAGGCTCTTCGGGACCAACGAACCGTTCCAGCACGCACAGCGGCGACCTTGCTTGGTATCTTAATCCCTTGACTGGAGGTTGGCCGTCATATCGCCAACCAGCAAAGGTAAAAATAGAAACCAGGGGAGTAAGCAACAGCAAGCAGCGACGAGATAGTGCCAGTTGTCGCAGAAGTTTCGGAATGGTGTTGGCTTGCTGCTGTCTTTACGAGCTCGTTTCCAGTTTACAACCACTGAAAACTTCAGTTTGTTCGAGTACTTTACAATGAAATTTCGTTGCTGCGTTCTGAAATGCCCATGTAGTACGGACAAATCGTCGAGGGAGTGCGACATCCCCGCCGGTGGAGAGATCTCCTTTCATGTGCTGCCCAACGACGAACCTCGGCGAAGCAAGTCGCTACGTTTTGTGAACTTTGCAAACGGAGGAGAAAGGAAGCTAAAGGAAGTACGAGCGTGCTCGCTTCATTTCCGACGAAGTGATCGCGGCAGGGACCCTTACGTTAGCTCACTCCTGGGACATGCCGCCGCTTGTCGCCGACTTCGTCAAATCGCCGTCAAAGCGCTCTGAGCTTGGAAAAAAAAAAAACCGTACACACCGCGCATTGACGCTCGTATCTTTCTGGTCAGAGCAGACAGCTCGCGCGAACGACTTTCCATACACGACACCGGCCAACTGGCATAAGCGATACTGCTAATGAAATTGAACTCTTATTAACCGTAATAAAAATACGGCACATACGTACGGGGCTGACGAGGCAGCGGTGCCGACGGCGTGGCGTTCGTCTGTTGTGGGTATCGCGGAATGGTGGCTTTCCGGTCCATCCGTGTATCCCACAACTCCTTGAAGCATTGAGCGTTCAAGTGGTGTGAGGTTGTTAAATGCAAGCCCGAGCTCCTCGGCGAGAGTTTTGTTGTCCGGATCAGGCGATTCCATGACTAGGGCTGCGGGTGCACTAGGTTTTACTAGTATTTTTAAAATGGCCGCCGTCTCGGTTTCGCCACGAGTTCCGGTTCCTGTCTGACTCCCGCGTGTGGGTGCTATATGGAGTCGATATACTAAGTATCTGTTTCATGGACCGGCTCGTATGACGCCATTGTTCACGTCACGAAACGTGCAATTTAGCGGGAGATTTAAAATTTTGGCTTAAATTGCCTTATTTCTCAGTGAATAAAGCATCATTTGCTTCCGGGAAAGCGCTTGGGGTACTATGAAACACCTAATCTTTCGAATAAAACAAACTTTTGTTTTCTCTTCATGGCTCCTTTATGTGCACCATTCCTTGCCGAGTACCTCCACAGCCAGCACGGTGTAACGCCCTGCATTTCCCATAAAAATGCAGATTTGGCGGAAGTAACACTTTTAATTGTTAAATAGCGTAAATGGAGATGATTGGCCGCACAGAATTTGAACAAACAAAAAATAATAAAAAAATAAATTTCCCAAAAATGACCTGACAAAATAAAAACTATGCACTTTATACATCTCACCCCAAGACCGAAGGGTAGGATAAACGAACAAAGTCCGCGAAAGAACGTTCAAAATACGAATAAAAATGGCAAAAATGGCGAACTACGTAACACCTTGCATTTCCACAAAATTGCACATTTGGTGGAAGTAGCACCTTTTAATTTTATAATAGCGTAAATGGGGATAGTAGCGTTAGACCCTTTCTACAAGAAAAACTTGATTGATTGATTGATTGATTGATTGATTGATTGATTGATTGATTGATCGTAGGGTGTAACGCGCCGACGCAACGCTGGCGATGAGGCGCGCCGTAGTGGAGAGCTCCGGATTAATTTTGACCACCTGGCGATCTTTGACGTGCGCCGAAATCTCGTACACACGAGAGTTTTTGCTTTTCGCCTCCATCAGAAAAGTGGCCGCCGCGGCCGGGAATCTAACCCGCGACCTCGTGCGCAGTAGCGCAACGCCTTAGCCACTGAGCCACCGCGGCGGGTACACAAGAAAAACTCGTCACCCCCATGACTTTTCTTTAACCCCATTTTTCGCCGGGACTAACACTTTCGACTTTTCATTGTTCCCTCGCACCATTGATGAATGGAATTTGTTGCCCGTAACTGCACTTTCATCAGCAGAAAACTTGGGAGGTGTATCTGTACCGAAGTGCCGCTGTCGCAAACTGAAGTTCCTGTATTGGTGCATTGTTGTTCCGGCGTATCGTCTGATTTTTTCCTTCTATCGTGTCTTCTTTTTTTTTGCCGTGATAATACGTTTTAGTTGTGTTTCGATGTTGATACTGTTTTTTTTTTCTCTGAACTTTTTTTATTACTTTTGTTTTATGCAAAGTGACGTGTGTATACTTTTCTTGTACCTCTTCTTGTTTTGCCCCTCCTGTTTGGGCTTTGTAAAGCCTGCAGTATTTAATAAATAAAATATAAAAAAATGGTCGGACAGAAGTTTGAAAAACCAAAAAACGAACAAATATTAAAAATAAAATTTTCACAAAAGTGATCTCACAAAATATGTATATTATACGTCTTCCCCCAAAACAAAAAGATAGACGAAAGGTCCGCGAGAGAACATTGGAAATACGAATAAAAAACGTAAACGATTGATTGATTGTGGGGTTTAATGCGCCGAAACTACACAGGTTATGAGGTGCGCCGTAGTGGAGGGCTCCGGATTAATTTTGGCCACCTGGGGTTCTTTAACGCGCGCCGAAATCACGAACAAACTACACAGGTTATGAGGTGCGCCGTAGTGGAGGGCTCCGGATTAATTTTGGCCACCTGGGGTTCTTTAACGCGCGCCGAAATCGCGAACACACGGGCGTTTTTGCTTTTCGTCTGCACCAGAAAAGTGGCCGCCGCGGTCGGGAATCGAACTCGCGTCTTTGGGATGGCGTAAACGAACCAACTTTGTAGTACGCCTTGCATCTACGGAAAATAAAACCTTAATTAGCGGAGTAAAGCCACTTCATCGCTGTAATGGTACAAATTTACATCAGTGACGGGAAGAAACGAAAGAAAGCCTACAAATAATGAAATATTCCAGCGTCTAATCGCTACTCATATCTTTGTTTGGTTGTACAAAGCTCACACTCTAGACAAGCGGCATCAGAATGCTACGCATTAGTAAACAATTATCTGAATTTCTGCAGATTTCACGGCGAAGCTGTAAGCCTTTCGTTGGTCGGAAAATTTCGTGTCGCAAACAAAAATCCCGGGCAGGACCCAGCAGTTTTCGCCCAAGACGCCGAGTGCATGCGTCGGGCTAATCAAGCGTCCAGCACAGAGCTCAGTATTCGTGTAAAGAAAAAAACACACACACACACAAAACAAGCATCGAAACCGCATGATGGATGATAAAGCGCAGTTGAACAACGGCGCTTTATACCTTTTTCCCCCATGTGCTCCGGTAAAGATTAGGTTTGCAGCTGCCCTCGAAAGGGAAGAAGGGTTGACGTCATTCAAGGGGTATAGCGCATGAGTCAGGCTAAGGACCCAGCAGTTCTCGCCCAACACGCCGAGCGCATGCGTCAGCACACAGCATTTGCTGTCTGAGAAGCCGAGTGCAAGCGACAAGCCCACCGAGACGAGGGACATTTCATATCCTTCCCCATCAGCATGTGCAGTGGTTTACAACCGCATCACGTTAGCAGGGCGGGATGGCGTCCATTTATTTCCCCAAACCAGTTTGAACCGGTTCGGTCTGGTTCGAACCGGCATGGAATGGTGCTCTGGAACATAATGCGGAACCGAAACCGAAAGGCTTGAACCCGAACTCGAACCGAACCCGAAAAAATACGGTTCGACACCCCGGCAGAAGCCACACTACGAAGGAAAGCGGTTATGTTCACCTCGCTCTCTTCATTCGCGCTACGTGCCGATCGCGGCAGCCGCAGCGCCCCTGCTTCGCCACGCGCCTGCTCCGGCCATGGTCGCCGTGGCATACAAAGTTTTTACAAAGAGTGTACATTCACAGGCAGAAAACTCTGAAACTCCGGAAGAATACTTGTAGCGTCTTCATCCCTTAGATGGGCTCTCTGTTATCTTCACCGGTGAAAAATCGATACACCCCAGCTGCTTCACATTTATTGCCTCACCCATTTTCGGCAGTTTCTTACTGGTTCGCCACACCCAAACCCTGCGAGCCAGTTAAGAAAACTTCCATTTCGATAACTTCAACTGTGAAGCTGAACTTGAGCATCGATCATGGATGAACACGGACTTCAATGGGGAAAACCAAAAGAACAAGCATTTCGAAGTGCCAAAGAAGCACTTTCGTACAGTACTTGCGTACAGCGACGCGCTCAAACCACGGGAAATTCAGCGTGATGCAAGCGAAACGGGACTGGGAGCAGCGCTTCTCCATAACGGACAGCCAGTGTCATTTACAAGCCGTCCGCTTACACCAACAGAAATACGTTATGCACACATACAAGGAAATGCTAGCAATCATCTCTGCACTGAAGAAATTTCATCCGTACACTTTTGGAAGAGTCACTATGGTCACCACTGATCACAAGCCATTTCAGTCGATTTTCAAGTCGCCTTGGTACGTACGTACCAAGGCGCCTGAAGGGATGATTCTTCTGACCCAAAGGTACGACATAAGCATCGAGTAAAGACCAGGGAAGGAACTTCGCTTAGCCGACACGATGTCGCGCGCATCAGCAGTGAGGAAGAACTTGAGAACATCAACGTTGTGAGTCACCTGCCCGTGCGTAAAGAAACGCAAAAGAAAATCCGAAATGCAACAGGAGATGACAAACAAGCAAAGCATCTGCCATTCCTGAAGGACAGAGGAAGCGTGACAGTTTGACCCCTGAAACACAAAACGTGGGAGAAAGCAACTGACTGAACGGGAGAACGACAGATCGGACAAGGTGAAAGTTGGTGACAGCATACTTCTGAAAAGTCGCGTCTTCCTTAGAAGTACACCCAAGCCTTCTTATAAGAGGCAGCCGGGATACCTTACCTGACTGCGAGTACGTGGAACAATGAAGCTTCGGCAAGCCAAGCATCACCCAACTCCTTGCCTGCACAAGTCAGCGCATATCAAACGACTCAAACGAACGACCAAGGCGGCCCTCCGGTTTGACCAAGAACCAGGATGCTCCTAAAGAGGTTGCAAGACTTCTTGATCTGATAAAGTAGATAGCTCTTTCAACGAAGGGAAGATATTACATGAAGAAATAAGAGATGACGCCACGCAGTCAAGCCGCCGGCGAGAACAGTCCCCAACACGAGGTCCCACGAGTTGAATTCGTCTCTACCTCCCTTCGGTCCGCTCAGTAAACCTTGAGCAAACGATGGCATGGAGTTACAAGTGCGCCCCCTCGTCCACTTCACTTTCACTCCTGCGCTTCAGCCATGTAGTCGCTTATTTATTTATTTATAAAAACCTTACAGGCTCCAGGTGGAGCATAGGGTAAGGGGAGCATACAGAAAAGAGGAACTTGGGGCATATAGCCAACACATTCTAAAAGGAAAATATAAACAAGATTAACAGGACATCATTTTACATTTTTAATGAAAAGGTACCCTCAAAAATTCATAAACACTCAAATCAAAAGAAAAATTCAAGGAATGTGTAAACAGAGATAGAAAGCATGGCTATCGAGTATGTTGGAAGCACACATGTGAAGTAAAAAGATTAGGAAAAATGCGCATTCAGTTGTTCACGAAATTTGTCATGGTTTGTTATAGAAGCGATAGCGTCCGGAAGTTCATTCCAATGAGATATGGCGCGAGGTAGAGCCGATGAATTGAATGCAAGTGTTTCCCCATATATACGTACGCTTAAAGCTGAATTGATTGTGTAAACGTGACGAGACGCGTGAAGGGGGTTCGAGGGGAGCGGGGATGGGTTATCACTATGGGCGTATTTGTGAAACAAATACAAAAGAGCGACCATGCGACGAACTTGTAGTGGTTGTAATGAAAGGTCAATTTTAATCTGTGTGATACTTGAACTGCGACTATAGTTCCGCGAAATAAAACGGGGGCTCTGTTTTGGATGGACTCGACCAGATTAATTAAGTAGCTTTGATGAGGTGACCATATAGATGAGGCGAATTCTAACTGCTGGCGGACGAATGTGAAGTAGGACAATTTGCGCATGGCTGGTGGCGCGTTACGCAGGTTACGACGCAGGTGTCCCAAAGTTTTAGATGCTTTTGCGCAGATGGAAGTAATATGAGTGGACCAGGAAAATGTAGAAGTGAAATTGATACCTAAATATTTCTAGGTAGTGGCTCGTGATATTGCTGCGTTATTTACATGGTAAGTGAAATCAGAGTGAGTATGCTTACGAGAAAAGGAGATAGTTTTGCACTTAGTTGTGTTTAACATCATTTGCCAAGTCGCCACCAGGAACTAATTTGGTCGAGGTCTTTTTGCAAGGTAATGTGATCTTGGGCAGTGTTAATGACACGATAAATGATACAGTCGTCTGCGAAAAGCCGCACGCATGATGAAATGTTATTGGACAAGTCGTTAATGTAAATTAAAAACAGTAATGGACCAATGACGCTGCCTTGAGGTACCCCTGAGGTGACGTCAGTTATAGTTGAGGAAGAATCATTCACGACGGTGAACTGTTGGCGAAGCGACAAGAAGTTTCGCAACCACGATAAAGTTAATGAGTCTATGCGGAGAGCTGATAATTTAGAAATGAGGCTACAGTGAGCAACACGGTCAAATGCCTTAGAAAAGTCGAGGAATATGCAGTCTGTTTGCTGGTTATTATTTCAGTTGAAATGCAAATCTGAGGAAAATTCAAGCAACTGGGTATCACAGGAGAAACCTTTTCTGAAGCCATGCTGATTTTTGTGGAAGTACTTATTGTTCTCTAGGTGTCTGAAAATGTGCGATGCGATGATGTGCTCAAGTAACTTGCAGCAGATGCATGTTAATGAAATGGGTCGATAGTTCTCATGTGACGTTTTATTACCATCTTTGAATACTGGAATGACCTTGGCTATCTTCCAATCTGTGGGTAGCTGGCCTGATATTAAAGACTGCTTGAAAATATGAAATAATATTTGACTTGAGACGTTTACTGTGTTTTTTAGTATCTTATTGTTGATGTTATCAAAGCCACTAGAAGTGGATACTTTTAGATTATTAATGAGAGAGACGATTCCTTCAGGGGTGATATCAATTTCCTCCAAAAAAGGGCAATCAAGGTCACTAACAATGGGCACATTGGTATGATCTCTTCTGGTGAAGATAGACGTGAAAAATGAGTTGAAGGCGGATTCGCGCTTTTCATCAGAAAGGGCAGTGTCGTTATCAAACAAGTAATTTTATTATCATCAACACAAGGGGAAATTGTACGCCAGAATTTTCTAGGGTTGTTTTTCAGAACAGAAGGAAGATCCTGTGTAAAGTACTTGGTTTTGGCCCGGTCTAACTCCAGCTTATATACTTTCAGGAAATCGGTGTATTTTTTCCATGAGGATGCGCAAGGCTCGTTCTTTGCATTTTTGTACAATCTGCTCTTTTTATTTCTCAATGTTCGAAGATTTTTATTAAACCATGGGTTAGTTTTGTGGTTACTGATATTAATTAGGGGTACGTACTTATCGACTAACGAGCACAATTTGTGCTTAAAAAGGAGCCAGTTGGATCCCACAGTACGGTCGTTAAATGTGGGCAGAAAAACTTGATTAAGAAAGACATCCTAATCAGAGTTCATGCAAACGTAATTCCCTCTGCTATAATCGCGAATTTTTTTATTACTGAATCCTGTTTCTGGAGTAGGCATTTCAACGGTTAATTGGATTAATTTGTGGTCACTAAATCCAGCCAAATAAGATAATGGGCCTATGGTTTCAGGTGCAGTGGTGAAAATTAAATCTAAAACATTAGGTCCCCGGGTTGGTTGGTCTACAATTTGAGAGAAATTAAAGTCCAGAATTAAATTTAAGAAATCGGTTGAACTGCTACAAGTGGATGACAACAAGGGCCAATCAATTTGCGGGTAATTGAAGTCTCCAAGTCTCCAACAATAATAATAATAATAATAATAATAATCAATCAATCATGTTTATTTACGTGCCCAGGAACAGCCAAAGGCCTGAGTGCTGGCGCACGGATAGTTACATAAACACAAAATACAAGAAACATATAGCAAGAAACAAACAAGCGACAAGACACACACAAATTGAAGCAGTGAAAATGACAAAAATAAAGCACAGGCGGAGCCTGGGTACAGGTAAAAAAATAAAAAAGAAGATGCCTTTGTTGCTCTGCCTGTTGTGAAGGCCACACGACAGGCAGAGCAACAAAGTTTGACAGTAATACAACAAAAACAACGGCAAGAGTGCAGAGACAAATGATAAGACGAATAAATGACATTAAACAGTTTCAAAAATAGGCAACTATCAGTTGTATAGACACAACCCCAGAGAAACCAAATTCCAGGGAAAAAAAAGAAGAACGACAGACATATCATAGATGTTTAACATACTGTATTCAACAGCGCAGTACGGTGAATTGTAAAGGATTTCTGAAAGATGTCAAGGCACTCAAAGAAGCGGTTGTAACAATTCTGTATTCTGCGCACAGGAGAATGATTGGAGTTGCGCGCAGCGGTCAAGAACGGGCGATGCGACCTGGTGGGACTTTGTGGTACACTAAACTCCAAACAGTTTAGCAGGTCTGCGCAAGAAAGGACTCCATCAACAATTTTGTGAAGAAATGTAATGTCTGCACGCATACGTCTGCAGTTCAAGGAAGGGATTGAAGGAACTATGGGTAAGTCAGAATCAGGATGAAAACTGTGATTGTGATGACGGTGCTAAAAAACTTCTTCTGCACGCGTTCTATTAATTCACTACTAGATTTGCAGATGCCGTTCCAGGCAACAGAAGCATATTCTAATTGAGGGATACATATTGCATTGTATAGCATTAGAAATGGATCTGGAGAAGAGAATACCTTTGTAATCCGACACACATTTCCAAGACTTCGGAGCGCTCGCTGGGTGATGAGCCTAATATGAGGAGAAAAAGAGAGGGTACTGTTGAAAAGCACCCCTAGGTCCCTAATCTCCTCAACCCTTTGCAGAGGAGCTCCCTCAATATTGTAGGAAAACAGCAGACGGTGGGTTTTCCGGCTGTACGTGACAATGTTTGTTTTAGCGGGGTTTAAATTTAGACAGTTTTTGCTGCACCAGACCGATAATTCCGACACATCCCTCTGCAAGGCACAGCAGTCCTGAACACCGCTAATGTGCCTAAATAGTTTGACATCATCAGCATAGAGAAGAAAAGAAGAGTTTGTTAACACTGTAGACACATCATTGATAAAGATAGAAAACAATAATGGACCCAGCACGGAACCCTGAGGTACACCACTTGTTGCAGGGTAAATACTAGACTTTTTGTAGTTTACACCTACATAAAAGGACCGGTCAAGGAGATAGTTGGACAACAAGGCAACAAGGCTAGCGTATACACCGGACGTAGCAAGCTTGTTAATTAAAAAATTGGCCGCGTATCTGCTACTGTCGTTGCAAATGTCGTCAAAAGACGATAGTCTTTGTAGACATTTGCCAAGAAAATGCCCCCCTTTGCTTTTCCGCTCACCTCTCATGCTGTTCCTGTACCGTCGCGCTCATTCGAAGGTAAACACTCTAAAGGTTTGCGCAAGGCGATTTGAATTTACCGTGTTCCACTGCTACAGGCCGGGTTCCTCGATGCCAGCGCTGCAGTACGGCGGAGACGCGCGTGAATGGAGACGGCCGACTAGAAGGTTTATAGAGCCGCGTGGACATGCTCCACGTGTGTTCGTGCGTTCCAAGCAGAACGTGGAACTATAGCTAGTGGAACCTATCGTTGCTGTTGCCGCGTGATTTTTCATATGCCGCCAGGAGGCGGCGGTTTTTTGCAGTAGATGTAGAATATCAGTTGCTAACGAAAAACCAAGCATCCATGAATTTTTATAAAGGAACACTGTAAATATCCATTGTGTACTCATTTCCTGTCGTATATTTGCGTAATATCTTGTTCTTGTTCAACAAAGTTGACAAGTATGAACATATAAACCGGGTTTAGACGTTTACATGTGGCTGTGAGTATATAAGACTATTGCGCAATATCAAGTTTACTTTGGCCGGGTGGCTGAATCGAGTCACAGACAGACAGACAGACGGACAGACAGACAGACATACAGACAGACCAAAATTTCTGGGTTTAAGTAGCCCAAGAAAGACTATCGTCTTTAATAACTGATGGTTCACCACATCAAACGCCTTACTGAGGTCAAAATAAATAACGTCCAACTGACCGTTTTCACAAACTGCAGCCGAAGCCTGTGCCATAAAGCTTGCAAGATTTGTGACCGTCGATCGACCCGAGAAAAAAGCCGTGCTGATTTGGTATCACAACGTTTTTGACGCAGGCAGCAAGAACTTTGTGCAGAGCTGACTCAAAGAGTTTTGAGGCGACACAAAGGAGTGAGATCGGGGGATAGTTTGAAACGGCTGACTTATCACCAGACTTAAATATTGGAAAAATTCGAGCGATCTTCCATGCACGAGGAAATTTGCCGAAACGTAAGCAGTTATTATAAATAGAAGTTAAGACAGGCACAAAAATGTTGCCGTAAGCCTTCATGAGGGCTGCTGGAATTTCATCTGCACCACAGGAAAATGACGGTTTCATCCGTTTAAGGCTATCATTGACAAGTTTTTCATCGAACATAGGTGTATTAAAATTAGACATATTATTAAACGATAAGCGTTCGTTGTGACCATCTGGCAGTTGAAAGACAGAATGAAAGTACCAGCAAAGCCCGTGGCAACATCCTCAACCTGTTCCCCATCGGAATTAAGCAGGCTAATGTGTTCTTTAGACGCCTTAGAACGGCCGCGTACATACCTCCAGAAGTCGGCCGGTTTCTGAGACGCAGAAGCCTCTAACGACTCTATATTGAGCTGGTGGTCACGCTGGTAGAGGCTTTTACAAAGTGAGCGATACCGACTAAACTCCGCTTTCCACTTGTCAAGCCCAGAACGCTTGGCCTTTTTGTGGGCGCTGTCCTTAAGTTTAAGCGAACTTCGAAGTTCTTTAGAGAACCAGTGGGGAAATTTGGAATGAACAGGCTTATAACAAGGGATGTACTTTTCCATGCCACTCCTGACAATTTCGGTAAAACGTCGAACCTGTTCGTCAACATCATTGACATCAAAAACACTAGACCATTCAGCAGATGAATAAAAGTGATAGAGCCCAGCATAATCTCCACGCTTGAAAGCATATCGCGGGACTGCACAATCGTCAACGCCACCATAGCTACGCGGGGCAGCGACAGAGACAGAGACAATAAGAGGGGGGGTGAAACTTGTCGGGGTGTAAAAGAGATATTTCGGAGGCACACACTTGTACGTTTTTCAAGTTCGAGAAGCACACATCTAGGACATTACCACAGAAGTTTTCTACGTGGCAGAACTGCTGCAAGGAGGTGAATGATTGAAAATCTAATAACATGCTGCATTTCTGCGCTGCATAATGGTTTTTATGCTGAAATGAAAGACTGTTCCAGTGAATACCTGGGGTGTTGAAGTCCCCAAGTATAATTAGCTTATGGTTGGAGTGTGAATTGGAAACATTTTCAATAGATGTGAGCTTTCGAATATATTCAGCAGGTAAAATATCCGGGGATATGTAGAATGCACCGATGAGCAGCTTCTCGCCCCTCTTGAGGCCTACCTCAAGCCAGACTGATTCCTCGGTCTCGAGGTCTGTACGCCGCACGCATTGCACTGAGTGATCAATGGCAATGAGAACACCGCCACCCTTTTTCTTAGGCCCAGTTTACTTTCTGTCGCTTCTAAAAATTTTATAGGTCGGAGGAAAATAGTCGGAAGATGAGATATTGCAAAGCCAAGTTTCAGTAATAACAATAGTAAAAATTTGGAGCACACAACATTACTAAGAAATTCGGAGGACTTAGTACGTAGGCCCCGAGCATTTTGATAATAGATGTCGAGAGTGTCGTTCTTGCTGGTCATTCTCAGTAGTTTCACAGCTATGCACCATGCCAGGGTGGAGCTTGCCTTGGAACGGCTTGAAGAGGCAGCCCTTTGGCCACATAGACGGGTCGCACACGCGCCTGAAACACTCTGCGTCAACAGTTACACAAAAAGAAGAATACGAGTCATACTTGGTTTTAATGCGTTTGCACGACAATGGCGTGACTTGCACATTCGACAAGTGGGCCAACAGTTGCCCAGATGTCGTGTTAGCCGACAACTTCGAAAAGATGGCCCTGGAGCTCGGTGGTCGGCGCACCACAACCAACTCAGAAGCTTCCGATGCACCCACGCGAGGAGGGCTTCTTTTCTTCAGTAAGTTCGCCGGCGGGCTATAACTCGCAGTGTCGGACCGTAGAGGCGGAGGCAAAGGGCAGTCAGAAGGGGAACCCAAATCACTCAACGCCGCACCTGGTTGACCGCTGGGGCGTTCTATGAATGCCGAAGCGTTCGTCGAGGACAGGAGGGGGCCGCCTTCGCCCGCTACACCGGCGGCGGCTGCGGCGAACGACGACCTCATGGGGAGACCCCAGTGCGGTGACGTCACCGGTAGCGTGGAAAGGTTAGCAGGCTTCGGGGAAGCAGGCGGGGAAGGCGGCGGACGGGCGAGCTCCCCTCGCAGGCAGCGAACCTCTTCACGCATGGACGCGACGATTGCAGCCTGATGAGCAAGCCCAGCCACATTGTCCCGTCCCAGAAGCCGGTTCTTCTCGCGCAGCTCGGTGACAACATCCCCGAAAAAAGAGAGGCTGGCGCACGCTTCGGACAGGAGATTCTTCAGGGCAGCTACCTCTGCGCGTAGGTCCGCCGAAGGGTTGAAGCTTGATCCGACAGGGGACGCCACTCGTTTGGCCGGGATGTTCGCTGGCTCACCGTCTTCGCTGGTTCGGTCACCGGGGTCGCTAGGCCTAGCGGGTGACGCCGCAGCCACACAGAGATTGCAGACGAACGGCAGCTCACCGGAGATCAAACGCTGCAGTTCCTCGTCTGGAAGAACAATGCACTTTCCGTGCGCACGGCGTTTACACGCAGAACACCGAAAAAACTCCTGCCTGCCGAAGAAAGCGAGGCAGCAGAGGAGACACTTGTCCTTACTGGGCGCCGTCATGCGGCGAAAATAATAATAATAATAATAATAATAATAATAATAATAATAATAATAATAATAATAATAATCAATCATGTTTATTTACGTGCCCAGAACAGCCAGAAGCCTGAGTGCTGGCGCACGGATAGTTACATAAAAACAAAATAAAAGAAACATATAGGAAGAAACCAACAAGCGACAAGACACATACAAATTGAAGTGGTGAAAATGGCAGAAATAAAGCACAGGCGGAGCCTGGGTACAGGTAAAAAGAAGAAAAGAAGACTCCTTTGTTGCTCTGCTTGTTGTAAAGACCACACAACAAGCAGAGCAACAAAGTTTGACAGTAATACAACGAAAACAACGGCAAGCGTAGAGAGACAAATGATAAGACGAACAAATGACAGTAAACAGTTTCAAAAAATAGGCAACTATCAGTTGGTTGAACAGAACCGCAGAGAAACCAAATTCCAGCAATGAATAATCAATCAATCAATCAATCAATCAATCAATCAATCAATCAATCAATCAATCAATCAATCAATCAATCAATCAATCAATCAATCAATCAATCAATCAATCAATCAATCAATCAATCAATCAATTTATTCTCAGTGCCCAGGAACGACGGTGATGTCTTAGTGCTGGTACACTAACAAACATAAAAACAAACAAAATGACATGATATACATACAACACGTATCACTAAAAGTACGCTACACTAATAGAAGCACAAAGAACGGTAGTAACAATGATATTACACTCTATGGACGGAAGAGTTAGCCACAAATAATGTACTAGTTAAGTGAACATACAGCCAATCAGAAGATAGTGAGGTAAGGATAAAAGCTTCACAAACTAGAAGTTGAATAAAATGCAGTAACGAGCAAACAAAGGAAGGCGGCATAGCAAGATTATGTGAACGGAGTAAGACATATCCTGTTAGCTACAAACAGCACTACTCAGCCGTGCACGAAACTGGGCCAGGGAGCCATTAAAAACATCCAATTTGTCCCCAAGAAAGTTGCACAGGCTTTGCAGTCGGTGGATAGGCGAGTGACGACTACTAGTTGCACCAGTATGGAATGGATATCGCGATCGCGTGCACTTCTGGGGAACTCGGAGCATAAGCTGGGACAGAAGTTCTGGGCAGGAAATGACTCCGTGTAGTAGCTTGTGCAGAAAAAGATCAGCTCGATCACGCCTAGAACTCAAGGGAACAAGCTTAGGTAGCTGATGTTGACTAGAGGACGAAACAGAACTGCGTCGTAGCCGGTGTTTATATATTGACAGGAATTTTTTCTGCACTCGTTCAAGATACTGGTGGTTGGACTGGCAGGTTCCATTCCAATCGACAGATGAGTATTCTAATTGGGGGAGGCAAACTGGTGAGTAGAGCTTTAAAAAAGGAACAGTAGAAGTGAAATCTCTTGTAAACCTGCACACCGCACCCAGGGAGCGGAGGGCCCGCCCGATCATCTCTAGTATATGGAGTGAAACTGAGGGAACTGTCGAACAGCACTCCAAGGTCTCTAACTTCGGAAACTTTTGACAAAAGAGCATTATTAAGCGTGTAAGAGAATAGGAAGGTATGTGTTTGCCGGCTGTAGGTGATAACTTTGATTTTATTAGAGTTAAGAATTAATCCCTGCTCAGCACACCAGCGCGCGAAAGATGAGATGTCAAGTTGAAGGGCGAGGCAGTCCTTTTACACTGACATAACAGCGTCTGTTAAGAAGATAGTTGCCTATAAGGCAACTAGCGGAGCATTGACACCACAGAGCAAGTTTTTTGAGCAACAGTGGATGAGTAACAAGATCAAAAGCCTTACTTAGATCACAGTAGACTGCGTCAATCTGGCCTCGGTCTGTGACTGCTTTGGATGCATACGTCATAAAGCAGGTAAGGTAAAGCAGGTAATCAACCTTTATAATCAATCAATCAATCAATCAATCAATCAATCAATCAATCAATCAATCAATCAATCAATCAATCAATCAATCAATCAATCAATCAACCAATCAATCAATCAATCAATCAATCAATCAATCAATCAATCATTTCTTTGCGTGCCCAGGAACAGCCGGGGGGGCCTTTGTGCTGGCGCACGGAAACAGAAAAACACGAAACATAATGTACACATCTCTCAAATACAAAATAAAATACAAAATACAAAAAAACGAAAGGATAGCTTATGTTGAAATTACGGAATGAAAGTCATTTAAGTGCATGAACTCAAGGATAAAAGACAAATGCAGAATAAGAAAAGTTGGCAGTTACGCCTATACAAACTCACAGACATGTTTGCGAAACAGAGTAGGGCAATCATAATCAATAATAATAATAATCAATCAATCAATCAATCATGTATATTTATTGTGCCCAGGAACAGCCGTGAGGCCTTGGTGCTGGTACACAGATGGATACAGGTAAAAGAAAAAGGAAAACAAAAATTGAAAGGAAAGAACACTTTGACAGCGTATAAAATAAAAAAGTAGAAAAAAATAACTTTTAGAATGTATATTACAAAGTATACCGTACAAATCACTACAAAACGTAGATAGCGTACACACTACATGCAATGAACACAAACAAAACTGACAGGATATAACAGAATTGGTAATTACATCGCACAGATGAAACAGAACATCTGCACACTACAGATAATCGTGTAACCTTATAACAGCAATCCATAAAATGGAAAACAACAAAAGAGTCATATAAACAGCATATTCTCTATACAGTAAGGCAAGCAGGTAAAAAGAAGTTACTATAACTAGAACAAGATCCATTCAGTATGACTGAGCAAAGAAATATTCCATATAGTTCCATGTAAGAGAATAAGAGGGAGCATATTAGCGAATGAGAATTCTGGAAGTGTCTGAACTGAACTGATTGAGGGAGCTGTTAAAAATATCTACGTCTGCAGAGTAGAAGTTACACGTGCTCTGCAGCCTGAACAGCGGGCAATGTCGGTTACAGGAGCTGAGAGTACGAAAAGGATGACATTTTCTTGTGGTTTTAATTGGCACTCTTAGCTGGAGCTCCGAAAGCAGTTGCGCACTGCTAATTTGTCCATGTATGAGCTTAAAAAGAAATAAGAGGTCAGCTGTATCGCGCCTAGCCTTTAGCTCAGGCAGCACTTGCAAGTACCGTGGTCCAGAGTCAAGACGGTGATACTCGTGAGGGAAGCGATGTCTAAGTATGGACAGCAGCTTATTCTGCACTTTATCAATGGCCCTGCTGTTAGATTTGCATGTACCATTCCAGACAACCGAGGCATATTCCAGCACGGGACGACAGACAGTGGAGTACAGTTTCAGGAAGGACTTTGCACTACGGAATTCTTTAGACATCCGGCAGACCATGCCCAAGCGGCGGAGAGCTCGCTGTTTGATGAATCGAACGTGCGGTGTAAAAGTCAGCTGGTTATCAAAGAGCACGCCAAGATCAGTTGTCGTCGAGATTCGGGGCAAAGTAACATCGTGAACTGAGTAGTGATAAAGCAGGCAGTCTGTCTTACGCGTGTATGACAACACTTTGGTTTTCGCGGCGTTCACTATCAGTTCGTTCGCTTTACACCAGAGTGTAAATGCATCCACGTCTCTTTGCAAATGCACGCAGTCGCTAACAGACGAAACTTCCCTAAAAATCTTGATGTCATCAGCATAAAGTAAAAAAGAAGAATGCCTTATAGCAGCTGAAACATCATTGACAAATAAAGAAAACAAAAGACGGCCTAGAACAGACCCCTGTGGCACACCACTTGAAACGCAGTAACGATAGGATTGCTGGCCGTTAACATTTACGTAGCAGGTCCGCCCACGCAAGTAACTAATTAGGAGGTCAAGAATCGAATTATCTATGTTCAGGAGTGACAGTTTAGAAATTAACAATGGGTGACTGACCACATCAAAAGCCTTGCTCAGGTCAAAGTACACAGTATCAAGCTGCCTCCTATGATGAACCGCTTTGGACGCTCGCTGCATGAAAGAAACGAGGTTAGTGGTTGTGGAACGTCCGGACATAAACCCGTGCTGTTCGGAAATTAGTATGCCCTTAACACTGGAAGTTAAAACATCGTGCAACACAGTCTCAAAAAGCTTAGACGCCGCACAGAGTAGAGAAATAGGCCGATAGTTTCTAGCACTGTCTTTAGCACCAGTTTTGAAGACAGGGACCAAGCGTGCTAACTTCCAGGCTGCTGGAAAAGTAGCAGATTGAATTGAATTATTAAATATAGCGGTTAGTATGGGAATCAGAAGCTCCCCATAGGTTTTTAATATTGCGGGAGGAATGCCGTCAGGGCCACAGGAAAATGACGGTTTGAGGCGCTTCAGGGCTTTCCGAACGTCGCCCTAACTTATTCTGGGAACGCAGAAATTAGACGACGCAGAGGAAGAGTTGGACAAAATGTTAACTTCACCCTTTGGAAATACTGAGCTGAAATGATCCGCAAAGACATTAGCAACGTCTCCAATCGGGTTTCCATTGTCGTCTAGAAGGTTAACGATTTCGGCAACCTTGCCAGCAGCTCGAGAGCGAACATACTGCCAGAAACTTTTCTGGTCGCGTGTAGCGCTGATTTCTACATTGGCTATGTAGTCTGACCGATCGCGATCATACAGCTCTTTACACAGGGCTCTGAAATACTTAAACTCTTTTTTCCAAGCTTCGGATTGTAGCCCGCGAATTTTCTTGTGAGCACGGGCTTTACATTTTAAAGCCTTTCGCAGTTCCGCAGAAAACCACTTCGGAAATGTAGATTTCTTTCCGGACGTTCTTGGTATAAACATTTGCATTCCTTGCTGAATAATTGTTGAAAGTTTCTCGACTTGGTCATCAACAGAGGGAAGTTTGACGAGGAGAGACCAGTCAGTGTTACATAAGTAGTTATAAAAAGCAACGTAATCTCCAGCAGCATAATTGTACGTCGGATCTGCAGAATGGCCGGCGCATCTAGATTGCCCCGACACATACGGCAGTGAGATATGAAGGACAGGATGAAATTTGTCGGGACGGACCAGCAAGGTATCCGACAGAGAAATGGTAAGGTTCGCCTGGTTGGAAAAGCAAAGGTCTAAAACATTACCACAAATGTTTTTACACCTATTACTTTGTTCCAGACCAGTGAAAGAAATAAAGTCTAACAGACAGTGGCCCTTCTGGGAAATGTAATGATGATCGTGTCTGACAGTGCGATCATCCCAGTCTACACCGGGAACGTTGAAATCCCCGCATATGAGAAATTTAGTGTCTGGGTAGGCATTAACAACAACCTCTATTGATGTGACACAGCGCTGAAATTCGGCGTAGTTTATGGATGGAGGTATATAAAAGGTGGAAATTAGGATACTATTTTTTCTACCGCCGAGAACCTCCACCCACACTGATTCTGCAGCAGTTTCGAGGTCTGACCGACGACGGCAGTTCAACGACTTGTCCACCGCAATGAGCACTCCACCACCGCAATTTTTAGAAGTGGGGCCAGTACGGTCACTTCGGAAAACAACATAATTATCGGTAAAATAATCGCTAGACGGAATTTCGGAGGATAGCCAAGTTTCAGTAAGGACGATTACATTATGTGAGGACGAAGCTATAGAGAAAAAGAACTTAGCAGATTTGGTCCGCAAACCACGGACATTTTGGTAACAAACACTGATCATGCGGGTGAGGAAAGTTCAGACAGGTGCAGCATGGACTCACGTAGTACGCCCCGGAAGGGCTTAAAAAGACACTCATTTGGCCACAGAGCTGGATCCTGCAGTAATTCATAGCACACGTTGCTTACGGCAACATAGAAGGAGGCATAGGTGTTGTACCTAGTTTTTATCCGCTTGCAAGCAAGAGGAGCAGCATCTCTGGCAGTCAGGTACAAGCACAGCTGGGCTTCCGTTGTTTCGGGTGAAAGTTTCGTGACGAACAGAGCCTTCGGCAGCCGCCGCCGCTGTACCACCGTGAGCTCAGATAAATAATAATAATCAATCAATCAATCAATCAATCAATCAATGAATCAATCAATCATGTTTATTTACGTGCCCAGGAACAGCCAGAGGCCTGAGTGCTGGCGCACGGGTAGTTACATGAAAACAAAATACAAGAAACATATAGCAAGAAACAAACAAGCGACAAGACACACACAAATTGAAGTAGTGAAAATGACAGAAATAAAGCACAGGCGGAGCCTGGGTACAGGTAAAAAATAAAAAAAGAAGATGCCTATGTTGCTCTGCCCGTCGTAAAGGCCACATGACAGGCAGAGCAACAAAGTTTGACAGTAATACAACAAAAACAACGGCAAGAGTGTAGAGACAAATGAAAAAACGAACAAATGACAGTAAACAGTTTCAAAAATAGGCAACTATCAGTTGGATAGACACAACCGCAGAGACATCAAATTCCAGAAAAAAAAGAACGACAGACATATCATAGGTGTTTAACATACTGTATTCAACAGCGTTGTACGGTAAACTGTAAAGGATTTCTGAAAGATGTCAAGGCGTTCAAAGAAGCGGTTGTAACAATTCTGTATTCTGCGCACAGGAGAATGATTGGAGTTGCGCGCAGCGGTCAAGAACGGGCGATGCGACCTGGTGGGCCTTTGTGGTACACTAAACTCTAAACAGTTAAGCAGGTCTGCGCAAGAAAGGTCACCATGAACAATTTTGTGAAGAAATGTAAGGTCTGCACGCATACGTCTGCAGTTCAAGGAAGGGATGGAAGGGACTATGGATAAGTCAGAATCAGGATGAAAACTGTGATTGTGATGACGGTGCTTAAATATGGATAAAAACTTCTTCTGCACACGTTCTATTAATTCACTACTAGATTTGGAGATGCCGTTCCAGGCAACAGAAGCATATTCTAACTGTGGTATACATATTGCATTGTATAGCATTAGAAATGGATCTGGAGAAGAGAATTCCTTTGTAATCCGACACACATTTCCAAGGCTTCGGAGTGCTCGCCGGGTGATGAGCCTAATATGAGGAGAAAAAGAGAGGGTACTGTCGAAAAGCACCCCTAGGTCCCTAATCTCATCAACCCTTTGCAGAGGAGCTCCCTCAATACTGTAGGAAAACAGCAGACGGTGGGTTTTCCGGCTGTAGGTGACAACCTTTGTTTTAGTGGGGTTTAAAATTAGGCAGTTTTTCCTGCACCAGACCGATAACTCCGACACATCCCTCTGCAAGGCACAGCAGTCCTGAACACCGCTAATGTGCCTAAATAGTTTGACATCATCAGCATAGAGAAGAAAAGAAGAGTTTGTTAACACTGTTGAAACATCCTTGATAAAGACAGAAAACAATAATGGACCCAGCACGGAACCCTGGGGTACACCACTTGTTGCAGGGTAAACACTAGACTTTTTGTAGTTAACATCTACATAAAAGGACCGGTCAAGGAGATAGTTAGACAACAAGGCAACAAGGCTTGCGTCTACACCGGACTTAGCAAGCTTGTTAATTAATAACTGATGGTTCACCACATCAAACGCCTTACTGAGGTCAAAATAAATAACGTCCAACTGGCCGTTTTCACAAACTGCAGCCGAAGCCTGTGTCATAAAGCTTGCAAGATTTGTGACCGTCGATCGACCCGAGAAAAAGCCGTGCTGATTTGGTATCACAACGTTCTTGACGCAGGCAGCAAGAACTTTGTGCAGAGCTGACTCAAAGAGTTTTGAGGCGACACAAAGGAGTGAGATCGGGCGATAGTTAGAAACGGCTGACTTATCACCAGACTTAAATATTGGAAAAATTCGAGCGATCTTCCATGCACGAGGAAATTTACCTAAAAGTAAGCAGTTATTATAAATGGAAGTTAAGACAGGCACAAAAATGTTCCCGTAAGCCTTCATGAGGGCTGCTGGAATTCCATCTGCACCACAGGAAAATGATGGTTTCATCCGTTGAAGGCTATCATTGACAATTTTTTCATCGAACCTAAGTGTGTTAAAATTAGAGTTATTAAACGATAGGCGTTCGTCGTTGCCATCTGGCAGTTGAAAGACAGAATGAAAGTACTGAGCAAAACTGGTGGCAACATCCTCAACCTCTTCACCATCGGAATTAAGCAGGCTAACGTGTTCTTTAGACGCCTTAGAATGGCCGCGTACATACCTCCAGAATTCAGCCGGTTTCTGAGACGCAGCAGCCTCTAACGATTCTATGTAGAGCTGGTGGTCACGCCGGTAGAGGATTTTACAAAGTGAGCGATACCGACTAAACTCCGCTTTCCACTTGTCAAGCCCAGATCGCTTGGCCTTTTTGTGGGCGCTATCCTTAAGTTTAAGCGAACTTCGAAGTTCTTTAGAAAACCAGTGGGGAAATTTGGAAGGAACAGGCTTATAACAAGGGATATACTTTTCCATGCCACTTCTGACTATTTCGGTAAAACGTCGAACCTGTTCGTCAACATCATTGACATCCAAAACACTAGACCATTCAGCAGATGAATAAAAGTGATACAGCCCAGCATAATCTCCACGCTTGAAAGCATATCGCGGGACTGAACAATTGTCAACACCGCCAGAGCGATGCTGGGTCGCGACCGAGACAGAGAAAATAAGAGGGGGGTGAAACTTGTCGGGGTGCACAAGGGATATTTCGGAGGCACATACTTGTACGTTTTTTAAGTTTGAGAAGCACACATCTAGAACATTACCACAAGAGTTTTCTATGCGGCAAAACTGCTGCATGGAGGTGAACGACTGAAAATCTAATAGCATGCTGCATTTCTGCGCTGCATAATGGTTTTTGTGCTCAAAGGAAAGACTGTTCCAGCGAATACCTGGGGTGTTGAAGTCTCCAAGTATGATGAGCTTATGGTTGGAGTGTGCATTTGAGACATTTTCTATGGATGTGAGTGTTCGATTAAATTCAGAAGGTAATACATCCGGGGATATATAGAATGCACCGATGAGTAGCTTCTCGCCCTTCGTGAGGCCTACCTCAAGCCAGACTGATTCGTCTAGGGTCTCGAGGTCAGCACGCCGCATGCACTGCACTGAATGATCAACGGCAACGAGAACCCCACCACCTTTTTGTTTAGGTCCAGTTAATTTTCTGTCGCTTCTAAAGATTTGATAGTTAGAAGGGAAATAGTCGGAAGACGAGATATCATCGGAAAGCCAGGTTTCAGTAATGACAACAGCAGAACATTTAGAGCATACAATATTTCTAATAAATTCAGAGGACTTAGTTCGTAGACCTCGAGTGTTTTGATAGTATATGTCGAAACTCTCGTACTTACTGATCATTTTCAGTTATTTCAGAGCTGTGCAGCATAATAATAATAATAATAATAATAATAATAATAATAATAATAATAATAATAATCAATCAATCAATCAATCAATCAATCAATCTTTATTTTTGGTGCCCAGGAACAACCCTAGGGTCTTGGTACTGGTACACCATATACAAGCATTCATAAAAACAAACTAAAATCAAGACAACACAACACAGAAAACCATATATATGAAAGAAACAATAAGATAAAAATAGTTACAGAGATCCCAGAAAGCAAAACAGCAAAAAAAAGGAAGCCTAGTGTTAGAAGCCGTGACACCCGGCCAGCAAAACGTCGAAGGCACGTGAAAAATTGAAAATACACAAGCAAATACTCAATGCACATGACGGAGATAGATTATACACATAAAACAAAGGTTTTGTAACAAAATGTTAGGAAGTTTCAAAATGGAAAAACGAAGTTCAGCGTCACAAGCACTGACACCTAAACCGACAGAAATTCAAGCAACACAAAATCAGGAAAAGTGAAAAACAAACAAGCAAGATGATGATTTGCATAAAATAAATACGGAACAGAAATACGGCACATAAATGACATAAAGGCACTTAAGCTACAACAGTTTTCAATTCATTAGAGAACAAAGACAAAGAGCTCTGGAATATATCAAGACGATCGGAATATTCATTATATGCACATTGTATTCTGCAGATGGACGAGCATCGTTTACTTAAAGCATCTGTTCTGAAAGTTCGAAATCTTCGGAAAAGTTTGTTCGGCAAGTTGACATTGATAAGTGCAACCAAGTCATCACACAAAATATCACCATGAAGAAGTTTATAAAGAAAGATAATGTCAGCTCTCATTCGTCGACACCAAAGGGAAGGAATACTTGTGAGACAAGACATGCTGCCGTTTGCGTCTTCTTGTACATGACGGAAACGGTGCCTAAAGATAGAAAGGAACTTATTTTGAACCCTTTCGATGCGGTCACTATTGGACTTGCAAGTTCCATTCCAAACAACAGAACCGTATTCGAGAAGAGGTAAGCACAGAGCCGAATACAACTTTAAAAAAGGAAGAGGACTTTTAAACTCTCTAGAATACCTGCAGACAGCACCCAGACATCGAAGAGAGCGTCCGGTAATTTGTGTAACGTGGGAAGAGAAAGTCAGAGAAGAATCAAATAGTACTCCCAAGTCCCGAATTTCGGTCACCCTCGGCAGTGCAGTGCTTGCTATTTTATAGGAGTATTGCAGCTGTTGAGTCTTCCTACTATAGGAAACAACTTCCGTTTTTGAGGGGTTCAAAATTAAGTCGTTTTTGGTGCACCAACGATAGAATGACACGATATCAGCCTGAAGAGAATTACAGTCCTGAACATTACGCACTTCTCTGAAGATTTTCACATCATCAGCATACAACAAAAAAGAAGAATTTTTAATGGCAGAAGTAACATCGTTAATGAAAATGGAAAAAAGAAGGGGGCCCAGAACGGAGCCCTGGGGTACACCACTGGTTGCTTTGTACCTAAATGATGTTTGACCATTAACACTTACATAGCAATATCGCTCCTGGAGATAGCAACGTATAAGACCCACTAAGGAAGCGTGAACATCTAACAGAATGAGCTTGGCAAGCAATAACGAGAGGTTGACTACATCAAAGGCCTTGCTCATGTCACAGTAGACCGCATCAAGCTGGCTTCTACCAATGACTGCTGGGACAGCCTGCTCCATGAAGCATGCGAGGTTTGTGGAAGTTGAGCGACCACGCATGAAGCCATGTTGATTAGGAATGAGGACGTGTTTAAGTGAGAAAGACAAGACCTTATGAAGAGATAACTCGAATATTTTAGAGGCAGAACAAAGAAGCGACACTGGCCTATAGTTCATGGGGTCAGTTTTTGGGCCTGACTTGAAAACAGGGAATACACGACAGATTTTCCATGATCGAGGGAACGTGCCAGACCGGAGACAGTTATTAAATATTGAGGTGAACACAGGAACAAATATATTTGCATACGTTTTTAGAATTGCAGCAGGAATACCATCTGGCCCAGAAGAAAACGAGGGCTTTAGCCGCTTGATGCTGGGCCGCACGATGTTCTCATCCAATTGGAAACAAGCGGAGTAACCGTCCTGGTGACAATAATAATAATAATAATAATAATAATAATAATAATAATAATAATAATCAATCAATCAATCAACCTTTATTTTCGGTGCCCAGGAACAACCCTAAGGTCTTGGTGCTGGCACACCATACACCAAACATTAATAAAAAAAACGTAGAACAGCACGGCACAACACACAAAAGCCTCGATATGACAGAAAAAATAAGTAAAAATAAGTAAAAATACTTACAGAAATTCAGAAAAAAAACAAAAAAAAAACAGTGTTGCAAGCTATGGCCCTAGACCAGCGAAACGTTCAAGGCACTTGAGAAAAGGAAATATACAACAAAATACACAGTGCATATGATAGAGACCGAGTGTACATAAAAAACGAGAGTTCAGATTTCTTAAAAGTTACACTGCAATAAAGTATTAGCGTAAAACGAGCGATGCCTTTGCAATGTCCCATCTTGTCGAGACATACAACAAACATAGCAACATGTTTGACAGAAAAATAGCGAAAAAACAATGGCAGGAGTACAGACATAAATGATCAGACCAACAAATCGCAGAGATAATAAAAATGACGAATGAATCAACCAATTAATTGTTTAATAATCAATCAATTAATTATGTATATTTATTGTGCCCAGGAACAGCCGTGAGGCCTTGGTGCTGGTACACAGATGGATACAGGTGAAAAAAAAGGAAAACCAGCGTATAAAATAACAGAGTAGAAAAAAATAACTTTTAGAATGTATATTACAAAGTATACCGTACAAACCACTAAAAAACGTAGATAGCGTATACACTACATGCAATGAACACAAACAAAACTGACAGGATACAACAGAATTGGTAATTACATCGTGCCGATGAAACAGAACATCTGCACACTACAGATAATCGTGTAACCTTATAACTGCAATCCATAAAATGGAAAATAACAAAAGAGTCATATAAACAGCATACTCTCCATACAGTAAGGCAAGCAGGTAAAAAGAAGTTACTATAACTAGAACAAGATCCATTCAGTATGACGGAGCAAAGAAATGTTCCATATAGTTCCATGTAAGAGAATAAGAGGGAGTATATTAGCGAATGAGAATTTTGGAAGTGTCTGAACTAAACTGATTGAGGGAGCTGTTAAAAATATCTACGTCTGCAGAGTAGAAGTTACACGTGCTCTGCAGCCTGAACAGCGGGCAATGTCGGTTACAGGAGCTGAGAGTACGAAAAGGATGACATTTTCTTGTGGTTTTAATAGGCACTGTTAGCTGGAGCTCCGAAAGCAGTTCCGCACTGCTAATTTGTCCATGTATGAGCTTAAAAAGAAATAAGAGGTCAGCTGTATCGCGCCTAGCCTTTAGCTCAGGCAGCACTTGCAAGTACCGTGGTCCGGAGTCAAGACGGTGATACTCGTGAGGGAAGCGATGTCTAAGTATGGACAGCAGCTCATTCTGCACTTTATCAATGGCCCTGCTGTTAGATTTGCATGTACCATTCCAGACAACCGAGGCATATTCCAGCACGGGACGACAGACAGTGGAGTACAGTTTCAGGAAGGACTTTGCACTACGGAATTCTTAGGCATCCGGCAGACCATGCCCAAGCGGCGGAGAGCTCGCTGTTTGATTAATCGAATGTGCGGTGTAAACGTCAGCTGGTTATCAAAGAGCACACTAAGATCAGTTGTCGTCGAGATTCGAGGCAAATTAACATCATGAACTGAGTAGTGATAAAGCAGGCCGTCTGTTTTACGCGTCTATGACAACACTTTGGTTTTCGCGGCGCTCACTATCAGTTCGTTCTCTTTACACCAGAGTGTAAATGCATCCACGTCTCTTCGCAAATGCCCGCAGTCGCTAAGAGACAAAACTTCCCTAAAAATCTTGATGTCATCAGCATAAAGTAACAAAGAAGAATGCCTTATAGCAGCTGAAACATCATTGACAAATAAAGAAAACAAAAGACGGCCTAGAACAGACCCCTGTGGCACACCACTTGAAACGCAGTAACGATAGGATTGCTGGCCGTTAACATTTACGTAGCAGGTCCGCCCACGCAAGTAACTAATTAGGAGGTCAAGAATCGAATTATCTATGTACAGGAGCGACAGTTTACAAATTAACAATGGGTGACTGACCACATCAAAAGCCTTGCTCAGGTCAAAGTACACAGCCTCAAGCTGCCTCCTATGATGAACTGCTTCGGACGCTCGCTGCATGAAAGAAACGAGGTTAGTGGTTGTGGAACGTCCGGACATAATCCCGTGGTGTTCGGAAATTAGTATGCCCTTAACACTGGAAGTTAAAACATCGTGCAACACAGTCTCAAAAAGCTTAGACGCCGCACACAGAAGCGAAATAGGCCGATAGTTTCTAGCACTATCTTTAGCACCAGTTTTGAAGACAGGGACCAAGCGTGCTAACTTCCAGGCTGCTGGAAAAGTAGCAGATTGAATTGAATTATTAAATATAGCGGTTAGTATGGGAATAATAATCAATCAATCAATCAATCAATCAATCAATCAATCAATCAATGTTTATTAGAGTGCCCAGGAACAGCCGAGGCCTTGGTTCTGGCGCACTGAGGAAGACAATATGCGGCACTAATATACAGCAGAAACTCACAATATAAACAGTCAACAAGAAGAACGAGCGAAGAAAAAAAAAGAGCAGTAAAACCCTAAGGATAATAAAAAGGTATTCCAAACACAATTAGACGATTAAGAAACTCTAATGGTGGATCAATGGCAAAAGTATATGGAACAATGGTCACAGCAGTTGGGTGAAGTAAGCAGACATAAAAACATATTCGCAGATATAGGCGAAAACACAAAGCTTCAATTAAACATGAATGTATGAAACAAAATACAGGAACTGATTTATGAAAAACAGCAACAGAAGATGGAAAGTACCAGACACATCACAATAAATCGGGTGCGATGGAAAGCAAGTAGCATACCGTAATATATGACAAGTCGATGAAGCAGTTACAGCCACAAAGTCACGAATATATTGGACTTACAAACCAGAAACAAGAACTATGAAGACATTTCATACATAAAAACCATATAAAAAATTAAAAAAAAAGTGCCGAAGAGAAGAGTAATTATTGTATCACAGCTAACAACCCAGTCAAAAACTCCCGAAGGGGACGTTGAAATATATCAAGTTTCCCAGAGTGACAGTTATAGAGACGCTGCACTCTTTGGAGGGGGGAATGGGTGTTGAGTGCTGTAGCATTATGGAAAGGGGAGGTAAACCTTGTTGTTTTTTGCGAAACACGAAGGCTGACTTGTGCAAGTAGTTCCTGGCATGTGGTAATACCATGAAGCAGTTTATATAGAAAAAGAAGATCTAGGCGGGTTCGCCGACAACTCAGAGAGACAGGCAATGGGAATCTGGATACTGCTAAGGCAGTCTCGGGAGGCCCAGAGGAAAAACGATGCCTGTATATTGATAGAAATTTGGTCTGAACACGCTCTATACGTTTGCTGTTAGAATGACAGGTTCCATTCCATACGACAGAGGCATATTCTAGTTGAGGAATACAAAGTGTTTTGAATAGTTTCAGGAATGAATTAGGGGACCGAAAGTCCCGTGAAAATCTGCATACAGCACCAAGAGAGCGAAGAGCCCGCCGAGTAAGTTGATCGACATGGGGCGAGAAAGTTAAGGCGCTGTCAAAGAGCACTCCAAGGTCTCTGATACCATCAACTCTAGACAGGGGGCCGCCGTCAATGGTGTAAGGAAAGTAAAGGATGTTTGTTTTTCGGCTATAAGAGATGACCTTTGTTTTCTTTGGATTAAGAGTTAATCTATTCTTTGAACACCATTTAGAGAACAAGGACACATCTTTGTTTAGGGAAACACAGTCCTCAGCAGACTTAATACGTTTGAATATTTTGATGTCATCAGCATAGATTAGGAACGAAGACTTCTTGATTGCAGCTGACACATCGTTTATAAAAAAAGAAAACAACAGAGGGCCCAACACAGAGCCTTGGGGCACACCACTTGTTGCCCTGTACATAGCGGACTTCCTGCCGTTAACACTCACATAACAAAACCGATTGTGTAGGTAACTCCACAACAATGCCACGAGTGGTGCATCAACGCCAGACAGTAAAAGCTTATTAAGTAACAATGAGTGGCAGACAACATCGAATGCCTTGCTCAGGTCACAGTATACAACGTCCAACTGGCCCCTCTCTGAAACTGCTGCGGAGGCCTGCTCCATTAAGCAGGCGAGGTTTGTTGTTGTCGACTTTCCCGATATAAAACCATGCTGGTTAGGTATAAGGACGTTTTGTACAGAACTTGATAAGACTTTGTGAAGCGCTGTCTCAAACAGCTTGGAGCAGGCACAAAGGAGAGCAACAGCCCTATAATTTGTTGCGTCAGACGTCGGGCCTGTCTTTAAAATTGGACGCACTCGAGAGATTTTCCACGTGCGGGGGAAGACGTTTGTTTTTAGACAATTATTGAATATAGAAGTTAGAACAGGTACAAAAATACTGCCATAGGTTTTAACAATGGCTGGAGGGATTCCGTCAGGGCCACAGGACAAAGATGGTTTCATGCGCTTTAGGCTCTCAAGAACCAGCTTTTCGTCTAATAGTATAAGGCTAGGGCCTTGTACATGGTTTAACAAAACGTTCATTACTGTCTCATCGCGCTGGCCATATGTAGCGCTAAATTGCTGCGCAAAATAGTTGGCGACGTCATGAACCAGTTCCAAAGAGGGATTAACCAGGCTGATGCGATCACAAGAGTTGTTTTGACGAGACCGGATATACTTCCAAAATTTTGCAGGCTGGGAATTCATGCTGCTCTGGGAATTCAATAATAATAATCAATCAATCAATCAATCAATCAATCAATCAATCAATGTTTATTATAGTGCCCAGGAACAGCGGAGGCCTTCGTGCTGGAGCACTCAGAGGGGAAAATGCAGCACTGTAGTACATCAACAATTTGCTAATAAACACTCAGTGAGCAAAAAAAAAAAAGAGAGAGAGAAAAGAAGACAGAAAGACTTACAAAAAACGGCAAAGAAGATTAGTAATAAAATAGTGCAATCCAACCGACTTTACACAATCAAGTCATGCTGGCGCACAGAAAAGGTATAAGACAGCAATGAAATGCATCAACAGCTGGCAAAAGAACAGTGAGCGAGCAAAAAATATGAAGAAGCTACAACTTCAAAGAAGAATAAAAATGCCACAGTGTAATTTTAGGCACCATTACACAATCAATAGAAACTGTAATGTCTGGTCAATTGCAAGAAGACATCTTACAATAAGCGTAACTATACGTGAGTGAAAAGATAATAATAATAATAATAATAATAATAATAATAATAATAATAATAATAATAATAATAATAACAATAATAATAACAATAATCAATCAATCAATCAATGTTTATTATAGTGCCCAGGAACAGCGGAAGCCTTCATGCTGGAGCACTCAGAGGGGAAAATGCAGCACTGTAGTACATCAACAATTTGCTAATAAACACTCAGTGAGCAAAAAAAAACTACAAAACGGCAAAGAAGATTAGAAATAAAATAGTGCAATCCAACCGACTTTACACAATTAATTCGTGCTGGCGCACAGAAAAGGTATAAGACACCAATGAAATACATCAACAGCTGGCAAATGAACAGTGAGTGAGCAAAAAATAAGAAGAAACTACAACAACTTCAAAGAAGAATAAAAATACCATAGTGTAATTTTAGCCAACATTACACAATCAATAGAAACTGTATTGTCTGGTCAATTGCAAGAAGACATCTTACAATAAGCGTAACTATACGGAAGGGAGATCCGGGAAGCGTAAATTTTCAGTTTCAAATGGATGCATGAAGTGAATATGGCAACTTTTAATGATAAAAACGGCAGAAAAAGAAAAATTCTACGATAATTACAGTCGCAGTATCAGCACAATACACGAATAACCAGGAACAAGAACAAGCTCGGTGAAGTCAATGCACACGTCAGGACGATAAGAAGAAAAAAAGCACTGCCAAGATGAACCTACTGTGTCAGAGCTAACAACCCGGCCAAAAACTCCCGAAGAGGACGCTGAAAGATATCGAGCTTCTCGGAGTGAACATTATGCAGATGCTGCATCCTTTGAAGAGGAGAACGTGTGCTGAGAGCTCCAGCTGCTTTAAAAGGGTGGGCGAGCCTTGTAGCTTTTTGTGGAACGCGAAAACTGATTGATTCAAGTAGTTCCGGGCATAAAATAATACCATGAAGCAATTTGTACATGAAAAGAAGGTCTGAGTGGGTCCGCCGGGCACTTAGAGAAACAGTCATAGGGATAGGCTCCGAAGGAAAACGATGCCTAAATATTGATGAAAATTTGGTCTGTACACGCTTTATACGTTGACAGTTGGAACTACAGGTTCCATTCCTAACGACAGAAGCATATTCTAGTTGCGGAATACAAAGCGTTCTGAATATATTTAGGAATGAATAAGGAAACCGGAATTCTCGTGAAAACCTGCATACAGCCCCAAGAGAGCGGAGCGCCCGCCTAGTAAGTTGAGTGACATGAGGTGAGAAAGTTAAGGCACTGTCGAAAAGAACGCCGAGGTCTCTGATCTCTTCAACTCTAGACAAGTAACCGCGTTAATACTGTAGCAAAATAAAGTGCGGTTTGTTTTTCTGCTGTAAGACATGACTTTTGTTTTTGTAGAGTTAAGATTTAATCTATTGTCTGAGCAACACTTACAAAATGAGGATATATCTTGCTCCAGGGCAATGCAGTCATTAATGGACTCAATCCGTCTGAATATTTTAATGTCGTCAGCGTAAAGAAGGAAAGAAGACATCGTAATTGCGGCTGACACATCATTAACAAAAATGGAGAACAAGAGAGGCCCCAACACGGAACCTTGAGGCACACCGCTTGTTGATCTGTACAGAGCAGACGTCTGCCCGTTAACGCTAACGAAACTGAACCGATTATCTAGATAACTACCCAACAATGCCACGAGTGGTGTATAAATTCCTACTTGTAAAAGCTTTTTAAGTAACAACGTGTGGCAGACAACGTCAAATGCTTTGCTCAGATCACAGTAGACAACGTCGAGCTGGCCCCTATCAGAAATGGCTCCCGAGGCCTGCTCCATGAAGCAGGAGAGATTAGTTGTTGTCGACCTTCCTGATATAAAGCCGTGCTGTTTACTTACAAGGAGATTCTGTACAGAACTTGACAGTAATTTGTACAGCGCTGTCTCAAACAGCTTGGAACAAGCACAAAGGAGAGAAACTGCTCTGTAGTTTGTTGCATCCGAGTTGGAGCCTGACTTGAAAATAGGACGCACTCGAGAAATTTTCCACGCGAGAGGGCACCCGTTTGTTTTTAGACACTGGTTAAATATCCCAGTCAAAACAGGTACAAAAATGCTGCCGTATGTTTTGAGAATAGCTGGAGGTATTCCGTCAGCTCCACACGACAATGACGGTTTCATGCGCTTTAGGCTCTTCAAAACCAACTGCTCGTCCAAAAGCACTAAGCTAGTGCCTTGTACGCGATTTAACAATATGTTCATTTCAGAGACGTCACGCTGGCCGCATGTGGCACTGAAGTGCTGAGCAAAGTGGTTGGCGACATTATGAACTTCTTCCCCAGAGGAATCTACAAGATTGATAAGATCATATGAGTTGTTCTTGCGGGACCGGATGTATCTCCAAAATGTTCCAGGCTGAGAATTCGCACTACTCTCTACAGAATCGAGATAGGAGCGCTGGTCCCGCTCATAAAGGTTTTTACATAATTTACGGTAAGAGCGGAAGTTCTGTTTCCACTCGTCAGTCCCGGTTTTCTTATACTTTCTGTGGAAGCGGTCTTTTAATTTAAGGGTCGTACGAAGTTCTTTCGAAAACCAATGGGGGTGCTTGGAGTGGTTTGGTTTATACTTGGGAATAAATTGGTCCATACCGCTTTTGAAAATTTCGGTGAACCGTTCGACCTGTGCATTGCAATCAGGGAGTTCTTGAATTTCAGACCAATCAAACGAAGAAAAAAAGCTATACAAGCCAATGTAATCCCCACGTGCATAACAGAAGGGAGAGAGTTCATTACACTTTAGTGAGGCACCACAAGCCGAATCGATACGGGAGCAGAAACTGAAAATGGAGGATGAAGCTTGTCGGGTTTGACAAGAGAGATATCCGCCATTGATACTCGCGCGTTCTGAATGTTTGAAAAGCAGAGGTCTAAGATATTTTCGGAGCAGTTTTTGATGTTATTCAGTTGTGCCATGGATGTGAAATCTAGGAAGTTTAAAATAATGCGAGATTTCTGCTGTACGTAATAATTGTAATGCTGGTTAGTTAGACTGTCCCATTGTACACCAGGTGCATTGAAATCCCCCAGAATGGTTTAATGGTGATTTGGGTGTGAAGCGCAAACTTCTTCTACAGAAGTAAGGAGCTCATAATAATAATAGTAATCAATCAATCAATCAATCAATCAATCAATCAATGTTTATTATAGTGCCCAGGAACAGCGGAGGCCTTCGTGCTGGAGCACTCAGAGGGGAAAATGCAGCACTGTAGTACATCAACAATTTGCTAATAAACACTCAGTGAGCAAAAAAAAAAGAAAGAAAGAAAGACCTACAAAAAACGGCAAAGAAGATTAGAAATAAAATAGTGCAATCCAACCGACTTCACACAATCAATTCGTGCTGGCGCACAGAAAAGGTATAAGACAGCAATGAAATGCATCAACAGCTGGCAAATGAACAGTGAATAATAATAATAATAATAATAATAATAATAATAATAATAATAATAATAATAATAATAATAATCAATCAATCAATCAACCTTTATTTTCGGTGCCCAGGAACAACCCTAGGGTCTTGGTACTGGTACACCATATACAAATCGTACATAAAACAAACTAAAATCAAGACAACACAACACACAAAACTGTATGCATGAAAGAAACAATAAAGTAAAGATAGTTACAGTAATCTCAGAAAGCAAAACAGCAAAAAAAAAAAAAGAAAAGAAACAGGAGACCTAGCGTTGCAAGCCATGACACTCGGATAGCGAAATGTTCAAGGCACGTGAAAAACAGGAAATACTCACTGAACATGACAGCGATAAGTTATCCGCATAACACGGAGGTTTTATAACAAAATGTTCGGAAGTTTCAACTTTGAAAGAAGTTCAGCATTACAAGCACTGGCACTCAAACCTACAGAAATTCAAGCAAATAATAATAATAATAATAATAATAATAATAATAATAATAATAATAATAATAATCAATCAATCAATCAATCAATCAATCATGTTTATTTACGTGCCCAGGAACAGCCATAGGCCTGAGTGCTGGCGCACGGGTAGTTACATGAAAACAAAATACAAGAAACATATAGCAAGAAACAAACAAGCGACAAGACACACACAAATTGAAGTAGTGAAAATGACAGAAATAAAGCACAGGCGGAGCCTGGGTACAGGTAAAAAAATAAAAAAAGAAGATGCCTATGTTGCTCTGCCCGTCGTAAAGGCCGCACGACAGGCAGAGCAACAAAGTTTGACAGTAATACAACAAAAACAACGGCAAGAGTGTAGAGACAAATTAAAAAACGAACAAATGACAGTAAACAGTTTCAAACATAGGCAACTATCAGTTGGATAGACACAACCGCAGAGAAATCAAATTCCAGAAAAAAAAGAACGACAGACATATCATAGGTGTTTAACATACTGTATTCAACAGCGTTGTACGGTAAACTGTAAAGGATTTCTGAAAGATGTCAAGGCGTCCAAAGAAGCGGTTGTAACAATTCTGTATTCTTCGCACAGGAGAATGATTGGAGTTGCGCGCAGCGGTCAATAATAATAATAATAATAATAATAATAATAATAATAATAATAATAATAATAATAATAATAATAATAATAATAATCAATCAATCAATCAATCAATCATGTTTATTTACGTGCCCAGGAACAGCCAGAGGCCTGAGTGCTGGCGCACGGGTAGTTTCATGAAAACAAAATACAAGAAACATATAGCAAGAAACAAACAAGCGACAAGACACACAAATTGAAGTAGTGAAAATGACAAATACAGCACAGGCGGAGCCTGGGTACAGGTAAAAAATAAAAAAAAGAAGATGCCTATGTTGCTCTGCCTGTCGTAAAGGCCACACGACAGGCAGAGCAACAAAGTTTGACAGTAATACAACAAAAACAACGGAGTGTAGAGACAAATGATAATATGAACAAATGACAATAAAGTTTCAAAAATAGGCAACTATCAGTTGGATAGACACAACCGCAGAGAAACCAAATTCCAGAAAAAAAAATAGCGACAGACATATCATAGGTGTTTAACATACTGTATTCAACAGCGCTGTACGGTAAATTGTAAAGGATTTCTGAAAGATGTCAAGGCGTTCAAAGAAGCGGTTGTAATAATAATAATAATAATAATAATCAATCAATCAATCAATCATGTTTATTTACGTGCCCAGGAACAGCCAGAGGCCTGAGTGCTGGCGCACGGGTAGTTACATGAAAACAAAATACAAGAAACATATAGCAAGAAACAAACAAGCGACAAGACACACACAAATTGAAGTAGTGAAAATGACAGAAATAAAGCACAGGCGGAGCCTGGGTACAGGTAAAAAATAAAAAAAGAAGATGCCTATGTTGCTCTGCCCGTCGTAAAGGCCACACGACAGGCAGAGCAACAAAGTTTGACAGTAATACAACAAAAACAACGGCAAGAGTGTAGAGACAAATGAAAAAACGAACAAATGACAGTAAACAGTTTCAAAAATAGGCAACTATCAGTTGGATAGACACAACCGCAGAGAAATCAAATTCCAGAAAAAAAAGAACGACAGACATATCATAGGTGTTTAACATACTGTATTCAACAGCCTTGTACGGTAAACTGTAAAGGATTTCTGAAAGATGTCAAGGCGTTCAAAGAAGCGGTTGTAACAATTCTGTATTCTGCGCACAGGAGAATGATTGGAGTTGCGCGCAGCGGTCAAGAACGGGCGATGCGACCTGGTGGGCCTTTGTGGTACACTAAACTCTAAACAGTTAAGCAGGTCTGCGCAAGAAAGGTCACCATGAACAATTTTGTGAAGAAATGTAAGGTCTGCACGCATACGTGTGCAGTTCAAGGAAGGGATGGAAGGGACTATGGATAAGTCAGAATCAGGATGAAAACTGTGATTGTGATGACGGTGCTTAAATATGGATAAAAACTTCTTCTGCACACGTTCTATTAATTCACTACTAGATTTGGAGATGCCGTTCCAGGCAACAGAAGCATATTCTAACTGTGGTATACATATTGCATTGTATAGCATTAGAAATGGATCTGGAGAAGAGAATTCCTTTGTAATCCGACACACATTTCCAAGGCTCCGGAGTGCTCGCCGGGTGATGAGCCTAATATGAGGAGAAAAAGAGAGGGTACTGTCGAAAAGCACCCCTAGGTCCCTAATCTCCTCAACCCTTTGCAGAGGAGCTCCCTCAATACTGTAGGAAAACAGCAGACGGTGGGTTTTCCGGCTGTAGGTGACAACCTTTGTTTTAGAGGGGTTTAAAATTAGGCAGTTTTTCCTGCACCAGACCGATAATTCCGACACATCCCTCTGCAAGGCACAACAGTCCTGAACACCGCTAATGTGCCTAAATAGTTTGACATCATCAGCATAGAGAAGAAAAGAAGAGTTTGTTAACACTGTTGAAACATCATTGATAAAGACAGAAAACAATAATGGACCCAGCACGGAACCCTGGGGTACACCACTTGTTGCAGGGTAAACACTAGACTTTTTGTAGTTAACATCTACATAAAAGGACCGGTCAAAGAGATAGTTGGACAACAAGGCAACAAGGCTTGCGTCTACACCGGACTTAGCAAGCTTGTTAATTAATAACTGATGGTAATCAATCAATCAATCAATCAATCAATCAATCATTTATTTGCGTGCCCAGGAACAGCCGGGGTCGGCCTTTGTGCTGGCGCACGGAAACAGAAACACACGAAACATAATGTACACATCTCTCAAATACAAAATAAAATACAAAATACAAAAAAAAACGAAAGGATAGCTTATGTTGAAGTTACGGAATGAAAGTCATTTGAGTGCATGAACTCAAGGATAAAAGACAAATGCAGAATAACAAAAGTTGGCAGTTACGCCAATACAAACTCACAGACATGTTTGCGAAACAGAGTAGGGCAATCATTAAATATATCAAGGTAATCCGAGTACCGATTGTACGTGCATTGCAGTCGGCACACAGGGCACAAGACACGCAGACAATTGGGGTTGCAAAAGGTATCATGTTTCCTGGTCCACTTTAGCGGCACATAAAGACGAACATGCTGTAGCAGCTCACCACAAGACACTATGCCGTGCATAATTTTAAAGAGGAAGAGAACATCAGCCTTGTTCCGCCTGGAAGTTAAGCATGATAGCGTCAATGAAGAGGGCGATCCAGGGTTATAATTACTACTATCGCCAAAGCGATGGTTGAAGATAGATATAAACTTATTTTGGACCCTTTCTACAAGCTTACGGTTTGTTTTGCTCAATAATAATAATAATAATAATAATAATAATAATAATAATAATAATAAGCCTGCTCAGGTGCACTGCAGGGCGAAGGCCTCTCCAATTTACCTCCAACCGCTCCTGTCCTGCGCTGCTCCAGTGCACAGTTTACTCCCGCAGTTCCGTATTTCATCCCTCCATCGTGTTATTGGCCTTCCCATAGAGTTAGCACCAGAGTCCTTCAATGCTTTTGAGGGACTCTGGTGCTAGGGCTGGAAGTGGAAAGGGCGGGGGCGTGCATGCGTGGCTATATACGCTTCAGGTCTGGCGGGAGGTTTAAACTTGGACGTCAAACAGCACATCTGGCGTCCTTCTTGCTCGAGCGCAGTGGTTTGGCGCGTCACACAGACAGCAATATGCCTACCACGCGGGATGGGAACGCACAGCCCTATGTTTCTGCGCTAGAGTAATGCTCGACTCCTTCCAAGTTTCCTTCAGCTAATTTGCTTGGAAGTATGCTCAATGGCAAATTACAAAGGAACATGTTTTGATTCGTGCACTCCGCGGACTGCCTCCAGCTTTGCAGGTCTTCCTTGTCGGGTAATTGTGAAAATTTTGTTTTCTACCGTATTTACTTGCGTAATAATCGCACTTTTTTTCCAAAAAATTTGATGCAAATTTAGGGGTGCGTTCATTACGCGGGGTAAATTTTTCGCAAAAAACTTTTGAGCACAGAAAAGTCCAGCAACTTGCGGGTCAACGTTTTCACGGTAGGTCTCATGGACATAAAATAATAAATAAAAACATAATAAAAATCCGCCCACTGCCGCCAGACGCTTTGAAAAGTGACGCAAAATGCGGTGTTTTCATGAATTACGGAACGCACCAGAACGAGTTTGCTGCGAGGTGGCAACAGGGCGACCAATAAGTGGCTGCCGCTGTCACAGTGCGGGACATCAAAACAGACATGGGGGTCGACGCAGCAAACTGAGCGCATTTTTTATTTGTCTTGTGAGTATAGTATGTGAATTTAGTGAGAGTTTCTTCCTCATCAATATTGAACGCATGTTGCCGATATCGCTAATATCAGCAAGTCTGCGGCAATAAAATAGCCATGTCCGCCTTGAAAGGGAAGGAAACAGAGGTAAGCACGATCTTCATCAGCTAGACTTGGCGCACATACCACATACTGCTGCGGCAAGTTCAGGGTGCGTTCATTGCGCGACTGCGATCATTATGCGAGTAAATACGGTATGTCTTGTATGTTTTTGAAAATTCTGTCCGACAAATTATCTCCATTTACGCTATCATAGCGAGAAAAGGTGAAACTTCAGCCAAATCTTCATTTTTGTGGAAATGCAGGGCGTTACACTGTCCTGGCTGTGGAGGCACTCGCCAAAGAACGCTATGCATTAAGAATTTTTTGAATATGCATTTGAATATGCATATGAATATGCATTTTGAATATGCATTAGGAATATGCATTTTTTCGCCGTTTCCTCTGTAGCCAGACTGGCAGGCAGGAACGCAGTAACAACATGTCCCTTCACACGAAATTTTTCGCCACTCACAAAATGTTAAGTTCGTTTCAGTGGCCCACGACACGTAAAGCGAAAGCGGACCGCTGCTAACGCGGCGAGCGTCCGTACCCTGCCGAACGCCCTCCGACCACTTCCCCGGCTGCCCTCCGATTAAAACCAGCGCTGCGGCGCGGCCTCCCTTGGCAGCGCGCGAAGCTCTCCCATAGCGTGACGGCGGAGTTTCATGAATAGAAAAGCATTGAAGGACTGCTCTCACCTTAAAGATGGCATAGTAAGGGGTGCGGCCCGGTGCGCACACGCATATGCCCCTTGTGCTCACACTCGAGCAGGCGCGAAAGCGGGCTTTACTGTTATAATATCCCATCTGCGGTGGTGCACCCTTCACAGGCGGCGCCGTTTTTTTAGGTATTTTTTTTGCTACCGCACCTGCCCAAGCTCAAGCTTCAATGGCTCCGCTGTTTAAAACAACGTTCGGTTGCATTGTGTTCGGTTCGGTTGCAACGTTCGGTTGCATTGTGTTCGGTTGCAACGTTCGGTTGCATGTGACCAGGAATAGAAGAAGCAGAAACTAGTCTGCTGAAAAAAATATATAAAAGGGCCATAAGAAACAGCACTTTCACACTATCTAGGACATTGAATATAACACTTAAACTGACAGACAACCCATTTTTGTCGAGTATATATTCTCTACCCCAATTGAAAGGGCATCACTTAAAGCACCTTAACGATAAGCGGTTTTGCTGATAATGCCTTAGGACTTTCTAAATCGAATTTTTTAGATCTACGAGCCGTATGTGTCCTCACAAAAATAATGCTGGCAACCATGACATACAGTAGCGCGGCAACACACTTTTGTCTGTATGCGAAATGAAAAATGATATTTAAAAACTTGCCCCGAGCTAAAAAAAAAACGTGAATCGCAGGCTTTGTTATTCCTTTGTGTATTTTAAATGCGGATCATTTCTTAGGCTCGCGATGTCACTCGTCGATGTTGTCGGCGCCGTCCACACGCTCACTGCGCATGCGCGTCGCGTCGAGGCGCAGGTGCGCGTTCTCCCCCGTACCCTCCTCTCTCTCAACAACAGGTGCGGCGGTGCGGGAGGAGCGCGTGTACCCCGTGCGCTCCGTCGCTCTCAACAACAGCTGCGGCGGTGCGGGGGGAGCGCGTCTGTGCGCGCATGCGTCCTAGCTACCCGTGCGCTGCGTCGCGCTCAACAGTAACGGCGGTAGGGCGTGTACACGTGATAACGGCGTGGTGTGTGCGTGGAAAGTTCGCGCGCTTGTGTACGGAAGTGTGCGCATGCGCGTCTTTCCCTCGTACTCCTCTCCCTCGAATGCGGGCGGTGTGTATATAAGCGGCGGAGCGCGCGTTCGGAATTCAGTCAAGGGCGTCTTTGCTTGGCTTTCGCTTGACTTGACGCTTTGCTTGACGGCACCAAGCAATAAAGACAGACTTTAACTTTACACTCCTTGCCTTCGCTTCCCCTTCATTCAATAAATAAGAATAATAAACACGAAATAACAATTAAACATTCCCAAACCATACCCAATTACGCAACATTCACGCGATACCCCCACCACTCTGCGACGCATTTACTCGAGTTCCCCTCGTGGGAAGATACGGGCGGGTTTTTTTTTTTAATTCACCTGCTCATTTTGCCCGAAGGCGCCATCGTTGGGGTGGATGATAGGTAGAATTTGGCTTCACGTTGTGTAAGTCGGAAGTTCGATTCTCCCCGGGCGCGTCCTTTTTTTTAAGCTGCCGTTGACGTAATTGGAAACTTAACACGAATATTTTGGCAGAAAAAAACGCCCCTGAGTCAGGCATAATCGTCAAAGCTCCTTCGCTGGGTCTGTTTACTGACCGCTGCGGTTGATTCTGGGCATGGAGGCTCAGTTAGCCACACTGAGAGCAACCCAGCGGCGGCGGGCGGCGTGTCTTAAAAATTTTCAAAATAATGTTTAAAAATACATATACAATTTAAACTTATACACATACTTGTGTTGAAAGGTTTTCAATTGGTGAATAAACGTTTCAGCAGTTACACTAGCTGCTAGGTTTGCAGGTCACATGACCGGGACACATATTGTGTCAAGTTTCGACACTACGAACCGCCACTCTTCCAATTTCAGAGAGTTTGCTGCCAAATTAAAATTTTCCGCCGATTTGTTTATAAACTGCTTGTGGTTATCGGTCTATATAAAACGCTGGATTTCATATGAGCTAGAGAACATATACGCGACAAAAATCGGTTGTCCGTCCCTTTAATATGCCGTACACAAAAAGTTGCAGCCAAAGGCTGCAATGGAAAGTGTGCTTTTCAGCAGCTTTGCATTCAAGCAAATTTGTCCTGGTCTGGTCCAGGGTTCCATCCGAGAAATATGGCCAATCTGGTGTTTAGAAGCCATCCAGTTCACGTTACATACGAAGCCAATGACCAGGCTATTCATTTCCTAGCACAAGCTAGATTTTTTTCTTAAAATTAAGCAGGATGGCTGGATATTACAGGGAGTAGTTTTTCTTTGCTGGGCAGGACTGCACAAATTTCTTCAGTCATTTACCATCCAAAGTTCCATCGAATGGAATGGGCTTCCATAATTCGTCATTTCCACACAAATCTGGCAGACTTTAAAGCTGCCACTGAACCATTCCTTCTAGCTCAATTATTTTTTCATTTCTTCCAATTATATACTTCTATTATTTACTTTCTATGTGGTTTCTGCGAACTTTTGTACTTGTAGGTTGTACTTAGGCCTCCTGTAACATATTGTACTTCCCGGCCCTTAATGTAGAGGGCGGTGAAAAATACTTCAGGTAGAATTGCCTGTAAAGCTAGGTTCGTCATTGGATCATTGCAGGCGCTTTTACCAGAGATATTGCTTTCAATGTTCTTAGCATTGGTGGGTAGCTTCTCGCATTTTTTGATCAGTGGGTATTTGTTCTTGTGTAGTGGGGGTCAATTGGACCTTCAAACCAGAGAGTGGAGGAAGGGGACAGTGGGTGACGTAAATTCAGATCGCCACACAAATCTTTCTTCACTTAAAGTGTGATAATCGCATAACGTCAAAAGTATTCGGCGATTGGTTTTCTATTTCAGCATTGCCTCTGATTTCAGTTTCTGTCATACTGTAGACACTTGAAAAGATTTTTGGTACTTGGGAATCCTGCAGTGTTTTATACTGTGTAGCAGTGTATACACATGAATGATGTTTTTCATAGGTTTCTAAGCCACGATTTCCAACTATTTGGAGTGCACGTTAAAGACAGCTACCCATGTAAAGCAAGTGAAAGAGAATGGTGGCTGGTTCATAACTTCCAAAGCTTTCCAGTTCGACGCAACAGTGGTACTGGTTGTGGTCTTCTAGACCAATGGCTTACATATACAGTCATACAAAGGCATTCAAGGGGTCTGCGGAGCCATCTTGGCAAAGGGGACACCCGGCTCCTCACACTCCTGGCGCAGCAGCCTTTTGTTTCCTCTACCTTGTCAAACATGACGTTGATGAAAAAGTTGTCATCACAACTTATATGCCGTCGCCAGACTCCTTTGCAGGTTCAGCCTTTTGTGCACTGGAGGGAACGACATATAACATGTTATAGAGCATAGACAACAAGTGCTATTATAAACAACACAGATTATGTGATTCGCACAAAAGAATCGCGTTCCATGCAGCTACACTCGCTTTTCTTCTTGTCACTGGCTTGAGACAAATACAGTTCATTAGTATTGAAGTGTTCGCAACAAAGTTGCTTTTACAATCTGCTAGACAGCACAATAACCAATACATTTTGAACGTAAAATGCACTGCTCAGAATGACCAAACGAAACCGACGTGTTTTCAGGCATTGGCTACAACCACACATATTGCAAATGAGCAGGTCCGAGATAGCTAGCCAGCCCACAGTTTGTGGTCTAAGAAGCAACCATTTAGGTACCAGCCTGCTTGGCGCTAGTAGACGTGTATGCAAAAAGGTAGGAGCGGGAAAATAACTGCCAGGTACTACGAGGCAATTCTAGCAGCATGCTTGACCAACCACCCTCTGTACATCACCATTTCCGGTGAACCCCTGTGCATGCATGCGCGACGTCATTTACGCCCAAAAAGCCTCATTCCGGAGTGTCAGGCCACATTGTTTACCCGTGTGAATGTGCTGTGCATCTGAGATAAGAGAAACAATTTTTCGTTCTGCCTATTAACTACACCGTGTGGACAATTTCCCATATTTACTGCTTTTATAGCCCGGTCACCATACTTACCTAAATATTACTAGTAAATCATGCGACCAACTTATCAGCGCTGGCTTCAATATGCAAGCAAATAGAAAGAGTACAATACTTAGGGTGCCCTTACGTTTTTGGCAAACATGTGTCACAGGGCATTTAAAGGACTAAACTTCAAGCGGCTTGGTTAACAATGAGAACACAAAATGATGCACTTATGCCATATGTTTACCACAGATCATATGGCCTAACAATGCATCACGGCCCTGCCATGTAAATGTGGTTTTTGCTACCACAAATAAATTCCCTCGTGTATGTGCAGGAGTTACCAAGAAATCAGAGCCTGGTGTGAAAAAGGGTCTCTGATTAAACGTATTGCTAAGTATGGTGCCACGCTTCATGGGAGTTCTTTACCAGTTTCATATCTTCTGGCCGTGTTTCCAATATCCAAAGGAGCTGCGGGGTGGACGTCGACATGCTACGCACAAAAAGCACTCTCCGCTCATTTCAATGTCTATATGCACCCCGATTGTTGCAAAACACAGCACTTCAATACTGAACAATTCGCACAGGGCACGCATACTTGTAATGTGGTAGCATGTACAAAATAAACACAACTGCATTGGCTCTTTTATTGTTTTTCTAACAGATATGGAAAATAAATTTCGTAAGAACATTCTGATAAGAATATTGGTCTCCAGCAGCAAAAAAACGGATACTGTGGATGCGTTTTTGTGCCTTTGCTTTGTTCTTCATGAATACAGCTCATAGTAAGCATAGCCCCGGATTATTACGTGTTCTGTATGTTTCGTCTTTTTCTATGTTCTCTTCTGCACCACTGTAGTGCACGGAAGCTGGGCTGTAGAGATGACTCAAAGGATTACAATGCAGAAGGATGGTAAGCTGAGCCAATTGGCACGGTAACATCTTGGCGACGATGCAAAAAAGACGGGAACGAAGAAAGTGAACAAAACAAGCGCTGAATCACCAGTTGTGATAAACCAATAAACCAGTTACGTGTCGACGCTTGTTTTGTGCACTTTTTTGTCCCATCTTTTTTGCATCGTTTCCAATATGACTGCCCATGCACTGTGACAGACAACGCTCTGTATCACCACATTTGACAAAAACGAAAGTTCGCCAGAACTCCTGATTAGGAAACTGCCAAAGTGTGTATAGCATTCACAGCGAATCGTCTTTGTCTCGCTTTTTTCCAAGCGGCCCAGTGGAGTTGATCGTAAGTTTGTGGTTTAAGCTTGCCGAAACGCAGTTGTCTCGTGTTTGGTGCCGGTGATGCAAGCGTGAGGCCGAATTTTTATTTTTTGTTTTCGTTTTGCTTCTGCATTCCCCCTCTTCAACACCGTTTTTTAAACCCAGGCAGCAAATTTTCGTTTTATTTACGTGGCGTCGTGCCGCCCGCGACAGTCTGCTTTTCGTTATGTTCTGATTCAAATTTTCGATGCCAATTTTAAAGGGGCCCTGAAAGGCGTTTTGAGCACACTAAATGAACTAGCGCAATCGTTAGATTGGGTCGTCAACGTCATCTGTGCCAAGTATTACTCTTTTACGCGCAGCGGAAAGCTCACACTTTTGTTGCAAAGTTTGTCGCTTTTTTCTCACCCTTTCCTTCGTGTTTTTGGACGCCGCCATCTTCACATGTCTACATCATCGATTCCCAGATGTTCGTCATGAGCTAGACATCCTGCTATTGGGCGGCTTTTTCACGCACTTCCGGCAAAGAGATGAGTCGTCTGCTTAGCGTCGGCTCGCCGGCTGATCTGCCGGCGGAGTGCCGGAGTGCTTGGACATTTTACGACAAACGAAACAAGTGTAAACAAACGTTTAACCGTTTGTATTAAATGCAGCACGGCCATAACACGACATGGATATTCCCTTACCTGAGTACGTTCCGTAAAGAAAGCGTTGAAGCCCCGTGGCACTTCTTTCGTGCAATCGCAGAGAACGCCCTGAGCCGAATGCCCGGGTTTGACGCATACATTTTATTCTACATCAAAACAATCCAGAGATGGGTTTCGAACGAACACAACGTCATAACATGCGTTGCAAGTCTGAACCGCGATTGAAAGACGATGGGTTGCCTCCTCCTGCCCGTCGTAACTTCGGCACTCACCTCGCGCGCGGTTTGCGGGGACGAACAGCAAGTCACTTAACTCCGGCGCACAAGCCGAGATGGCTTTTAGCCACGCACACTGCACATACCCCATGCGAAGTTGAGTCGTACGTCGCTCGAGAAAGATAACCCAGACCATGGGAAGCACTATCCACCCGCAGAAGCACAACGTCGCATTGCATCGCGAAACAAAGACGTCCACAACACACACACACCATCGCCTCCTGTAATGTCAAACGCATCTCGCACTTCCCAATGGGAGTGGGTGGTACGCCTGCAGTGCCCACATGTCGCGAGGTGGGGCCCCGAGCTGAACCGGGAACACGCAACTGTAACTGAGTTCTACAGTGGTTTGTGCCTTGTTGTCAAGGCAACCGATGTTTGAGATTCTCAATGAAGTGGCGCTCGCTCCAGCGCTAGAAAGCTCAGAGCCGCGGTGGAGCATGCTTTGCCAACGTTGCCGCTCTCCACCACGCGTCGCCCCAAGCTGAACTGGTCACATGATTGAAGGGTTTTGTGCACGGGTTCTGTATCGATTTAAAATGTCTTTTTCACATGCCGCCGGCAGGAATTACGACCGCCGCAAAATAAGACCCGGCACCAGCGGGGCCACATCTGATATGGCACTTTTTGGATAAACAGTGTCGGTGCATCAAAGGGAACGAGCGCACGATCTTCCCCGTACGGCTGCGAGTTCGCCGCCGATAAAAAGTCACGTGCCACCGATAGCAACTGCACCAACGAACACCGCGAAAGGGCAAGGCCAGGCCGCCGCACACATGCGGCCAGATTTTTCGTTCGGTTTTCCAGCCTTGACCGAAGTGCGGGATTCATGGTGTCAACAAAGCTTGCCCGTAGCAGACGACGTAGCAGCGCAATAGCGGAAGTACGTCACCGCTGCGGAGCGCAGCATCATGGGAGGCAAAGCTCGCGCGCCGTCAACAGCGGAGAGTAAGTCGAGAGGAGGAGGAAACGCGGAGCGACGATAATGCGTGTTTTTTGATTTACGATTTCTCAGCTAATACTCATCGCTTTAACAAAATTCTTGCGGGAGGAGATTGCAAAGACATTGCTTTATTTGGGTACATGTACATCCATGCATCGGCGGAAGGTATTTCAGGACCCCTTTAAGCCAGTTTTTTTTATTTCCTCAAACGCTAATCTGATGATAAATTCTTAACAAAAACAGAATTTTTATTTGAGTAGTTGTGTTCTTGCTCATATTTTTCGAGGCTGCAAGTGCGCGAAGAAATTTTTGCATGAACCGTACCAGTAGTGGTAGTAATTCAGAAAGATTTCGCTTATCTTCCGTCTCTCTATAGGAAGCCACATGATGTCAATAGTGATGTTTAGCACTAGCAAAAATCACTGAAGGCCGAAAAGGTTTCATGTGAATCCCCATAACGCCAGGTTACTTGACAAAAAAACGGTATGCATAAAATCTCCAAGGACGTGGGTTCACTTATGAAGGAGACCACTCAAATGGCTTCATGTGCCGCTTTACACAGGACCTTGCGCCATTAAACAACAATCATCATAATCAGTTCTTGCCTTATTTTGTTGTATGTCTTGTGCAGTTGTAACTAGGTGGTACACACGAGAGCGTTCGTTGGAAACGCTTTCCCTATCAAAACAGAAAGATAACACGAGTGGCATAGAAATAAAGAATGGAACACGCGCTTCCCTTGGCACACAAATAACACAGACCGGCGCAGCCGGGCAGTAAAGGCAAAACATAAGTAAACAAACCCAATGCATGGTTCCCGGCATTATGCTTTAGGCAATACACAAGGTGTCCCAAGGTCACTCGTGTATGAGGCGGAGAGGCTCACTAACTCTGTACAAAGTACTACACAGTATTCTTCTGCAGCTTCGTCGTCTGGTCTTTCTCAGTTACGATAAGCCATTTTATAATGCGCTTGAGAAAAACGAAACACAAAACAATGGGAATTGGAGTACTTTTTTAGTTTTTACATTCATTCATTGCTGAGTTTTACGTGGATTACACGGTCATTCTTCTGATAGACCAGGAAAATACAAAATTCTATCCACATTGAAAACCACTGTTCTGAATGATGTGCAAGGCACATGTAACCATACTGATGGACAATTTACCTAAGATACCAGCCATTTTTAACGCATAGCATTCTTCGGCTGGCAACACGAAGTGTCGTAGAGCTCGGAACAAATTTTAAGTGCGAATGCACTTTATAAGCGACCCCGAACCTTCCGCCGTCCGCATAGCAACAGCTGCGGGTGCGCGCGCTTTTCGTCTTCCTTAGCAACGGGGGGAGATGGGCGCGCGCTGCCTGGCCGCTGACATGGCACATACCCACGTGGGAGATTGGCCAGGAATAAGTGCGAATGCACTTCTTAAGCGAGCCTGAATCGTCGCGCTCGCATAGCGCCTCCTCTCCCCCCTCGCCTACTCTCCTAAAGCCCCTTTACTACTCTCCAGCTCGCAACACCCTCTCTCGGCGCGCCAGCCAGGCCACTACACTATATAAAAAAAAACAGCATCCCGCGCCAGGTTTCGATCTGCGGACTTTGCGGCCGCAGCGCGACGCTCTAGCGACTAAGCCACGGACGCGACGTTGATATCAGTGTTAGTAACGCGCCTTATATCTTTAACGCATTCAAACTACGTCGTCAGCGGCGTGCGTTGGCGACTCAGCGGCGTTATAGCGGCTTGATAACTGCGTGGTGTACACGTGATACTACAAACCCGCTAGTTCTGCATTCTCTCACGTGACTGCGCCTCCTCTCCCTTCACTCCGGTCGGCGCTTCGCAGCTGCGGTGCGCTGCGGTGCGGTGCGCTCCTCCTCTCGAACATACACGTTAATTCACCAAGATTTCCGCAGAGGGACAAACGAGGCGTGTTAAGCCGAACGTGATCACGAGGGGGTGTTAATGTAACTAACGGGCAAAATGCCACCAAACTTCAACAAACTCCCCCTCATAGCATCACCCCGTGCTTCGCACTTCCTCATACTCCCCTTCGGGGAAATGCGGGGGAATTTTTTGTTCATGCTTTTTATGCTAACACTGACTTTTCCCACTGCGGAAAAAACCAGTAATGTTATGATACGAATTCCATAATAGTTAGCCCGAAGACGACGTGTATATAAGCAAAACATTTCTAACCTACTACGAATGGTTTCGTAGGTCATCATGTCAACGCTGCTTAGCGTGCTGGCACCCTGAGGCAGATATATGGTAAAACAGAAACACATGCATAAAGTTACAGCGCTTCTTTAAATATTTTCGATTCATTTTAGCGGGAACAAAACCCAGGTTGGAAAACAGTGTAGAAAAAGGAGAGACGAAAGTGGCACAGTAAACGACCCTGCCTCGTGCTGGCGTAAAGGGTGCCAATTACTACAAAAATAAAACAATAGAAAAGACGCGGTGCGTGGTGGGGAGAGGTGAAACAAAACCAGAACAAAAATAAACGATGGAGACGGGAGATATAAGACTATTCTGTCTCACACTATCACGAGCTGCGCAAACAAACGAAAATGTACAACTGTAGTAATGTTGAAAAGGGGACAAGGTGGCAATTGTTCATCGCAGTTCAAAACAAACAGGACACAGGGACAAGAAAATCTTAGTCAGGCTCTGAATTTCAACTGAACTAAAGATAGTGACGTTACACAAAAATATACAGCCATTAGGCGTAGACAAAATTTAACGCGTTAAAAGCCTCCGCTTATTTTGGGGTACATTTTTCCTTGTGCGCCTGCCTGCTATATATATATATATATATATATATATATATATATATATAAGAGAAGAAAAACTTCGAACAAGGTAAAAGCACGATTGTGGCCTACGTTTCAGCAAAGATATATATATATATATATATATATATATATATATATATATATATTAGGGTGTGGAACCGAAAAAAATACCGGTTCGGTTACGGTTCGGGTTCGGGTGAAATAATTTCGTTCCGGTTCAGTTCCGGTTCGACAAAATCACGTACCGAACCGGTTCGCGAACCGGTTCGGGAGCTTGAACCGGTTCGCGAACCGGTTCGATGAGTTAAATTATCACTGAAATTAGAAAAAAATCACTTAGTAGTTTAAAACGACAGTCAAATCAAAACACAAACAAAAATTCAAAATGCTGCTGTTCCCCAAAGGCAGTGGCGCAATTGCAAAGCAAACTTTAAACAATCACGATATATTAGAAAAAAATTGGCCGCGTATCTGCTTCTTTCGTTGCAAATGTCGTCAAAAGACGATAGTCTTTATCGACTTTTGCCAAGTAAATGGCTCCCTTCGCTTTCCCGCTCACCTCTCATGTTGTTCCTCTTGCGTCGCGCTCCTCCAAAGGTAAAGACGCCAAAGGTTTGCTTAAATCATTTTAAATTTGCCGCGTTCCACTGCTCCAAACCGGGTGTCTCGATGCCAACGCTGCCGTACGGCGAAGACGCGCGTGAATCGAGGCGCCCTACTTCAACTTTTATAAAACCGCGTTTCCCTACTCCACGTGCGTTGCAAGCAGAACGTGGAACCTATCTAGTGGAACCTTTCGTAACTGTTGCCAGTTGATTCCTTAAAATGACGCAAGAAGCTATAGTGGCGCGGGCGACAGCAGGCGACAGCAGGCGACAGCGAAGTGAACTTTCTTTCTGGAGTTGATGAAGTATTTAATTTCGCCAAAGTCAACCATGTATGATTTTTTATAAAGGAACACTGCAGACATCACTTCTGTATTAATTTGTTGTCTTATATTTGCGTAATGTCTTGTTCTTCTTCAACATTGTTGACAGGTATGAACATTACACCGGACTTAGACGGGTAGATTTAGCTGTGACTATATAAGACTATTGCGCAGGCGTTGTTTTACTTTGGCCGGGTGGCTGAATCGAGTCACAGACAGACAGCCGGACAGACAGACAGACATACAGACAGACCAAAATTTCTGGGTTTAAGTAGCCCAAGAAAGACTATCGTCTTTAAAAGATGAAGCGGCGACGATTCACCCCCTACTTTCTCGCTCAGACTTTATGTTGTCCTAGCTACTATTCATAAGGCCACCGCCAAGAGATATGACGGTGGGATGTATTTTCTGCTCTTTCCTTTTTTGTTGAAATCGCAATCGTCACTATGAAACCGCCCATCACGCTAACCTTGAAGCCTTAAATTTAGGCCTGCGTACTGGTTCGTTCAAATGCCAGTGCGTGCTTAATACCAATGACGCACATTTTTTTATATTTCTAACAAAACAGAAAAATCCTACAACAGGCACATAAATACTACTAATGAATTAGATTATTTGGTCACCCTGAATAATTTGTTAGCTGTCACCTTATCGAATGTGTTAGCCACACTTTTGTTAAAAGTAAGCTTTAGTTAACGCTCAGTCACTGCATTATTACTCTGACCACAGCAATTATTTTTGGGATAGCTATACCGGACGCGCGCATTACAATCTGCATGTCATCGTACCGCCTGACCCCGGCCATCGTTCCGTGTGCTATATTGCGGAATTTTATAACAGATTATGCTGTTACAAAATGAAAGGGAAATTTGACGCGCGGAGTATGAGATGGAACTTTTTTGGTTAGGCGGTCTTTAATTCGCACACAGCAGTACTCCCCTCCGGAACGAGTAGCAGTAGAAGTAATGTAGCGAGTTGGGCAGTCAGTACAAGTGCACCTTCGAAAAAAGCAGATCTGAAAGAGACAAAACTGCAGAACAAGCAGAAAAGATGATCGCTGGGCGAATGGGACAGTGTGAGGTACCGGCCTGCCTTTCTGCACGTGTCATCTGCTTTGTTACTGTTTCTGCTTCCAAGACAAGGTCGAGGGCTGCAGTTTCTTGCCAAGGGATTAAGTGCGCACCTTAACAGTTTTCCCTGACATATCTGTTGTTATTTGTATCTGTAAAAAACGGAACTTGTCCACTGTACTGTCCCCAAAAACTGACCACGGAACTGACTTCCTTCGCATTGATGACACGTTTGGTTGTGAAAGGCAGGGCAAAGAAAAGTAAAGAGCAATATCCACGTTTTGGAGGTTTTTTTTTTACATATTCGGTTTTACTTACTTTTTGCTTAATATTTTAAAACAACGTGATTCGCCTTTTCCTTTTTGTCGTTTTCCGTGTAAACACATTTAAAAAAAAACTGGCGCAATTGATGCCCCGTGCTATATCTCTGCTTCGAGGCGCAGCTTATGTTGCAGGCCAGCAGACTTATTTTAACCAGCTGGTGATATTAAACGTGGATCAAAATCTCGATACACCGACGTTCTCGATTTCCATCTACTTCAGAAAAACGGTCGTGGGGAAGGGAGATCGAGGCCACTTGTGGTCAGCAGTAAACGGCTTAGCCACTGAGCAGCTCCTGCGGTCGCACTTGTCAAGTATTAACAATTTGCAGGTGTCGGACCTTTTAAACAAATTATGAAATGCAAAACGTTTGCACACATCGCGTGTGTGCTTTCGCTGTTGCGCAGTGGAGCACTCCTGCAGCCTGATTGATCCGATAAAGTCGCAGCTAGGGAAAGGCAAAGTCGTTTTATATCCCCTGCAAGCTGCCGAGAATGAAATTTCGTTTGGTCAGCTTGCACTATGCTCGCGGTTTTAGCAGCAACAGACCATTGCTACATTGTTTCATAGAGCGTGATAGTGTTCAACTGTCTGGCGTGGAATGTGCGCGAGCGTTTACGAAGTTGACGGTACGTGAAAGAAAAAAGACCTGAATTGCATTGACTGCGCAATATCAAGAACGGAGGGTCGAACCGTTTCGGCATGAACCGGTAACCGTTATTTCTTTTTTCGGTTCAGTTCCGGTTCGGGTTCAGCGTGCTCAAAAAATAACGGTTCGGGTTCGGGTTCAGTTCCGGCAAAAATACCGGTTCAGTTCCGGTTTTCGGTTCGGTTCGGTTCCGGTTCGACACCCTGATATATATATATATATATATATATATATATATATATATATATATATATATATATATATATATATATATATATATATATATAGCGAATCAGAATAGGAAATGAGGGGCTCGTAGAAATACCACAGAAATAAGGGTTGGAAGTCAAGAAAGCCTCGGAAAGCAAAGGGGAGGTAGGCCATTGAAGCAGATAAAGTATTTGGAAAGAAAGGAAGAAAGCGGAGAAAAAATGCCCGCCAGGCGGGAAAGAAAGACACCGCCAGGTGTCTTTCTTTCCAAATACTTTATCTGTTTCAATGACCTACCACAACCTCCCCTTTGCTTTCCGAGGTTTTCTTGACTGCCAACCCTTATTTCTGTGTTATATATATATATATATATATATATATATATATATATATATATATATATATATATATATATATATATATATATATATATATCTATATAGAAACATAGGTCGGCAGTCTACAACGCCAAAGGAGGCATAGGGGTGTGGTTAGGCTCTATTTTTTACGGCGGTTAATGAAGTTAAGTTTTTTTTTTCAAATATAAGGAAGAAAGAAAGAAAGAAAAACACGCGCCCACTCTGGGCGCGTGTTTTTATTTTTTTCTTTCTTCCTTATATTTGAAAAAAAAATCTTAACTTCATTAACCGCCGGAAAAAATAGAGCCTAACCACACCCCTATGCCTCCTTTGGCGTTGTAGACTGCCGACCTATGTTTCTGTATTTCCTCAACGAGCCCCTCATTTCCTTACTATAAATATATATATATATATATATATATACATTGTGTAACTTTACAAATTCTAATTTAGTTTAGGTTCCGAGCTTGTAGTATGTTTTCTTCTCCCTTTGTCCTGTCTGTGTGCATGCCTAACTGTATTGTACTGGTTTGATTAAGTCAGCCCTATGCGGTATAAGAAAAAACGCAACGAGAATGAGTACACCACGAATGCTACACACTAAATGACGAGTCCCCAATAACGAGTTCTGTCCAAAATGTTTTAAAGAAGCACTAAGCCAAATATTTAAACCCTGGGAGCACTATGCAAATAGCTTCCTGCAGGAAGCTATTATGGTCACTTTACCTTATGGTCATGAACATAAGGTAAAGTGACCATAAGGGGCAGGCAGTGTACCGGACGTGGTGGCGCACGATGAACTGCTCACCGTACGCTTATTCCTGCTCTTCCTTCTTCGCCGCTTGTGTGTGATTTGAGTTTTTTCGCGGTGCACAAGTTCATTAGAATAAAAGTTCATTTCTACGTGAACCTCGCTTATGTTTATACTGTGTGACAGTATGCAAATTTGCTTGTATGGTGGTCACAGCATTTAAAGCACCCCGCCGTGGCACGTTGCAATACGGGTGAGGGTTGAACACGCATGTTGTTTCACGGTTAAATTATGAATGGTTTTACTCACGCATAAAACTCCCCACTTGTTGCCTGTTCCCCTAAGAGAGAATTCCCGAGTGACCAGTACAGCGTTCTCGGTAGTGCCGCTTTCGCGGGGTACGACCCCAACAATGGTCCATGAGGGCCGCTTTTGCGCCTCAAACGGAACGAAGCGAGCGGGCGTCGCGTGCGGGGGCCCCGCCCGCAGGAAACACGTGCAGCCGAGGAGTCGCAGCTGCGGGCCGTCCATCAGCCGGGCTCCTTTCTTCTGGAGACCTTTGTGCGTGCAGCAGCCACGCGACACACAGCCACGGAGGCACGCCTCGGGTTGGCGTCACCCGCGCGCTGAGCGTCACTGGCCGTGTCTTCCCGCCACGCTGGAATGCCCGCCGCTTGGAAGCAAGGTAAGCCACGAATCAACCCTGGCTTCGCCCCAAAATGCCTCGAAACAAGCGCCTTTTGTTCGTTGCGAGATGTAGCAACACAAAACGGGGACTCAGCGGCGGCTACACAAAGCGGGTTCCTTGTGTTTTTGTTTTGTGTTAGTGCTTCCGCTGGCCCCACATTTTGCGAACAGCAGCGGGCCATGATTTGCGCGTGATTGACGGAAACGCATCTTTTTTTCCGTCACCGGACGCTGCCTTTGTAGTGGTTATCTTCTCCACGACGTGATGTGGGCCCAACGTTGCTCTTCCACGACGTGTCGCGCTGTGCTCAGGGGAAGCCGCATGTTAAGCTTGAAGAGTCGTTGCATCCGCAGTACCTGGGGTGACAATTATTAGAGGTCGGGTAAATTACTATTGGCAAAAGGCAGCCTTCCTTGGCGTCAAAAATCCATCTACAGCCCTCTGTAGTTTCAGCGGCAAATTTTGGCCATTGAAACCACCGACCGAAATGCGCTCACGACACTTGTCTATAACACGGCTTTTTGTATTTTTAAGTTTGTGCTTCCTTGGTCTAAAGTGATTAAAAAGAAAATACGAAGAATACTTTAGTCCTTAACATTTGTTTGAAAAGGTAGGCACTCCTGAAATGCAGCCTCCAAGTCGTGGCTGTGGACTAGTGAACTGCGGCTTGCGCATCACTTTTCAGAACGTGCCCTTCTGTTTATCAGATGAGCTCTGTATAGCATTCCCATTTTATCGCTACTTTTCGCAGGCAGCGGAACGCTATGACCATTTTGGAGTTGACCAATTCTTTGGTGTTCATACTTGGGCACTGTTCCGTGATTCATATGCATGACTTCTGGTTCTGCGTAATCAACGACACGGCGAAACAACCTGGTCGGTACACCAGAGTAGCTAAGGTATGGACAGGGGAGTTTCAGCATCTCAGTGGGGTTCCCAGTCGAGGTCCTTGCAAGATCGCATGGAAAGTACCTACCCCATAATCGCACCGAGTCGATATTCAGATAAGCGAAAGTGGGTTGCTCACTACGTTCACTCGACTTGACATCCTCCAAGGAAATAGCAGTGCTCTTTGGCATCATCTTTTCTCCTGCCCACGCAGACTTGGCAGTGCAGCGCACTCACGTAGAGAAAAGGCATAGGAAGCGGTGACGAACTGCTGCGTTCAACGTAATAAAAAGACATTGCAAATGTGCGAATTGAGAGACAGCAATTTATTTGTATACTGGAAGCCCATGACACGAGATGATTTTAATGAACATGGCTAAATAGGATAAAATTCACCAAGTGAAAAATGGGACCCCGATGGGCTCTCTCACAAAACCATGAATCGGACCGGCAAAAGGATAGGGTGCGCCACCAATTGCCGCACAACCTCCTGCTCACTGCCGCTGTTAAGAGGACGGAGTTCATTCCAATCACTGCTCGAGCTTTCACGGATGCGAATGGTAAAAGTGCGCTGCAAGACCATGCACGTTTGTGATGGCGTGAGCATGGATCGGCGGGAAGAAATCTTGCGCGCTAATGCAATTCAGGTCTGCAACCTTGCCCTGTTATTGAATAGCAGTGGCATCATCAGCGCCAATGGCCTCTGTAACAATGCAGCGGACGGAAGAGCGTGCAGTTGTTTTGTGAAAGGAGTTTTGCGCAGCCGTAGGTGAACGAAATGCCCCACGTGGAAAATAGTTCCTGCGTGCTGACGTAACTCCTAACTGTATCCCTGTGTATTTCGTTTAGTGCAAAGAACACCGGGGACAGAAAGTATGGTAAAAAAGAAATGTCGAAGGAATTTGCAATCTTGCCGACGGAGGCGCCTTACTTCGCAATCCGCATAACGCTTTCGAATAGCTTGGATATGTCTCCTACGTGTTTCGCCGCTGCTTGTTCATGCTGCTGGGCAAGGAGATTTGAAGACAGTGAATTTGGATGCTTCTTTCCACTCCAGTGTACTGGCGTCGATGACCGCCTCTCGATACTACTGAGTCAGGTCGCGCTGTGGTACGCCTCGTGAGGCGACCGTTTTTCTCCGCCGTTCCGCATCGGCTTCTTCGCTCAAGGGAACGCCGTTTTTGCGTCAAGGGCGCCGCACGCAATTTTTGCCGCACAGTGGGCCATTTGAGGCATTCGCCCTAATCAACCAAACGAGTGCAGTGACTAGACGCTCCTATCCAATTTTTCATTGGCAGCGACAGCCGGCTCTAGCCTGTTGTCACTGGCGTTGACAGATACTTCCAGTCCGATAAGGTTGCTGATCGAAACATTACGGGGATGCTCAGAAGTTCTGACGAATGTGAAGATGAAAACCTAGTTGCAACTTCGGTTGAAGCTACTGTTGAGCTTTCTGTTGGAATTTTATGTTGCTCTCGTGGGCCAGCAGCTTCGACCATAGTCACTTCCTCCCGATGGCGGATAGGACGAGCGCAATTTCCAGCTGCTCTAGCCGCTTCCGCCGTAGCGTACTTTCTCTGTCTTCCCCGTCCGCGACCAGGGCCTGGTGCGTCGTCACCCATAGCGATGTGGAATAAAATTTGGAGCCCACGCCGGGACGTATACAAGACGCATCCACAGCGTTGTACAATTGCTGCCACTTCCCTTTCCCGGCGCGCTTGCAGGCTCGCCCTCCTATTTTGCGTACACCGATTTTTTGTGCGAAATTCTGCACCTGAAAGCGTTTCCCGAAGCGACATTTCCTCTTACAACCGGCATTGGTAAAAGTAATGCAATTTTCAACTGCGTTCGCAAATGCGGGAGTTACGTGCCGCACCGGGGTGGTTTCGGCGTGCACGCGCCATCCTTCTGTATACTTCCAGCGTAGAAGTTTCGCTCCAGAACCAAGTCACACATCGCGGTGACTCGCAACATCATTAGCGGGCGCCCGGTGTCAACATTGAGCGCCCGTCAGAAACGTATTTTGTCGAATTCAAAGAACATGAGCATCATCACGCTGCCCTGGATACCAAAAGAGAAAGAGAAATATAGTAAAAAGAAGAAAACAGAATGTCACGGAATCTAAAGTAGTTCAATTGCAAGACAGCTATCGCGTAAGGCATTCATGGTACAAGCGGAGGGTCCACAAAGATTGAAACCGAGCGAAAGTGCGCATGCGCTGCGCGGAGTTAGCCCAATCGTGATTACAACCTTGGAATAGTAGTTTGACTGGTTGTGCGGCCGTGTTGCTTCTCTGACCAGTTAATTCGTACTCGTCAGCAACCGTCATAAGTCTATAGTTCGAAAGATCATATTGTATTGCGATGTCAACAGCGTGATCATCGCCTTGTTGAGAGTCTACCGCGAGTGCTCGTCAACGGTGCTCGCTCGCTTCCAGCATGAATAATTGGCGACCATAACGAGCAAGGTGGCATTGAAAATACGTATTTACTCCCCGAAATCGATACATGTCAGTTGACGCCATACCGGTAGCGTTCGCATCTACGAACTGTGGAGTGCCACTGGCACCACTACCACCACCTGCTGCTCGCAACATCCGGGGTGGCCATCGCCTACGCTAGCAGCAAATTAGAACCTAAAATGTACTGCCGTGTTCTTCCGCAGGTGGTAAAAACAATACAGAACACAGACTCAGGCACTGCAACCGCTAACATAACGCCAAAACACTGGTTTATTGAGTAACACACGGACACCGAACAGAGAGACACGGGAAAAAAAATTCCCCCGCATTTCCCCGAGGGGGAGAATGTGAAAGTGCGAATGCACGGTTGTCGGCCCGCTTGCGGCGCTTGCGCTCGGCCCCCGCAGCCCACCGCCTCGCCGCCTTCTCTTCCATCTCTTCCATCGGGTTTGTAGTATCACGTGTACACCACGCAGTTATCAAGCCGCTATAACGCCGCTGAGTCGCCAACGCACGCCGCTGACGACGTAGTTTGAATGCGTTAAAGATATAAGGCGCGTCACTAACACTGATATCAGCGTCGTGTCCGTGGCTTGGTCGGTAGATCGTCGCGCTGCGGCCGCAAAGTCCTCGGATCGAAACCTGGCGCCGGATGCTGTTTCTTTTTTAAATATAGAGGAGCACTGCGGACGCCGCCGCCGCCGACGCCGCCGACGCCGCCGCCGGCGGTGGATGGTTTGGGGTCGCTTATAAAGTGCATTCGCATTTAAAACGGAGCACTTAACCCCGGAACGGCAGTTGCGGCGTTCGCTAAGGTAGGTCCTCACTTGCGGCGCCGCGCGCGCAAACACGCGCGCCGCAAAACGCCCTTTCGCGGCAAGATTTTCTGCCGCGCAAGGATAGGTCTGTGACCCATTTTTGCGGCAAGGGGCTTTGCGCCAAACTCAACGAGCCAATCAGCGCTCGGTTCACGCGTGCTGCGAGATCAGCGCTCTCTCCGGGAGTCTCGCCGGCGCGCAGAGCCGTTCCTCCCCTGCTCCCCCGTCGGAGACGGCTTAGAACCGGTTCCCTCGGCCGCCGCTCGCTTTTGCGGAAGCGCTCTTCCGGTAGAGCGGCCTCCAAAAAGCGGCGGAGTTTCTGAGCGCGCGGCGCGGCGCGATATTATTGCCGCAAGTGAGGACGTACAGTACATAGGCGGCTCTGGAAAAAGCAAAATGGCGGCGTCCACGTATAGATCGAAAATCAGTGTACACAGCGTTGTCCTTTCTAGACTTTGGCGCCACCATTTGCTTTTTCTGACCATACGGCAGCGCTGTCTCTTAAGCAAACGCCGCAGCCGTCATGCTGAGCTGTTAAGTGGGTGCGACATTCTTGCCGTGCGTATATACGGTGTCCGTGCGTTACCCAACAAAGCGTAGTGGACTGGCGTTAAGTTTGCGGTGGCAGTGTGTGTGTGTGTGTGTGTGTGTGTGTGTGTGTGTGTGTGTGTGTGTGTGTGTGTGTGTGCGCGTGCGTGCGTGCGCGCGTGTGCGTGTTTTGTTTTGTTTTGTTTTGTTTTTGTAAGCTGTGGAAGAACGCAACAGTGAATTTTAGGTCCTAACTTGCTGCTAGCGCAGCGATGGCCGCACCGGCTGTTGCGAGCTGCAGTATCAGTTGTGGTGGTGCCGGTGGCACTCTGTAGTTCCGCGATAGAAACACTACCGCTATTGTGCCGACTGGGATAAAATCGATATAAGGAAGTAATTATATATTTCCAATGCCGTTTGGCTTGTGATGTTCACTGATTAGGCATGTCTAACGAAGCGGAGACGACAAATGCGTTGCGAGCGCTGCGTGTATGTCTCGCTGATCCGTGCTCGCGATGGACTCCCGACGAGGCCACGCTGTTGATATCACAATACAATATAATACTAGTTAACTACACTTAAGATGATTGCTGATGGGTAGGAATTAACTGCGAAGAAAATGAATACTACCGCACAACCAGTCAAACTACTATTCCAAAGTTATGATCATGCTTGCGCACTGCCACTCGGAGGCGCTATGTGTCGACCCTCTGCTTGTACCAATTATAGTGTTTTGTAATTGTAGTACTTAGATCCCATGACAGCAGATAAGGATGAGACACTTTTCCTTTATATGCGTCGCGTCCAGGTTGAGCTATTTCCCGAATAAAACGTTCGCATATCTCGAGCTGCGCTTCCACATTCTGCTGCCAGCTTATCCTGCTAACGACCGGCAGTCTACGATGGAGAAGGGTATCTTTTCGTATCGTTTGGTAGTGTAATGCGTTCGCCTAGAAAGTTAATAACGCGCCGTCATTTTTGAACGGTAGCTTGGATGAAATCCGGATTGTTTGTAACTCCAACCGGTTGTATTGACCAAGCAATGTACGTAATTCTAAATTGATTACAAGAAAGCAGCAAAGAGTATAACGGTGTATTGTTAAGAATAAAGTTATTCACTTCTAGCTTTTGAGGGGGTCCCGTTTTCTTTCGCTTTTTTCATAGCCTTGTGTGTGAAAAATGGGTCTTGTTCGGTTCGTTCCCGTCCAAGGGCATCACTCTGACATCCTGAGAGTTTTTCGTCGGTACTAAGTTTTTGGCGGTTTATCCACGACATACATCGATGTCTCAAATCAATGTCTACGTGTAAGCGATGCAGCATAAATATGCGACCGCACTGCATTTTCACCACTCCATGTTGCACGCATATGCTGCCGGCGATTTTTTTTTCTCTGGTTGTTCCCACAACCCACGACCGCACGGTGCTGACCAAACGAAGTCAGCGCCTTGAAAGGCAGCTTAGTACTAGCTAGAACAGTTGAAAGTCCCGCAAAAACTACGCACACGGTGGCAGACACTCTTGTATTACGCAGTGAGACACATCGCGCCGAGCGATTAACCGCCCAGCGCGCGCAGGCAACCCTGGTCCGCCGGAAGCAGAAGGCGCGCGGGCCGGCGAGAGAACTGGTTTGCGATTACTTACCTTTTTTTCCTGGCTGCTGAAGAGAAGTGGTGTATATGCAGCGTAGGTTGAAGGTACAGAGAAGCTAGAAGACATGATATCTAGAAAAGCAAATCACAGCAACTAATATACGTGCTAATACGCCATAACAAAAGGCAGATACATTTGTGAACAACATTTCGTCACGGATGCAATACTAAGACGGGCATCATGATAGCAGATAAAAGCAAAGTGGTTAGGCAGCGGTGTACTGATTGTCACAGTTAAAAAACTTTTTTTTAAAAAAAGGTCGCACACAGGAAATGCAAAAAAAGTAACAGTGTCAAACATTCAAGATCTGGTGCATATGTTTAAAGTTCAAAATGATGCAGGCAATTCGAAAGCGCATTGTGACAAATGAGACTGGTTCGAATCATATTTTTTTGCATCCAAGGGCATGTTTTCACTAACTACCTTCGGAAAAATAGGTTTTTACAAATACTGTGCCAAAATACTCTTATTACAGAGGGTTACAACGGTCTATGTGCTCCTTAGCAAGCTCACTGAGTGCGTTGCGTAAGGTATGGCTTAATCTCAGGCGCCCATATCCAGTCGGCGGAAATGAATTATGCCAAGAAATGCGACGTCGATCGGACTATGGCGAAAACTATTTTGTAGTGTAGCTGATTCTAAAAACGCCGCTAGTTTTTCTTGTACGGCATTTTTACAATTTCGTGTTAGTTTATGATATATAGTTTATATACTCATGGCATGGTCTTTTTAAATTGTTCCTCTAAGTGCATTATAGGAAACATTTTCTATTTCCCGAACTGCCTTTTTTTTGCAAAACCGTAAGTTTGTTTTTCCCCGTATTATCGCGGAATAATTCAGTTGTGAATGAAATAGGGAATTCTACAAAACCATTTTAATTGGAAAAGGGAGAAAATACCAACGTCTGCTTGTAATTTCAATAGCTTTGCGAGTTTTTGAGCAGATGAAGTCTACATGATCGTTCCAAGACGTGTTCCGTGAATACGCCTAGTGCTTTCACCGGCCTTTCAAGTTGTCTTTCTTCGCCATTTCGCCATTTCTCGTCGCCTGTCTCTCTTCGCCATTTCTGGCTCAGCGATGTTGGCCGTGTAAGAGCTATAATTCGCCGCCAAGCCGGCGCACTGATCTGCGGAACGTGGTGGATGGGACGCACACTCGCGCGATCACATTGGCAGACAGGCGCGCTGCAAATCAGACACGCACGTCAAAACAGTTACTCTTTGTTGTGAAGAGCAGCCCCGGCTCGTGCAAGACGTCGGAGTAGCGTCTGACCCACGAGGCCTCCCGACCTCTTCGCACAGCTATCCCGACCTCACGCCGACTAAAACACCTGGTGCTTCCTAGGGCGTTCGAACCGAATTGTCGGACCTCCTCACAAAGCTCGGCACAATAACCTTTGCTTTGTCAACTAATGTACATAGAAGGTGTTTGATTTATCTGCCTAGCTACTCGGTAGCATATGGCGTACAAGCTCCATGGTTGGGAATGAAGCCAGCGCTCTTTTTCGGGTGGTATGAAATAACTGTGGCAGTTGTAGGTATTCATGTGAGATATTTTTATGTATCCACTATAACAGAGCCTACAGCGCCCATGGTGCATTATGGTAGGGATTGTTGTTATTAGTACTCTGTGCATAGGTGTGTCAAAGACGAACAAAATAAAACACAGAAAATCCTAACAGCAGTAAATAAACAATGTTAGCAGCTCAAGGTTTTGAATTCCTAAACAATATTATTCATAACGTCAGAGATATTTGTAACAAAAAACCGTTATTTTATATTCTATTAAATCATTGTTTGTTTTCGGAAGAAATAAGGCTTAAACACAAACTGCTGCATCATTGTTCCTTTGTTTTTGGGAATTGTCTCGCTGTCCCGAAATATAAATTATTATGCAATCCGGTTTGTTTAGTGATTTAGATATCAGCAGATTTATTCAATGATAAAGCGATTTACATTCCGAATCACTAATTTATTGCGAGCTCCTGACAGTGAACTTAGAATTATCAGTCGTAACTTGAGTCGCGATCCGGTAGACTCACTCTAGCTGGGTCTGTAGCCTTGCAGTGGAAACGCCCAGTGTTGCACTTGTATATTTGAGCGCAAGAGTCACATTGGTGAGATGAGATGTTTATTCCAATGTTCAGGGGCATCTCGCAGATTTTCCTGGAGGACGTATACTGTAGTCGATATTGCTTAGTGGTTATGATATCGATGCAAGTGAGCTAATACGAGGTTCCTGTGACAGTCATACGTAGACATTCGTCAAATACAAACCACCGACGCCGACTGTTCTCAATTTTAAATTCGGCCGGTAAAATTACATGTACAGCTCCTTTCTCCTATTCGTGAACTGAAATGACACCAGTTGGGTATACTTACCTTATCATTTCGTTATGCTTACCTACATCTGACATTTTTTGCAACAGAAGTTAATTTCGTCCAAATCGGACTGCAACATATCAACGTCTTTGGCACATATGTGATACAGTCGTTTGCAAACAGCCTAAAATCTGGCAGAGTTTGTTAATGTCGTCGTTCTTGGTACAGGATGAAGCCTCAGTGAAGAAACGATTTTCTTGAGAAGTAGCACCGTAGCTTTACGCCTGAGCAGAAAAGGAGGCGGTACGTTTATTACGGACCAATGAAACGCTAATTATTTGCTTCTTTTTTGAGGCTTTTATACGTGTTGTTCGTGCCGGGCTGAACCAAAATCCTCTTGGCAGTTAAAGGGGTCATGCAGAGATTTCTTTAAAAAACCGTGTTGTGGGGGTGCTTATCAATAACTGCGGAACATTGATAAACAAACAATGCATACCCGTTTCGTTTCCCGATATAGGCAAATAGGAAAAAATGCCGTAACCGTTTCACCGAGGCTTTCATCCTCAACTCGCGCAGTGACGTATTGGTAAGAAGCCAATCCCAGTTCCCCCTTGTCTGCAAGACATGTAGGCATAGAGCGAGCTCGCACAGGGTCAGATCAGCTACAACATCAGACCATGATGGAACTCGCCCCGCAACTGAATGGGAGATGTCTGATCTCTGATGCGACTGATCAACATGGCCGAACTTTCAGTCAACAACGCGGGCGAGTGGCGCAGGCACAAGTAACCACGTTTAATGTAATCTAGGTATTTGTAAATTTTTTACGTTGTTTCGCACGAGTCCAAATTGTCGTTCTGCTAGCCGGTATTCTTGTACAAGCTTACCGACGTCTCTCTCACGCAGCCTGTAATGTGAGTTGCGCGAACGTGTAACTGCTGACCTGACGAGATAGATAACCGAAAGCTTAAAATTAGAACTTACTACATAAACACTTTTATCGAAGGAACTCCGAGTAGTGGAACCTTCAAACCTACCCGTCATTTACTCATCAAGTGCAATAATAACTAGCAAGGAGCAGTGATACAGCGCCCAGTCGCCGAGTCCCAACTTTAGTGGCACCATCACGCAGTTTGATTGCTTTCCTCCTTCCTACAATTAACAATGCTGTTAACGTGTTTCGTTGATTGGATATGCGCCACTTTGGTTTACTGCAGAAGCGTTCAACAGAAAGTTCGCGGTTAGAGCTCTGGGTTGATGAAAATTTATGAAGACATGTCAGAGTGCAGGGTTACAAGCGCGAAGCAGCTCTTTATACTGCCGCGTATCTTTAACGATACAAAAAGGCTTTGAATAAGAAGAACTGAACAAGTACTCCCGTGCTACTCCTGACTATAAAATCGTGCCTGTGTTGATGAATGCTGTTGTCTATCGCCCTCCAAATGGAAATCATCAGTTTGTTTAAATAACTTAAATACTTATTTGTGGCACCTTAGATTACGAAAGTAATCTTAGTTCCCACTTTAATAGGATTATGCTAGCAGGCACTTCTGCCGCCAAGAAAATTTATCACCTAATTCCTATATTTGGATATTGAAGCATGATCCCTGTCCCAACATGTACTATCTAAACGTACGCTTTACTTACTGACTTGATCGAAACTAATATACATACATCTGAAATTAAAGCATAAATCATGGCTAGCAATGTTAGCCACCAGAACTGCATATATTTATATTTTCATAAAAATATTGCTAAGGCATCTGCATCACAGATGCTTCAAGAGATATAGCGCAAATTTTGAATACGTTTACAGCGAAAGTCGAAAACTTCGATTGGAGCGATCTCTTTCAATAACTGGATGGGAAATCGACCTAGAATTGCTTTTTAGGTTCTTTTTTGACAATATATAATCAATGCTTTCGTTTCAAGACGCAGAGGAGGTCTCAAAAGATGCGTAAACCCTGTGTTACTCCAGAGTTGTTAACTAAAACTTGGGCTAAAGACAGGTTGTACAGGAGGTTTTTTGAAGCGCGTGATCCGGACACACTTTAGGAATTTAAGTTGCTCCACAATAAGTACCCAGAGAAATAAAAAAGTCAAGACAAGTGTACTGCTCCGACTATTTTTCTTCATCAACCAATGCAGTTGTCACCTGGAGAAAACTCAATACACTGTTGAATCATTCTTCTCATGCTCATGCTTTAATAAAAATTCGTACTGAAAATCAGAAATTTTGGGAAGGAAACATAGCTTACGCCTTTTATGATTACTTTGTTGGAATCGACAGACATAAGTGTGTAACAATGGCCTTCACTTTATAGAAAACAGTAATGTAAAGACTTATTTTTTGAACCCTGACACCAATGCTTAGATGGCGTCTGTATTTTTAAGTTTAAAGAACAGCACAAGCTGCTGTTCAGATGGTATCAAAATTAAGGCCGCTAAATATGTCTTATACCTATTAGGCCAGTACACTGCTTATATATTCAGTCTTTGTTTATCGCAGGGAGTATTTCCTCTAATGCTTGACTGCAGGCTAGTTGGGAAATCATTGCTAGAAAATGCAGCGCAGAAAACTGGGACGCAGTAGAAAGAAATTAAGAATAGAAATTAAGAACACAGCATACACTGACTTCGGGATGCACGAAAGTACTAGGCAGAAATTTTCGTAGTTGACTACGCTGGCAATCGCTCACAGCATGGCCCAACTGCATGCAGGGTCGAAGAAGCGCCATCCTCTTGGCAATCCGACTAGCGGTGGTATCGAATAGTAGCGTAAACATCATTACAGACTCTCAAAGGGCATTATACTTTTGGGTGCAGGCAAAGCTTCGGTAAGATACTCCCGTACACTATGACAAAAGTTACCATCACCTGGACACCCGGACACAAGGGTTTGGAAAAGAACGAGGTACTGAAAAAAGACACGAACTCACGTACCGTGCACCTTGTGACAACGACTACCCCACTCCTCCCGTCGAAAAATCTTAAGAACGTGTCCTCATATACGCCTAGGATCACAATACCTCCCCGTGTCACGAGGGGGGTCAATGCCGAAGAATCGCGAACTCTGTGGATCATTAGCCAACACAAGTATCTACAAATCTATGCGGGCAAATATTTTTGGGGGAAACATTGGCCATTAACTTAAAAGTGGATACTAAACTTTTTAAATACATTTTTAGCCGGAAAGGGTGTAAAAATCTTGTCCCATGGCGCACACGTCCAAAAGGTGTTTTGGATAAAAAAGCCTCTAAGGAAAAAAAGGGGTGTTCTCGTGAACACCCTAAAAAGGGGGTAAGGTTGCTTAACACCCTAAAATAAGGGTGTGGGCAGCGCAGCCACGCTTGACAATATGGATCGGCTGAGCGTGCAGCATGACATACAGACATATTGAACACCCTCAAGTCACACTTGAACCACAAATGAATAAATCTGATCTTCTTTCAAATATTTAGGCGCTTATTTCAGAATTATGCATTTTAATGTGAGCATATACAAGTGAGCATGCAGAGTTGCAAAAACGTTTTCATCGTGAGGTAGTTATGTTCAATTACTCATATAATTTTATTCAATACCAAACACCTATTCCACACCATTTCAACCCCCACCAAGAAAGGTGTTCACTGTTTCAACGTCCTTTTTCCCATATGGGTGTGAAGCTACAAATTAGGATATTGGAAACTAAGAAAAAGACAGGGAAGGACCGCCAACTTTGGAAGTATTTTATACCCGTTTACATGGGTGGACTGAACATTTTCTACGAGCGGAGGGATGCTTCGTACCTCACAATGTTTAAACAAAATGAAGTGGCATAATTTATTACCAGGGGAGCTGTTTAAGCTTGAGATAGGTTCGGTGGCGTTAGCAAAAAAAAATACGAAGAAAAAAACTGCGCCGCCTCTAAAGGGCGCACCACCGCAGATAGGGTATACAACAGTGAAGCCAGCTTTGGAGCCTGCTCGAGTGTAAGTGCAAGGGGCGCATGCGTATGAGCTCATCTCATACCATTTTAAAGGTACTAGCCTTTTTGGGACAATAAAACGCAAATAAAGTGACGCAGCTTGCACTAGATTTGCAAGGCTGGAGAAACAAGCCGAGCTGGGAGTTTCCAAGCTTGTGCTTCCCCATTGGATCCGCTGTCAGTGTGGGGCACACTAAAACAGCCTTGTAAAATCCGGCTAAACTTGGCCTCCCCCTCAGCTCTTAGCCTAGCCTAGTAAGAACATCGCAAAACCTATCAAAACTCAGCAAAGCCTAGCAAAACCTCGCAAAACCTACAAACATTGGAAGAAGCTAGGTCAACCCCCAAATTATCTGTTTTTTTCGCAACTAAACACCTATTTCACACTCTTTCAACACCCCACGAAAACCAAGGATGTTGCAGTTGGTCAACACCCTTTTCGCCACAGCAAGATTGTAAAGCTACAAATTATGGCGTTGGAACCTAAGAAAAAAGGAGTAATGACTTTCCAACACCCTCATTCCACTTCAATTACACCTTTTTAGGCAATAAGGACGTAAAAACGTGTAGTGTGTAAGCCTAGTCTTTTTTAATTAACGTTTCACGTCCCAAAACTAAACTTGAGGCATGGGGCCCACCGTATATGGAAACGCGCAATCATTGCAGACGAACAATATTTTTGCTTTTGAACATTTCTTACGTGGTGGGGAGAGGGCATGAGGGGATGTATGGTACTTCGCAGTGCAATTATACAGGCATGCATGGCCCTAATCAATCAACAGCTGAACACCTTTTCCACACCCTTTCAACACACTACCAAGAACGAAGGGTGTTGAAGTTGGTCAACAGCCTTTTTTGCACACAAAAACTGTGTAGAGCTACAAATAAGGGGGTTAATATTCAAGAAAAAGGGTATAATGGCCTCCCAAGACCCTTTTATCATTTGTGCTACCCCCTTCTTGGCCAAAAAGGGTGTAAAAAGTTTTGTGTGTGTGCTAAATTCGGGAAAACACTCACCCTCTTCCACGCAACCTATCATCTTCAAGATATGCTGGGAGGAGAACAACTCAACCATTGCTTATTCCACTTCTATGGGGACATGGAAGGCAGCTTCTAGCAGCTCGTTATCTCAAGATCAGTGTGAGCTGGTTCAGATGACATAGGAAGGAGCGGCTGCGTCTGGGGCTATAGACTTCACGTTCCAGCATTGAACTCCCTGCGAATTGTTTTCCCCCTATTCCATAACACCAATTTTTTTCTTCCTCAACAAAAATCTTCTCTCATTCTCTCTCTCTTTCCCCTCTCTCTCTTAGCAAAATAGCATCAACGTTAGTCCAGCACAGACGGAATGAACATTTTGAAACAATGAAGTTGTCTTTTTCTTTCTCAAACTGACCAACACCCCGCAGACGGCAACTTTCACGCTCACATCTTAGGCCCCAGATGCGTAGAGAGCTTCGGTGGCTGATCGGTCCGGGCGATGGGAAAAAGTTGCAGGTGACATCTACGTTAGGTCTTAAGATGTATGCCGCAATAGCGTTACTTGGGCGTAGAGGGAGCGTTTTGAATGGGAGTCGTGCATTTATCATTTATGCTTTCCGAGAATTGCATTTCAGTGACGATAGATAGTCTAGCCGCAACGATCACTGCGACAGAGGAAAGGCAGACGACATTTCCGCTTGTGTGGCTTAAGATGTCGGCCCGAAAGATTGCGGCTGCGCTGTGTTGGTCAGTTTGAGCAAGAAGGTGACAGTGTCAGTGTCTCACCATATTTATTATCTAGCGTTGTGGTTTAACTGAATGTTTTGGTTTATTTATAACACACACGCACAGTGAGAGAGAAAGAGAGTGAAAAAGAGAGAGAGTCACAGCTTTATTGAGTAAGATTTATTGGAAGTTGTTCGACCCTGAGCATGTCCTTGAATATGACCACGTCGCGTAAAGAGAGTGGGCGTTTGCCCTGTATTTAGCAAAGTTTAAGGTTAATGTCGCACGTTTCAACATCTTCGCCCATCTAGACTTGTGGATATATGTATTGTATTGTATCGCGCACCTAGTTTGCAGTTATTCGGCGCTTAGATCCTTGCGTGGCACGGGAAAAGATGGTATTCCTAGGCGTATACGATGAGAAGTTCCCAATAACTTTTGGGGAGAGAAGTGTTACAGTCCTGGTGAGCCTGGAGCCCAATATGCGAGTTTGCGTGAATCTTTCTCGGCTGTATCGTTCCATTCCAGTCCACCGTTTCCTCGTTTTAATGTGCCATGAGCTTTCAATACCGTGGATTTAAGAATCCTCCTCAATTGTTTAGGTGCTATGCCTGCAGCCAAGATACTAACGGCCTTTTGAGCATGTGTAACGATGTTTAAGCATAGTTCTGTTCGGTGGATTGTAAAGGCGACTTCCGCTTTTCGTTTCCTGTGCATGGAGGGTAATGCAGACACAGCGATTGACTCAGCAGTACACTGCCACAATTGTTGCCTTCGTCCTTTCAAACGCCCCGGCGTCGGCGTCTACTCTGTTTTCCTATTTTTGGAGCTTTGCTCGAAACAAGTCAGTAGTCACCTGTGTTCATAGAACTAATGCGTTCAAATGTGTATTTTTCTGTATATCCACCCCTTATGTAATACCCCCCAGTGGGGTCCTTAAGGAAATAAAAATGAAAATGAAATTCGATCCTAGCTATTCGCCTGTTCTTGTGTAGGTCTGGGTCTACGTTTTTCGGTAGTGGGAGGGCTTTTACGGAGGGTCGTTGGATTGGTGACATACCTATCATGGAGTCCAGCCCTTTTCTTACTGGAGGTGCGTCATATATTCCATAGGACGGCCGGTCCCAATTTTTTTCCAGAGGCTCCTTTAGTGCTAGCATAATGGCCTGTAAGATGTATTCAAAGTTATTAAGTGTGAGTAAGTTTCTGGTCCGGCAGGCTGACCGATACACGACTCTAGCCTCAAAAAGCAAAGCACTGCCCTGAGAATTATCGTAGAAATTTTCCTTTCTGATGTTCAACTTCTCAGCCTCAGCCCTGTACATCTCTAACGACGTTTTAGCTTCCATTTTTTCTCTCCATTTATTCGTTTCAAGTTTTTTTGTTTCTTCTTTTATTCCTGTTGTGCCGTGTATCGGCGTCTTACCATGTAAGCCCAATGTTCAAATATTCCCAGTATTTTTGCGACTGCCTGATCGGCTCTGCCGCTTCTCTGTATCTTCATTCCAATAATTCTTGCGTGACTGTTTTCTGAGATCATATGCTGGCGTATTTTTAACTCTGTAAATTGTGCACGTGGCGCCATTCATCGTTTACAAGAGACAGCTTGCGGTGCTGTCGGCCCCGAGAAATTCGAAAAATCATTTCAAAATTTTCGAAATTAGAAGCCATATACTCAGTTTACGTTATGCTGCTGAGCACAAAGTCGCGGGTTGGATTCGCGGGCGTGGCGGCCGCTTTTCTGATGACAGCGAAAAGCAGAAAGGCCCGTGTGTTCGAGATTTCGGTGCACGTGAAAGCTCCCGGGGTGGTCAAAATTAATCCTGAGAACAAACTTCACTGAACAAACTTAGCGTAGAACAAACTTCACTGCGCAGGCGTGGCGCCTCTTTGAATCGCGTATCTTTTCTATCGTCTCGGCCGTGGTATCATTGTCCTCCTTTCCACAATCTAGCTCTCGCTGCTCTGTACTGCCTCTTGGGCTGGGCCCTCGTATCTGGCTGCCTGAGTTGTAGTTTCCGGTTTGCAGCGGGGACATACATCCGTAGATGCTTTATGAGCTCGGCTCATAGCGGACGCCTAGCAGGCACGCAAAAACCGAGAAATGAACCGAACCCGTGACCTCGTGCTCAGCAGCGCAACGCCTTAGCCACTGAACGGGACACAACTATAGGTGAAGGTATGCGAGACCGAGTGCGCAGATATGTCCTTTCCCATAGACCGTTCATGCCCTCTTAATCTTAATCGAACATTCACGCACCTCCCTGTCTGGCCCACGTGCATCCTGTCACAGGGCAAAGGCAAATTATACACCACATTCTTGGCGCAGGGCACGAACTTCGAGCCATGGTTGACGCCACAGCCTGTTTCCGGCAGATTCGTTGCTGATAACTCAGCTGCCAGCTGTACTGCCGGGCAAATGCTCCTGAGCCGTATCGTACCGCTGAAAACAACCCTGACTGCGTATTGGATGCCACTTTTCTTATCGCGTGCGAGAATTTGTGGACATAGGGCACAGCCACAGGACTACCCCGCTTGGAGACTTCACGAACGCTGCAGTTATTACCTTCTTTTACACAGTGTTGTACCCGTTCCTCTAAAACAGGAACGAAACCTCGTTCCTCGTTCCTTTCCAATTTTGAAACGAGTTCCCGTTACAAGTTCCTTTATTGCGAAAGGAACGCGTTCCAATCCCACTTCGAACATTGGAACGTCTCGTTACATTAACGTTACATTTCATTTTTTAAAATCAAAATACGGTGTCGGATAATTATGAGGCGAAACAAAAAGAGAAAAATAAAGTCAAAGAGAACTACGTATATTATACGAGAATGAACACCGCCGGCAGCAGATTATCTGGAGATAAAAAGAATCTAAAGAAACGCTCCTAGACGAATTTTTTTAGGGAGCACCGGACAAACTCCATACATGTCTAACTGCGGCCCTGATATACAAAGTTCACATAAAAAACAGAGAAATGCTTAAACGATCTCAGCTAAACATATCTAGCTCACGAGGGGCTCCTCGTTCAGTCTCGTTCGGTCAACTGACCGGACTCAACCTTCCCTAAATCGACTTTCTACCTCTCGCTGTGACTGTCCAAGAACACCAAACACTTCGGTTTTATTACACAAGAACCACGCCTCGACGACCTATCAACTGACACACACGGCGCCGCTGATTGGCCAGGTCAACAGAATGTACACGAACAATCACGAGATCCACACTCTCACTCTCACTCCCAGGTTCATCAAAGCACAAACATAACGATGGTTGACACCGACCAACTAAAGCAACTCTGAACGCTGCCCGTCGACCTTCGAGCGGCCTCTCAAGTATTGTCCATACAGCGCGCGACAAAATTATGCCCAAAAATGACGAAATTCCTGTCCTTTGTCAACACCATTCGTGCAACACCATTCGTACAAGGAGTGCCCTGGCACTCCTGCCGACCCATTCCCGCCAGGTCGGCGATAGACCGCGCCGTAACGAACTGCTAGCGTACAGTCGCGTGCGATTTGAAGGTAATCGCGCGAGCTTCGACCGATAAAGATGATAACGCCACCGCGCGGCCTTTTTCGGAGCGACTGGGACCTAGTTTATGCATTCTCCTCTCTCTCGGTCGCTGTTCCATCAAGCAGTGATCACTCCCGCGGCTAGTAAACCGCCCTTTCCGCTTTGTGGTGATCTTTTGTGGTTGCAATCATGCGTGCGTTTTTTTCTTGGTTATCGTGAGCAACGATAGCACCCATTGTTATAAATGTTCAGTATTTCCCGAGAATGCGTTTCTGCGCACCCTTTCGAGAACTGCTGTAAAATACGACAAGTGGGGCGTCGTCGCTGGGTGCGCGATAAAAAAAGGAGGAAGGGGTCAGTTGTTTTGCTGCTGGAGTGATGGCTGCTGGAATAAACAGCGACCGAGGGAGAGAAGAATGCGTAAACCAGGAACAGTTCAGTATTTCCCGAGAATGCGTTTCTGCGCACCCTTTCGAGAACTGCTGTAAAATACGACAAGTGGGGCGTCGTCGCTGGGTGCGCGATAAAAAAAGGAGGAAGGGGTCAGTTGTTTTGCTGCTGGAGTGATGGCTGCTGGAATAAACAGCGACCGAGGGAGAGAAGAATGCGTAAACCAGGAACCAGGCAGACTAAAACAACCCGCGTGGGGGCGTTATCGTCGTGGTCGGTCGACGCTCGCGCGATTACCTTCAAATCGCCCGCGACTGTTCTCTGTAACTTCGAGCACTACAACATCCCGAGCTTCTTCGGCGCGCCCAGCTCTATTGATACCCGTTAGCAAGCACAACTCCCTCGACAACAACGCATCCGCGCCTTGCGCGCACTAATGGTTTTACAAAGGACCTGCAACGCCGCTCGGACTTAGACAACCTTTTTCCGGCAGGGAACAATTCCATCGGCCAGACACGTATCCTGGCCTCCCCAAGCAAACGACGAAAAGTGAAAAGCATTCTCGCGGCTGCGCTATTCACCCGTCTAACGCCACCGCGTAAGCTAAACCGGCATGAAAGCAAGCACAAGATTCGGCCCGCTGCGTGGTTATTATTCTGCCCTTGACCTTCGAGGAACCACGTTCTGCTGTAGGGCGGACAATTTGGTCAGCTTATAGAAAGAGAAACACAGTAGAGACTTGCGGATTTTTGTATTCGAGCCTTGGCATCAAAAAATGCCAAATGCTAGCGATGTAACGTTTGCAGAAGGAACGCCGTTCCTGCCGTTCCTTCATAAACCTAACGAGATACCGTTACAGTTCCACCGACCCTTAATGGAACGGTGGCGTTCCTCCGTTCCTCCAAAAAGGAACTAGTTCCTGGAACGCCGTTCCTTGGAACGCCGTTCCGTACAACACTGCTTTTACACATCGCAGCACTTTTTCGCACCATCGTGACGGCACATGTGCCGGATACCTGGCATTTTTAACCTGCTTACCTGCTCATAAAGACTCGACGGCACAGTACGGTGGCAAGATTTTGTTACGGCAGCCTTAATGCACGACACCGCAGTATCATTCTTAATAATCTTGGAGTCATGATGATGATGATTGATATTGGTTTCCCCTTTGTACCGAGGTGATGACATGTCATCTTACCAAAAAGGACTAATATACATATGTTTTATACTCTTGGTTTAATACTACCGCTGCTTAGGGCAGGCACAAAAAACTTATTAGGCACAAAATACTTTTTTTCTGTTACAGGTGGTAACTGTCCTAGGCAATATTCCCCTCTCTTCTTTTCGTCCACCAGCATTCTATTCTTCTTCTCGTCGCCTCGACAGCCTTAAAGTTAACTTCCTCTCTGCTACCCTTAAATCCTAAGGTTTCTGGAAGCCGAATATTTCCCTCATGTAGATTTGGATGGATACCCTCACATTCTAACACAATGTGCCACATAGTTTCTGTTTCTTTTCCGCAGACCACGCATACCCCAACATTTTGTGAATATTTCCCCACAAAGCTGCAACCTGCTCTAGCCTCAAAAAGCAAAGCACTGCCTTGGGAATTATCATAGAAATTTTCCTTTCTGGTGTTCAATTTCTCAGCCCTGTACATCTCTAACAACGTTTTAGCTTCCATTTTTTATCTCCATTTATTCGTTTCAATCTGCCTTGCCTCTTTTTTGGTTACCTTGGCTGTTTCGGATTCTCCACTGTTCTTTCCGTATTTCATCGTTAGCCTTCTAGTCTTCCATAACCACTGCGTGTCCACGCTTTTCAAGTATAGGTACCTAAAAACCTTAGCTGCCCACCTTCGTTAATCGATTGCTCTCAACCTCATTTCAAAGCATATTTTACTGTGTGCTTCTCTAACTTCAAACGACGTCCAGCCCGTATCTCCCTGTACTGCTTCGTTAGTTGTTTTTCCATGCGCGCCTAAGGCCAAATGTCCTACCGTTCTCTGGTTCACTTCAAGGCCTGATAGAACGTCTGATTTTAAGCAGAGTACAGCATTCGCAAATGTGAGGCCCGGAACCATTACTCCTTTCCACATTCCTCTTACTACTTCATATTTGTTATACCCCCACAGAGCTCTATGCTTCATTATAGCTGCGTTTCGCTTTCCTTTAACCTTAAGTTGCTCCTCGGAAGTTCTTAAGTAGTTATCCCCTTCGTTTATCCACACTCCCAAATATGTATATTCCTTCACTCTAGGTAATTCGCCTTGCTGGATAGACACTGCGTCATTGGTAGCGTCATTGAAAACCATTATTCCTGATTTTTCTGCAGTGAGAAGAATAGCACGAGTATACCTTCCTACGGAAACAACTTGAAAACAAAAAAAATGCCATTTACACCGACGCTGCTTTCTACAGCGGGAAAAATGCCTCCATCGTTATAATCGATTACGAAGAAGCCATCAAAGATTGCCTCACGCTGAAAGACACCACTGCCGACGAAGCCGAAACTGGTGCTCTCCTCCTGGCAATAAAGTATCAGCAGCACAGGAACGAAAGCTTCCAAATAGTCACAGATTACAAAAAGGCTATGCAAAATATTATAAATGGAAGAATTCACAACCGTCTTAAAAAACTAGAGCCAAAAATGTCGCATCAGTTCCACCGCATTGTCTGGACTCCAGGGCACGAGGAGCTGCAGGGAAACGTGAGGGCCGACCAGGCTGCGCGCGATCTTACAAATCATGCGGCTAACAGTCCTAGCCTTCTGCAGCCCCTCCCAAGTAGCTTTGGCGAATGCCTCACTGTCCAAAGAGGTGACCGAGCCCTTTTCCCCAACCCGGATAAGAACCTTTCTGGCGCAGAAGATCAAACGCTGAGGCAAATCCAGACGAACACTTACCCTAAGAAATCCTGGCTATCCAAAATGTTCCCTCAGACACACACAGACGCATGCAATAAATGCGGAAACCCTTCCAACTTATTTCATGCAACATGGGCCTGCCCTATCATCTGGCCTTCAGGAAACAACACCCCAAATACGGTCGCGCTATGGGAGGCAGCTCTGGCCAGCTCCGACTTCCAGATTCAGAAGGACTTAATTCTTCGAGCCCGAAGAGGAGTAGAAGAGTCTGGGGCCCTGGAAGGAGGGCACCACCCCTAAGACAATCGCGACACCTCCTTTTTTCCCTTATAAACGTTTCTCTCTCTCTCTCTCTCTCTCTCTCTCTCTCTCTCTCTCTCTCTCTCTCTCTCTCTCTCTCTCTCTCTCTCTCTCTCTCTCTCTCTCTCTCTCTCTCTCTTCTGCACTAAAATTTAAGCCGAGGTCGGTGGCTTCCTGGCCGCTAATATTTATTAGCCGTAGCATATCGGTCTGGTTATCAGCTAAAAGAACGATGTCGTCTGCGTATAACATTCCCGGAATACGCTGTTGTACCACTTCGCCTTGCAGCATATGGGTTAGGCTAAGCTCTACTTGACTTTCTTCCAGTTTCTTTTCTAACCCTGCCATGTAAAGAACGAACAGTATTGGGCTCAAAGGACATCCCTGTTTCAGTCCCCGACGGATGTTGACCTGCTGGGCGTATTTCTGTCCTTCCCATGTAAGAATGTCTATTGTCTTTATAGAATGCTATAAGGAACTGTATTAACTCGTCATCTCATCCCTAGAGTTTCAGCAATCTCCAGAGCCGTTCTCTGTTTACGTTGTCATATGCCCCTTTAATGTCCAAGAACGAATCCATAATGGTCTATTCTGTGCTTTCGCAATTTCAATGCATTGCGTTATCACGAACAAATTGTCATCCAATCGGCTGTCTTGTCTAAACCCATTCTGCAGTTCCCCAAGTGTTTCATTTTCTTCCATCCATGCCTGAATTTCTGATTTTATTGCCTGCATTACGAATCTATACACCACGACGTTACTGTGAGTGGTCTGTATGAATCAATTCTGGCTTTGTCTCCTCTGCCTTCATATATTAAATTCATCCTACTTTCTAGCCAGTCCTCTGCTATTTTTTTTTATTTCTATCACCTTAGCTATTGCCCTCATAAACGATTCCTTACTTTTAAGTCCAAGCAGGTTTATCAGTTGCATTGGTATTCCGTCCGGGCCCACTGCTATCTGGGGGGAAATATTTGCGCTGCTTTTTTCCAATCAAGGTTGCTAAGACTTATTTCCCTTTTCGCAGTCTTCTGTGGCGCTGATGTTATCGGTTCAGGCATCCCTACCACTATTGCCCCAAACTTCTCACTAATCACTCGATGAATATGCGCCAATGCGTGCTCTTCTTCTAAATGTTTCCCCTCCTCATCAATCAAGATTTTTTGATGTATATCGTTTTTTGAGCTTAGTAATTTTACATGGTTCCAAAACTTCTTGGAAGCGCTTTTGTCCTTCTTCCGTATTTCTGCCATCCATTGTTCGCTTGTCTGCTTCATCTTTGCTTGCACCATTTTCTGCACTTCTAATTTTTTCCCCAGGTAGATATCCCGTTTCTCCTTCACTACCTCCGGTTCCATACCAGTTCTTTTTGCTTTTCTATGTTCTCGCGACGCCTTTCTTCGCTGGTCAATAGCCTCTTTTATTTCCTTATTCCACCAGCTTCTCGGCTTTCTCTTCCCTTTCGATCGGTTTCGTTGCTCTGCTTCATTCATCTTACCCTTTATGAACGCAATCATCTCGTCGTAATCCCAATTTCTGTCTGGGTATTTATTGATTTAATCTTCCATTCTATCAGCGATGATCTTTAACTGCTCATTGTTCAAATTAGTTCCTCCTGTTGTACCTATTTCTAAATTTGTCCGGGTTGCGCCTCCAAAGTGCAAGGTAAGCCGCTTGTGGTCGCTTCCTAAGCTGTCTGTTCCATTTTATTTATCCTCTTTTGGAGGGAAGTGAAGATGCACTCACATCGGCCTCCGGTGAATTTGATTTTTCCGATGGTCTAAGTTCATCTCAGGCTCATGTGCGTGTGATTTCTGAGTGCGCGGTTGTTTACTGCACACCTCGACACCGATTTCCGGACGTTTCACGTGAGTAGACTCTTTACCGGGCAACTCCTAGCCCACTCGGTAGGTTAGGCCTTGGAGCTTCGCCGGCTGCTTGCAGCACGTGAACAGCGCGCTGAGGTGGCCCCATGCTCGACGGCACGACCCTCGCGCCCGCCGGCACGTGCGCCATGCTGGACAGTGCGTGTGATGCGGCTGTGGCCGCTAGCGCGCCCCTTCCACTGGCGCAAACCGACCTTTCTGGCGCCTCCCTTCCACTGACGCAAAGAGGCCTGCCCTCTGGCCTTCGACGCAACTTGACCCCTGGCACCCCCGACGAGCCAAGACCGAAACGACTCCACGACGACTGCGACGTAGACATCTCTGACGACGAGGACGGCTGGATCTTCTGGCAAGGAAAACGCAAGAAACAGACCCGCACCACGCAACAGGAACGGGTGAGTCTGCCCCGTTACCAAGTGCTCCTTCGCACTACCGACGGTACGGCTGTAACCGATATTCCCAACCATACACTAGACAAGATCCTTGAACGAACGATCACCAAGCCCAGATATCTCGGTGCGACCACACTGCGCAAAAACGTGAAGGCAAACTCTATTCTGATTACAATGCATGACGAAGAGCAAGCCAATCGGCTCTGCAATATCACCCGCCTAACCGTGACACAAGGTCAGAACCCAAAGCACGTTTCTGTGGAAATGACCCGCCTCAGCCATAACAGCTCGACGAGTAAGGGAGTAATAAGCATTTCGCCGAACGAAACGAATGACCAACTGATGTCCTGCCTTCACAACGAGCTGGTCGAGATATTAGACGTCAAAAGGCTCGGACGCAGCAACAAGGCGCTGATCACGTTTAATTCCGCGAAAACCCCTCGCACCGTGAGATATCACTACGAGATCCTTCCCGTGCACAAACCCAAAACACTGGTATGTTTGAAATGTCATCAGGAAGGGCATATGGTCCGCCACTGCCCTAACGAAGAGGTTTATCAGGAATGCGGCATAGTTCATGCCTTGAAAGAGAATGAGATCTGCAAAAATGCTTGCTAGTGCTCCGTATGCAAAGAAACAGGCCACCTGGCCACAATAATAGCTGCCCAAACCCGAAAAAGCAGAAAACAACAAAACACTCATCCGACCGACGCGCCAACAGAGCCAGGAGCCACTCGCGTTCCGGGTCACGTTCGCGATCCCGAAGCAAAACCCGCAAGGATACGGTAAACAGTGCCAAGAACTCGTCAGGCATGGACGCAAATGCCTCCAAACAATGGTCCCACGTCGTCTCTGACCAGCAGCCAGTAACGTCGCGACTGCGCGACAAGAAAAGACGCCTCCAAGAGCCGACTCGTACGATCGACGACCTGCAAAAGACATTAGAAACTGCGAGGCAGGAAATGACAGCGCTCAGGACGGAAATTAACCTTGAACGCAAGCGCCAGGTGCGAATAGTCTCCCCACCGGGATATTGGCGTGAGAACTCCAAACAGCGTTCCCAGACACACTCGTCAGCGCACACTAAACAGTCAACCTTAGCTACGAAATCGGATCTCCTTCAAATTAAAGCGCAAGTTCTCCACGAAACTTCGAAGGAAACTCATAAAGAAATGCAAACCCTGAACGCGAAACTCGACAACAGTACGCAGGTGCACCGCACCGAAACGGAAGCCTACCAAACGAGAATAAACAGCATCGAAACGAAAGTTAATGACATCGCTGGAGCAATCAGCAACCTCAACACCTTGGTCACGACCCTGCAGGAGCGAATGGGATCGCTATCCTCTAAATCAAACCCCGAGTCAAGGAAAGGCCCCTTCCACTTATAGCGCTCCAAATCGATCCGCTCCATATCCACCCGTGAATGGGACGTAATTACCCAACCATTTTACAATGGAACTGCCGCAGCCTCACATCAAACGGCACAGACTTGAAAACTCGGCTTACGGAACAATTGTCCTATGCGAAACGCCCCATCGCCATTCTTCTGCAGGAGACTCGAACAGTCCACTTTCACATCCCTGGATACATCAGCCACTTTCTTCCCACGATTACACATAAGGCAACAGAAAAGCCTGCGGGACAGAATGGGATGTTCATTCGCTCCGACCAAGTATACACCCTCATCGACACCAGCACGTACTGCACCTGTGTGCAGGAGATCATCGCAGCACGCATACAGCTGGCCACCGGCTCCAGAAAATTTAAGACGTACCTCTTGGTATCGGCATACTACCACCCTGAAACCAGCAAGAGCACAAAGGGGTCCTTCGAGTGGGTAGGAGAGTTGCGCATGCTCTACCCAACAGACCACATCATCATAGGTGGGGATTGTAACGCCAAGATCACCACATGGAACTACACCAGAAACTCCCGCGAGGCAACGACCTGCAGGCTACCATGGAAGCGTATGGTTTTTACCTACAGAATAATACTGCTCCCCTAACCAGAATCGGTTTGCACGTGAAACAAAGGGACACGAACCCAGATTTGACTTGGGCAGACGGCCCCCACGTCCATGACTGGCACGTTGCAATAGACCCTTTGGGTAGTGATCACTACCCCATTTGGTTTGGACTAAAACGGGCTCAACTCCGGCAGGACACACGGCGAATTACCACCACCAACTGGGAAGCCTATCGATCCTGCTCCATCTGCCCAACTCAAGCGCGCGACATAACTAGCCTCGGTAACAAAATACAGCGCGCTTATCAAGCAAGCTCTCACTGTTCCACTGTAGAGGAAGACTGTCCTTGCCCGGACCGCCACTTGCGAAACCTATGGGATTCCTACCACGTGCTCGTGAACCGCTACAAATGTAATGGGAGACGATTTCGAGACCTGAAGCGAGCCCGGCTCAAACACAAAGATATTAAGAGATACAAAAAACAACTGTCTTTCTTGCGTTGGACGGAATACTGCGATAGCTTCAACAAAGACACTTCTACTAAAAAGCTGTGGCACAGATTTCGACCCCTTAATGGCAAGAAAAAGACTGCTAACTGTATTGCAAAAATTGCTCTAAGCATTGGGTGTTTTATCGAAACAATTGAACAAGAGGCGGCTTACAACTTCTTCCACAACGCCAGCCTTACGCCTCCATCTCCCCACCCTCGCGTGACTCTTATGGACGAAGACAATGAAGAATCTCTATTCACTATGGCGGAAATGGAGACTGTCCTCCACCAGGTCAACAAGAGCAGCGCTCCTGGTAAAGACGGTATCACGTGGACTATGCTTCAGAATTTAAACGAACAAAACAAACAACTCCTCCTACAGCTCCTGAATGATGTTTGGAAATCTGGCTCCATCCCTGCCTGCATGAAACACTCGGTTATACAACCGATCCCCAAACAAGAGAAACCAACGAACCACGTGCGTAACCTCCGACCAGTCGCTCTAACATCTACGATAGGTAAACTTCTCGAAAGTATGGCTGCTAATCGCCTCACTTACCACTTCGAGCAAATGACCAACCACTTCCACCCTGGACAGACTGGTTTCAGCCCCGACATGGGGACTCATGACAGTCTGCGGCTCCTCAGACGGCTCATCAACTCAGCTCGACCAGGCCGGCCATTAGGACAACCACATGTTCTGGTGGCAGTTGATCTGCAGAAGGCCTTCGACACGGTGTCGCACGAAGCCATACTGACCGAAATCGAGAACCATTATCCGGGCAAGCGGATGTACAACTACATTGCCAGTTTTCTAGAAAAGAGAACGTTCGAGATCCGAACGGGCAACGACCATCCGAAGACCTACTACAATGACCGCGGGGTACCACAAGGCTCCATAATATCACCCCTCCTCTTAAATTTGGTGACGAGAAAGGTGGCAATTGACGTACACAAATCCAGCTGCGCGCGCCTCACCGTCTATGCGGATGATATCACGCTGTGGACGGAGTGAGGCGACTATCCTACCACCGAGGAGGCGTGCATAGATCTTCAAGCAGCCCTTTTTGCGCTAGAAAACGCCATCCAGGCAGCAGGAATGCATCCCTCAACGGAAACGTCCACTCTACTGCTTTTAAGTGGCAAAGAACACGAAAGGCAAAAAGTCCATCTTTACCTTGAAAATCAAGAGATTCCGCTATCCTCGAAAGGTTGGATGCGCCTTCTCGGCGTTCCTATCAGTCACAAAGGCAACCCCACAGAATGGCTCAAGCAGGTCCGACAGGGCTGCGATGCTACAGCCCACATCCACAGAATCGGCACAACATTCGGTGCCGCAGGCACCGCCCTCATCCGGAACATCGGTATAGCCATTCTAACTTGCCGGCTAACTTATGGCGGAACCTGCTTCAACCTGACGCAAACCCAACTAAATAATGTTCAAACTTTACATCACCAACTCCTTCGAGTTATCACTGGACTCCCTCGGCACACCAAGCTAAATGACTTGTATACTTTTGCATCACTGCCACCGATTGAAGCAACACTAGAAGCAACGCTCGACAACCATTCCGACCGTCGCGAACTTACCGTTCAGGGCCGTCATCTCATCCCCTACGATGACGAACTTTCACACTGGGCCCGTCAGCAGACCCTTCTTCGACTCGAAACCCGCCTTGGCAATGGAAACAACCGGTGAATCACAAACCAAGGTCGACAAAAGAGTGCAAAAGGCACAAGCACCAAAGAAACACCCTATCTCGCTTCCATCAACTATTAGAATCAGGCACATATGCCATCTACACTGACGCCGCATTAGCAACCGACCGATTTACGTGCGGCATACACCACGTCAACGACCCGAGCTTGACAGAGGACTTGACGTTCTCTACGGAATAAGAAATGGATCCACTCACAGCAGAACTTAAAGCTATTCTACTGGCCACTGCCTTGCTAAGGAGGGATCTCCCGTCCATCAAGAGAAAACAATCCTTCTAAAGTCGTCATATATACTGACAATGCAGAGGCAATCAGAACAATGCACTCTCCAGATCCTCATGACTACATCTCCAATACAATTAGAAGAACCATCGACAACCTCGCCGAAATAAATGACACCATAATTCTTATAGAATGGACCCCCGGCCACCAGTCCAACCCAGGGAACGAGACGGCCCATCGCATGGCATCTGTGTCACTTCGTACCTCCCAGAACTCTCATGCGACGCCCGCCCCGCTTCCCGAACCTGCCCTCAATAACCCAGTCGTTGAGCTCCGTATACCAAAAATGCGGCGACGCCGTCACCTCAAGGAATCGACCCCAAGACCAGACCCACCAGTGCCCGAGGACATCCCGCGAGACCTCAAGGTCCTTCTACACAAGGCCCGCTCCGGCACAGCGGTTACTCCTGACGTCCGCGACCGATGGACCTGGTACCGGCGTATCGGCAGAAAGAGACCAGATGGCTCCACACCTGTTCCTCCTCCTAACGTTCCCTGCCCCCTGTGCAATGCCGACCGACCCACCATACACCACCTTCTCTGGGACTGTGCCAGACTCTCCGAGGAACGCCGTAGGTGTCGACTAAAAGAAGGGGAACAGCGCAAATTTGACAGACACGAGAAGAAGGAGACGACACGACCCTTCTTCTCGTGTCTGTCAAATTTGCGCTGTTCCCCTTCTTTTAGTCATGAACCAACATGCCCAAGCCTCAGTCCTTGTAGGTGTCGACCTCCTTACGTGACGTCCCTCCAAGAATGGATAACGCCTTCGAGCGATGTGAAAGAAACTTTAATGACCCTGTGGACATTTGCTGGACGTACAGTGAAAATGACCTAAATCAAGTGGTCCGTGTGCGGGGCGGACACGCGTTGTGATTGAACCCCACCCCCCACTGGTTTACTTCCCTCCTCCTCCTCTTCCCCCACACGAGGCGTTCTACCTCTCCCTTCTAAATAAATTCATTCATTCATTCATTCATCTATCCTCATTTCCCGCAACCTTTCGTATACTGTCTCGGATACTAAACTGTAGTCTATGCTGGACTGTCTGTTGCCGCTTTCCCACGTTATTTGCCCGTCACACCTGCTTTCCGTGTTTACTATAACAAGCTGGTTTTCCTGACATAGATCTATCACTGGAGAACCTTTGTGGTCTGTGTATCCATCCAAACCTTCTATATGGGCATTCATATCTCCAACTAAGATTATTTCATCCGAATCTTTGAACTCCTTCATGCCTCTTCTCAAACAGCTTACCATTTCCTCATTTTCCTCCCTAGCACTACTTCCGGTCCACAGATACTCCACTCCTAACGATGTATTTCCCCCCTCTATGGTGCTTCTAACCCATAGATGCTCTTTAACAGCTTTCATGCGCTCTCTGCCAGTCGGTCCCTTGTTTAATGAGCATGCCAACACCTCCCCTTTCTTCATTCCTGTGGTCCTGTTGCAACCTTCCCAGACATAGTTGTCTATGAGGGGTGGGGCTTCTAGGTCTCGGAGGTGAGTCTTGGCTAAAGCGTACACGTTTATTTCTTTCCGTTGAAGTTGGTTTTGAATTTCCACCCACTTATGAGGCTTTCTGCCTCCCTGCATATTTATGTAGCTGATTAAATATTTATTGCATGTGTTTTTCCCTTTCCGCTTACGGGGTCTATTTTTGTCTTTTACAAAATTGTTCGCTGCATTGTTTCCACTTAAATCGCTTCTGTCAACGTTCTCAATTACGTCTGTAGGTTCTCCGTTTAGATCTAGGCCTGGCTGCCTCCCAGCGTTGAGTGTGCATGTGTCCCTTGCTTCCCCTTTGTCTTCTAGTTTGCCTTCCTTAGCTGCGTGGGGCCCCCTAAAAAATCTACTGCTCTCCCACCTAAGCGCCACCCCACCTTGTTTCCTAGCCTGGGGCTGAAGTGAATCCCGTCCCACTGAAAAGCTTGCCTATGCCCAATGCTGCCCACTTCACGTATATCAGTTCACGTATATCACTTCAAGCCCAAGTTCCCTGCCTGAATCGTGACTTAACAAGGCTTCAACGCTCGTGGTTTGTACCCCCAAGACACGTGATCACAGAAAAATGTACGTTACAAGTTCAAAAAAACGCATCTTATTGTTTTCAGGAACTTCTACAGCAAATCCAAGCCCACAACCGTTCTCCCTGAAGGCCTCCATCACCTTATAAAGTTTATCGTTGACATGCGTGGTTTCTACGAATTTGTAATTTCATGTTTGTGTTTTCAGTGATGTACACTATAAGTATAGCTGTTTTTCTTCATTAAAATTTTCAACTGCGAGTCAGCGCCGTCTTTGTGTTTACACGAATCTCTGTCTTCCTCTTTCCTTGCGTGGTTTTCGCCATGAACGTACACAAACTTGCCCAGTTCGCTGCGCTCATAACTGACATTTGTGGTTCCTGCAGCACTCATCAGACCGAGGTCTGCAAAACCCGAAACAAGTTTGGCCCAAGAGAAGCATCTAAAACAAAGGCGACATACTTTGATGCAGGAACTGCTCACATCGGAGAATGCGCGCTCATCACGGCATCAACCGCAGGATGTAGTGGCGTCAGAAAGTAGTGCGCAGCATGCTTAAAGGACGCGTGAGCACAGCCACAGCTACATATACACAGCGGCCTGAAGAGCGATTAAAGCACTTAACAAAGACCTTGAAATCCACCAGGAAAAAAGTAGGTTGCGGGGGGAGAGAGAAAGGCGGCACGATGAAAAAATCAAACTTTGGAAGTTGTCATTACCGACATGAAGGATTAGCACTTGCTCTCAGATGAAGCAGAGGCGACAGTGGAACTATTTCGAAACCTTCCACGGGATAGACTGCACAGCTGGAACCAGAATGCCTCAGAGCAACCAGGACAGTGACGGTGCAGTAGGGAGACGAAGCTCGTTCAAACGGCACATTATTATTTTCCTAGTGCGCATTAGTATATATGCATGCTATTTACCATTCCCAGCGTAATAACCATCCGGCGATGGCGCCAGGTTGTCGGTGGCTGGCCGTACTTCACTGCTCAAGGGCTCCAAATTCGAAAAAGGCGCACACGAACGACTCCCCTCATGAACACGTTTGCTCAATGCTGCTAGATGGGATAAGCAAAGTAAATCCTGCTATTTGGACGCACAGACCGGGCGGATGATCGGCTATTCATTTTATTCGTACCTCACGGGCCCTTTTTGAAGGCATTACATGAGGGGTGGGCAGAAAAAAAAGGCAGACAAAAGACAGTGAAAAGGTGTAAAACAAAACGGTTTATGGATCAGAACGCAATTCTTTTATCGCATACCTAATATGACTGTTATCGGTAATAACGGCAATGTTGGCAGGAAGATTGTTCCAGTCGTTTGTTGTATGAACAGAAAATGCGGCCAATCCAAACCGTGAAGTTGGTTGAAAAGCGAAGCTGTAAGCGACACCCACAAAGATTACCCATGCGATGTCATTTCAATTCACACACGTGGCTCTACAAATAGTGAAACCAGAGGCAAATAAAATGCACTTAACCACACCCTTTATTAGTTTGTAGGCGGCCGATGAGGCGGTGCGGCCGAGCCCACGTTTATTGTGGTTGCGTTGGCTGTGCCATGAACACGACGAGGCGCGTATAACGCGGGTGCCGTTCCCGAGGTGTGCCGGGTGCCGAGTGTGTTCCGTGCCAGCTGGCCAATCTCCTGATGATGATGGTGGCGCTTCAGAAAATGATGATGGTGGCGCTACAGGGCTCCCCCCCTAGCGTGAAGCGCGGTAAAGTGACAAATGTAAGTAGCAATGCAGGAAAATACACTATGCACTATGTACAGGTATGTACAATTTGTCCGTAGTCAGGAAGAGTCCGTGGGCAGTCAGTGGTCAAGTGGCAGGGGTTGACTAACCGGCACGGTCCTGGTCGTAGGCGAGGTAGCCTCCGGGATGTGGGCAACCTCTGGTGGACGAGGCTGGGAGTGCGGCCGCGGTCGCATTGCGGGATGCGAAGCGGCTGCTGCAATTGATGGTGGAGCGATCGGCAGGCGTAACTCGAAGGACATCGGCAAGGTGAAGCGCGGTGCAGCAGAATGACGACCGGAGTTCGGGCTTGACTGTGCTGTGGTGTTTCCTCTAGGGATGGGTCGCTGTCTGGGCAACGTGCGCACGCGCCGTGCGAGACGGAGCAGCGGAGGGCGCCAACGACAAGCGTCGCTCCAACTACCGGTGTGTCGAGTTCCTGTCGTGCAGTGCACTCGCACTGGTTTCATCCGGGGTCGGAGAGCAGAGCGCCTGTGACACCGTATACCGAATACGCTCCTGTAGCAGGGAATCTGTCGAGGTTGGGTAACCAGTTTGCGGCGCGTCTGATTGCATGGAGACAAGAAATTGTTCTTTCGGCGACATTTGTTGAGACGTTTGTCCAGCAATTGTTTCTCCGGTGTCTCCATCGTAGCCTGGGTGTCAGGACTGTCGGAGGCAGTCTGATCAGTTTCGAGTGTCAGTTGCACTTCCGAGGATCTCGAGCTGTTGTCGACTGCTGGAAGCTGTTCCACTGGCGACGGGGGAGAGGGCTCGCGTGTGCGGGGAGGAGAAGGGTCCGAAAGATCCTTCTCACCAGGGCCGTGCGGCGAAGGCGGTGAAGTGTCCCAGTTGTTAGCGGCAAAGCAGTCTTGTGGGTGCGTTTGTGCAGGAGACGCAACAACGTGTGGGACCGCGCCATGGTGTGGCGTCGAGTTGGCTAAGTGAAACGCCAATTCGGAAGTGCCGCAAGTCGCAGTCGGGGCTCGCGCTTGTTGGTCAGGCGAGGGTGGACCTGCCGGCGACGTGCAATCCACGGATGCCGTTGGAAGGCGTGGTGGTGTGGACAAAGGCGTTCCTATACCGTAGTGGTTTAGGACAGCGGCCTTCAAGTCGTCATACGCACCGGGTCCTGGGGTCGGCAGCTGGATCTGCTCAATGAGGTCAGCAGGTAGCTTCTGTAGTGTCACGAGGTACCTGATTTCCGGGGAGCAGATGTCATTTACATAAAAATGGCTCTCCAAGATGACGAACCATGCAGCGTGGTTTGAGATGGAATCAAACGGGATCAGCAAGGTAAGGTCTTGGAGGGCGGGGAACGTTCTTCGCGTGCCCTCGTCTGCGTTGTGGCTGGGGAAGCAGCGTTGAGAAGCCATGGCGAAGCCGCTTGCCGGGTCACCAAATTGAAGGCGGCCGATGAGGCGGTGCGGCCGAGCCCACGTTTATTGTGGTTGCGTTGGCTGTGCCATGAACACGACGAGGCGCGTAGAACGCGGGTGCCGTTCCCGAGGTGTGCCGGGTGCCGAGTGTGTTCCGTGCCAGCTGGCCAATCTCCTGATGATGATGGTGGCGCTTCAGAAAATGATGATGGTGGCGCTACAAGTTCAAAGAGATATTATTTGCTAAGCTTAAATCATTGCATGATCCACGAGTGGTGGTCGGTTGAGTTGACCTGGTGAAGCACTTGAGTGGAAATTGTTTTATTAAATTAAAGGAAGTTCCAACCCGATCTCACTTCTCCCCCGTCTCTGCCGCCGCCGACAGAGGCGACGAGATGGCAGCAGAGAATGAGGAGAAGTGAGATGCCATGCATTGGAGTGAGCTTCCTATCATCGTCATCGTCATCATCAGCCTGTCTACGCCCAGTGCACGGCAAAGGCCTCTCCCATATATATCCAATTACGGGGCCCTGTGCTAACTGCGACCAATTTATCCCTGCAAACTTCTTGATCCCATCAGCCCGTCTAACTTTCTGCAGCCCCTGCCACGCATGCCTTCTTTAGAAATCCACTCTGTTACCGCTAATCACTAACAGTTATCTTGCCTTCGGATTACATGCCCTGCCCACACCAGTTTCTTCTTCTTAATTTCTACTAATATGTCCTTAACACGCGTTTGTTCCCTGACCCACCCCACTCTCCACATCCATTAACGTTACACCCATCACCTTCCGTCGCATTGCCCGCTGAGTCGTCCTCAATTTAAGATGAACACTTTTAGTGAGCCTCCAAGCTTCTGCCTCGTAGGTGAGTACCGGTGAGATGCAGACGTTATACACTTTCCTCTTCAGGACAATGGTAGGCTGCCATTCATTATGTGAGAATACCTGTCGAATGTACTTCTCCGCATTCTTGATTAGATAGTAGGGTTTAACGCGCCGATGCAACGCAGGTGATGACACGCACCGTAGTGGAGGGCTTTTGATTAATTTTGACCATATGGTGATCTTTAACGTGCGACGAAATCTCGTACACACGGGCGTTTTAAAGCGAAGCTTCTTACCTGTACCCTAAAAGGGTTCTTTCGCGACCATTGGTGTCAACAAAAAACAACCGCGAACATATAAAAGAAGTTACTGGAACCGCCAAGAATCGAACCTGGAACGAATAGAGGAACGGCGCGAGAGCCCGTTGTCTTACAGATTGAGCTACAAGCCCACGTGGAGACCGGTTAGACAGACGGTGCACTCACCGAGCACATCTGCGGGTTAACCCCCTGCGTTCTCGCTGAATGCGACGCGATAGCTTCACGAGACCTCTCACGTCACTGCGTGCTCCGCCCGCGGCACATGTAGCAGCCGTGTGAGCGCTTTGCGCATGCGCTTGGTGTTAGTAAAAATTAAAGCGAGGAAAATTTAAGGGAAGGATAAATTAAAGAAAAAATTAAAGACAAAAAAATTAAAGGATCAGCTTACTGTCAGTCGTCTACAGGGTAATTTCCAAGGTAATCGCTAACAGAATTTCCGCCACCTTAGATTTCAGTCGACCTAATGAACAACCAGGGTTTCGTGAAGGCTGTTTATCAATAGACCATATTCACACGATCAATCAGGTCATAGAGAAATACGTACAGTATACTCAGCCCCTATATATAGCCTTCATAGATTATAAGCAAGCATTTGACTCGGTCGAAACTTCAGTGGTCATGCAGGCATTGCGGAATCAAGGTGTAGACGAGCATTACGTAAGAATACTGGAGGATATCTACAATGGGTCCACAGCTACCGTAGTCTACCATAAGCAGAGCAGTAAAATACCAATAAGAAAAGATGTCAGACGAGGAGACGCATTCTCACCAATGTTATTCGCAGCATGTTTATAAGAGGTATTCAGAGAATGGGATTGGGATAAGTGGGCGTACGGGTTAATGGAGAATAGCTGAGTAATCTCAGACTTGCTGATGGCGTTGCCTTGGTAAGTACCGCGAAGGACTAATTTCAAAGCATTATTACCGCACTGGACAAGCAGAGTAGAATCGTGGGCCTACAAATTAATATGCAGAAAACTAAAGTAGTGCTCAATATCCTCGGGAGAGCACAGCGGTTTGAGATAGGTGGCGAGGCAGTGGAAGTGGTAAGGGAATATATCTACTTAGGCCAAGTTGTGACCCCAGATCCCAACAGAGCAGCGGATAAGGCTGCTGGGGGTGATTGTGATTCTCAGGGAGAGGGCTGCGTTGCAGAGGGGCCGATGCGCCGTCCGGGAAGCGCCAGGCGGTCAGGGTGCAACCGGTCTGCCCATAAAATCCAGGTTGCAGGCTGTGGTCAGTATCCGTTCCAGTGGAAGGGCCAAAGAGGGATCCAGGAGCGGAAGGCACAAGAGATAGAAGAGCTGCACAATAAACGGTGGATCGTGAGTGGGACCCACCGATGCTGTGCTGCCAAGCCCACTGAGTTACAAACAGCGCAGGAACAAGACGATAGGAGGATCACATAAACAATCCTCCTATCGTCTTGTTCCTGCGCTGTTTGTAACTCAGTTATGTACCAACTGGCCATCCTACAATCTGTGTTGAAGCCCACTGAAAAGCGCGTGATCCCGTGTCGGCCTTAAGGAGGGTCTTTGCGCAGGGGGGGGGGGGGGTGTCCACATGTAGAAATGCTTCCGATATTTGGGATAGAGGTCGAATAGAGCAGCGGATAAAGCTGCTGGGGGCGACTGCGATTCTCAGGGAGAGTGCTTCACTATGTGCACGAATGCAGGATCACTGTCGTGGCTCTCGTGAGCGACTGCCTTGGGGCCAACATTGTGATGGCCAATCTTCTGGTTTGCCGAGCGCATGAGCGGTCTTTCGACGACCTCAAGACACCCTTCCTCAACCGGGTGGATGACCTGCAGGACATTTTCATGGTGTTCCACGCCTACCATGACATCAAGGTGCTCAGGAATCTTCTTGGCGAGACGGGAACCCTTCTCGGCAGCACCTGCAGGGTAAACACGATATTTGCTTACGTAGGCCGGCGAATTCATACTGGAGAAGTAGTGGATGTCAGTGTCTGTGTGCCATTCGAACCCACCACGTCAACTTCTGTAACGCGTGCACACTGGTTTGCAACGTGGTTATCTAAACCTTCTAAACTGCCTTATCTAAACATTCATAAATTGCGGTTTCACCTATTTCGAGGTAATAGCAACTTTTGATAGTTTACGAACATGCATTATGGTTTAAACGTGCTAGCAATAGCAACCTATTCCCTCTGGCCTTAGTGTGCACTGCTGTGCCGCGGTTCTGTGCGACAAAAAAATTAGTGCCCTTCCACTTTGGAGAAGGACGACCTGCAAAGCTGGACGCAGTCCACGGAGTGCACGAAAAAAAAAAATGTTTGTTGTAATTTGCGGTGGAGCATACTTCCTAGCCAATTAGCTGAATGAACCTCTGAAGGATCCAAGCTTTGTTCTTGCAAACATAGAGCTGCCTGTGTCCCTCCCGCGTCGTAAGCATCTTACTGTGTGTGTAACACACAAACCGTATCCGCTCTACCACTGAGCACTCTGGACAGGTCCCATGGGGCCGTTGAACGTCCGCGTTGAAACCTCGCACCAGCACAACGGACGTGCCATCCATCATTACGGGCATAAAGCGTGTAGCTGCTCGTGCACGCCCCCCCCCCCCCTTCCCTCCAACTATTCTCCACTAAAAACCTGCGCACGCATAAACCGGCAACCGGTCATTGCGCGTGCTTAGAAGTGCCGGACGCGGTCGAAAGTATCCCATGAAAGCTCTCTGAAGTGATATTGGCACCCGCCGGCTTCCCAAGCGGGGAAGTTGCTGTTAATTCGGGAGGGATGCGCTCCTACGAGCTGAACTTGAGGCGGTAACGGCGACGACAGCAGCTTTCCGTTGTTTTTGCGCCCGTTCGCGCTTGTGTTCGGGCCAACGTTTAAATTGCTCTTTTTCCTCCAAACGAACGGCATGCATCCGTTCCATACAGATTTAAAACCTTGAAACCCTTGAGCTCTATTCTCGCAAACAAACATGTGGCTGTCCGTTTCCCTTCCCCCTCGTAGGCATCTTACTGTCTGTGTAAGCTGTCTGTGTAACCCATCAACCCACAGCCAAACCACTCGATTAAGCAGGACAGATTGATTGATTGTAGGGTTTAACGCGCAGACACAACGCAGGCGATGAGGCGCGCCGTAGTGGAGGGCTGCGGATTAATTTTGACCGCCTGGGGATCTTTAACGTGCGCCGAAATCTCGTACACACGGGCGTGTTTGCTTTTCGTCTCCATCAGAAAAGCGGCCGCCGCGGCCGGGAATCGAACCCGCGAACTCGTGCTCAGCAGCGCAACGCCTTAGCCACTGAGCCACAGCGGCGGGTTAAGCAGGACATCCGGCTAAGCGTATTGAGCCATGTAATTTCGACATTCACAGCTCCCACCAGCACGACCGGCATTTCATCGGTAGCGGCATGAAGGCTAGATGTGCGTGCCCGCCCTCCTTCTTCCACCCGCAAACCCTGACGCATAAACGCGCATACTAAGGCGTGAAAGACAGCGCCAAAAATGTCGCTCGGAATGCCTTCCAAGCTGAAAAAGAAATATGGGCTCAGACCGTCGGTCCAGCTGGGCAAGCTTTTCTTCAACCGGGGGCATTCGCAGCTACTTGGCGAAGTGGAATTTCAGCGCAAACGGCGACGGTGGGTTTTGGTCGTTTTAGGGGGCAGCCCTTTGGCAGCCGTCACATGCCTTCGCGGGAGCGGCGTCTGTTTGTATTCGTGTAACCGAGTGAGCGAACGCAGCAGCAACGAAAGAAAGAAAATGAAGGTGAGGTGGAATACCACTCGTGCGGCTACGGTGTCATCGTTCTCACTACCTTTCCCTCACACGTCTAATGCGTCGCCACCAAGGAGCGCCCTCCCCTTGACACTTTCCCCAAACGCTGTTCGATTCTCCGCTAATCCAAACCGCGTGACATTTGCGCGGGAGGTTCAAACACCATTTGCAACAACGTGTTCGCTGATCGCTTGTGCGGGGCTAATTCGAACCACGTTACATTTGCGTGGGAGGTTCAAACACGATTTGCAACGTGCTGGCCGGCGGCGGCTGCGCGCTGCAAGGTAGCAGCAGAGTAGCCCACGCCGCCGGGCGTTCGCTGATCATGCGAACGCTTCCTGAAACGCAGCAGAAATGCGCTGTGACCGAGAAGACCGCAGCTCGCGCTGGGCGCAAATTTCATATTGGGGGGTATGGTAATCGTCTGTGCATTTGTTAACGCCCATCCGTGCTTCGGCTTATTTTTCGCAATCATCTGATAACCGCACTACCGCCGTTAGCTGCCGACTGCGCAACTTGCCGAAGGCGCATCGGTGGAGGTGAGGGGAAAATAGTTATGAAAGAGGTGTCAGCGGTAGCGAGGAGGATCCTCGGAGCGGCGCCGAATAAATTGGTGACACCGGAATGAAAACTGGGGGGGTGGGTGTTAGACATATACTGCTTTGCAGAAAAACAAGCGTGTGTACGACATTTCGGCGCACGTTAAAGATGCCCAGGAGGTCAAAATTAATCGGGAGCCCTCCTCTACGGCTCACCTCATCGCCTGCGTTGTGTCAGCGTGTTAAACCCTACAACTACAACAATCTAATGTGACGAAGACTCTGCAGCACTCATTGAGCAGTTCAAATAAACGGTCGCGACGTTTGTATTTCACTGCCAGGAATACCTGAGCCATATATAAGACGCTCACGTGAAGCGGTAAGCTCGCAAATCTCTGTGATAGCTGCGGGAAAACCAACCGTGCTCTTCAATTTCTTTCATTGTGACAGGTGGGCCCTGTCAGCCCTGAAGAAGAATCCCAGCCACCTTCGAAACCTCGGGTCTCCATTTTCAGTACTTTTGGTTGGAGTGTAATTACATTTACCATTTGTAACGTCCTTTGTCAAATGTTAACCTTCAATCTTGCACTGGAATGACCTCCCTGACCGGATTGAATCCTATAGTCAGAATAGCTTTTCAAAAAATCTGCATTGGCATTTCTCTTAGCAATTCTATGATGATGAATTGCCAGAATAATACTGTTATTGTTTATGTATGTATTTTTCGTAACATTTGAGTGTTTTGTGCTGTTTTAAACAGTGAGAAACCCTGTGTGCTTGTAATAATTGCTTATTAGACACGTGTAAGACGAGATTCATTACCGTTTGTGAGGTGGTTATGCAAAGTTCATATTGTGCATTTGTTTTGTGTTTTTTTTTTCTCACTCTATTTTCCTCTTACAGAAATGAAACCCCTTTTACTCAATCCTCTTCAACGGGCCTGTAAGGCAAAGTAAATAAACAGACAATGCCTTTTGAGGGTCCGTAATATTGTTTGCTTTTATTCGATATTTCCCCAAGTGGGAATTGCAAGAGGTTGTCTCCAATTTCCGCTTCGTCGTTTTTGTGTGTAAAAGCCTGATCCAGTCACAAAGATTGCCAGAGTAGTCCACTGTGAGAATTTTCGCCTCGTACTTTCGTAGAGCATTCGTAGAAGAGGTAGCGCATCCGCCTCGCGCGCAGAAGGACCGGGGTTCGAATTCCCGTGCCCGACAATTCCCACCGGATTAAAAAAAATCCGCTTGTTGATGGAATTGCAGAATGACGCTTGGGGTGCGGCCTGACCCCGGCGACCATTGCCGGTAACGCATTCCCTGACCAGAGGAGGATTGGCCACCCTGGTGTAGTAATGACCACAACTTCCCATGAATACGCCAATTAACCTACGGCCCTTAGTCCCCAGTGGCTGCGAAGCAACTGACCACGGCGGCGGACAGACCTGTGACGCAGCAAAGGGTGCTAAGAATCCCTAGAGCCGGACAGGCCGCCATTGAAATTTGAACCTGGCAACAATTAATGTGAGAACTTTATCTTCCGAGGCGAGTCTAGAGGTGTTGTTCGAGGAATTAGAGGGCTTTAAATCGGATGTAATAGGGATTAGTCAGCTTAGGAGGACAGTTGAAGCCTTTACGGTGCTGAAAAATGGACACGTCCTAATATTACCGTGGTCTAGTGGACAGAAGAGAACTGGGAGTGGGATTTCTAGTTCATAAAAGCATAGTTGGCAACATAGGCGAATATTATAGCATTAAAGAAAAGGTAGCCGGTCTTGTAATTAGTCTTAATAAGAGGTACAAACTCAAAGTGGTACAGGGCTACGCACCCACTTCCAGCCACGACGACCAGCTAGCTGAACGCTTCTATGAAGATGTGGATTCGGAAATGTCTAAAGTAAAAACACTTGATACCGTAGTTATGGGAGACTTCAATGCTAAAGTAGGCAAGAATCAGGCTGGTGACAAGGCCGTTGGGAACTATGTCCTGGCCTGTAGAAATAGCAGGGGGGGACCTGCTAGTCGAGTTCGCAGAACGGAATAATCTACGCATCATGAATACCTTCTTCTACAAACTAGAGAGCCGGAAGTGGACGTGGAGGAACCCGAATGGGGGGCATAAAAATGAAATAGACTTCATATTATGCGATAACCCTGGCGTCGTGAGGATGTGGAAGTGCTCAGAAGGATAAGGTGTAGTGACCACCGTATGGTAAGATCTCGAATGAGGCTAGATTTGAGGAGGGACCGTAACAAGCTAGTCCAAAAGAAGCCGATCAATGAGCTAACAGTAAGACTTAAAGTTGAAGAATTCAGGATCGCGCTGCAGAACCGATATTCAGCTCTCACTGAGGAAGCAGAGTTTACGGCACATGATGCCAACGAAAATCTTACTACATGATGCCAGCGAAAATCTTACACGCATTATCACGAAGTGTGCAGTAGAAGTCGGGGGCACGATGGCTCGACAGGATACTGGTAAACTTTCCCATGAGACGACAGATCTAATTAGGAAACGGCACAGCATGACAATCTCCACACCAGCTGACAGAATCAACTATCCGAGCTTTCGAAGTTAATCAATAAGCGTAAGACAGCTGACATAGGGAAGTATAATATGGAGAGGATAGAATATGCTTTAAAGAGGAGGCAGCCTGAAAGCAGTGAAGAGGCGTCTAAGCGTGAGGAGAAATCAGATGTACGCAGTTAAAGACAATCAAGGTAATGTCATCACAAATAGGGATAAAATAGTCTTAGTAGCCGAGGAGTTCTATAGAGATTAGCCGGGACATCCAGGATAATGCCGAAAGAGAAAGTAGTTCAGAGGAGTTAGACATCCCACCAGTAGCGATAGAAGAGGTAAGAAAGGTTCTGAAAGAAATGAAAGGGGGCAAAGTACCTGGTGAAGATCAGATAACAGCAGACCTCTTGAAGGATGGCAGGCTGATTGTACTAAAACTAGCAAACCTGTACACGCAATGCCTAATGACCGCGAGTGTACCGGAATGTTGGAAGAACGCGAACATCATCCTAATTCATAAGAAAGGGGACATCAAGGACTTGCAAAATTACAGGCCGATGAACTTACTGTCAGTCGTACACAACTAATATTTACAAAGGTAATCGCTATCAGAATTTCTGTCATCTTAGATTTCAGTCAACCTAAAGAACAAGCAGGGTTCCGTAAAGGCTATTCAACAATGGACCATATTGACACAATCAATCAGGTGATAGAAAAGTGCGTTGAGTATACTGAACTCCTATATATTTCCTTCACAGACTATGAGAAAGCACTTGACTCGGTCGAAACCTCAGCAGTCATTCAGGCATTGCAGAGCCCTGGTGTAGACGAGCATTATGTAAGAACACCAGACGATATTTACAGTGGATCCACAGCTACCATCATTCTCCATAAGGACAGCAGTAAAATACCTATAAGGAAGTGCGCCAGACAAGGAGAGGCAATCTCTCGAATGTTATCAACAGCATGTTTACAAGAAGTATTCAGAACATTGGATTGGGAACAGGTGGGAGTAATGGTTAATGGAGAATACCTCAGTAAACTCAGATTTGCTGATGACGTTGCCTTGCTAAGTAACTCGGGGGACGAATTGCAAAGCATGCTTTCCGCACTGGACGAACAGAGTATAGCCGTGGGCCTGAAAATTAATATGCAGAAAACTAAAGTAATGATCAATAACCTCGGGACAGCACAGCGGTTTGAGATAGGTGGCGAGGCAGTGGAAGTGGTAAGGGAATATATCTACTTAGGCCAAGTTGTGACCCCAGATCCCAAACATGAGGCAGAAATAATTCGAAAGATAAGAATGGGCTGGAGTGCATTGGGCAGGCATTCTCAGATAATGAATGGAAGCCTACCATTGTCCCTGAAGAAGAAAGTGTATGACAGCTGCATCTTACCTGTACTCACGTACGGGGCAGAAACTTGGAGGCTCACTAAGAGTGTTCAACTTAAATTGAGGACGACTCAGCGCGCACTGGAACGGAAGATGATAGGTGTAACATTGAGGGACAGGAAGAACGCGGAGTGGGTCAGAGAACAAACGCGGGTTAAGGACATATTAGCAGAAATTAAGAAGAAGAAATGGACATGGGCAGGGCATGTATTGCGAAGGCAAGATAACCGTTGCCCATTAAGTATAAAAGAATGAATCCCTAGAGAAGGCAAGCGTCGCAGGGGTTGGCAGAAAGTTAGGTGGGCAGACGAGATCAAGAAGTTTGCGGGGATAAATTGGTCGCTGTTAGCGCAGGACCGGGGTAATTGGAGATTAATGGGAGAGGCCTTTGCCCTGCATTGGGCGTAGATAGGCTGGTGGTGATGATGATTATGATGACTTTCGTAGATCCCGGAGTAGGAGTATACTGTGTTGTCATGATTTTGGAAATTTCCTCGAGTGACCTTGAGCGTGCCATACCGTCTGTCCTTGTGCGAGTGTTGACGAAGTTTCTTGGTAGAGGAGAGTTTTCATGTGGAGTCTCTGGATCGTTGACATCTCTATCATGGCGTCCAGCCGTGTTTCTTTTCCGGGGGGCGGGTCGTCTGTTTTTTATACGACGACCCGTCCCGATTTTGATTTCCCAGCAGCTCCCTTCGGGCTACGAGAGTGGTTTTTGGATTGCTCCAAAGGCTGTGTAAAGACTCAAGCATCACCAACAGCTAATTTAGATCTATTGCAGGACGAAGACGACCTCTGTCATTGACTGCCACCCGCTACAGTACTGGGTTGCCCGAGTTCATTCTTTGCTTCCGAGGAATTCAGTGTCGAGGATATCTCGTGTACAACATTTTTTAGAGTGAGATCTTTCCTGTCTTAGCTGCTTGGTTCGCCGTAGCGGCGGCTAGGAGCGCCGGTACTGCAAAAGGTTCCACATCCCGATGCCTCCCGTAACCGTTTGTAGAGGTTGTAAATTCTACTGCGCAGCGAGTGCAACACTGAGGCGGCGCAAAAGAGACTGGAAACGCCATGTTGCGGACGTGTAAAGTCGCAGTGAGCCGTGCGCATCGGGCTAAGCCAAAGCTCATGAGGGAGAGGTATCCCGCACTCCTAAGCATCCACCAACGAATCTTCCATTATTTTTCGTTTATCTCGAGAAAACCCGCCAAGAAAAAGTATACTAAAAACGCTTACTGCGGTCATTCTAGTTTTTTTTTGTGTGTGTGTGAGTGTGGTCACGCGACCGTCTCTCACCGCGCACAACGTGAATGACACGGATGTGAGTCGGCCCCGCAGAAGTGGCATCCAATCCAGCACACTTTAGTACTCAGCCGCCAGGAGCGTACTGTGTTCGATCTCAGACGACTTACGGCGAAATGAGAAAACAAGGAAAGCTGCAAAATTGCGCTTAGGAAAAGAACAAAATCCAGCGATAGAACCTAATTCACTCGTGCAGCGAGGAATAAAAATTTTCAGCAAAAAGTTGAGGGAGCACCGGCACATGCGCTTCCCAATCTCGGGATTTCAGTTTTGTTGTATGTGCGTCATGTGTTGCGCTGTCTCGGGTGTCTTCTCACTTTGTCGTGCCACGTTTTGACCACCCCTTCCTTGTTTCCCGCGGCACATATTATTCGTTGATTTATTGCCCTAAATATGTTGCAGGCGACAGGAGACTGATTCCAAGGCGGAAGGAGCCTTGGAACGGACCTCGAAAGAAATGTAAGCTTTTCATCAACTGGACCGCCTGACAGGTGTGTTCTTTTAGTGCGAGCACTTTGGCGGCCGCTACTGTGGTTGGGCGGCGACGGTGTAAGCGAGCGAACAATGCGAAGAACAAAGACTAAAACAAATGGGGATGGTGTCAGGAAATTATGAGGGGAGGGTGGTTTGCGGAGGCGGCACAATACGCTCCTGCGAAAAAGTGAGGGGGAGGGCAGTATGCCTACCGAGCCGAACCACACCGTTTCGCTGCGCAAATAAAAGTAGTTCAACAAAAATAATTTGCAGGGTGTAACCTAAGGTATACAAAATATATGGTACTTATTTTTTAGCCTTGGATTGATAATGTCACTAAATTATTTGCCAGTTCCTTGGGCTCCTATCGCGCCATTTTGATATATAAGCGTGAATTAGAGGTTAAGAAGTGCTTTTATGGTGTTTTTATAGTGTCTATAAATGACTATTGTGGCTTTCGTGCCTGAATGCCTATAAATGCCCATGAATTCATATTTTCGAGGCTTATTTTCAATATCCGTGCCTATACGAATACTATTTAGCCCGAAATTTCGCTTTCGGGAGCAGTTTGAGATCGTTATTCACGTTCATTGATTCTGGGGTTTAACGCGCCGACGCAACGCAGGCGATGAGGCGCGCCGTAGTGGAGGGCTCCGGATTAATTTTGACCACCTGGGGATCTTTATCGTGCGCCGAAATCTCGTGCACACGGGCGTTTTTGCTTTTCGCCTCCATCAGAAAAGCGGCCGCCGCGGCCGGGAATCGAACCCGCGACCTTGTGCTCAGCAGCGCAACGCCTTAGCCACTGAGCCACCGTGGCGGGTTCGTTATTCACGTTACCGGGCAGCATTGACTGTTGAGGACTCTATAGGGTTCAACCTATAGCCCCCTAGTTCAACCAACTCCCGGAAAACAACCGCTAAACCAGTAGAATGGGACGCTCATTCTCAGTGACAAGAGGCAGAATTTTGAATTAAGAAATTTGGAGATGGTGGTAGTTTGCTATTGTTTCAACAATTTTCACAGTGATCCTTAGACTACGTTCCACGTGCTCTTCAAACAAATTCCTTCAAAATATCGGCAGCCGCATCTCCGTTTCTGGAAGCATACTTAAGTCTAACATTTTCAGTGCAATGATTGGCATCGAACACTCCTTTCTTAGCAGATCACTCCCATTTAAAGAGCCAGCGGCGAAACATTACTGCGCAGCTGCATTTCCTAATGCTGTAAAACGCACTTTTCCATAAAAATGTTTTTCGGAGGCTAAAAAGCTTTAAAAAATGCTCTTCTAGTGTGCGGAAATGTACTTTGGCACTGTTTGGACGTCTTGATGTTCAGTTCGGATAATATCATTGTAAATGGGAAAATGGCTATACTTGTACCTAACAGTCCTCATGTAAGAGCATATTAATTTCTTGATAAAAAGTAGTCTCTCTTGCTTTTATTATTTTTCTGTGTTTCTGTTGCGACGTAAACAAATTGCCTCGGGCATCCGCGGTTCTCTCCGCGCGGCGCAAAGCACGCCTTACTGCGAGCATTTTGAACATGATGCGAGTCGTTTCAATTATTTTTCAGACTTTATCTGCTTATAAATGACTACAGCTATACCACAAACTACGTCAGAAAAACCAGGTGTTGTCGTGCATCAAGCGCAATCTCTTTTCAAAATGCACTCCCACGCCGACACCCGGGACCGTCGCTGCGGCGGAGTGATACACTGCGTGAGCTTTTGCTGTTCTTAACTTGTACCCGAGTATAGCCCTTTTTAAAATCAGTATTCCCGGCTCTCAGGTATTCTTTTTCATGCCCGTTTCACTATATGCGATGGTTGAGCAAGCGACAGTGACCATTGAACATGAATGGGAGCAGTACGCTTGTTGAATTAAAGGCGCTCCAAATAAGTTTGTGAAGGCTATAAGGCCTGGAGCTTTCACCCCTTCCTCGCTCCTTAAAGCGCTGTGGATGCTACTAACTGATCAGCTCGAGCAAAACAACCTAGAGACACTTGTCAGGGCGTTTGCATTCCGAGAAACGCGCAGACATTGACTCCGCTCAGCGGTTCGTTCGGCTTTTTATTTTTAGCAGCCGGCGCGCATGCTCCGCCTACTACTGTCTGCGTGCAATGCTTTTCGCGTCAGCCGTACCAGGGATGGCACGTCAGTTCCAGCAAAGAGGAAACTAGCGTTTAGAGGGCCGACAGAAGAGCTCCAAAAACAGCGCGCTAGCTCTCTACAATAATTGAATATTTCAACCTACGACTAGCGGCCCGCTTGCGTTTCTTGCATGCGGCGCTGCCTTCCCTACTCGTCCCTTCCCAGGACGAGCCCCAAACAAAACAGGACACACCCTATGTAACTCCGAAAAATTTTGCGGGAACAATGAGTCACTTTCAAAGCGTACCACAGTTGTGCGAAGAGAAACAAATAAGACACAGTACCACGCGCAAGCGTGGACCCTCCTTGTGCCACTTATCTCGTAGAGCCCATGTCTGGCTGTGTCCCTATCTCCGTAATCTCCTAGCGGCACCCGTGCATATTTGGCCGGCCACTTGATACCGTCACGCACCCCGGGGGTTAAGTCCTAATTGATGTGCCTAAACCCTAAGAAGTTGTTCCAATAAAGCATCACCCACTCTATTCACAAAATGTTTTAAATATTTTCGCAGCACTACACGTTTTTCCTCTATCACAATATAATGAAGCAATGTCTTTACACATTACCTGTGCACGGACCTCGCATGCCTGCACCCAGAAACCATTCTGTGCACGGACCTCGCATGCCTGCATCCAGAAACCATTATCCTATGCACACGAGGCAATGTATGAGCCCGTTGCCACAAAAATACTATGAACAAAAAATGGCCGCCATCCCGCCCTGAAAACTGGATATCCAGCGTAGCTATTGTAAACCACTAAAAATGCTGATGGGGGAGGAGTAGGAAATTGTTCCTCGCCGTCTCGGCGGGCTTGTGGCTTGCGCTCGGCTTCCCTGGCGGCAATTACTGGGTCCTGCCTAGCCTGACACATGTGCTTGGCGTCTTGGGCACGAACCTCTCTATTTTAGTGACACTAGTCCTGCCTAGCCTTCTAACATAATCTGCAAACAGTATCTTTATCAGGATCTCATGGCGGGGGTGTTCACAGGCGCCTTACCATCCATAATGCGGTTTCAATGCTTGTTTCGCGGTTTTGCGTCGTTTTTAGCAATTACGGAGCTCTGCGCTATATGCCTTATTAGCCTGACGCATGCGCTCGGCGTCTTAGGCGAGAACTTCTGGATACTGTCTGGGTTTCTTATTAACGACACGAAATTTTCCGACCAACTAGAGGCTAACAGCTTCGCTGTAAAAAGTAAAGGCGACAGAGGGCATCTCTGCACCTGTCAAGGCGCCGCTGAGGTTATCTTACACCAGATAATGCTCGCCTCTGTGTACCGCACCCGCGAAGCCCGGAAAGCGACGGGGGGCGGGGAGGTTGCACCAGATAACGGTGACATCGGCGTGACGTTATCGCCGACGAGGAAATATGCCACCACCGTAAAAACATGCAAGTTATGATGCACCGTACAAGCACAAGTGTAAAGCTTCGTTTTAAGCGATTTTCAGGCTCTGTTCGCCGCTATATGAACTCGCAGCGCGAAAGAACAAACGGTAGACAGGGCAGCAATTAAGGAAAGTATGACTATAGACGCCGGCGTTACGCACCACGTTACCTTGATCTTGCGGCATTGCCATAAACTCAGACACGGAGTTGGACTCGAGAATTCCAGGGTGCGCAGTCGCCAGCAGCAGGTCAGGATGAAGTCAGTGCTGCGTGGTCAGATGCGACGTGCACAATAGATGGAGAGAAATAAGGGAACAGGTTAGTAGACACTCAAGTGATCTGTCTGTAAACATGCGGCAGTGGTGACCGTGGCATCGCCTGGTTGGTTCCGGTCGGCGTGTAGCATTCAACGCAAGCTGGGAACATCGCTACTTCAGCCCTGTTAGTGCCGAAGACAGTTGGAAAGTCATCCAACCTCTGGGGTGGCGGTCGCATAATGAGCTTCTCGGAAGACAGGCTCGCTGACTTCGAAAAACTGACGCAAGAGGGCTGACCAGCACCTATGCCACTGTTTCCCCTTCAGGAAACACAGAAGACAGGCTCGCTGACTTCGAAAAAACTGACGCAAGAGGGCTGACCACCACCTATGCCACTGTTTCCCCTTCAGGAAACAGATTTTGGTCGCGTGTCACGTTCCCCGCAGATGGCGACTTGAGAGACGCGTCATTAAATGTAAGCGCCACCAACCGACGTGCAGAAAACGCGAGACACATGGCACCACACTAACTTCATAAACACTGTGTACAGAGAGAGAGAGAGAAACAACCTTTATTAGAGCCTGCTGTGAAGACGCGGCTAGTACGTCGCAATAGCTGAGCCCCTACCAGGCCTGCTCACACAACCTCCGTGGAGGCGGCGCCTGCAGGCCGTTGGCGTTCGAGGCCAGCCATTGCCAGCTGGACAGCCTGGAGTTGGTCTTCGTAGTTTCCATTCTTCATGGCTTCCATGAATCTTGGCGGAATTGTAGTGTTTCTGGCTTCCTGCGGGTGATTTTCACAATCCCATAGGATATGGGCCATGGTGGCTCTCTCTCTGTTGCATAGTGTACACATATCACTAACATACACCTCTGGGCAGATGTGTTTGGCTACCACTGGAGTCATTAATGAACAAGTCTGTAATTGTCTATAAATCACTGCTTCTTGTCTAGTTAGGTTAGGGTGTGGTGGTGGGAAAGTTCGGCGATTGATGCGGTACCACTCGAGAATGTCTCTATATGCAGTGAGTGGCTCCGTTTCTTCGGGCACTTGCGTCGCAAATCGGGGGCTTGGATAAGGTCCCTGAAAGAACTAAGGTAGCGCCAACTGCTCCCTCCTTCTCCGCTGCCCTCCTCTTTTTTCTCTCCCCTCACCCGCGGCACCGCCGTCCCTTTAACTCCGCGGCGGGGCCGCCATATTTGTTGGCCACTTGAGAGCAGACGCCCTCGCTACGCTTCAGGGCGCTCGCTGCAGTTTGCTCTTGTTTTCGCGCCGAAATCGCTCTTTGGTAGCATTTATAGGATTTCTAGAGTCCCGTTTTACCAACAGGCACTGAGTGATAGTGTTTTGTTTTATATTTTTGTCTACAAGGGGATATTTGCGGGGCGGATGCCGCTGGCGCATACGCACAGCGCGGTTTTTGTTTACGTGTGCGGCATTCTGTAACACCTCAGGATAGCTCGTGAATGCGAAAGGATCGAGCGTGGACATTTCAAACTGCTCTGTTACGGTAGTTCCGTTCTTGCATTCGCGTGACTGTGGTCGTGCAATCACTGCACAGAGGTCTTGCGCACGGTTCGCGGCAGTATACAGTGCGCTTCATTCGCAAATGCCGTAGTTCGAGCGCTGCGCTGGCGTCCTTGCACACGCCTTTCTTGCGATAATTGTGTATCCTCAGCGGCGTTCACTCTGCGCCCGCTTTTACTAAAGACCTAAAGCCTACCTTAATTCCGCGCAGTTTAGAGTGCTTTGCCGTTTTTGTAGAAATGTTTCCTTCACCTTCATGTCGTTATAGGCTGCTGTGAGTAGACTAAAAACATACACATGCTGTTGTGCGTGTGTGCACGTACAGCGACGTGAAAAGCCCCTGCTTCCCCGACTTCGCAGCCGGATACACTAAACTACACTCGCGGCCGTACGTTCATGTGCGAACCTAGTGAAAAACGCAGACTTGTAATTCTGGGAATACGCGCCAGAGAAGACCAATGTCACGATGATTATCAAGAGAAAACAATAAATCACACAAATGAATTGGTGCCAGCAAATAGATATTTTATTGGAACAAACGTCCGTAATGACGTCGTGCAGGTGGCTTGTGCTGCTGACGTGGCTTCCCGTGAGAAAAAATGTTGGGAGTGGCATTTGGGTTTAGTTTTTTTAACGCCAAGCTTCAATATCCGTTGCTCAAATTGATCCGTGAAATAATCCTATTGAGAAGGGAAAAAAAATGTCGCCACCGAGTTTGAGATGCGCCACAAACACTCCGCAAATATAGGCAATAATGCATTGCAGAAGGGAGTTAGTGACTGTTCTACCGTAGCATGGTCAAATTCGTGTTCGCGCATCTGCTCAGTGCCGCGTCCGCTCAACTCGCTACACTAAACCCGTTTAGCAAGCGCTTTGCTGGACAAAAATACGTCTGCTGAAAATAATATAGTCGCCCAGTGTGTTTTAGTTCAAATCGCAATGACTGGATACGCTGCGCCATTGACTACTAAGATGAAGTAAGCGCGCACACTGCAAATGTACGGCATCACGTGTAATGCAAACGTAAGTCGTAATTAACGTTCCTCTGTGCATACACGGAAGAAAGGGCGTACAGCCGTTACGGTGCGAATATGCATTTGAAGTGCTCATTCAAACGTGCGCGAATTTAATAAAGCGATAACAGAAATTGCGCATCAAACGTACGTCAACGGCGCGGTCACTATATTAGCTGACCTTAAATTGTTTTACCTAGCCGCAATTTTTTTTTTCTCGCAACAGCCTCAATTTGCGCCGCACCGACCAAGCCCATATTACGCAGCAAATCACTCCGATGTCATAACAACGGGATTATAATACCACCCGGGTAGCTAACATACAAAACATGACTTCACGCCAAAAAGAGCGTACACGCACTCGGAACGCACACGATACATGGTCAGACGCAAGCTGCCGTCGGCCAAAACAAGCATGAATTCAGGTGAACAATTCTCGCGTCACGAAACCCTTACGACAACTGACTGAACATGCTACGCCGCTGATATTGATGCTGGAAGTTAAGCGCGCACATGACAAATACACGGCCTCTTATCCAAACCAAAGCTTACGACGGGACGAACTCGGCGCTGCGCGCAATGCCTACTCAGAACAAAGCGTGGACGACGGTCGCGAAGGGAATACGCATTTCTTCGTAAGTGACCGCTCAAGCTCGCGCAGAATTTAACAGAGCAAGAACAAGCATTCAGAAACTTACCTCGCAAAAGAGTCATGGTAGCGTCGGCCTGAAGTATGCCCGTTCAAATCTATGCAACCAAACTTTTCTCCTTTCTGCGTCGCGTTTCCCGGACGGAATAACGAAGTCTTGTGCCCTGCCTGACGATATTCGCGCTGCCTAAGGCACAACACATCGACACCGAGAAGCAACCTAAAACGACACCGGTGCGACATTTTTTCGAAGCGAGCAGCTAATTCTTACTTTGCTATTAGCTGGCGCCTACGATAAAGCCGGTACTGAAGCACGGTGGCGACGGTGGCTCGGAAGCCAGCAATGGCGTCGCAGCGGCGGCGTTGCGCAATGTCCCAGCCGGCGAGGCATCGGCGAGGCGACCCGGCGGCGGAGCAAAAAAAACAAAACCACGTGACTTTTCCCTTGGCCAATGGCGCGCGGCGTTCGCCGGCGAAAAAGAAAATGGCAAAAAACGAAGTAAGAGAGGAGCGCGGGCGAGGGCGAAAGGCGGCGAGATCTAAAGATGGCGCTACCTTAGTAATTTTAGGGACCTTATGCTTGGACTCTCAGGAGCGCTGCGGCTGGTGAGCGCGTGCGCTGCCCGGTCCGCCTCCTCATTGCGGTTGCCGTGTCCATCGCGTGAGCGTGTGCCGGAAACCATCTTAAAGTCACTGGTGTCGTTCTGGGGGGTAGGGCCCCGCACACCCTCACAACACTGGGGGAGACACAGTTTGTAGCGTAATGCATGATCGCCGTCTTCGAGTCACTAAGCACAGTGGTGCATCTTGGATTGGTGATTGCAAGTGCAATGGCCATTTCTTCGGCGTGGTGTGCGCTTCTGGCTTTCATGCTGCTCGCAGTGTATATGTCACCAGAGACGGCGGCTATTACAACTGCGACGTACGCGTTTGGTCGGTCCGGGTATTGGGCTACATCGACGTAGAAAGCGCCCTTATCCGTGGCGTGCGTTGCTGTGAGTGTCTTTGCTCTTGCGAGCCTCCTTTCCTGGTTGTGTTCTGGGTTCATGTGCCGGGGAACTGGAGGCACGTGGAGGCTGTGCAGCAGATCTTGTGGGAGCGATGTTGGGACCTTGTTGTCCTGCATCTCCTGTCTTCGGAGGCCGAGTCGTCGTAGGATGTAGCATCTCGTTCTTGTTTGTGACAATCTTTCAAGCTGCGCCGTACGTTGGGCCTCAGCTATTTCGTCCAGCGTGTTGTGGACGCCAAGTTCGAAAAGACTGTCCGTATTGGTGTGCACGTATAGTCCAAGTGCTGCCTTGTATGTCCTGCGGATGATGGCATCAATCTTCTGTCGTTCGGCTGCTTTCCAATTATGGAATGCCGCGACGTAGGCAATGTGGCTTATCGCGAAAGATTGTACAAGTCGGAGGAGGCTCGTCTCTTTCATGCCTGCGTGGCGGTTGGAAACTCTACGGATGAGTCGGGTAGCTGCAGAAACCTTAGCGTCCAGCTTGCTGATGGTGAGACCATTTTGCCTGAGCGCGTCTAGGTGGAGGCCAAGGACACGCAGGGTTTTGACGTGCGGGATTGTAGTTCCGTCCTTCGTCCGAAGGGTGATGCTTGGGGTGGTAGAGGTACTTGTGCGTCTTCCACGAGGTGGTAGGATGAGCAGCTCCGACTTTGTAGGAGAGCAGATTAGTCCTGTTCCCTGCAGTTGGTCCTCTATTACCTCGATCGCTTGCTGTAACGTGGTCTCAATGTGGCCGTCGCTGCCTCCCGTCATCCACAGGGTAATGTCGTCAGCGTAGATGGTGTGCTTGACGTCCGGAAGGTTGGCGAGCTTGTTGGCCACATCGAACATTACCAAGTTGAATAGCATGGGAGATATCACCGACCCCTGTGGCGTCCCAGTGCTGCCCAGTGATTTTGTGGGGAGTTGTATGTCCCCAACATTGATCGTTGTCGATCGGTCGGTTAGGAAGTCTTTGATGTATGTAAACGTTCTCTGTCCCATATTGAGGCGGGATACTTACTTGAGAATGGCCGAGTGATGGATTCGGTCGAATGCACTCTGTAGATCTAGGCCCAGAACCGCTCTATTGTCAAGGGAGTGAGTTGTCTGGTCTATTACTTCATGTTTGAGTAGCAGCATGGCGTCTTGGGTGCTTAGCTTTGCTCGGAAGCCAAGGATCGTGTTCGGATATAGCTCCTCGCTTTCCAGGTATGATTGCCACCGGTTGAGCAGTACATGCTCAAGGATTTTGCCTACGCAACACTGTGTACAAAATTCTTCGGGGCAGTGAAGTCTGCTTACGTTCTTCGAAGGCGAACTCCTGGCGCTGCTTAGCAACGACTCCTGTACTGCTTGATCGTGTTTGCCGTTCTTTCTTCGCTTTCGTCTTTTCGCCTTGTGCCTCGAGTTACTTCAACAGGCTTCTTTACTGTTGTTCCATGCTTGTGTCCTTCTTCTGTTTCGTTTGACAGTGTTTTGGCGTGAATACACTTGAACAGGCAGACCGGTGGCATATGGCACTGCTTCGCAGGAGTCAAAATTTTGCTTAGCACCTGTTCTACTCATGTGCCACCACGTTCTCTTGCATCGCGGCACGAACTGTTTTAACTCTTGTTCCACCGCTGGTAACGTGCGGTGACAGCTCGATGGCGGTGAGAAGCGGCACTTGCCTCCTTCCCTGGTAACCTTGCAGGTTCAAATACCATAGAAACTTACATTCTTTTTTATTCGATTTTTCAAGCGGCGGCTATTTTTTGTGCCAGACAACAACGGTTTCTCGCACAATGTGGCAATGAGCTTCAAGCAGGCGTAGCACTGGCAGCGCTGCAAAAACTTTATGGGCCCATTTCAATGCAACTTCAATGAAGCCAATGGAGAAATCAGGTTACATTTTTATTTTAAACCGACTTCCATGCAGCCTTCTGTGCGGAACGAAGCTTTTAAAGCGAAGCTTTCTGTGCCTCACCGATGGCGACCATCAAGTCACCAGAACGCACTGCAAGAAAGCCAACTTTACACAGTGGGTTTCACAGAACGACGACGATGATGATAAGAGAAGACACATCAAGCGCCTCAAGTAAAAAAACGCTTCCCATGATCGTAATCGAACCTGGGTTCTTCGTCTTTAAAGGAGCCATGAAGACAAAGCACAAGTTTGGTTCATTCGAAAGACGGCCTCGTTAGAATCATACTGACCTCAGCTTTAGCGTAAACTTCGGTCAAACAAGCTATATAATTAGGAAAAAAGGGAATGACCATGCGACCCACTCGCTCACTTCCCGCAGCAGAGCCTATGATGTCATACCAGCCTGCTCTGCGGTTCGCGGAGGCCGGCAAAAGCAAACGCGAATTAGGCTGAGCTTATAATCTTGCAGGACGAGCTATTTGTGTTTACATTTAGGGCATGTTCTTTTTAAAGCAATAAGAATGGTGGGACAAACAGTGGAAGTTACGAAAGCACAGTAAACATAGAAGTACTGATACCTACTGCTGTTGGTACTGCGCCCACTATGCTTGGTTTAGCTGCACAGCACTGCGGGGCTTTAGGGTTGTCTCAGACTACGCTGGCCGATTGACGCAAGCAACGGTGTCTTGCATGACAATATTTGTCGTGACAATATTTTGAAAATGAAGCTGATAAGGTAGGCGACTAAAATGGAAAGTGCACATTGAATGGAGAATTAGGACGACTGACTGCATATTTAAAGTTCGCCAACAAGCAGTTGCTAACAATGCTGTAAATATACCAATAAGGAGAAGTGTGTGTGTCCAGATATGAAAAACGCAAGCCCTTTCGTCCATACATTGGCCCTGCACCCAGGCAACAAAACTTTCACGCATTCATATATAGCGCATAACAGCTTCCTCTGATACAAAGAACAACCAACCACCGCGTTGACACAGCAACAGCAGGTCAAGATGCCTACTCGTTGGACGTAAGGGCTATGCCACTAGGAAACTGGTCTAATGTTGCTTCGATGAGGGATTCTTTCACGGGTTTTCGCGATGAGGGTTTCTTTCGCGCGTTCTCGTGTTCTAGCTTGCTAGACGGCCATTAGGTGCTCAAAGGGCACCATTCACGAGAATTTTATATGAATAAAATTCCTTCAAGACGATAAAACTGACCGTTGGTGTTCTTGCAATTTCAACAGCCTAATGTACCTAGCAGCGGTTATTGAAGGTGTTGGTTGAACCACGTCTACAACAGGACCAGCGGGTGCGATCTTTGCTAGAGAGTCTGCGGGCTCGTTGAATGTGAGGCCCGCATGTCCACGAACCCAAAGAAGGTGAATTTCAGAGAGATGAGGTGGCAGGAGTGATCGAAACGTCCGCAGAAGGGGAGGGTTTTGTATTGAAAGAAGGGCTAAACACACAGAAGAAAAAATCTGAAATTATGATGGGAGACAGTATTGATGTATCCAGTTTTCGTAGAAGCAAGACAATTGCCAGGAATTCAGCTTATAATATATGGGGCTAAAATCAACCAGACGAACCGAAAAGGACCAGCTAAGGGAAGGGGAAATCATACTTGCACCGCATTTTTCTTCTTGTTCAGAGGCATTTGTATATCATCGCCTCCCGCCTGCGCGCACCTTATTTTTATTTACAACAAGGGGCACAACGTCACAATGTGGTATGTCGTCATGAAGTCATGTTTATGTCAATACAACCACATCAGAGTGGTAACACAACAAAATGCTTTCAAGTTCAGTGTTTTGTTTTAACAATGCTTCTTGCTTTGATGTTAACGAGGCAAAAATTCTGCGGAGAAATGTTGTTCGTTTGTCATGCATGCCCAGAAGGACATGGTTTGGAATAAATGTTCATGCGTGCGTTTTGGGCGTCGTCCCAAACAAGAACATCATCATCAATGCTAAGATTAGCGGTGACAAGATAAACTTTTTTTCCCGTTGCCCTTCTCTCATTTGGCGCTTTCGCGCAGCAGTTTTCCCATTCGGGGGGTTTGCCCCGATAAATCATTTTCGATGAATATTTTAGCTCCTCTGGGCTTTTTCGCAGTTTGTGTTTCCACTTTTTTGCTCTCATCCTGCAGGTACAGAATAACTGAGCGATTCAGTCCATTGCGTTCTAATCTGTGTATTTACCTGCAAAGGATCATTTGATTTATAACTTCTTAATGAACAAACCATCGATTACTTGTGTTTCAGATCAGCTTCTGTTTCATTCTGAGCTTCGGGTAACCCGAATACCACAATATTTGAACGGCGACTACGGTCTTCTAGGCCAGGAAGCTTCTCCAAATTAGTGACGACTGATTATTGCAATAAACCTAGGGTGTTACGTATGGCCCCATTGTTACTGGTGTAGGCTGCCGACGAGGCAGGACGGCCGAGGCCACGTTTATCTGGGTTGCGACGGCTGTGCCATGGCGAGGACTATGAGCGTGGAACAGGGTGCCGCTCCAGGGCGGGTTCCAAGCGTGTTCTCTTCACGAGCCGGCTGATACTGCTGATGATGATTGCGCTGATGAAGACGATGCCGATGGGGTCGCTACAGGGCTCCTCTCCTTGCGCGCAGTAATTAAAAGGAAACCAAAGCACCCGTTTTACTTCACGCCGGAAAACAGTGCGACAGTTTATTATGGTATAAAAGTAGTGAACGGAAGGGCATACTGCGGCATGTAGATGCGAGGAGGGGCTAGGCTGATCGCAAACAATATTATCTACAGTTATATAGTTTGTCCGTAGTCAGGAAGGATCTGTGGGTGGTTAGTCGGTGGTCAAATGGCCGGGGTTGATAAACGGCATGGTTACAGTGTACTAGAAGTAGCACGGTCCTGGTCATCGGCGGGGCAGCGTCCGGAGTGCTGTTGGGCATCCTCTGGTGGTCGAAGCTGGGAGTGAGGCCGCGGACGCGTTGCAGGATGTGGGGCGACGCCTGCAATGGATGGTGAAGCGAACAGCAGGCACAACTCCAGGGGCAGCAACGAGATGAAGGGTGGTGCAGCGCAATGACAGCCGAACTGCAGGCTTGAATGGGCTCTGTTGTAAGTTTTGTGGTTCGTTGCTGTCTCGGCAGCTTGCCCACCCGCGGAGAGAGCTGAAATCGGAGAGATGGCCAACAAGAGCTCTGATAGAATTGTAAATGCGGTCTATATTCTTTGTGTGTGAGATGTTAGTTGTTTTTTTAGTGAGTTCTGCCGATTTTGTTGTAGTCCGCCATCTGAGCTCCTTTGAGGGCGCCTACCGAACACCGCCTTGGAACGGGGTGTCTGTCTAGATCTGGTCACATGATTCTGATGCGTGCCTTGATGGCCTGAGAACACGTGATGTGTTTTTCTGCGACGGCTCTTGATAGGCCTGACGTCTATAAGTAGACCGTCAGAGTTAGGGGCTTCCAAAAACGCACGAAAGCGTGGCTGATGAGATTTGTATGTGAGATGTGTGCCTCGCAATCCTTTCGTCAGTTTAGCCATCGGAAACATGGCGCGACGATTGTGCAGGGCGGATTTTTCTGCTTCGGTGATACGTTGAGCTCCCGAAGTCTCCGAGAAGCCTGTGGCTTCTGGAAGCTGTTGAATCCAACTTCGGGAAGAGGGTTCTAGTATGTGGGGAGTGGAGTCGTCTTGAAGATCCCTCCCACCCGTGCCGTGCGGCAAAGGCGAGTTAGTTTCCCAGCTGCGAATGGCAAAGCAGTCGAAACTTGTGTGGGTCTGTGCAGCCGAGGCGACATGCTGTGGTGCTGCGTCAGCATGTTGCGTCGAGTGCACGAAGTGTAATGTCGTCTCTGTCACGCAGTATGTCGTAGCGGGGGTTTGCGTTTCCTGCGAGACGGTGCTGGACTTTCCGGTGAATCTACAGGTGCCGTTGGAAGACGTGGTGCTGACGAGCATGGCGTCGGCGCAGTCGTGACAGAGATGGGTGTGGCAGCAGAACCGCCGCTGTAATGTTGAAAGATGCTGTCAGACGCCAAAGTTCTTCAGAACAGCCTTCATCAAGTCGTTGTACAATTGTGGGCCAGATGGTGGTAGCCGTAGCTGTGAGAGGAGCCGGTCAGGTAGCCGCGTCGCTGCGAGCTTGTAAAAGTCGCTGATGCAGAAGTGGCTGTCCAGCTGAATAAACCAATGTTGCAGCGAGGTGTATAGAATACTGGAAGACCGTAGAAGCCTGGGAGCTCTGAATGTCAGCTGAGTATCACGGCCCCGTCTCCTTGTGAGGGTTCCGTACAGGGGCCGAGTTCGGCAACGAAGGACGACTAATGCTGGTAATGGCAGTAGGTTCTGTTGACATTGTTTTCTGCCGGGTTTCTATACTGTAGTGGTTGAGGAGAATGTTTTAGGCCAACATACGCACTGCGGCCAGGGGCTGGCAGCTGTATTTGGGCAACGAGGTTATCACGTAGCTTCTGCAGCGTAGCATGGTATCTGATTTCCGGAAACCGGATGTTGTTTACATAAAAATCACTCCCCGGGATGACTAACCATGCAGAGTGGTTTGCGATGGAGCCAAACTGAATCAGCCAGGGCAGATCTGGAAGGCTCGTGATGTTCTCCGCGTGCCGTCGTCCGCGTTGTGGCAGGGGAAACACCGGTGAGTTGCCATGACGAAGGTCATCACGTCCGGGTTACAAATTATAGGTGGCCGACGAGGTAGTGTGGCCGCGCCCACGTTTATTTGGGTTGTGACGGCTGTGCCATGGCGAGGGTGAGCAGCGTGGAACAGGGTGCAGCTTCAGGCCAGGTGCCAAGCGTGTTCTCAGCACGAGCCGTCTAATACTGCGGATGATGATGGCGCTGATGAAGACGATGACGTTTGTGTCGCTAGACTGGTTTGGGAGTTCATGCACTGCAGTGACTTGTCCAGCTCGTCTGCTCTGACACTGAGGGCCTTAATTGCTACATTATATTCAGCCAGCGGTGCTTTCAACTCAGCAGGGCTATTCAGGACTTCCTCAATCGGGGGGCCAGGGTTTGTTTCGACGTATCCCAAAAGCAATAGCTCACAAGCGAGAAGAAAGTCGTACACAATACCTATACATACATGTCCGTGGGCACGGCAGTATAACAAGAAATCTATTGCTGGTTTTACAGAAGTACAACCGACGTGTAAAAAAGGGGATAGGCTTGGTCAACATGGTTGAACACCTTTTTGCCATGCTTACTGAAGCGAAAGCACCGGAAACTAGGCTTTATAGCTCCCGTCGTTGGTGACGTCACCAACCAAAGTGACTCCATGACTTGAAATGGTTGATAGTTGTCTAGTCAGGAAAGATGGGGGCTTGTTCTGCGCATGCAGGAAGATAGCGGACGATAATCGAAAGCAGAATTCCCGATGGCAGAGCCGGATTAAGAAATATCAGGGCGCGAAGCTAACTGTGTCTTTGGGATCCTAATAATGATGATGATGATAATGAAAGAAGAGGGGGAAGCAAAAGAATGTCCGTGCCACCCGCTGACTGCTAGCCGGCCCTATTCCCCCTCCTTGACTGCCCTGTTGCAGACCTTGTAAAGACTAAATAAATTTGTTACGCCCGTAGCTAACTGCATATTGCATCTTTCTGCATTTAAAACTGCATCTTTCAGCTTTCAAGCTCGCAAATTAGGATATTGGTTCACCAAGAAAAATATCTTCAAGCAGGCACCATTCGATCGGCATGATGCTAAAAAAATGAACTTTTTTTCTCCAAGAGTAAAGTGCAAGTAGTTTTTAATAAATGCACTCTTGAAAACGAGCGCCAAATGTCGCAGTTTGGCATAGGAGTTGTTATGTCGAAAGCGAGAGCAGTGAAAAAGTTCGGAAAGATACATGAAATATATTTTTACGCCAACATTTTGAGTAGACCACTCACGCTTCTCTTAGCGACTGCAACTTTCTAGGTAGTCAAGCAACTTAACAGGCTTAACGGAAAAAGTCGAGTCTAGAACTTCCTTTCATATTCCTATTAATCTACTAGCTTGATTGACCAGGTCGCCATCGAATGAACTTTCGTTGAGAAGCGCTACAGACTGAAATGTCTTGCAAAGACTGATGTTCGCTCATTGCGGAGATTTCCGAGCCCGTAACGTGGCTGCTAAGTTGCTAATAATGGGTACTAGACACTTCGTCGAACTTCGTTTCGTCGAACGGCATTTGATCGAACGTGTTCATTTCATCGAGGACACTCCATCGAACGCCACTTCGGCGAAGTGACGTTGCCTGTTTCATCGAACGCTGTTTGGAAGCTTCTGGAACGATTGGTATTGCTGGTAGAAAATTTCGAGTCCTTTTGGTCACCCAGAGATGCATTATGCATGAAGCACCAAATACTTTATAATTTTAGGCTCGCATAGAAAAACTGTGCCTTTTTCGAGCCCAAGCCTTCGTCATTGCCGCTTTCCGTGGCAGTAATAAAGCAATGAACATGCTCCGGGTGATGTTGCATTTTGGGCTTAGTTTGCAATAGTTCCATTACCATTTTTTCAGTTTTGTGCAACCCTGTTTTACGAAGCATTTATTAGTTCAAATTGCTGGAGGGCACACGTTTTTCGGAAGCACTGAAGATTCCTCCACCGCCTGGCAGAAATCTAAAAGAAGTTAATTTTCCAAGGAAGAAATCGGTTTTATAAGTAGTACATTATATAAAAGCGTGCAAGAATGCAGTCACTGTTTTATTTCATAAGCACTGACGATCAAAATTCTTCTACTGCAAGGTTTTGTTTGCTCTTAGAGATACGTGCCTTGTTACTCCTGCTGCCGGCGGCTAAGAAACCCATATTGTCTCCATGCACAATAACTGCCCAACCACACCGTGCACGACATAGTTCGGTGAAATGTCCTTGATCGAAACGGCGTTCGATGAAACGGCTCCTATGAAGTGGTGTTCCATGTAACGGCGTTCGATGAATTCTCTAAAACCAATCAATAATTACATTAAAGGTTCTTAACCGAAGCCTCCAGCTGCCATATGTCCTGTTGTCTTTCCGTGCCACTACGAGCTTCGTTGAAGTGAGTTGAGCGCACTTACACTCACTGATGGCTCTTTACTAGGCTAGACTTTGCCCTTACCTCAAAAACACTGAAATGGGGTCGCAGGGAGCTCGCGAACACCCGTCTGCGAGTGCACAGCCGTTGACCGGTCTAAAGCAGGTTGGTGGAACGCAAGAGTCGCCTTGTTGAACCGTTTCAAAATCTCATTCAACAATGTTGGTATGAATGCCGTTTCCAGCTTTATAGGATACCGGGGGCATCAACGTAGTGTCCGAAGTCTCTGACTCCTCATGCACCATTGTACTTTGGCAAGTCTCGATGCGTCTGCAACAATTTGTTTCAAAGAATGTGCACTCTCAGCCAAAGTGTTCGAGGCTATTCGACAGGTGCCCAACCCGGAACAGCGCCGCGCTGTGCGCATTTCCGACCCTCTGTTTTACCTTCGGGCAGGAAGCTTCTTTTATGAGCTCGGCTCCTTCGTGGACGCGCGCACGTGCGGACGATGGGAGCCTTCCGAAAGACACCAACACGTGGTGGCACTACGCAAGCTTAACAAAAGACCACGGGCGTTGGTTCCCTTCTCTTGAAGATTCATGATCACCACTACTGGCTCCTCGTGGAACTACTCGCACTCAAATGTATTACAACAATTCTTGGGCGACGATCCCTTGGTTACCCCTTCGAGGACACCTGGTCGCGATTGAGCTGCCTCGCTCATGCAGACACACAGAAAAACACACAAAAAAAACAGAATGAACTCTTTTGGCTACGCTGCGCACACTTCACAACGAAATCCGGCTGCTCCACCGAACCATAAAGAAAACAAAAGTGAACTGCATGTGAGCCTTTGTAATAAGCGTGCTGTCGCTAAATTAAAAGGGCCTATTTATATTATTGTTCGATTAAAACAATCACAACATACACCCAATTGTATGATGATTATTGGTATTTAAAGGCGCAAGGCCAACGAGGGCAAACAGTGCCAGAGAAGAAGTTATTAAATGAAGAGAAGTGATTACCACAAAAAGGTAGGTATAAAAACGAGTAAATCGAACATAGTAAAATCAATTAAAGATAATGGTGATGGCTGGTGTATAGGGCCAGATTTGATTATGCGTGATAGGAAATGAGGGTTAAAAACTTAACGTCTGACAAATACTCAAACGACTTGAAATTTCAGCTTGAACAAAAAACGATAGGACTTAGGAAGGAAACACGGACACAGTGCTGACTATCAACTGAGTTTATTGACAAAAAGCGGGAACATATATACATGAAACATTGCACAACATTGGCACAGCGCGACACTCTTTTTTCCGAGATTAGTTAATGGGATAATCGCTAAGCAGTTCCAGTTCTTTCTTCGTCAGCGCCACGGAAGCTGTGCTGACGCACTTGTTACCTTTCTTGCTGATGGCTACTGCTTCGACGACTTCACGTGCGAGGCGATTGCGTTTCTTTCGAAGCACGTTGATCTCGTCGATGTGCGCCGTGCATTTGGGGCAGGTGCGGCAATGGGATGATAAGTGGCCGGATGACGTTGTCTTGAGTGAGGCGGCATGTTCACGTGCCCTGTCATTAATGCACCTTCCGGTTTGTCCCACGTAGACTTTTTTGCATGATAATGGGATGCTGTACACGACTTCCTTCTGGCATTCGGCGTATTTTGTTCGATGGTTGGTGGTGCACGTTTCCCCTCTTGCTTCGTTGTTTACGCGTCGGCACATTTGATACGCCTTGTTGGGGGCACTGCAGACAACAAACACACCTTGCCTGGCTGCAATTTTTTTGAGGTTGTGAGCGAAGCCATGTACATAGGGAACTACCGCGGTATTCCCTCTCGTGCGCTGCACGTTCTGTCTCCTCTTATTTCTTCCCTTCACACGCTGTAGTAGGCTTTCGCTCACAGCCGCCAAGAGGCTTTCCGCGTAGCCGGCGTTACGCAGCCTTGTTACCTGCCGGTTGAAGCTCGATTTCATCTGATGCGCGCAGGACTTCTCAATGGCGGAGCACAAAGCCATGGTTACAATCGCTGGCTTCACGTTCTTGGAGTGTGCCGAGTCGTGGGGTAAGAAGCCCTTACTGCTCCGTGTCTCGTACCGCCAGCAGATATGCCCCTTGCCGAACTGCAAGGCTGAGGTCCAAAAACCTCAGGTGGCCATTCTCCGGTAGTTCATGTGTGAAGGATAGTCCCTGGGCGCTGTCCTCAAAACTCCCCATAATTTCACCCTTCAGGCGTTCGTCACTATCCAGGTCATTCGCGCACAAAACCAAATAGTCATCCACATAACGAAAAATGGCCACAATCGGCTTTCCTTCCAGGCTTCCCTGAATGCCTCGGTCCACCTCCGCCAGATATAGGTTGGACAGGTAGGGGGCGACGCGAGATCCTATGCATATCCCCGCTCGTTGCACATAGTTACGGCCTTGATGTGACACTGCGGTAGATCGCAAGTACGTGTTGAGCAGCTCTAAAAAGGCGTCACAGGACATTCCAACTCCATTTTGGAAGGAAATCAGGCCTTGTTTCTCAATCGTTGCTCGCAGTACAGACATCAGTTTGGCGTGGGGTATAGAGTAATAGAGATCCTGGACGTCCACCGAAAAGCCCGAAACAGCCCGCCCCTGGTCTCCTTCTAGGTACGACAACACGACTCTCGAGTTTGCGATCATGTAGGGGTCTCTCACCTCAATTCGTGCAAGGTGCTTGGCCAGAAAGTTCGACACTTGTGCCTGCCAGGTGCCAGACTCCGATACTATGGCGCGGAACGGAATTCCGGGCTTGTGGTCTTTCGCCGCATAGAAGACTTGGAGGCATCCGTTCTTCGTTCCTTTTACCTTGCCGAAGAGGCTGTCGAGGTTTTCCTTTGCCAGCAACGATACGATGTCCTGTTTGGATTCCTTGAGCTTCACAGGGTCAATGGGTACGAAGTTCTTCCCCATAGCTTCATCGACCCTTTTGTCGTAGGACTCTGCATCCAGTACAACGAATCCTCCCTGCTTGTCAGAAACGCATAGTTTCAGGTTCTTCTCTCTTAACTCCCGCACACTAACACCGAAGCCCTGCTTCTTTGTTGCCTCGTCTCTGTGTCGGGTAAGGTAGTCCACCCCCTCGCTTATGATACGCGCCTTCTGGTCTTCCGGGGCTTTTTCCGCGACGAGTTGGACCAGGGCGACCTTGTCAGCATTGTCGAGTGCCGGTTCCATAGCAAACTTTGGTCCTCTTTCCAGAAGGCGGGTTGTCTTGTCGGACACATGCACGTCCCCAACTACTTGAATTGAATCGCCTCGCACGTGAAGTCGTCGAAGCAGTAGCCATCAGCAAGAAAGGTAACAAGTGCGTCAGCACAGCTTCCGTGGCGCTGACGAAGAAAGAACTGGAACTGCTTAGCGATTATCCCATTAACTAATCTCGGAAAAAAGAGTGTCGCGCTGTGCCAATGTTGTGCAATGTTTCATGTATATATGTTCCCGCTTTTTGTCAATAAACTCAGTTGATAGTCAGCACTGTGTCCGTGTTTCCTTCCTAAGTCATATCGTTTTTTGTTCAAGCTGAAATTTCAAGTCGATATGGAAAACCAACTCGCCCAAACCCAAGCAATTCTGAAATACTCAAACACACGTTTTACGGAAACCATGGCATCGTCACCCAGAAACAACGATGGATGTAGGGGAATATGTTCTCTGTAGAATTCTCTGAAGTGTTTGTATAGTGTTGTGTGAAGTGCCTTGCATGTATTAGTATGTGCACTGCTGATAGGGCCTCTCCGCACCTGCTGCACTGGGGTCTAGAAGATCCCGTCAGCAGATACGAGTGCGTTGCATGGGTCTGCCCTATCCGCAGCCTACCCAAGGCGACTTCCGTGTGTCTGTTGTGTGAGTCAGCTGTGTACCGTCCCAAGTGTGGCTTTATTACATGTAGTTTGTTGTCTGTCTGTTCATTCCAGTGTGTTTGCCATGTTCTGCGCAAGTGTTGTCTTATGTACGGTTTGAGGTCTGTATAGGGTACCGTTGTAATGTCTACAGTGTTTCTGAGTGCAGCAGCAGCAGCAGCCCTCTCGTCTGCCAACTCGTTCCCAGCAATCCCAGCATTTCCTGGGACCCAGCAGAGGAGCAGCTCATGCTTTCGCGCATACACAGACATAATGGTGCCAACACAAGATTAACTATGTGGTTTTTGGGAGGCTTGTGCGATGATAGTCCCCGAACACTCAAGGAATCTGTATAGACGATGGAATTGGGAATTTGATTTTCAAGAATGTGCTGTGAGATGAGTCAAATTCGATATGCTTCTGCTGAAAAAATGGTTGTGTGTACGCTCATGGTTCTTGTTGCATTAAAATTCGGACCATGAGCAGCGCAGGACACCATAGTGGAGGTCTTAGATGCGTCAGTGTAGAATTATGCACATGGGTATTTAAACTGCCGAGACAGAAAGTGCTACAGTATTGCAGCTCGTGGTACCCGAGTTTTGTCAAGTTTTATGAAAGAAAGGTCGCAAGACACAGGACGAACTTGCCAATGCGGTAATATGTTTGAAAAGGATGACCTGTACACATCTAAAAAGGAAGCGCTTAGATCCGAGGCTCGCTCTCTCACCCTAAGCGAAAAGGGCAGAGGAACGGATGGGCGATTTACAAAGAGCACAGATGTGGATGTATTGTTAAAGACAGGATAAAAAAGATGGTTGTTCAGCGATGAAATTTTAAAAGCATACAGCAAGTCCATGTACGTCCATTGGTTCTCAAGAGACCACTTGTTACGCTCGACATACACTCTCGAATGGGCTAGTGCGAAAAGCACCCGACGCAAGACGTAGCCCCAAGTGTAGCACTGGGTCAAGCATTCGCAACGCTGTTTTAGTCGCCGACCCATATACCACACTGCCATAATTTAAACGAGACCCAACCAAAACAGTATAGGACCGTAGAAGGAGTTCTTTGTCAGCCCCATAGGATTGGTGGGAGAGAACCTTAAGGATATTCATTGTTTTCAGAGATTTATGCTTAAGGTTTTTTATATGTGGGATGAATGTGAGTTTGCGGTCAAACACCACACCTAAAAACTTGTGCTCCTTGTTCACGGGAAGCGACACGCCATTAAGAGTAATGTCTTGGTTCATATGGACCCCGCGCTTCCTCGAGAACACAACGCAGGAGCTTTTTGCAGGATTCAATTTAAAACCATTCTTGTCGGCCCAGCTGGCAAGTTTCTTGACGCCGAGCTGGACGTGACGTTCGCATATTGGCATATTACATGATTTAAAAGATATCTGCACGTCGTCTACATACATGGAGTAAGAAATTGTAGGTGACAATGCCCTCCCAAGGGAGTTCATCTTTACTATGACCAGAGTGCAGCTTAGAACTCCATCTTGCGGCACGCCATTTTCTTGCACGTGAACCTTTGAGAGGGCACTACCGACTCTCACGCGAAAGGTTCTCTCCGACAAGTGACTAATAAAGGTATTTAACATGTTACTCGAGACACCGAACGACTTGAGGTCACTAAGTATGCCGTAACGCCATGCGGTGTCATAGGCCTTCTCTATGTCAAAAAACACCATGAGACAGAAGTGTTTGTGAGCGAAGGCATCCTTTATATATGATTCCAACGCAACCAGTTGATTGTTGGTGGATCTCCCCGCCCTGAAGCCTGCAGCTCTCGAGAAGGCCGTTGTACTCCAAAAAGTACACGAGCCTCCGGTTTATCATCTTCTCGAGAAGCTTGCACAGGCAGCTGGTCAGGGCAATGGGCAGATAGCTAGCGGAAGAAGAAGGGTCCTTCCCTTTTTTCAAGAATGCTACAACTATGGCATCCCTCCAAGACTTTGGAATGTGCCCCGAAAGCTATATCTTGTTGAAAAGGTGAAGGAGTGTTACAAGAGTGTCTGTGTGTAAGTTCTGTATCATTGTATACGTAATGTTGTCTGGGCCTGGAGCTGAGGGTGTATACGTGCTCAGAGCACCCCTCAGCTCATGAATTGTGAACTCAGAGTTATAAGAAGTGGCTGATCTGTCATTGTCATGTAAAGGCTTCTTTTCGGCCACGAGTTTGTGTTTCGTGAAAGTGTTTGTGTAGTGTGTTGAACTGGAAACGTGTTGGAAGTGTTGTGCGAGTGTGTCAGCCTGGTCTTCGAGTGTGTCCCCTGTTGTGCTGACCAGAGGCAGGCAGTATGTTTGTTGTCCCTTGAGTTTGCGTATTCGTGTCCATACTTTTCGTGTGTCTGTGTAGGAGTTAATTGATGTTATGAATGAACGCCAACTATCGCGTTTTGCCTCACGGCGCCCACGTTTTCCAAACGCCTTGGCCCGTTTGAACAAAAGGAGATTACTCGACGCGGGGTACCGACGAAGGATGCCTTACGTCTTGTTCTGGGCCTCTCGCGCCCGCCTACAGTCCTCATTCCACCACGGCCTCCGCTGGTTGCGCGGGGCACCAGAGGCGTGGGGAATGGACCTTTCGGCGGCGTCGAGGATGTGCGCCGTGAGTAGTTGGGTTGCCTGCTCAACATGTAGGTGTGTTATGGACGTGTAGTGTAGTTTAGATGAATCTGTAAATGTATTCCAGTTTGCTCTTGCTTCATTAAGTCTGTTCTGGGAAGATGGACTCCTCGGGCCCTTACCTACATTTGTTAGTGAGGTGGGGAAGTGGTCACTTCCATATGGGTTAGTGAGGTGGGGAAGTGGTCACTTCCACACCTCACTCAAGACATGGAAAGAGAACTGCAGATCCAATAGCCAAGTCAGGGTGTGATTAAGTGTTGTGTCCTATATTATAATATGTTGGCTGTTTCTGGTTGAAAAGACATGCTCCCGACGATGTTAACCATTTATCAATTAGGCGACCTCGGGCATCCATGCGAGCAGAGCCCCAGAGAGAGTTATGTGCATTCAGGTCGCCTATCAGAATGAAAGGTTCATGTAACTGATCTACCAGACCCTCGAAATCTGAGCTCGAGAGCTGGAAGTCAGGAGGGATGTAAAGAGAACATAGTGTTATAAGCCTATTGAAAATTATCGTTCGAATGGCAACAGCCTCTAGAATGGTCTATAGTTGGTCAGTGTAGCACGCCAGCGATTTCCGGGCAATGATGGCCACACCGCCTGAGGATGTGCCACCACCATCTCTGTCCCTTCTAAATACCATGTAACTATTCAAGAAATTTGTGTGTGTGGAGTTTAAATGGGTTTCTTGGAGACACATCACACTTGGCTGATTGGAATGAAGCAACTGATAGACATCATCAAGATTTTTAAGGAGGCCTCTGCAGTTCCATTGCATGATATTTTCTCTTCCCATTGTTGAAGTTTAGAGCTAGTGGAGTATGTTCGTGTTTATGTGTCGGCTTTCGGGGCTTGAACTCTTGGAAGGGGTTTTTTGATTTTCTCTACTGACCTCGACGCCGGAGCCCGTTCCTTCCGCTGTTGTGCATGCCGGAACGGCTCGACGTCCATGTCGTCATCTGAAGGCAACGGGGTGCCCAGCAGACTGGGCCCCCTAGACTTGGACTTGGCACCCTTCCCAGTGCCCTTTGTTGGAGCCGCGACCGCCGAGGGCGTCAGGAGCGCCCCTGGAGGCAGAGGTGGTGCGGCGGGGGTGGGAACTGCCACGGGTGCCTCCGTTTCCATCTCCTCCGGGCCCTGGGGTGTGCTTCGGGCCGGTGGAGAGGAGGAAACAGTGGGTGCAGCAGCATCCCCACCGGACATGGTTGCCACCACAGCCGCTGCTGGCTCAGCGAGCGGTGCGTAGGTTGGTTGGGCTGCAAGAGGCAACCCAAGGGGGGGGGGGCGGGATCAGGTCCGACGCATGGCACTGGGTTCCCACCGAAACGAGACGCCGCTCCGCCCCCCGGCGAGCCGCGTCGGCATACCTCCCCAGGGGGAAAGAGGCGAACCTCTTTCGCGCCTGTGGGAAGGTGATGTTTTCCGTGACCTTGATGTTGATTAGTTTTTTCTCAAGTTTGAACTGCTCGCAGGTCCGCGAATATGCAGCGTGAGGTCCTTGGCAATTGGCACAGAGCAATTGATCAGATGTACAGCCATCAGTGAGATGGTGTTGGGCACATTTGGCGCAGGTTGGCTGGCCCCGACACGATTTAGTACCACGCCCGCACCGCTGGCACTTGTAGCAGCGACGCGGATTCAGGATGTACGCTCGTACGGAGCACGAGATGAAGCCTGCTTTAATGGATTCAGGAAGTGTGGAGCGGTTGAAAGTCAAGATTATATGCTTTGTGGGGGATTTCCTGCTTATCTCGTCTGATGGTGATACGCCTCACTGCAGTTACACCCTGATCTTTCAGGCCTTCCAACAGATCAGCTTCGGTCTCATTCAATAAATCGGTCTCAGAAATCACACCTTGAGAGCTGTTGAGGCTACGATGGGCAGTGACACTGATGGCCAGATCTGCCATGCGGGTTTGGATCAGGAGGTTAGTGGCTTGTTGCTGCGTCTTGAAATTGACTAAGACTTCACCGGTACGGAGTTTCTTAGCCTCGAAGGATTTTCCGAGGATGCCTTCCAGGAACTTAGTGATCAGGAATACGGACTTGGAAGAAACAGGGTTTGTTTTGTAAACTGCTTCGATCACCAAGAATCGAGGATAGTTGTCAAGTTTCGGAATGTGGATTGTTGGAAGGGGTGGAAAGGAAACTTCGGTGCGGCCCCTTTTCGGGGGCCGATCACGTTTTGGGAGGGGGGGGGGAGGTTGAATTATCCATATGACATTGGAAAAAGCAGGGAACGGGGGTGCTTTATTTATCAGCCTTACCCTGATAGCTGAAGAGGTCCCGCAGCTCCCTGCCTGGTAAACAGACAGGGAGCCCATCCGCCGGAGCTTGACCTGGGCTCCGACGGCCACCGTTTGTGGTTTCTACCCTTCACCATACAACACATCGCCACGGTTGGATCCAGCTTATGTATGGGGGCTCGGGGTCCGCGGTGTCTCCAACACCGTCACCAAGATTACTCAAGGTGCCCCGTGCGGGGATACACCCAATTTAGGCAGTTCATAAGGATTTTTTTAGAAATTGGCCCGTCATTTGGGTGTCTCAATCTATATTTGTATTAAAACATCCACGCACAGAAAGGTACGTGTACCGAAAACGCTACATTGAAACGTCTTGTATCGAAAAGACCAAAGCCTAGCTCGGGTCTTTCGACGAAAAGAACGCGAAGGCTGCCATACATTCGGTGCCGCGGCTGCACGCTCGCCCCCACCTACCACGGGTTAGTCAGATTTCACAAAGAAGAAGTTGAAAATGAGGCCTCGGAGGTCGCTTCTCTGTGCCAACGTAGGTAGTAAGTACGGTCAGCAACTTGTTTTCAAATGATCGAGCGGGGCCCCTGAAAGTTGGGGACCCGCGGCTGAAGCCGCCATAGCCTGTACCTTAATCAGGCACTGCACGAAGTCAGTGACATGTCTGACGGAGCCGGGTAGAATGCCGCCGATTAGCAGCATCTGTACAAAAAGGGGGGACAGGCTTAGCATGGTTTTTCGTTTCGTTTCATTGCATTTCATTTCATTTCAATTCAATTTATTTCTATTTCAAGCATACTAAACTGTAACTGCTTGGACACGTATGAAGGGCTAGTGTAAAGTCCGAAGTCCAATGCAGCGATATGTTTATTTTTTATTTAAAAAATAGTGCAGGCCAGAATTAGGCCCAAGAAGGACTGGGAAAATGATTACATAGTATATCAGCCAAATGTAAATACACAATCTCTAAGACACATCAACGAAAATGGCAGACAAAAACTTACTACACGTGACAAAGCTGATCAATTGATGCACGCAGATTAGGCGAAGTAAACAGTGGCAGGGAGACGGTTTCATTCAGATATTGTTCGAGGGAAAAATGAATATTTATAAGCGCTTGGGCGGGTGTACAAAGGGGGTAAATTTAAATGGGTGGCATTGCCTGGTAGGCCAGGAGGAAAGAAGGGGTAAAATATATTGACGGGTGAAGGCGCAGTGTGCGGTTCCAAAGATCGCAAGAAATTTAATCCATTGCTTCTTCTTTGGGATTGCAGCGTTGGAATTCCGTTGTTCTGCATGAGTGCGGTAGGTGCATCGTGTCTTTCATAGCGGTTATAAATTAACCGAAAAGCTTGCCTTTAAATTTGCTCGAGCTAGCCAATATCTTTGTTGTATGTGGGTCCCAGACCAGTGAAGCGTACTCAAGGCGCGATCGGATTAATGTGTTGCAACAATTTTATGTTGGGCAAGTTTATTTTAAGAGTACCAGTTTCCGTCTAGCCGAAGCGTAGCTGTTATCAACATGTGTCGACGAGGATAGGTTTCCAGTAATTGTCACACCGCGGTATTTCAAGCTATTTGTTAAACTAATAAGATTGTTGTTAACTGCGTGCTGATATTCAATAGGATTCTTTTTGTTAGTTATACGCATGAACACTGCTTTGTTGGGGCCAAGTGTCATGCCCCACAGTTTGCACCATGTGAGCACGCCATTGACACTTTCGTTTAGCCATCTGATAGTTAGCATTTCTAATACTTTTGAACAGCAAGCAGTCATCTGCAAATATATGAATGGTTACCTCCTGGCTTACACAACATGCAGAATTGTTTGTGTAAATAAGGAAAAGCAGCGGCCCGAGTACGCTCCCTTGGAAGATGCCGGAAACAACGGGTAGGTAATCAGTGATAATCATTCAGAGCAACAAATTGTTCGCGGAGTTCAAGGTATGATATAATCCAATTCACAAGCGAGCGACGAAAACGGGGTTTGTTTAGTTTAAATATTAGTCCAGCGTGAGATATTTTACTGCAGTCAAGGAAAATTACGTCAATTTGGCCAAATGCATCTATGACAGAAGAAAAAAATGGATAGTGGAAATTAGTATAGTCGCCCAGCACACGCCTTTGCGAAACCCCATAGGAATTGCAACAGGATACAGAACACAATCTGTGCAAACACTGGAACAGGAAACAGAAGATTAGGACATTATACAATCATATATATACAATCATATATATAAAACGTGGGTTACATAACACAGATAAGCACGTTTTAGACACAAACAAGAATAAAGGCAACGTAGAATAACAGCTACGCTCGAAGTAGTGATATTCGAAAATAACAAATACCCGATTTTAGTTACTTTTTCACGAGTGTCTGCCAGTCAAGGAGATTCATTAGGAGAGCAAGGAAATGTTTATTTTATGGGCAGTTATGAGCCCATTTTACGACCTGGATAAAACTTTTACAGATTTTGCTACCCACAAACTGTAGTCGTCGTAGAACTGCAGTGGTGTATTGTAGTGTACGTCTACCGATGAACCTAGTCAACACTTGTTGTCCTGCCCACTGGCGTTTACGTTACAGTCTACCGTGAAGTTCTCCAAAACTATTTATTTATTTTCATCTACCCGTAACTTTGTTAGGAAGCGGAAGAATCGCTTGAACATGGCATGGGATTTGTCAGAGCTTACTCGGCAACATGGGTATTATGTGAGCATACATATAATAGAAACTTCCAGCGTTAAATTTCCCAACAGTTACTTAAACAACGTATTCTGTTATTTCTTTGTGAATTATTTTGGCTCTTTAATTGGCATTTCGGCGCGCCCTATAGGGCAAAATGGAATGTACCCTTTTGGAAAACAACACGCATATTTCGCCACAGTGTTGAAATTTGCAATGCATCACTTTTGTGCACGGGTCGTTCGCTTGAAATAAAACTGAAACCGATGACTCTTCCCTTTATACAGACTGTTTGGGCTTGACCTTGCACTGGAACGGGGTCTTTCCATATTGCGAAGAGTTTAAGACGCACATCTCTGCTCATTTATGTTAGCTTTTGCTAGCATAGCATGAGCGAATAAAAATTTTAAATCTACAATGTCACCTAAAATGGCTAGAAAGGGTCGAATAGGCCTGTTCCAGCTACAGTTTATAAAAAAACAACTGAGGTCCACAAAGCGTAACTTTGTTGTGCCGAGTGAAGCATTATAGTGGTTCGGTTAAGTAGTAACAGCGTTTATTTAAATCCTCCTGATTTAAATAAAATGAAAACACGGATGTTTAAAACACGTCATTTTCATAACATGTTGGCAGGAAATTCTGACGTAACTGAACTTTTTATTGCTACACTCCGCACAAGTAAAATTGCAGGGTATTCGATATTCCTCTCCCGCAATTGTATACGAATAATTTATTGCCGATGCCTCTTCGAAAAAAAACGAAGCAGCAAAGTTAGTACGGTATTGCTATAACTAATCGAGTACGCAGTAGCTAATGGTACCTAAGTGCATACCCCCAAGGTAAGCTGAATGTAGCATGAAAGGAAGCATGAACAAAAATAAACATGTTTACCCGCTGCCACCCCGTCATGAGAAACTCAGAAGCGACGACAAGGAAGAAATACTTTCCTTGTTGCCATTCCCTTAATTTTTCTAAATTATTACTCGTTTTTTCGACAACAACTCGTCAAAACATGGAACATATTTTTCAGTGTAGCAGGGAACGCTTACTGTGTGGACATCTTGGTTGATCAATCTCAGGTGTTGTACATCTGGAGGTTGAACCAAAATGTTAATAAACAAACTAATGCTCAATGAAATACACTCTTTTGGCTAAGAGTGGTATACTTAAATACATGTAAATGGCTGTGTATATTTAGAATATGTCAATGCAGATGTAATCATCTACACAGGAAGCTTTAGACGAAACTGTAAAGTTCGTTTAACTACCAACTGCACCATGGATGTGAGAGCCAATGTTTTGCTCCTAGTTTGAGTAAGTAAAATCATACAAAAAGACAAGCACTAGCAACATAAGCAGAGTTAGTGCCTTCGCTTGTAATACGGTCCTTTTTATGATCACTACCCGTCAAACAACGTATTAACCAAATGGCGTTGCTCTTTGTCCTGTCCCAGGAAGCAATAGTTTGACTACTACCATGCTAATCCTACTGCGTGCAGCTCGCAGCCGTAGCAGTAGGGTGCCCCCATCCTTTTCGTGGCAAAGACAACATCTACCTGCTGTGCCAAAATTATTTCGCCAGAACGTTGGCATTTAGGAGGGTTATTGTGATTCGCATAGCTGCGTTCAATTTGCTAAAGAATCGATGACCCCGCTAAGAGAAGTGCGTCAGGGTGACATCAGCAACGAGTTGCGAACAATGCCTTGTGCACGCAGGCGGAATTCGCGGCGGCATCTTGAGACGTGGGGTGCTGGAGCCAGGTTGGAGTTATAGAGGAGGAGCACGAGAGAGGAGAGCATTGTCGTGCCACGTGGGATCACCGTCGTCGCAAGCGTCGCCGACTGTCGCAGCAGCGTAATTTCTGGGCGGCGTCCAACGTTGTCGGTGCGCCCCGAGCCGAGCGAGAAGGAGGGGGCCAACGGCAGTCTGGTGCGTTTATTTTCGGAAGGCCTCTTCTTGCTTGCGCCGACGCTGCCGCGACACGCAGTCTGGCGGCAGAGGCACTGCTGGCCCCTGATCGACGGCTCGTTGCAGGCGCGGACCTCCGTAGATGGAAGGATGACCCCGGTGCAGGTAGCCGGCCGCCATGTCCCTAGTGAACCTGCTGGGTGGCCTGCGGCGCCTGCTGCGCAGAAGGCACGTGCACATCGACAACTGCGTCTTCCGGCTGCACTGGCTGGTCCCCTCTTCCCTTCTGGTCGTCTTCAGTCTGCTGGTGTCTGCGCGCCAGTACGTGGGGGAGCCTATCGAGTGCGTGCCGCCCACGAGCGACTTCCCGATGGAGGTGCTCAACACCTACTGCTGGATCCACTCCACCTTCACCATGCCCACGGCGCTCAACAAGCGTGTGGGTCTGGACGTGCCGCACCCTGGAATCGACAACTCCGGAGGTGCCGAGCGGCGCTACACGGCGTATTACCAGTGGGTGGCCTTTACCCTGTTCTTTCAGGCGGTGCTCTTCTACATTCCCTACTACCTCTGGAAAAACTGGGAAGGAGGCCTGCTAGAGGTGATCACCATGGGCATGCACGTGGCCATCATGGAGGACAAAGAGCGCAGTCACAAGAAGCGCCTCCTCACGGACTACCTGCAGAGACACATGCGGCACCACAGGCTTTACGCGCTCAAGTACGTCTTTTGCGAGTTTCTGAGCTTCGTCAACGTGCTAGGGCAAATGTTCCTCATGGACAAGTTTCTGGGCGGAGAGTTCTGGAAGTACGGCGCCGACGTTGTGCGCTTCACTCTCATGGATCAAGAGGAGCGCCACGATCCCATGATTTACGTATTTCCTCGCATGACCAAGTGTGTGTTCCACTCATTCGGCTCGTCGGGAGACGTACAGAGGCACGACTCACTATGCATCCTGCCCCTGAATGTCCTGAACGAGAAGATATACGTATTCCTGTGGTTCTGGCTTGTCACGCTGCTGGTGCTCACAACTCTGGTCTTTCTCGGCAGATTGGTCATCCTGGCCGTGCCCAAGCTCCGCTTCCAGATGCTCAAGTCGAGGAGCCCACTGCTAAATGCCGAAGACCTTCAGACGCTGGCGCGCTTCGCGGACGCCGGCGACGCTTTCCTCTTCTACATGCTCGCCCAGAATCTCGACCCGCTCGTGTACAAAGAAGTGATCGCAGACCTCACCGTCCTTATGAACCAAAAGTCAAGCGCTGCTGAGGACAGGTTACCACTGAATGCTGTCTGATTTTTCAAGTGCGTCGACCTAATTGGTATGGGCCTTTGTATACAGATAAGTTGAACTCAGCGGGGCTAGTTGCCTCCTGCCAACTAGCTCTGCTGTGGCAGTCTATTTTTATGCCAAAACTTTTATCTAACTTGAACACGTCACACTACATCCAGGAAAAGTGCTTACGACAACCCTCTAGCTTTCATGTGAGGTTGTCATTCTTGTGCCGAAGTCATTACGCAGTACAGGAGAAGTATATGCTTAACATTTTTCCTGTGCTTTGTCTTGACGCGGACAAGTTCACCAGCTTTGCTGATGTTTTGCTAGCTAGCCCCACGTTCGTTGAGCGGACGTTTGCGTCGTGCTGCTTCCTCAAATGTACAAGCTGTCATCACCAATTAATTACGCAGGCTAAGCGGCACTATCGCCTCATTATTCCGAATGTTGAAACCACAGCACGGATTCGTAAGGACGTGCACAAGTATAGCAAGCTATACGCACGTCGATTCGCTTCTGCCATATCATACCCAAATGCCTTTTCAAAATTCCCTGGGTCGACTTTGACACAATGTATATGATTGACCACTCATTTCATTCGAAGAAGCACATTTGGCGAATTGCAAAGAGCGACATGTGATTGGAGCCAAAAGTTCAGTGTGTGTTCTGACGTTGCGGAGCTTTAAACACGATACTCGTATGTTAAATAGCCCACCACATTTCCCTACTCCGATCGCATAATCGACCATTTTATTGGCCTTTTTTCTTCTGTGATGGCAATGGCTTGTCATTTAAATGTGTCGTGCAAAAGCAAAGTTCAGGTGGCTTGGCAGTGTAGCTTAAAAGTGTGCACGTTCGGGCCAGTGGTTATTCAGATTAAATATTTTTACGGGTGGACTGTAACAAATGAACCCAAATAAGGCAACCAAGCGCGTCTTCCGAACCATTTATTTATGAATGTATAACATACTTTTAGGCAGTCTCAAAAACACAGATTACTGGAAGCTAATACGCCATTAGTCTGTGTTCCTTCACCAGCCATAGTGAGATTACATCGCCACTGGTTTTTCATTGCCGCTGCTGCAAAGGACGTCAAGCTCTTTAGCCATCAGAGGTAGCACAGGCATACAAAGAAAATCGCAACCATCACTCCCCATCGTCACCTATCCCTCATTGCCTTTGTCAGTGCCATCAATGTGACATACCCAGTTGTGTCGGCGAGGGACAAAGTCTCCCCAGGCGCATTCTGCACGTTGCCCTCAGGCTAATTCGTGTATTATAAGCGGTCCGCCTGGCGTATCTGCAACCGCCCGCAAGATAAGTGTAATGTTTACTATCTACATTAACTTAAAATAGAAATTACACTTTATATACACATATCTTAAGATTGAAATATATAGGGAAGAGAGTGAGTACAACAGGAAAAGTTAGCAAAAGTTATCTATAGAACAGCCTTTAACAATGAATCCAGCCTGGTTAGCACCAATTATGAAGCACCGTCTATAAGCTTTAGAGAAGACCTGTGATATTTCTCCATCGCTTATTCAAAAAAATTGGCTTTCTTCCATCTTGCGGAAGCGATGAGTAGGAATGTTGTGCCAGACGAACTCAGGGGACTTCCTTGAAGCCTCACGAAAAGGTCGGTTTTAAAGCGAATGGACTCGAAATACCCCGTAAGTTGGTGCCGCGCCGAGGAAAGCTGGACAACAAACGTGTGCGGGCCTCAAGGTCTTGTCTTGGCGCAACGAACATTGATCGAGCAGTTCCGACTGTTTGGCCAGTTGGTAGTGCATTTTATACAAGAAACAATAAACCAGAAACGAAAACACACTCGAGCAGTTTCAGCTTACATTTTTGTTCACGCCGGCGTGTTGTTTTTTAATCCAAAAGATATTTTCCCTTGTCCTTTTTGCAAGACACATTCCTCTTGGTGGTGACCTGCTGTGGTCGGCGTGTTCGCGTACATATTCTTCTGCCTTTCATTTAGACGCTGGCATGCAATGAATAGCAGCTGTCTAGAAGGTGCGCATTGAACTCGTGATTTTATTTACTGCCCAATATTCATTATTTTCCTTTGTTTGCACTGAAAACTTTCCTAAAAAATATGCAGAGAATGACGTATTTCATCTTCAAGCTAGCTGCACGTCATTGCCGCCAGTACACAAACTGCATGCAGACAAAGAGCTATCATGCCTCCTGTGAAAAGCCATTTAAGTGCACGAGGATGATTGCGAGAACACAGGAGCGTTGAAATGTGAGGGTTCGGGGTTTTGAATTACTAAAGGCTACTTAGTAGTACTTGATCGCTCTGTGCAATGGCATTTTTAGTTCTTACGTCACGCTTGCCCACGAGAAAATGGAGAATCGTGGCATCAACAGCAGCTTAATGAGCGCTTCTATTTAAGTATGCCAGTGTGTGTAGCTGTGAGAGCTTGCTTACTAATACTTCAAATTTGTCTCATTTTCTTTTTTATTCATCAAAGGAGAGACCCTGCACATTAATCCCTTGTAACGGAGATGTCTCTTTTTGTTGTGTCTCAAGAAATATATATGAATCGGTCAAGCGAATAGAACGCATATGCCAAAATTATGCATTTATTAGACACTCAAGAGCAGAAATATGTCGAAAGATATCAAACTAGTGTGGACTGATGGTAGAGTTGATATTTTGACATTCTTGAGGCGCGGCGAACTAGATATATGGCGCAGAAAAGTGAGACGGACACAGACAGCTCTTGTCATAGTCCCTCTTTTGTGTCCTGTTTCAAGTGCTAGGCGCCTCAAGAATATCGGACTACACACTCTTGCACAGGTCTCACAGAACACGCAAAAATGTTCTTCCGGGACATTTTTCTAGATACAAACAGTCATACTTTTTGAAGCTAAAACGTTCGAAATCCATTCGTTTTTTTTTTCGGTCTGTAGTATTAAATGATCTAAATCACAAAATCAAAAGGGGCCTCAAGGAAATTTTGTATACGCCCAACGTGACCTTTTCCGAAATAATACAGCAAAAAAAAAAGATGTAAAAGTCAACGCTTTCGTGGAAAAGCCAACTCTTATGCCGTGAGGTCGAGCGTTCATGTCACAGCAGGTGTTCCTTACGTACAGGCGCGAATAGTGACTTAAATTCCCGTCTTCACGTGAACATCAGCCTCCAAACAGCTGCAGCCTTCTCCGCTTTAAACACGTCAAAATTCTAGGTTTTCGGAATGGAAACTCTTTGAAGCTTTTTTTATTTAATGCAGCCACCCTGCCTTTTGATGTGTTTGCGCAGTTCGGCTGAAGAGGTAAGCATATATATATTGGCGTATAACTCCGCTGGAGCGTTCCTTTTACGAAAACCAATGCAACAAAATAAAATATCAATGATGCTTCGTTGTAATATTGAACTTTTTAGTTGGTAATGTCTTTTTACGGAATCTTTGTATACAATTTTCATCTAAGGCGCAAGGCTTAGGTGCCCAATTGTGCGAAAAACTGGCGGTGTCGTTGTCCGCAGGTACAGAAAACGTCCGCCACTGAAAAAAGTAAAAAAAAAGTGGGACTTTCTGCCACAGTGAATATGTGGATCTGTTTCAATAAAGTAAATCAATTAGGTTTGAAAGATTATCGAGAACATTGGAGTTCGTATAGCAATCGAACCCAGTCTCCAGAGTAGCACCCGAGAGAAAGTTGTCAGCGACGAACAAGAGTTGGCATGGTGCGTGCGCTGCTGACCTTATATCACGCGACAGGTGATCGTGATGGTTCGTGAGTAGAACAGGTGCACCCCAGCCGCACAGAACTCTGATTGCGGGGAAGCTGTGAAATGAAATGTCGCCAGTCCGCCTTTCGGAATAATTTGTGCCAAAAGACGAAGAAACGAAAGCAAAGGAGACCCAAACACGTTGCAGCAGTAAAAGAATATTCGATATGTATTACCAGGGTTTGCCAGAATGCTTTCACCTGCAAAGCACGTAGGCACACTTAAGTGCTCCGAGGAATTTTTTGCAATTGTTCTCCCACAGAACAGGCCTAGCCAGCCAGCTTTTTTATAGGTTTGGAGAAGCCATGTCTCCGCGAACCGTGGGTCCGCTGCAGCCAACGGTGTCTGGTGACCGATTTCACTGCCTCTGTGGTGATGTTCAATTCGCGCCGCAATTGCATTCGCGGAATTTAAACTGTTTGATACGTGCTGTACTAACTTAGCCTCGCTGCAGTGCTGATTTGTGTAGTTTGCAACTAACCACAAATATACACTTTTGTTAGACAGTGTCTTGTGTTTCTTCGAATGGCAGAGAATTTGAACGATGCACTCCATCAAATATTAAAGGCCTAACACGTCTTGTGAAATATATCCGGAACTGAGAAGTAAAATGAGTGGCATCCCCCACATGTTCAAATGATGGTGCCAGTACTTCCAGATGCGATGGAGGCGAAACGCGAAGAAGCAGGTGACTAGTCTGTTGTATAAATACAATTGTCGTGCTCATGGCACTGTACTGCAGCCCATTTGCAAACCTTTACCTCAAATATAATTTTAGATAACACATTCATAAGCCGGATTTAGCCCTTTTCACCTAATGTCCCAGCCGATTTCTACGTGAAGACCTTGCGACTGCCCAGGTTAGGGGGCCCATATGCCAACAGTCGACGATGCAAACGGGCCGTGGACGATAATGTGTCAGTACATCGATTAATTAACTGACAACTTTTCGTTGTCATCCTTAATAAAAATTGTATCACACGTGAAGCAACATACATACAGTAATAATTTCACACATATCTTTGAACTGTGCACGACAAACAATTGGAAACTCACACCGGATAAGTATGTATAACTGCCTCCGTCAACAGCGCGACAGAGATCGAGGCAATAGGAGTAACAGTATTGCAACAAGATCAAAGAACAAAAAACTTTTCACTGCTCATGATGCAGTAAAAAAAAAGTTGCACGTGACATCTAAGTTTGGGTCTTAAGATGTACGACGCGATAGCGTTACAGCGACTCCCAGGGAGTGTCGCCGAACGGAAATGCTGCATTTATGATCTATCTCTCACAAGCACTGAACGTAAGCGAAGACAGATATACTAGCAGCAAAGGTGTTTAATCGCAGAGGCCCAGGATGCAGAGGCCGTCTGTGCTTCTGTGCCTTAGGACGTGAGCGTGAAAGGGTACGCCAGCGGGGTGCTGGTCAGTTTGAGCGAGAAGTTTACGGTGTGTTTTAAAGTGTTTATTATTTAAGGTCTATGCCGCACTGACTTTTACTGCTTTTGCTAAGAGAGAGAGAGAGAGAGAGAGAGAGAGAGAGAGAGAGAGAGAGAGAGAATGAGTTGGGGTTAATGAAAAGGGTATAAATAGATTGTAGGCAACTCAAGGGTTTAACATTAAATCTAGAGTCCCAGATGCAGCACCTTTTTTCCTTTCCCTCTGAATCAGCTCGTTCCGATCTTGAGGTAATGAGCTCGTCAAAGCCTCCTCCCATATCTTGGTAGAAGTGTAATATGTAATGTTTGAATTGCTATGCCCTGAGCATACCCTTGAACATGGATAGGTTGCGGTGAAGACAGAGGAAGTATGATGATGCATTATGTTCAGACCGACCATATCCGCCTACGTTTATTTGCAGATACTTGTGTTGGTTTGTTCTCCACAGGGTTTGCAATTCTTAATTTATCACGGGGAAGATCGCGCTCCTAGGCGTAGGATGAGGCGACGTTCTTAACAATTTCCGGGGAGGGGAGTGTGGTGCTCGTGGACGCAATGTGCCCGCCACCTAAGTTCGCGTGCCTCCTGGTCAGTGCCTCGTTCTCTTCCAGACCCTTCTGTCGGGGTGTCCAGGTGACGTTGTTAATTTTCTTCATTATGGATGCGAGTATCATACCGAAGCGTTTCGGTATTCTCCCTGCGTCCAACAGTCTAACGCCCTTTGAGAGTCTGTAATGGTGTTTAAGCATCTATTCGATACTTCCGCTAGCCAAATTACCAAGAGAGTGGCTCCAACTTATGCTTCTTCGTTCCTGTATATAGGAGGGTCGTGCAGTCACAAAGATTACCAGAATGGTCATCTACGACAATTGCAACCGCATGCTTTGGCAGTTTCGGAGTCGGTGATACTATGTTCTCATGATTCTGGAACCTTACCAGTAGTGAAGTTGATCCTGCGATGTCGCATATCCCTGAATAGGTTAGGATCTGTGTTTTTGGTACAGATTTTTCATGCGGAGTCGCTGGATCGGTGAAATGTCTGTGATGGCGTATCATCGCAACTTTTCGTGGCGGGGGAGGGGGGAGGGGGGGTGCCCGTCTTTCATACGATGACCCATCCCGATTTGATTTGGTTTCCGAGCCACACCCTTGGTGCCAGGAGGGCGGTTTCTCTGACTTTTCCGGTAGCGTTTTAAAGACATAATTGGTGGACTTATTCTTCATCATCGCTAGGTGTACTGCAGCACGTAGGGGCTCTCCCTTTGACCTTCACCCAGCCCGGTGCTGCGCTTCCCGACTCCCTTCTTTGCAACCGAATTCTCAATTTCCCCCCTCCCTAGAGTTATTGGCCCTCCCCATCTTCTAGACCCGTCTGTGGGTGTCCATTCGGTTACCCTGGTGGCGCACCGGTTGTCGGTTCGTCTCACGGTAAAAATTTTGACATTGTCCTGGTGATGCTGTCCTGGTGCTGGTGTTCAATTTATTTTGTTCGGCGCGTGTAAGTTTGTATAAAGGTAGGCTCCGAGATATTAGGCTTGTGATCAGCGACTGCATGAGTCTTACTGTTTCTTCTTTCATTCCTGCTCTTCTCTCGGCTAGGAGAGCAATATTGTGGCACTTGTTGAACGATTTTCTTTTTTTTTTGCGATTGTGCGATCGGCTGTACCGCTTGACTAGAACCACGCCGAGCATTCTTCCGTGACGGTTCTCCGGTTAACATCCGTACCTATTTTAGGCTGACATTAAACCTGGCCGCGTGCGCCGTCTGTCGTTTGCCAACCTCAGCTTGAGGCGGAAACAGAATCGCTTCAATATTAAAAAGTAGTGCGAAAATTCATGTAATTAGACGCAATATACAACGATTTATTTTATTTTGTTTCTCGCCATAACATATGCCTTCCTTTATTTTTGAGAGACTGGCGTTCATCATTCACCCCATTTATTAGTATGACGACGCAATGCATGTTGCGGCATCAGTTCCGGCTGAAAACACGACGCGGTGGCTCAGTTGGTAACGCTCAGTTGTTGAGCCCTAGGGAGCGGTTCGATTCGCGGCTGCGGCAGCAGTTTTCTGATGGAAGCAGATAACAGAAACGGCTCTGTCTCGGCGTTTCAGTGCGCGTTAAAGATCCCCAGTTCGTCGAAATTATTTAGGGGCCTTCCAACTGCGCGCCTCATAGCGCATGAGACGCTTTGGCATGGGCATTACCCAAAATGTAAATTTTATCTTCCGGTAGAGAGGTGCTTTGGTGTGCGGGCACGGCTGGCGACCGTGTCTGCCGCGCATGTTACCAACGAAAGGGCGCAGAACCGGGAGCGCAGGTCAGGAGCCACGCAACTGCGCAGGCGTGGCACCCACTGAAAATGCATTGTGGTCCTTCCGCCTCCACCAGAGTGTCATTGTCCTCCTTTCCGGACTTCAGTTGCCGCGGCGCACGTATTCCATCGATTCCAGCGACGGGCGGGCGCTCCCATCTCGCTGTCTCAGTCCTAGCGTCCGGGTGGCAGCGGTGACGTGTTTCAGCGGACGCTTGATGAACACGGCTGATAGCGGACGGGAAGCAGCCACGTGGAAATCGAAAAATGAGCCTAGTAACCCTACCGCGTTACAACTGCGCAACCATAGAGTTTCTTATTGGAAAGACTAAAAGGGACCGCTAAGCAGACGAAGACGAAGTAAGACACAAACACCACATATTGCAAAAATAACACGCCTTTTATTGAATGGCACAAACAGTTGGCTATCGGCTTGACTGCGCAACCTCTTCGGTTGTTTGGCAACCAATGTAGCACAAGTCGGAAACTCGGACCTACTGGCTGTTTACACAGTTTTCCTGCTGGAGCTTGCGTTCTTTGGCTAAGTTCTTTACTGAATCGTACCTTTGTCGTAGCAGACGACACAAAGCTGCTCTAGTAAAAAAAAGGAAAACTTTCCACCAGTGCGATTCGTTTTTGCGGCCGTTGGGGCCAGCCTGCATAGGAGTCGGATAACCTAGCCGCTTTGCCACACGCGTAAATAACGCGCCCACATGAAAAATGTGGTATAAAAGCCGGTTCATATATTTGTAGTCAGCACTCCGGTTTAGTTTCTATAAATTATAATTCACCCCGAGGTTTAACCGCGCAAACTTACTGTTGCACGCTTCTGAGTAAGCCATATGCGAGTATATTAAACTCACTAAACAACGTTAAACACATTATTTATTGCACAAAATCAATCGAACTGCGCGAAGTTTAAGCTCCGCGACGCGCGGTATCACTGTTTCTAGCTCTGTCGTACTACGCTTGGTGAGTAAATGACGGATTCATTGTAACTTCCAATAATGATCTAAATAAACGTAAATCCGATAAATGTGTCCATGATGTAAAATGTCGTTTTAAGCTGTCGGTTGTTTATCTCGTCAGGCCAGGAGGTTCGCGTTCGCCTCACATTACTGGCGTAGCTGGCGTAGTTGGTAGGGATTCGTGGTGATAACAGCGTATGACTAGACCAGGGGAGGACGCAAAAAGGGCTTGTGTGCGTCCTCCCCTTGTATGTTTCAGAGCGAAAGCTCCGCATCTTTCAAAGTCATTCATGGCGGCGCATTGGCATTCAGCCACAGGCGCGCAAGCTCCACTTTTCTTATAGCTTCGCTTGCTAGAGCTTCACCGCTGCGGCACCACGTACCTAGGCGAGGGTGAAACCGCTGCTACGCGTGGGACTTATCACCCAGCGGGGGCTGGGCCGTCTGTGCCTGCGGTTCAGTGCAAGCGAACCCCGTGACTAGGCGAGAAAATTAGACGACTGATATATGAAAGAAGAATGATTTTAGAGGAAGGATAACACGAGAACACACGATGCAGGCACAAGAAAGCGCTGCTTTGCCGGCGCTTGGTCCCTCAGTCTCGCTAACAATGGCGCGCCGGCTGGGCTGTTGTTCGTGCCCTTGAGCGCAAGTGAATGGATGAATCCAATCATCCAGCGAATACAACTACACGGCAGGCTGCGAAATGTCCAAACACTGTGTGCATAGTCTGCTTTCGGTCGTAAAACTAGGTTTAGAAGTACCAAAACTGCGCCATTTTTCGTCTATTTTTGTGCCGTTACCACCATGTATCGGTAAGCTTATGCAACAATATCGGTTAGTACAACGGCACTTCAGGCTGGAAGGAAACAGCAAAAACCGTTTACAAATACCCAGTTTACGTTAAACGTGGTTACCTGTGCATGCGCCACTCACCTGGGTACGAAAGAGTGGTTTACTGGGAGTTCGGCCATGTTGATCAGTCATATCAGAGGTGAGACACCACCCGTTCAGTAGCGTGCGAATTCCATCATGGCGAAGTTTTAAAGTTCTGCGCTAGACGGGGGACCACAGCACAAAGGACACACACGGTGCGCACTGTGTACACCCTGTCTGTTGTCCCTTGTCAAGTGCAGCGCTTTAAAGGAGCCATGAAGAGAAAATGCAAGTTGGTTTTATTCGAAAGATTTCGTGTTTTATAGTGCCCCCAGCGCTTGTCCGGATACAAACGGTGCTTTATTCACTGAGAAATTAAACAATTTAGGTTAAAATTTTGATTTTCCCGCTCAATCGTACGTTTTCGTGGTCCCAAGTGACATCACTGGAACCAGAGTTACTCAATACAGACAGTTGCGAAACTCCGCTTCAGAATCCGGGCGGCGCTAGCCCCCCCACTCCGTGGAAGCTGAGGGGCAAGTCGACGCGCGCGGCACCTAGGAGATGAAAACGGAACTGCACTAAACTATTATTATTCAAAATTCTTCTATAAAATAAAGATTGCTTTTTAAATTAAAACACAATAATTACGTAAAATTTACTTGTGTTTTTGCGGCTTTTCTTTTTGTGACTTACAGCGGCAGCCGCAACCACTTCAATACTGCTTCAACGTCCTGCCGACAGACGACAGGCTAGTCAACTTGCCCCGTGCTTGCCCCGGCGCAGGGGGGCAACCGAAGACCGGCTTTCGATACATGGGGCCTATGGGGAGTTTCGCAACTGTCTATATCCAGTAACTCTGACTGGAACCGACCGCTCTGCAGCCTAGAGTACCTTCATTCACGCATCCGCCGTACAGGGTAGAGACACGTATACGCTGGCGCCGCCATTTTCGGTTGCTCGCTCGCCGCCGAAGCAAGTCATTGTGTCAAAACCGCGCTAAAATTATCGCCGCAACGCGGTTTACTGAAGAAGTTTGAATCATATTGTCTGTTTCGCGTTGCTAGGTCTCGTGGGAAACGAAAAGAATAACGCGTTGAGCCCGTTGGCCCAATTGCGGCGGCACGGGACCGTTCAACGGTTGTCTCCACCCTGTACAGCGGTGTTGGTTTGTTCCCGCGTTTCTTTACGTTCCGTAACCTAGATGGCGCCACCATACCGTGGCAAGCGTTTGGTTTGTTTTTGCCCGCATTTAAACCTGGCTTGTTTTTGTTCTGGGAGAAAATATTCGTTCCCTGAAACAGTGCTCGCTCGACAAATGGGGTCACGTAAGACACCGTTGCTTGCGTCAATCATCCAGTGTCGTCTGAGACAACCCCAAGCCCCGTAGTGCTGTGCAGCAAAATACCAAGCATGCTGTGCGCAGTACGAACAGCAGAACGCATCAGTACTTCTATGTTTACATGTGCTTTCGTACCTTCCACTGCCCTAAATTTAAGCGCAAATCGCTCGTTAAGCGCAAATCGCTCCCCTTGTATGTTTCAGAGCGAAAGCTCCGCATCTTTCAAAGTCATTCATGGCGGCGCATTGGCATTCAGCCACAGGCGCGCAAGCTCCACTTTTCTTATAGCTTCGCTTGCTAGAGCTTCACCGCTGCGGCACCACGTACCTAGGCGAGGGTGAAACCGCTGCTACGCGTGGGACTTATCACCCAGCGGGGGCTGGGCCGTCTGTGCCTGCGGTTCAGTGCAAGCGAACCCCGTGACTAGGCGAGAAAATTAGACGACTGATATATGAAAGAAGAATGATTTTAGAGGAAGGATAACACGAGAACACACGATGCAGGCACAAGAAAGCGCTGCTTTGCCGGCGCTTGGTCCCTCAGTCTCGCTAACAATGGCGCGCCGGCTGGGCTGTTGTTCGTGCCCTTGAGCGCAAGTGAATGGATGAATCCAATCATCCAGCGAATACAACTACACGGCAGGCTGCGAAATGTCCAAACACTGTGTGCATAGTCTGCTTTCGGTCGTAAAACTAGGTTTAGAAGTACCAAAACTGCGCCATTTTTCGTCTATTTTTGTGCCGTTACCACCATGTATCGGTAAGCTTATGCAACAATATCGGTTAGTACAACGGCACTTCAGGCTGGAAGGAAACAGCAAAAACCGTTTACAAATACCCAGTTTACGTTAAACGTGGTTACCTGTGCATGCACCACTCACCTGGGTACGAAAGAGTGGTTTACTGGGAGTTCGGCCATGTTGATCAGTCATATCAGAGGTGAGACACCACCCGTTCAGTAGCGTGCGAATTCCATCATGGCGAAGTTTTAAAGTTCTGCGCTAGACGGGGGACCACAGCACAAAGGACACACACGGTGCGCACTGTGTACACCCTGTCTGTTGTCCCTTGTCAAGTGCAGCGCTTTAAAGGAGCCATGAAGAGAAAATGCAAGTTGGTTTTATTCGAAAGATTTCGTGTTTTATAGTGCCCCCAGCGCTTGTCCGGATACAAACGGTGCTTTATTCACTGAGAAATTAAACAATTTAGGTTAAAATTTTGATTTTCCCGCTCAATCGTACGTTTTCGTGGTCCCAAGTGACATCACTGGAACCAGAGTTACTCAATACAGACAGTTGCGAAACTCCGCTTCAGAATCCGGGCGGCGCTAGCCCACCCACTCCGTGGAAGCTGAGGGGCAAGTCGACGCGCGCGGCACCTAGGAGATGAAAAAGGAGCTGCACTAAACTATTATTATTCAAAATTCTTCTATAAAATAAAGATTGCTTTTTAAATTAAAACACAATAATTACGTAAAATTTACTTGTGTTTTTGCGGCTTTTCTTTTTGTGACTTACAGCGGCAGCCGCAACCACTTCAATACTGCTTCAACGTCCTGCCGACAGACGACAGGCTAGTCAACTTGCCCCGTGCTTGCCCCGGCGCAGGGGGGCAACCGAAGACCGGCTTTCGATACATGGGGCCTATGGGGAGTTTCGCAACTGTCTATATCCAGTAACTCTGACTGGAACCGACCGCTCTGCAGCCTAGAGTACCTTCATTCACGTATCCGCCGTACAGGGTAGAGACACGTATACGCTGGCGCCGCCATTTTCGGTTGCTCGCTCGCCGCCGAAGCAAGTCATTGTGTCAAAACCGCGCTAAAATTATCGCCGCAACGCGGTTTACTGAAGAAGTTTGAATCATATTGTCTGTTTCGCGTTGCTAGGTCTCGTGGGAAACGAAAAGAATAACGCGTTGAGCCCGTTGGCCCAATTGCGGCGGCACGGGACCGTTCAACGGTTGTCTCCACCCTGTACAGCGGTGTTGGTTTGTTCCCGCGTTTCTTTACGTTCCGTAACCTAGATGGCGCCACCATACCGTGGCAAGCGTTTGGTTTGTTTTTGCCCGCATTTAAACCTGGCTTGTTTTTGTTCTGGGAGAAAATATTCGTTCCCTGAAACAGTGCTCGCTCGACAAATGGGGTCACGTAAGACACCGTTGCTTGCGTCAATCATCCAGTGTCGTCTGAGACAACCCCAAGCCCCGTAGTGCTGTGCAGCAAAATACCAAGCATGCTGTGCGCAGTACGAACAGCAGAACGCATCAGTACTTCTATGTTTACATGTGCTTTCGTACCTTCCACTGCCCTAAATTTAAGCGCAAATCGCTCGTTCGTCTCGTTTGTAAGTTCTACCTAATTTGCGTCTGCTTCTGCCAGCCTCCGCCAATCGCAGAGCTTAGCTCATGTGACGACATAGGTTCTGTTGCGGGAAATGAGCTGGTGGGTCGCATGACCATTCCCGTTTTTCCTAATTATGTAGCTTATTTGAGCGAAGTTTACGTTAAAAGTGGTGTCAGTATGATTCTAACGAGGCAATCTTTTGAATGAACCAAACTTGTGTTTTCTCTTCATGGCTCCTTTAAAAGCCGCCATGTACCAACTCGTTCAAGCCACCACTGTGCTGGACTTCATCATGGCGCCGATGTTGTCGCAGTGTCTGGCCCTTTGCAAGCCCGCTCTATGCCGACAAGTTGTGCAGACAGGGGGGGAGCTATGGCATCAATTCACGACTTGAGCAGGCACGCCCCCAGAGAAACCCTCCCTGCATTTCTTTAACTATTTCCCACTAAGGTGCAAAAAACGGCCATGCATAGTTGGTATGTCAAGTGTCCACCTTCTAAATACCACACAACAAAGTTCCTTTCAAAATCTCTTCACAATCCCTTGTGGGCTAACGTACGGGATAGCAGAGGACCCCGGCTAGCTTTGCTAGAGAACGCTACGCGCCGTACACTAGCCCTGCGGAATCCGAAGACTCACGCACGGGTTCGAGTACTCACATGCGGTAGACAGGCTCCGGCAATCCAAAGTGAGGCTTTATTGCCTGGCAGATACAGTGCATACACCAGACAACACGACTATCGCTCGCGGGGAGACAGTGGCTCCTGTCGCTCGCTCAAGCCGCTGGGCTCAGACCTCGATATCCGTCATCACGGCCGCGGGAGCAGGGGAGGCATCCCGAGGCGACCGATCAGGGCAGAATCTCTCGGCAGAGTCCGTGGAGCCAACTGGGTTCACCGTCATCGGGGCATTCGGCGTAGGCACAGCCGAGCCAACCGACTCCGACCAAATCGCCCAGTCGACTCCCCGCCGGAGCGCTCGTTCGTCCCGCAGGTCAGCTCGGAGGGGAGAGGAGATCTTCCCCAGGTCGGGGAGAGGGTGGCGCTAAGGAAGGTGACAAACTGGTCCTCCTTCCCTCGCGCCCTCGCGCACACGTTCGCGGCAAGCCGGTTCGGCGCGTCGCGCGGGGTCATGAAGAGGACACGACCTACGTGACGCGCCGGCTACCCAAAATGGCGGCTCCCAGCTCGCGGAAACATGTGCAGGCGAGGCGTAGGGGAACACGGGCCCCCACAACCCCCCCCTCCTCAAGACCGAGCCAACACCGCTTGGACAACCGCTGCCGTTTGTCACCTTCCTTAGCGCCACCCTCTCCCCGACCTGGGGAAGATCTCCTCTCCCCTCCGAGCTGACCTGCGGGACGAACGAGCGCTCCGGCGGGGAGTCGACTGGGCGATTTGGTCGGAGTCGGTTGGCTCGGCTGTGCCTACGCCGAATGCCCCGATGACGGTGAACCCAGTTGGCTCCACGGACTCTGCCGAGAGATTCTGCCCTGATCGGTCGCCTCGGGATGCCTCCCCTGCTCCCGCGGCCGTGATGACGGATATCGAGGTCTGAGCCCAGCGGCTTGAGCGAGCGACAGGAGCCACTGTCTCCCCGCGAGCGATAGTCGTGTTGTCTGGTGTATGCACTGTATCTGCCAGGCAATAAAGCCTCACTTTGGATTGCCGGAGCCTGTCTACCGCATGTGAGTACTCGAACCCGTGCGTGAGTCTTCGGATTCCGCAGGGCTAGTGTACGGCGCGTAGCGTTCTCTAGCAAAGCTAGCCGGGGTCCTCTGCTATCCCGTACGTTAGCCCACACCCTTTAACGTCCCGTCAGCAAATAGTGCCCAGTGCTTGTCTCGAACACATTCGAGCGCAATGTGTGCTTGTGCCTCTTAATGCCGAAAAACATTTACACAGAAGCTGTACGTGTCTCATCCCCCAGTTCTCGCGCCCGTGCGGAACGAGAACTCGGGAACTTGTGAACAGCCTATGGAAAAATTCATTAAAAAAGGCTTCGGGTCCCCCTATTTTGATATGTCTTATATTGCCCTAGGAAAAGCCTCTTCTCAGCTATACACTTGTTTTAGGAGATGACGCCGACTTTATCGGTGCAGGCTTTGTCTTTCCAAGCTGGCTTTCTCACATGGTGCGTTGCTCAGTGAAGCATGGCCACCTACGGCGGGAGTATGGTTACAGCCCCACTTTACTCTTATGTGTGCAGCTGGGGTGGGGCTGTAACGCGCACACGCCGGCAGTCTTCGGGTCCTTGCCATTACCATACCCGCTCTGCTGCGGGGAGATTGCAAAGTGGACGCTGCCGGTTGATTACGTATATTTTGCCTCAAATGTAACTGCAGTTTTCTTCGCGCTCAACAACGCGGAGATGTATGACAAGCGCCAGCGGTTCACGAGTTTCGAACGGTTATGGCTATATAAACAGCTTGGTTTTCGAAGCCTCCGTGGAACGCCGCTACTACGAGACTCCGCTACAACGGTATGGCGTGGGGCTCTACTTCGATTCAGCAAGCGAGCTACGACTACAAGGCGAGCCCCCAAAGTGTTCTGCACTTAAAAACTATGCCTGGAACGTGAGCCGCGAACTCGCTGTCCTAAGCTCGAATTTTCCTGTCCCCCTCCGGCATAGAGTTTCTTACAATAAAAAATTTGTATGAAACTCTATGCCCTCCGGTACAAAGGCGAGCGCCTCTGGCGGTCGCTCCTTGTAAACATGCCGGCGCGCAGCCGCCAAGAGCAGCCAAGGCTTCTCGCGACTAGACACCTTGCGGACCGCTGCTATACACAGACGACGACACTCGTTTGGTTTCTTTATCGCTGTTGAGATATAACAAAATGAAATAAAGTCCATTTACTTGAAACTCATTTTTTACGGAAAACAAAGCGTAACACGAACGGCGGTAATTTCGTCTGCTTAGCTCACCAGCTTTGCGTTTGTTAGCGCGATGTTTTTCGCCGTCTGTATTTCCATCGCGCACTGGGCGCCATAGGTCGGCAAAGCAGAAAAAACTCACTCAAAATCAATCACAATTTTTTTCATTAACGCTGTACTCAATCAAACTAAGACTCAAAAGCTCGTCTGTTCTCAAAATCACTCATACTCATCACATACTCATTTGAAATTGTACTCACTTGTACTCAAGCTCATTTTTCCTCACTAGTATTCGCACTCAATCTGTACTCATGAGTACTCAATCTGTAATCATGAGTACTCAATCTTCTATACTCATGAGTACTCAATCTATACTCATGAGTGCTCAATCTGTATTTATGAGTACTCAGTTTGTACTACTCACAAATACTCACCTCAATACTCAATACCCCCAGGCACAATTAAGTGTCCGCGTAGATTGACGTCCGTTCGTATCCAGATCACTATCCTTATTCGCAGTTGCTTGATGCTGGCGTTTGTTTTTTGTTGTTCCGGATACTAGAAACTTCGTTACAGGGCGTTTGTCTCGATGAGGTTCGGTGAATATCAAATCGGCTTGTTTTTTCATGTGTGTGCCGCGGTATTAACCTCGTCGAACCTGAACTTGACAGCGTTTACGGCGTTGCGTTCGTCGCGTCGCTTCCGTCAGCGATCGTGTTCCTGTAGCTCGTTGCGTGCTTGATGCATGTCGGAGCGTAGACGGCCGTTTTGTCCGCTGGCGAGCTGCGGTGTGCAGGGATGGCATAGTTCGGCGCGTTAAGGACGTTGCTTCGATTGAGCTGTGCGTTGCGTATGGTGCGGGAGCCGGTTGGCTTTTCGTTTAGCGTGCGGTGGCATGGCATTGTCATAGGGTGGCGCGGCGGATCGGTCAATATCATGGAGGAAAGAATACTCAGGAGAGGCCCCTAGCACCCCAATGCATTGCGAAAAGTGTGGAGAAAGTCACGTGAATTTTCTTGAGCCCATAGACAATGTTGCTTACTTGTTTACAAATGCGGCGGCCAAATTTGGGTGAATAGAACGGACAAATTTTTAAGGCGCTTGGTATGTGGCTGCCTCGCTACGCTTGCAAACCAGCGCAGTCGCTACGACAGACGTTTTTAAATTAGGCCGGTTTGAAAACTCTGCCGTCGGAGGCGTCTGCATTCGCCATCCCGCCAGCCTGTTGCTATGACGACGACAAACGCTACTTTGCCAGGCTTAAGAGCCGAAAAATCGTCCGTCTACCTCAAAAACGAAAGCCGTTTTTCGATTGAAACTTTGGGTGAGGGTTAGAATGGGCAAATTGAAGGCGAAATGGACAGCTTAGAAGATGACATCGCACCGAGGAATTAGCGATGAAGCTGTTTTCGCTTCGAAGCGGGAGGGCAGGGCGACGCCATGTTAGTCAAATCAAACCGGAGACAGCAAAGGATGATGGGATAGAGTGCTGGGCTCTGTGGGCTCAAGTCATGGCGGGACTCGGCTTCACAAATGTGACGTCAGGGCCTCTCCTAACCTTTTCTTTCCTCCATGGTCAAAATCGTTGCAGTTCTGTTACAATATTAGCACATGTGCAGCGCCCCCACGCTGCGCTGATAGTTTTATGTTCAGTCGTGCAAGCCTGGCACAGCGGCGAGTGGCCGTTTTGGGAAAACAAAGACAGTTCGTTCTGGGGCGGAATTCTCGAGTTTTGTCCCTTTTGCGTCCCTTTCAAAAGTGTCCCTTTTGGCGAGCCCTGATTAGCTAAAAGCAAACAACCGGAAGTGGCGTAACGCAAGCGCAACAAACCTATTGCCAATGCCCACTGCTTAACCGGAAGTACGTCACGATGAAAGGGACTCAAAAGGGGCGTTTTCAAAAGGGACATTTACGAGAATACCGCCCCTGGGCAAACGGCTCGGCATGTTCTCATGTCTCTCGCGGGCCTGATGGCCTACTGCTCGCGGTAGTCACTTCCTACCGCTCGGCCATCCATACTTCTACACATCTAACAACTGGCGACGAGGATGAAAGAAAGCTTAACGTGAGTCTTCGTTCCCGCACCGTTCTGCCATCCGTTCACAATGCCAAGTTTCGGCAACCTCGAGCCGTTCGAGGGGGTATGCGACGACTGGCCCTGTTACGTTGACCGGCTCCAAGCATTTTTCTTAGACAATGATGTCGCCCCAAAGAAGCGTACTTCCGTATTCATCAGCTGCTGCGGGCAGAAAACGTATGCTTTGCTCCGAAATTTGGTCAAGCCCGCCAAGCCCAGTGACAAGACGCTGGAGGAGATTCTTCTAGTTCTTGGAAGTCACTACTGTCCGAAGCCATCTGTCGTTGTGCAGCGTTTTCGTTTCAACTCGCGCGTTCGCGCGGAAAGGGAATCCGTCAGCAACTTCATAGCAGCACTAAAAAGCCTTTCCGAGCACTGCAACTTTGGTGCTGAACTCGAAAACATGCTCCGCGACCGCATCGTGTGTGGCATAAACAGCGCGGACGTCCAAACAAGACTGCTGGAAAAACCGGACCTCACCTTCGACGATGCCGTGCAGACCGCCCTGTCAATGGAAGCAGCAAAAAAGGACGCAGGCGAGATAGCCCAAGCTAACACGAGCAGCGCTTTCTCGACGCACCGTGTCTCTTCAGGCTCGGGGGGCGTCACCTGCTACCGCTGCGGGGACGGACACCTTGCATCGAAATGCAAGCATGTGAAGACAGTCTGCAATTACTGCCACAAACGAGGTCACTTGGCGAAGGTGTGCAATACGAGACGAAAGGACAGCCAAGCCCAAAGCTACATCCCTTCCAAGGCACGTTCGTTCTCGGCACGAAGTTCACCGTCGTCGAGCAACCGTCATCGTGTGAATACTGTCCGCGATGAGGACGCCGCTAGAACTTCATCTTCCGAAGTTTTCGATATGTGGCAAGTTGACTACGCCACGCCGCCTCCGCCTTTCACCATCACTGTTGACGTTTGCGGCAAGCCGCTCCGCATGGAAGTGGACACGGGGGCAAGTGTCTCCGTCATGGCCAAGTCGCGTCTTCTTCAGCTTTCGCCTTCGGTTCCTGTGCAGCCGTCACAAGTGCTTCTGCGAAGCTATTCCGGGGAACTGAAAAAGGTTAAAGGCAAAGCTGACGTCAGCGTGAAGTTTCATGGCAAGGAGGCTGACCTACCTATTTTTCTTACCGGAGACGGATCGTCCACTCTTCTAGGACGCAACTGGATGCGTGAGCTGGGAATCGGCGTTTCCGACGAACGTACATGCACTTTCCGACGTCAAACACCTAGTCCAAGACTATGCCGAAGTGTTTGAAGAAGGCCTGGGTGCGTTCAAGGGTGCTAAAGCTTCTCTACATGTTCCTTCAGATGCTCCGCCTCGGTTCTTCAAGCCACGCCCACTGCCGTATGCCTTGACAGATGGAGTCACTCAAGAAATCCAAAGATTAAGGAGAGATTCCATTCTTGTTCCAGTCAAGACAGCAAAGTGGGCTGCACCTAGTGTTCCTGTGACCAAAAGGTATGGACGCATCATAATCTGTGGAGACTTTGGTGTCACCATAAACCCAGTGGCAACAGTGGAACAGTACCCCATTCCAAGGATCGAGGACCTGTGGACTGTGCTTAATGGAGGTGAGAAATTCACAAAATTGGATTTGCGAGATGCGTACCAGCAAGTTATCCTTGACGAGGCCTCTAGGGAGTACGTTACCATTTCGACGCATAGGGGGTTGTTTCAGTACACCCGGTTGCCTTTTGGTGTCTCATCTGCTCCAGCCATATTTCAGCGTGAAATGGAGAACTTGCTCAGGGGACTGCCACATGTAGCAGTCTATTTTGACGACATTCTTGTAACTGTCGCAAACGATGCTGAGCACCTTCGCAACATCCGTGCTGTGCTTAGCAAGCTTCAGGAATCTGGCCTCAAGCTAAAACTTGAAAAATGCCACTTCTTCGTGCCACAAGTTGAGTATCTCGGGCACATCATCAGCAAGGAAGGCCTTTCCCCGAACGTTGACAAGGTAGCAGCCATTCTGCATACTCCTGTGCCTCAAGATGTCAAGGAACTTCAGAGTTTCTTGGGACTTGTCAACTTCTACAGGCGCTTCTTACCCAATCTTTCGTCACTCCTTCGTCCACTGCACTTGCTTCTTTGTGAAGGAAAGAAGTGGGAGTGGGGACAAGAACAACAAGATGCATCCACTGCCTGCAAGCGCTTGGTGACATCAGCTTCAGTTCTTGTGCATTTCAACCCTGCCAGGCCTGTTTGCCTCTGCTGCGACGCATCGCCTTATGGTATAGGTGCAGTTCTGGCGCACAAAGATGCTGATGGCAGGGAACATCCCATTGCTTTTGCCTCGAGGAGCTTGTCAAAAGCAGAACAAAACTGCAGTCAACTCGACAAAGAGGCACTGGCTTTAGTGTTTGGCGTGGATCAGTTCCACCAGTACTTGTGGGGCATCTCATTCGAAGCACACACTGACCACAAGCCACTTATTGGACTGCTGGGTGCCAACAAGCCCGTTCCCGTGCAAGCTTCGCCTTGAGTGGTCAGGTGGGCTCTCAAGCTTTCTGCGTACAAGTACGAACTTGTATACAAGCCTGGCAAAGAGCTCGGCCACGCTGATGCTCTTAGTAGACTGCCTCTGCCAACTGACACCACTGCATTACCACGACCTGCTGACATCTTGCTGGAGGAGGCATATCCGCGACTGCTTTCGCCTGGTGTTGTGGCCCAAGCCACAAGAAATGATCCAGTTCTGGGTCATGTTGTTCTTGCTGTTCTGAAAGGAGAAAGCCTCCCAGTGGGACCAGAGTGGAACCCTTTCAGTACCAGAAGCTCAGAACTCAGTCTCAATGAGGGTTGCCTACTCTGGGGATCAAGAGTCGTGATTCCAAGAACATTGCAGGCCCAAGTTCTTGGTGTTCTTCATGCCAGCCACCCGGGTATCGAGAAGAGCAAGATGATTGCCAGGAGCCATGTTTGGTGGCCAGGCATTGACAATGACATTGCCAACAGTGTGAAGAGCTGCACCACGTGCCAGACTCAACATCGAGCTGCACAGCCGGTTCAACAGACGCCATGGCCTTTTCGACAGCGACCCTGGTCAAGACTTCACATTGACTTTGGGGGACCATTCCTAGGTCACACGTTCTTGGTTATTGTGGATGCGTTGTCAAAGTGGATAGAAGTCTTTCCTGTGTCTTCCACATCTGCAGAAGCTACCATTTCTGCCTTGAGAATTGCATTCGCTCAGCATGGCCTGCCTGACGTCATAGTTTCCGACAACGGTCCTGCCTTCACCAGTGCCCCCCGCACGGGGCACCTTGAGTATTCATGGTGACGGTGAGCAGCGACACCGCGGACCCCGAGCTCCCAACATAAGCCGTGTCCAACCGTGGCGAGGTGTTTTAAGGTGAAGGGTAGAAGCCGTAAACGGTGGCCGTCGGAACCTTGGTGAAGCTCCGGCCGATGGGCTCCCTGCCTGTCTACTAGGCAGGGAGCTCCGGGACCTCTTTGACTACCAGGGTAAGGTCAAAGGAGAAAGTACCCCCGTCTCCCTCCCCGCACGGGGCACCCTGAGTATTCATGGTGACGGTGTTGGCGACACCGCGGACCCCGAGCCCCCAACATAAACTGTAACCTACCGTGGTGATGTGTTTAAAGGTGAAGGGTAGAAGCCTCCAACGGTGGCCTTCGGAGCCCAGGTCAAGCTCCGGCGGATGGGCTCCCTGTCTGTTTACCAGGCAGGGAGCTCCGGGTCCTCTCAGGCTATCAGGGTAAGGTTTGAGAAGAAAGTACCCCCGTCCCCTGCTTCTTTTACATGCCATATGGTAAATCGTAAATCCCCCCTCCCCAAACATGATCGGCCCCTGAAAAGGGGCCGCACCGAAGGTTCATTTCCGCCACTCCCAACCCACAGTCTTCCAAAGCCCGATAACTACCCCCGTTTTTTGGTGTTGGAATCCAGTGACCAAGAAAAGCCTCTTGCATCACAGTCCGTGTTCCTAATATCGAAATTTCTGGAGGGCATCATTGGTGACAAATATAAGGCCAAAGAACAAAGAACTGGAGAAATCCTGGTTGAAGTACACAACCAACAGCATGCAAAGATCCTCCTTGAACAAACTCGCATAGCCAATATTGAAATCAGGGTGACACCCGACCGGAGCCTGAACAGTACTCAAGGTGTCATCTCTGAAGTAGACCTCATGAATGAGACAGATGCTGACCTGCTGGAGGGCCTGAGAAATCAGGGCGTGACAGCTGTGAGGCGCATAACAATGAGGAGGGATGACAAAGTAGTTTCGACCAAGCACATTATCCTTACTTTTGACCGGTCCACACTCCCAGAGTACGTCAATGCAGGTTTTGTACATTGTAATGTCCGGCCCTACATTCCAAACCCGCGCCGCTGCTTTAAGTGCCAGCGGTTCGGGCACGGAACCAACTCCTGCCGTGGTCGTCTGACCTGCGCAAAATGCGCTCAGCATGATCATCCATCTGATAATTGTCCATCGTCAACCCTCACCTGCGCCAACTGCCAGGGACCCCATGCCGCCTACTCTCGAACGTGCGAGAAGTTTAAGCAGGAGAAGGCGATTATTAATGTGAAGGTAACTGAGAACATCACCTTCCCAGAGGCGCGAAAGAGGTTCGCCTCTTTCCCCCTGGGGAGGTATGCCGACGCGGCTCGCCGGGGGGCGGAGCGGCGTCTGGTTTCGGCGGGGACCCAGTACCGCGAGTCGGACTTGGTCCCACCCCCCCCCCCCCCCCCCCCCCAGGGTTGCCCCAGGCAGCCCAACCAGCCTCCGCACCGCTCGCTCACCCAGCAGCGGCTGTGGTGGCAACAACATCTGTTGGGGATGCCGCTGCATCCACTGCTTCCTCTCCACCGGCCCAAAGCACATGCAAGGGCACGGAGATGGAAACGGAGGCAGTCGCAGGGACCCCCTCCCCCACCTCACTGCCTTTGCCGTCTGTCGTGCTCCCCACGCCTTCGGCACTGGCAGCGCAGGCAAAGAACACCCGAAAGGGTACCACGCCAAGGGGGCCCAGTCCGCTGGGCACCCCCTTGCCTTCAGATGACGACATGGACGTCGAGCCCTTCCGGCTTTCATCGCAGCGGAAGGAACGGGCTGCGACGTCCAGGTCAGTAGAGAAGGTCAGAAAACCCCTCCCAAGAGTCCAAGCCCCGAAAGACCCTACATAAATAGTCACACTCCAGTAGCTCTGAACACATAATAATGGGAAGAGAAAACATAATACAATGGAACTGCAGAGGCCTTCTGAATAATCTTGACGATGTATACGAAATACTGCATGCTTATCAGCCAAGAGAGGACATCCTTGTTTCAAACCCTTGTAGGTGTATACAGGCCTATTGTATGTTACCCCCTCCCACACTATTTGCACTTGGTTCTCCCGGTATAGCTCCCTGAGTAAGCTCAGGAAACACATTTGAATTCTAAACACACAAATTTCTTGAATAGTTACTTGATATATAGAAAGGACAGGGATGGCTGCACGCACTCTTCTGGGGGTGTGGCCATAATTGCCCAGAAATCTTTAGCATGCCACCCTGTCACTCTGAACACTGTCCTTGAGGCTGTGGCAATTCGAACAATAATATTTAATAGGTTGATAACGGTGTGCTCCATATACATTCCTCCTGATGTTTCACTTTTAAGCTCTGACTTCGAGGCGCTGGTTGACCAGCTGCCCGAACCATACATCTTAAGAGGAGACCTTAATGCTCACAATTCTTTATGGGGCTCTTCTCGTACGGATGCCCGGGGTCTCCTGATAGAGAGGTTTCTTACATCTTCTGGAGCATGCCTTTTCAACAATAAACAGCCTACATACCATAACATAGGACACAACACATACTCATGTCTTGACTTGGCGATTGGCTCAGCAGTTCTCTTTCTTCTCCTCGAGTGGGGTGTGGGCACTGACCCATACGGTAGTGACCACTTCCCCACCTCACTCACATACATAGGTAGAGGCCCATGCAGTCCATCTTCCCATAATGGGTTCAATGAAGCACGAGCTAACTGGAATACATTTACAGAGACATCCAAACTACACCACACATCCATAGGACACCTACACGTCGAAGAAGCTACCCAACTCCTCACGGCGCACATCCTCGACGCCGCCGAAAAGTCCATTCCCCACGCCTCTGGTGCCCCGCGCAACCAGCGGAGGCCGTGGTGGAATGAGGACTGTAGGCGGGCGCGAGAGGCCCAGAACAAGGCGTGGGGTATCCTTCGTCGGTACCCCACGTCGGGAAACCTCCTCTTGTTCAAACGGGCCAAGGCGTTAGGAAAACGTGTGCGCCGTGAGGCAAAACGAGAGAGTTGGCGTTCCTTCATAACATCAATAAACTCATACACAGACACACGGAAAGTATGGACGAGAATACGGAAACTCAAAGGACAACAAGCACACAGCCTGCCTCTGGTCAGCACAACAGGGGACACACTCGAAGACCAGGCTGACACACTCGCACAACACTTTCAATACGTTTCTAGTTCAGCACACCACACAAACACTTTCATGAAACACAAACAAACGGCCGAAAAGAAGCCTATACTAGATAACAATAGGTCATCATCTTCTTATAACTCAGAGTTTTCACTGCATGAGCTGAGGGCTGCTTTGAGCACGTGTAAACCCTCAGCTCCAGGCCCAGACAACATTACATACACAATGATACAACACCTGCACGCAGACACTCTTCTAACACTTACACCTATATAACAAGGTATGGCTTTCGGGGCACGTTCCACAATCTTGGAGGGAGGCCATTGTAGTGGCTTTCTTGAAGGAGGGAAAGGACCCGTCGTCCCCCTCAAGTTACCGTCCTATTGCCCTGACGAGCTGCCTGTGCAAGCTCTTCGAGAAGATGATAAATCGCAGGCTCGTGTACTTCCTTGAGTACAACGGTCTTCTCGAGAGCTGCCAGGCAGGCTTCAGGGTGGGGCGATCCACGAATGATCAACTGGTTGCACTTGACTCATACATCAAGGATGCCTTCGTACATAAGCAGTACTGTTTAACTGTCTTTTTCGACCTCGAGAAGGCCTACGACACCGCTTGGCGTTATGGGATCCTTAGTGACCTCAGGTCATTCGGCGTTTCGGGTAATATGTTGAACACCCTTGTTAGTTATTTGTCAGAGAAAACGTTCAGAGTAAGAGTTGGTTGTGCACTTTCAAAGGTTCACGTCCAAGAAAATGGCGTGCCGCAAGGTGGCGTGTTGAGTTCGAGCTGTCGAGGTGTGCGGACGTACAGAGCGCGGCGGAGGCATCGACGACGAAACCGGATAAGTGTTTCAAATTTATTATTCCTTTTTTAGAGTGACCATGTTTTAGAGAGAGATGTAGGTTAGTTGAAAGGGGCGGTAGTTGTTAGCGTAGGGAAGTGACCGAATCAGAGGTGTCGCGCGGTCGTTGCACGTGGCGGTTTGTAAGCGTTGGTAATTCGTGAAAGAAGAATTGATGCTGTAAGAAAGAATCGCACGTTGCGGCTTACTTTTAGATTGAAGGGGAGTGCGCGAGGACGCGGCAGTGAAGTAAGCCAGAGTTGGGCACGTCTTGGACGAGCAGTACCATGCCTCAGAGGAAGAAGCCGGGTGTGATGTGCACGGGGTGCGAGCACGAATACCCGCTCGAGGAGACGAGATTCGAGTCGGTCGAGGACGCGGAAGGCCAGGACTTCATGTGCAGAGTGTGTGTGCTAGCGTCGCGCCTCGACCGGCTCGAGGAAGAAAAGGAGCAGCTCAGAGTTCAGGTAGGCGAGCTACAGAAGGAGTTGAAGGATGAAAAAGAGCAGAGGAAGGCACTCGAAGCGAGGTTGGCGCAAATGGAGGTCAAAATGGCGACGAAGGGTGACATCCCGACAAACGATGAAGCAGGTCACGAGGCAGATGGGTCAGCAGTGCTTGACCCCGAGAAGGGAAAGGAGGAGGACAAAGGCGCCACACCGGAAGACGATCCCGGACTGGCGCTGACTCAGCCGGCGCGGGAGCAGGTGGCCGCGCCGGGGGGCAGCCAGGAAAAGGAAGAGAGGCGCATGGTGATCGTGGCGGGGGACTCCAACATGCGGTACTCAGAAATGGAGATTAGAGGCCGGGTGAGAGAGGACGAGAGAGTGCAGGTTGGCGTGTTCCCGGGGCAGACGGTCAGGGTAGTGTTAGAAAAGGCAAAGGATAAAATGTGGGAAAATATGCAGGGGCAGAACCTAGTGATTATCGCAGGAGGAACCAATGACGTTCTGCAGGGAAGGGGCGCGGGAGTGCGCAAGCAGCTAGAAAAGGGGGTGAACGAACTTCGGGCGCTGTGCCCACATGTGCAGGTCGTCGTGAGCACAGTACCAGAGATAATTGGGAGAGGGGTACATGTGGAAAGGGAAGTGGTAGCGGTGAACCGAGAAATACGGGAGCTGGGCAAGGAGCTGAGTTTCGCTGTCGTAGACATCAACAGGGATGTCCGATGGATGGGCCGGAAAAGGGCGTTCCAGCGTGACGGAGTGCATTTCAACGGGCAGGTGGGAGCAGCCATCGGAAGACGACACGCGGCGCGAACTGTGGCTTTTTTAGGGGGCCCACAGGCCTTTGCGAAGATGGCGTAGACAAATGCAAGGAACAAAAGGAGATAGCGGGGTCGGTGCAGATCGGGGCAGGCAAACGAAAGGGACGACGACGGCGTGTAAAGAAGACAGGGGGAAAACTGAATATCGCGTACATAAACATGCAGGGTGGCAGGAAAAGAGAGAAGTGGATGGAGATTACTAAGCAGCTAGAAGAGGAAGATATCCAGGTATACGCTGTGACCGAGACGCACCTATGGGACTTGGAGGAACCTCCGGTAATCGGAGAGTATGTATGGGAAGGTTGTAACAGGACGGCTGGATTGAGAAAAGGCGGAGGAGTAGGTATGCTGGTACGGCAGGGGACTAATTGGAAGAGAGTGAAAGAAGACTGTAAAGAACATGTGTGGATGAAAGGGATAGTGGAGGGTAGGGAGATGGCTTTAGGGGTGTCTTACCTGTGGACGGGTAAGGATAGCAAAGAACAAAACGAAAAACTGGTGGCGTGTCTAAAAAAGGACATCGAAGATTTGAAACGTTCCGGGGAGGTACTATTGGTAGGGGACATGAACGCCCACATTGAAGATCTAGACGGGTACACCGACTTCAACGGAAATCTAATGCTAGATATGTGTGAGTACCAGAAGCTGATCATAGTAAATAGGGAACAAAAATGCGAGGGACAAATAACGTGGGAGTGTGGTAGGAGACAGTCGAGCATTGACTACTGCCTTATTTCAGAGGAACTTTATGAATGGTTGGATGGAATGACCATAGATGAGGAAGGGGGCCACAGTCTGGGCAGTGACCACAAGCGCATAAACCTGAGTTTTGGGAAACTGGGGGGCGAAAAAACGGGTCGACCGGGGCAGCGCACAAAGTTAAACAGCAAACAAATTGCGGATATAGCCAAAAGCATAGAGGCTGACATAGAAAGAAATCCTGGAGAAGAGTGGGAATATGTCAGGCTCATCAAGACTATGCAGGAAAAAATAGTCAAGGCAGAGGGGGCCAATCGATGGAGAGGAAAAAAAACACCCAAAAGCTGGTGGAACAAAGAAATAAAGGCGGCGATAGAGAGGCGTAAACAGGCGTCTAGAGAGCACAGGCAGGCCAAGAGGATGGGGAGAGGAGGAGGTGGACCTAAAATGGGAGCAGTATAAGCAAATGAAACAGGAAGTGCAGCAATTAGTGCAGGCGAAAATAAAGGGGGACAGCGAGCGATGGGTAGCGCAAATACGAGGAAGGGGTAGAGACGCGCCGAAAAGGTTTTGGAACCATGTGCAGGCATTAGGGAAACGTACGAGTCCCACAGAAGGCGGTACTATAGAAAACGAGCAGGGGCAGATGCTCAAGGGAGAGGAAGCATTAGCATACCTGCACAAAATCATCACGGAGAAGTTCGGTAAGGTGGATGAAGAGGCCCCGCAGCGACAGAGAGATGTCGCGGCGGGTAGGCCGAAATGTCTGGAGATAGATGGGGACAAGCTGAAATGGAAAAGAGCAGAGGAAAAGGTCCCCAAGAATACCGCGGCAGGCACGGATGGGATACCGATGGAGTTGATTAACAAGTTAGGACCAAAGAGCAAGGAAAAACTACTGCAAGCCATCAGAACAAGGATAGAAGAAAAGGCAATACCGGCCTCGTGGCAAATGAGCAGGATGAACTTAGTGTACAAGGGCAAAGGAGTCAGGACAAACCCAAGCTCGTATAGGCCAGTAACCGTCACGTCAGTGCTGTACAGGTTAGCAATGCAGGCAGTGAAGTTCGAACTAGAGCAGTGGGTGGAAGAAAATAGGATATTAGGGGAGCTTCAAAATGGGTTTCGAAAGGACAGAAGACTAGACGACAACTTATTCGTGGTAAGCCAATGCATAGAGGTGGCGAAGATGCAAAACCGACCTTTGTGGTTAGCCTTTCTGGACATTAAAGCGGCGTATGATAATGTAGACAGGGAGCGGCTTTGGAGTATCCTGGAGGACGAGGGAGTTGGGGCAGAATTCATTAGCTTACTCAGGGAGCTATACCGGGAGAACCAAGTGCAAATAGTGTGGGAGGGGGTAACATACAATAGGCCTGTATACACCTACAAGGGTTTGAAACAAGGATGTCCTCTCTCTCCGCTGCTGTTCATGATCTACATGACGGGGTTAGAAAGGAAGCTAGAAGTCAGCACGATGGGGTTCGACTTATCCTACATGAAAAACGGGCAGGTAGTGGAACAACAGGTTCCGGGACTAATGTATGCAGACGACATATTGTTGATGGCGGACAACCGGATAAGTATGCAGGGCTTGATGGATATATGCGGTGAAGAAGCGACGCACCTAGGGCTATCCTTTAGCAGAGAAAAATCGGGGATCATGGTCTTTAATGACGGCGAGGAGCACAAAACAGTATCAGTGCAGCAAGTAGAAATACCATTGGTGAAAGAGTATAAATATTTAGGAGTATGGCTGAACAACAGCGAAGATTACACGCAGGCGCATGAGGCTCACCTTAAGACGAAAGGAAGACGGAACGCGGCTATAATGAAGCATAGAGCCCTCTGGGGATACAGCAAATACGAGGTGGTAAGGGGAGTCTGGAAAGGGGTCATGGTACCAGGATTAACTTTCGCTAATTCGGTTCTGTGCATGAAGCCAGAGACCCAAGCGGGCGTGGAAGTAAATCAGAGGGCGGTAGGCAGATTGGCCCTAGGGGCTCACAGTAAAACTACAAATGAAGCGGTACAAGAGGATATGGGCTGGTCGTCTTTCGAGGCGAGGGAGGCGCAGAGCAAGATAAAGTTTGAGGAGCGACTTCGTGACATGGAGGACGAAAAATGGGCCGCGAGGGTGTTTAAGTACCTGTATTTGAGGAGCGTGGACACGCGGTGGAGACGGAGGACCAGACAGCTGACCAAGCGGTACGGAAAGTCGGTAGGGGAAAGCGGGGTTTACACAACAGTTAAAAAGCAGGTAAAGGCAGCAGAGACGACGAAGTGGGCACAGAGAATGGAAGCGAAAAAAGCCCTGGAGACTTATAGGGCAGAGAAACGGGAAATTAAGAAGGAGGGATTCTATGGCAATACGAGAGGCAGTGCGTTGCTCTTCGAGGCACGGGCAGGGTGCCTAAGAACCCGGGTATACACGGGTAGCTACAGGCGGCAGGATGAAACGTGTGCATGCTGCGGCAGTGATCGGGAAACTATAGACCATATTGTCAGGAGCTGCACCGAGATACGGCCACCGCGGGGTGAGGGGGAAACGACGCTGGCGGAGGCTTTGGGATTTGGGGCGAGGGGGAACCTCAACTTTAAGGCCATAGAGGTGACGAAGAGGCGACCGGAGTGGTGGTGGAGGAAAAGTAGGGAAGGGATGGGTACGCAGGCGGAGTAATCATGCGGACGAGAATTTAGAACAGCGAAGGGAGAAAATAAGGGGGGTGGGGGCGATGAGTTTAAAAGAGAAAAGAGGGAGAGATGGGAGGGAGGAAGCAAATCTATAGGTTAGCTGGGGGTAGGGCAAGTAAAAGTAATAAAACAGGCAAGTCGGTTGCTGACAACCGACGCCCCGATTCAAAGGGAAAGCCACTAATCATCATCATCATCATCTTCATAGTAAAGATGAACTCTCTTGGAAAGGCAGTGCCACCAACAATCTCTTATTCTATGTATGTAGACGACGTGCAAATATCTTTCAAATCATGTAATATGTCAATATGCGAACGTCAAGTCCAGCTTGGTGTCAAGAAGCTTGCCGGCTGGGCAGACAAGAATGGGTTTAAATTGAATCCTGCAAAAAGCTCCTGCGTTGTGTTCTCCAGGAAGCGCGGGGTCCTTCCGGACCCAGACATTACTCTTAATGGCGTGTCGCTTCCTGTGAATAAGGAGCACAAGTTCTTAGGTGTGGTGTTTGATCACAAACTCACATTCATTCCCCACATCAAGGAACTTAAAAATAAATGTCTCAAAACAATTAATATACTTAAGGTTCTCTCCCACCAATCCAATGGTTCCGACAAAGAACTCTTGCTTCGCTTGTATACTGCTTTGGTTGGGTCTCGTTTGGACTATGGCAGTGTGGTATATGGGTCGGCGACTAAGACAGCCTTGCGAATTCTTGACCCAGTTCTACACCTGGGCCTTCGTCTTTCGTCGGGTGCTTTCCGCACTAGCCCTGCTGAGAGTCTTTATTAATAAGTGGAGCCTTGAGAACCAACGAACATACATGGACTTGCTTTATGCTTTTAAAATTTCATCGCTGAATAATCATCCTTTTTATCCTGTCTTTAACGACACATCCACATCTCTGCTCTTTGTAAATCGCCCATCCGTTCCTCTTCCCTTTTCACTTAGAGTGAAAGAGCGAGCCTCGGATCTCAGTGCTTCGTTTTTAGATGTGTACAGGTCATCCTTTTCAAACAGTTTACCGCCTTGGCAAGTTCGTCCTGTGTCGTGCGACCTTTCTTTTATGAAACTTGACAAAAATCGGGTACCGCGAGCTGCAATACTGCAGCACTTTCTGTCTCTGCAGTTTAAATACCCACTTGCAGAATTTTACAGTGACGCGTCTAAAACCTCCACCATGGTCTCCTGCGCTGCTCATGGTCCGGATTTCACTGCAGCCAGAACCATGAGCGTCCACACAACAATTTTTTCAGCAGAAGCATATGGAATTTTACTGATTGTACGACACAGACTTGAAAATCATATTCCAAATTCTATCATCTACACAGATTCCTTGAGTGTTGTTCGCGCACTGTCATCGCATACACCCCCCAAAAACCACATAGTTAATCTTGTATTTAACACTATCATGTCTGTGTATGCGCAGAAGCATCAGCTGCTCCTCTGCTGGGTCCCAGGACACGCAGGGATCGCTGGGAATGAGTTGGCAGACGAGAGGGCCGCTGCAGCTGCACTCAGGAGCACTGTAGACATTACAACGATACCCTACACAGACCTCAAGCCTCACATAAGACAACACCTGCGCAGAACATGGCAAACACACTGGGACGAACAGACAGACAACAAACTACATGTAATAAAGCCGCACTTGGGACGGTACACATCTGACTCACACAACAGACACACGGAAGTCGCCTTGGGTAGGCTGCGGATAGGGCACACCCATGCGACGCACTCGTATCTGCTGACGGGATCTTCTAGACCCCAGTGCAGCAGGTGCGGAGAGGCCCTATCCGTAGTGCACATACTAATCACATGCAAGGCACTTCACACAACACGACACAAACAGTTCAGAGAACTCTACAGACAACATATTCCCCTACATCCATCGTTTTTCCTAGGTGACGAAGCCATTGTTTCCGTGAAACGTGTGATTGAGTATTTGTCGGACGTGAAGTTTTTAAACCTCATTTCCTATCACGCATCATGAAATCTGGCCCTATACCAGCCATGCTCATTGTCGTTTTGTGATTTTACTTTTGTTTTTGCTGATTTTACTTAGTGTTTAAGGTATCACCTCTCATATACGAATATTGTTTTGGCGCTCTTTGCCCCAGTTGGCCTTGCGCCATAAACATCAAACCATCATCATCATCAGCCTTCACCAGTGCCCAGTACCTTGAGTTCTTAACTCGAAATGGAATACGCCGCATGCTCGTACCGCCATATCACCCTGCCTCAAACGGTGCAGCTGAACGAGTTGTACAAACTGTGAAGAACAAACTCAAGAAGTCTGGCTCTGGCAACTTCCAAACGCAGATCTCCAGGTTCCTGTTCCACTACAGGTCCACACCACATGAAGTTACAGGTCGGCCACCGTGTGAGCTTTTGACGGGAAGAATGTTCAAGACTCCGTTGGATGTCTTGAGGCCAATCCTGCAGGCATCTGTACTTCTAAAACAACTCAAGCAAAAGTTGTATGCCGACAGAGGGTCCCGGCAGGCCCCATCACTGCAGCCAGGTGATGACGTGTATGCGCGAAACTTTCGCAGGGGTACACCTTGGGTGCCTGCCAGTGTTGTGGACGTCACTGCGTCATCAGCCAGTGTCCGTTTTGAAGATGGCACCTTGGGAAACAGACACAGTGACCACTTACGCCTTGTGCAGACAGACGCACATCTGACTTCTCCTGAAACTGCTATCGCTGCAGCTCCACCACAGCTGGAGCCGCCGCCTCTCCGTGCACCAGCTGTTCCGGAAGTGCCTCATCAGGAACAGCCACCTGGAAATAGCTGCTCTGGAAGTAGCTGTGCCATGGACAATGACGGGACTGCGCTCAACAGTGGTGTGCACGTGAACAGTGACTCTGTCGTGCCTACGCCTAGCACACCGAAGTTGCGACGTAGCACGAGGACTAGGAAACCAGTGAATAGGTACTCCCCATAGTCTTCCTCCTAAGAGGGGAGGAGTGTTACAATGTTAGCACATGTGCAGCGCCCCCACGCGGCACTGATAGTTTTATGTTCAGCCGTGCAAGCCTGGCACAGCGGCGAGTGGCCTTTTTGGGAAAACAAAGACAGTTCGTTCTGGGCAAACGGCTCGGCATGTTCTCATGTCTCTCGCGGGCCTGATGGCCGGCCTACTGTTCGCGGTAGTCACTTCCTACCGCTCGGCCATCCATACTTCTACACATCTAACAAGTTCCGTTCTCGCTTTCGCCGTGGTTGCCTCGAAAGTGAAACCGTTGTGGTGGGGAAGAGGGTCGTAAGCGTCACTTCATCGGTAGGGCGTTCGATGCCTTCGTCTGGATCGGGCTCATTCGTTGGCGTTCTTGCCGTGTCCATGTCGTCGCTCAAGCTCTCCTCCTTAGCCCGTTGTTTCAAGAATGCTAAAATCGCTATCTCTCCCGTACAAGCAGGCTCGAAAGCGTTCCGTTCGTCCCGAGTCCGCTTGCTCGCGGTTTGTCGGGTTTGTGGCGTGAGTCTCGATCGGAGCAGCGGGTGGCGGTCACCTTGTACGTTCCGGCTAGGACGTGCCGCAAGCGCTGGCCGTGTCGTTCCTCGTTGACGGACCTACCTGCACGAGTGTAATGTCGTTCGTTCGCTGGACTCGGGTTGGAGCAGCGGGTGCCAAAGAGCACGTACGTTCCGGTAGGGTTGAATCGCGTGCACTGGGTTATTTGTTGCTGGTGTCAAGGTTGATTTCTGCGGTTATGACATTCGCTGGCCAAGTCCGGATAGCAGCACCGGGAGCGGAGGATGTCGCAAATAGCGGTTTCCTGCGTGTGCTGGCTTGGTCGCGTTCCAAGCGCTTTGCATTTCGTTCGCCGTGGTCAGCTCCACCGGCCCAAGTTGGATGTTGTTCGTCACCTCTGGTGCGTTTCGTGCGCTGCGCGTATCGTTTTTCCTGGGAAACTGGGATAGAGGCACAGTTTTCGTCGTCTGATTTTACCATCCTTGAGAGTTAAGCTGCACAACGGCACCGTTAAATGTTTGCAACTCGTAGACGCGCGTCCAGACTCAAGTTCGTCAAAGAACTTGTTGACACTACTCTACTCACGAGTGCATGTACTCGAAAATACAGTATTCGTGAGTATTGTACTCATGAGTACTGTATACTCACGAGTAGTACTTATGAGTATTGGGTACTCATGAGTACTACCCATGAGTAATCATACTCCAGAGTACTCATACTCATGCTGTACTCATGAGTACTCACACTCGTGAGTAGTGTACTCATGAGTACTGTACTCACGAGTAGTGAACTTACCCCTGTACTCACTCGTCATCGTACTCACTTTTTAAGCTGGGTGTGTACTCACTCATCATCATACTCACTCGTGAGTTTGAGTACAAATAAGTACAAATGAGTGCACTCACGAGTGAGTACGCCGACCTATGCTGGGCGCCGCCTATTTGTAACTATCGGTGCCCGACCAAGCGGGCATTTCTTGGGGACAGCGTGCGCAGCAGCCGACACATGCAGCCGCTGCCTTTTCAGTCGGCGCCATGGCTGCTTCGGGCGTGGAAACTACTTTAAAAATCGGTAAGTGGACTTTCGTGCCGCCTTACTGCAACATGAAGTTTAACAGTGCAAACAGGGGACGGTCAAAGTGAGAAAATAGTTCCTAATATCTAACGTAATATCATCTTAAACTCGCAAGCGCAGTGTGCTGTCCGGCGTACTGCATGCGACGCCGTCACTGGTAGCGTGGTCTCTGGCTTCTTGCGTTCGATATATGGTTACTACTAACTCATAAGGAGATCGGCAGTAACTCTTTATTAATTCTGTGGCGCGCGCGCCGGCATCGTACGTACTGCGGCTCGATCGGGCCACTTGTTTTGCTCTCGCTCATCTAGCCGCGCCTTTCTCATGTTGTTGATCAACATGCGTTTCTCGTGTTGTTGCGCGGCTTGAAAAGAACTTGCGAGTGTCACGCAGAGGCATGAAATGGAAACTAATATTTCATTATTGCGCTGGTTGGCGCGCATTGTCGGGTTACGTTCAAGGGCTGACAAAAAAGCTGCGGTAGCCGCGCTTACACGTCATACAAGCTCGCCCCTCATAGAAGGTACTGCATGGAGCAAGCACGTAATATGAGAGGGGGGTAATGCGAGCTCCGAGACCGTACAAATCGTGGGCGCTGACATGATACAATTCCCATGGTTGCCAGAGCAATTGTATTCAGCCCTCCAAAATGTTGTTCAGTAATTATTTAACTAAAACAATGAACTGAAGTAAAATGGTTATGCATAATTACCTCAGTAAATAAAACTACCTCTATAAAAAGCTTTTATGTAATTAGGCTCTAATTAGCGAACAAAGAGTGAGGGTGTAGTTCAGTTTTGGTTTCGATTTTCTTTAAGTGTGCTAGGAAGTGGCGAGGCCCTTGCGCCTGACTAGCGCAGTGTGTGTGTCTGCAGTCTCCAGCTCAGATCTTATATGCGTGCGTGAAAAACGTGTACAACTGAAACAACTCGGATGCACGCGCTGAGAAACTGCCTCCCCGGACGCTTGCGAGGCCGTCATTCGTTTCTTCACGTTAAGCACCTTATCTATCGCCCCTGAACCGACGCCGGAACAGCGATTCCGATCTGAACTTGACTACCGCAAGTTCACTACAGGCTACGGAGTGGCAGCCAGTGATCGTTCCCGTTGGAAAAGAAATAAAAGGAGCTTTCATAATCCATCTGTTTCAGTTGTTTTATTCATGGAACTTTATACAGCTCTCCGTGCAAACTTTCGCGCAAACGTTCGTGAAGGTAGAACGAAAAAATTGGTAACGAAATGCGGTTTCTTTTTTTAATCAGTCACAATAAGTCAATGTTCTCTCCTCGCGCTCTCTGTGCGGCAAATTGCCGCCCCCATGCAGTCCCGCTTTCTTTTCCTTTGAAGTGGTGGAAGGCAGCTAAAACTTGGCGAATACAGACACAAAGGAAAACGGGACACGCCGCTGACTGTATTTCGCATACTCCCTTGGCATGCATTCTGCCACTCCGTTGGGGGGCGATCGACCGCGCTCTTTCGTTCCTGTGCTTCAAAGGGACCGCGACTCACCGGCAATATTAGCGCTGGCCCATGTGATAAGGTTTTTGGTGTGTCAATAAAGGTTTCACATTCAGCTAAAGCCACAGTTCACTTCACTTCGTTCGAAAAGCACTGAGCGCCTCGCAAAATGTCACCGAATGGCAAAGAAAGCGGCGCAGTGCAAAAATGCACGGAGATCATGACGGAGATTCAATTTTTCTGTGCGTCTTAGTACGGATCAGCTGATTCCTTGGCGTCTTCGCCCATGCGATCAGTCGCATTCAAGCTTGCGCGCAAGTGTTGTGTGAGTGTTGCCACATCTTGCTCAAATAGTCTCAGCACATATAAGTCACACGCTAAACCGGAAAACACGTTGGCTACCTACCCTCAGGAGATAAACTACGAAATGCTGTCGACGCCGGCTACACAAAATCCACCTGGCCAGCGGGCCGCCATGTTACAATTTCTCCCGGCATGCTTCACTAGCCAGACGCGGAAACGCCACAGCAGCACGTTGCCAGATTAATACCCATCGCTTTCGCCGTTTTTAGTAAGCAAAATCTCAGCTGGCAACCTTCAAATTGTTGTATCATGGAGGAAAGAAAAGGTTAGGAGAGGCCCTGACGTCACATTTGTGAAGCCGAGTCCCGCCATGACTTGAGCCCACGGAGCCCAGCACTCTATCCCATCATCATTTGCTGTCTCCGGTTTGATTTGACTAACACGGCGTCGCCCTGCCCTCCCGCTTCGAAGCGAAAACAGCTTCGTCGCTAATTCCTCGGTGCGATGTCATGTTCTAAGCTGTTGATTTCGCCTTCAATTTGCCCATTCTAACCCTCATCCGAAGTTTCAATCGAAAAACGGCCTTCGTTTTTGAGATAGAAGGACGATTTTTCAGCTCTTAAGCCTGGCAAAGTAGCGTTTGTCGTCATAGCAACAGGCTCGCGGGATGGCGAACGCAGACGACGGGAGCATTGTTTGGGGTCGTACAGCACTGCGGTCTTTGCGCGCTACATCTCAGCAGCGATAAATTTCACTTCACTTCACAACGAAGAAACACAAAGTGAGCAAAGAACGAACTGTGGCTCTCGCCAACGCTGAGCGAAGGGGATTTTGCCGGCAGGTCGCCGGCGGCGGCAGCGGTTCGCTCCGCCGATCTCGACGCGACGTAAGCGCCGCTGCGGCCGGGGTACGAGTTAAGGCCGCCTCCGACGACGGAGTTTTCAAACTGAATCTAAAAACGTTTGTCGTAGCGACTGCGCTGGTTTGCAAGCGTAGCGAGGCAGCCACATACCAAGCGCCTTAAAAATTTGTCCGTGCTATTCGCCCAAATTTGGCCGCCGCAGTTGTAAACAAGTAAGCAACATTGTCTATGGGCTCAAGAAAAATCACGTGACTTCCTCCACACCTATCGCAATGCATTGGGGTGCTAGGGGCCTCTCCTGAGTATTCTTTCCTGTCTGCCATTGTGTTCCTACGGTTCCTTGGCTCAGCGGCGCGCTTTCCCTCTAGAGTCAGTATACTATCTCTATGGTGATCAGAGCGGAAAAAGTGTCGGCCTTGATGGTCGTGGTAAGGGCTTAAAGGAGCCATGAAGAGAAAACGAAAGTTTGTTTTATTCGAAAGATTAGGTATTCCATAGTACCCCAAGCGCTTTCCCGGAAGCAAACGGTGCTTTATTCACTGAGAAATAGGGCAATTTAAGCCAAATTTTTAAATCTCCCACTAAATTGTACATTTCGTGGCGTGAACAATGGCGCCATATGAGCCGGTACATGAAACAGATACCTAGTATGTCGACTCCATACAGCACCCACACGCGGGAATCAAACAGGAACCCGAACTCGTGCCAAAACGGAGACGGCGGCCATTTTAAAATTACTAGTAAAACCTAGTACACCTGCATCCCTAGTCATGGTATTGCCTGATCCGGACAACAAAGCTCTCGCCGAGGAGCTCGGGCTTGCATTTAACAACCTCACACCACTTCTAAGTGCACGAGCGGCAGGAGTTGTGGGATACACGGATGGGGTGGACCGGAAAGCGACCATTCGCCCATTCCGCGATACTCACAACAGATGAACGCCCAGCCGTCGGCACAGCTGCCTCGTCAGCCCCGTCACGACGGACGAATACAGACTGGTACGTATGTGCCGTATTTTTATTACGGTTAATAATAGTTCAATTTCAGTAGCAGTATCGCTTATGCCAGTTGGCCGGTGTCATGTATGGAAATCCGTTCGCGCGAGCTCTCTGCTCCGACCAGAAAGATACGAGCGTCAATGCGCGGTGTGTACAGTGCGCGTCAGGCTTGTCTAGGGCAAGCGAGCACACGGCTCCGGAGCGTGCTGGCGACATCTGCTGATAGCTGCTGGGTTAGATATAGCTTGCCATTGCGCGTGCGCGTATCTCGGACAGGGTCGGGCCGGTAGTCATTTCACATGGACCACTCATTTGCAGATGCCACCACCCACGAGGGGCGCTGGTCTTCCCCAGTGCCAGCCATGAGCGGTGACAGGCCAGATAGACGCCGTTTGACGCGTTTATCACAGGCAGTTACGTAATCGCCTAAAGCAACGAGCGCCAATCTTCTGAATCTCAAATCTCAAGCGTACCAAACGGAAAGCACGCAACAAGAATTCACTGCAAGGCTTTCGGTCGAACCTGCTGTGCGATTACGTAAGTCCCTGGGGTGATAATGCACCGCGACAAATTACGCACTGATCTCCGGAGTCACCGCTTACGGCTGGCACGCAGAAAAGAAGCGCCCGTTGCGGGTGCTGGCGTCTGCAAATTTGAGAGGCCCAAGCTGAAAGACGACCGGCCAGGGGCTGTTCAAGATCCACGCACGCGCAATGGCAAGGTATCTCTAACGCAGCCGCTATCAGCAGATGTCACCAGCATGTTCCGAAGCCGCGCGCTCGCTTGCCCTAGACAAGCCTGACGCGCACGTACGGTATATTTCTTTTAAATGCAGAGCATTTCAGTAACTCACGATGTCACCCGCGTTGACGTCCGTAGTCGTAGTCCGCACCCCTCCCCATACACTATATAAAAAAAATACTATCCGGCGCCTGGTTTCGATCCCTCGACCCTGCGGGCGGAACGCAATGTACATGGTGCTCTACCCACTGCGCCACAAAGCCGACACAGAATGGGAGGCTACGAACGCGCCTTATATCCTTGACTCATTCAAACTACGTCAAGAAGCTGCTGATACAACGCATTCACTACCACCAACTCCCGAAACACTAAACGTTAACGCAATACACCCACCCCCAATGCGACGCATGTACTCGAGTCCCCCTCGCGGGGAGATGGGCCCAATTTTTTCCAAGCTCATCGCGCTTTGACGGCGATTTGACGAAGTCGTCGACGAGCGGCGGCATGTCCCAGGAGTGAGCTAACGGTAGGGTCCCTGCCGCAATCACTTCCTCGGAAATGAAGCTAGCACAGTCGTACTTCCTTTAGCTCTCTTTCTCCTCCGTTTGCAAAGTTCACAAAACGTAGCCACTTGCTTCGCCGAGGTTCGTCGTTGGGCAGCACATGAAAGAAGATCTCTTCACCGGCGGGGATGTCGCACTCCCTCGTCGATTTGCCCGTACTACATGGGTATTTCAGGACGCAGCAACGAAATTTAATTGTAAAGTACTCTACCAAACTGAAGTTTTCAGTGGTTGTAAACTGAAAACGAGCTCATAACGACAGCAGCAAGCCAGCACGACCACCATTCCGAAACTGCGACGAGTGGCACTATCTCGTCGCTGCTTGCTGTTCGTTACTCCCCTCGTTTCTATTTTAAAATTTGCTGGTTGGCGATATGACGGCCAACCTCCTGTCAAGGGATTAAGATACCAAGCAAGGTCGCGGCTGTGCGTGCTAGAGCAGTTCGTTGGCCCGAAAGAGCATCGAACCCGAAAATTCGTCTGCGGGACGATGAGATGTCCAGCTCGGCCAGCGGTAGTTTCGTACGCATTGGCCTACATGTTTGCGTGTTCGTTCGGAACTTCAACAGTTTACTCCACTGTTCTTAGTGTCATAAAAGGAATGTTCAGTATGTTTCACGGGCATATAGCTCACTATGCAAACTGGTAAGCCCTGCCTAACTTACGTTTGCTTTTGCCGGCCTCCGCCAATCGCAGAGCATTCTAGTATGACATCATAGGTTCTGTTGCTGGAAATAAGCTAGTGGGTCGCATGGCCATTCCCTTTTTTCCTAATTATGTAGCTTATTTGAGCGAAGTTTGCGTTAACAGTTGTGTCAGTATCGTTCTAGTGAGGCAATCTTTCGAATGAACGAAACTTGTGTTTTGTCTTCATCACTGATCTGCAACTAAGTAGAGATCAGTGGTCTTCATGGCTCCTTTAAACGGAATGTGGGAATGCGCAGCCGAAGCTTGCCGAATGCATCCTATACTACAGTGGCTAGAATAGAAAAGTGTGGTGACCGTGCCCCCGCCCGCGTGATGCTGTTGGAGGAAAATCCAGGTGGCGCTGCCACACGCTTACACGTGGTACAGTGGTAGCTTACACGTGGCTGGTACAGTGTGGTAGCTGTCCGCGGCACGCAGACGCAGAGGAGTTTCAGCGGGATGGCGGCGAGGCAGACGAAGGGGCAGGTACGTGTCGGTTATGCGTAGTGGTGTCGCGGCTAGAACGAATAGAAGCGGATAACTCGGGGTTAGCTAAGCGGTTTGCAGAACTGGAGGCAGCGCTAAGTAACGAACGCGATGAACGGAGGGCCGTTGAGGGAAAGTTAGAAGCAGCTGAGAGGAAGCTAGAAAGGAGCGTCATTTCGCCGACAAATGACGACCACCTCGGCCCATGCAGCGAAGCGGAGGCATGCGCCGAGGTGACACCGGGGGTGGAAGCAACAATAGGCAACAGCTACTCCCACGTGCTGCGAAATAGGACAGACAAACCAGTCGATAACCCAGGTACCAGTAAAGAGCGGCACGTGGCAGATGATAGCGTGGTAATCATTGCGGGTGACTGTAACATGAAGAGGAGCAGCGCTGCCATACTGGAAAGGGTAAAGGGGGATAAGCGTGTGAAGGTGGGGTGTTTCCCAGGTCAAACGATGCAGACGGTGATGACTGCAGCGAAGGGGCAGCTGGCCTTGTCTAGTAAAGCTAGAAACCTTGTGGTGATTGCCGCGGGGCTTAACGATGTTCTAAAGGGAGAGGAGGGAAAACTTGGCCAGGAGATAGCGAAGGGGGTAAAGGACCGGCGGGCGACGGCCCCAAATGTGCGCATTGCAGTCTGCACCGTGCCGGAGGTGATGAAGCAGGGCGTGCACACCGAACGGGTAGTACTCGCTGCTAACAGCGAGATCGTGAGGTGCGGCAGGGAACTTGGGCTTGAAGTGATAGACGTGAACAGGGTGGTGGGTAGCATCGGACATAGGCAAGCTTTTCAGTGGGACGGGATTCACTTCAGCCCCAGACTAGGAAACAAGGCGGGGTGGCGCTTAGGTGGGAGAGCGGCAGCTTTTTTAGGGGGCCCCGCGCAGCTAAGGAAGGCAAACTAGGAGACAAAGGAGAAGCGAGGGACACATGCACACTCAACGCTGGGAGGCAGCCAGGCCTAGAGCTAAACGGAGAACCTACGGACGTAACTGAGAGCGTGGACAGAAGCCATTTAAGTGGAAACAATAGAGCAAACAATTCTGTAAAAGACAAAAACAGACCCCGTAAGCGGAAAGGGAAAAACAAATGCAATAAATATTTAATCAGCTACAGAAATATGCAGGGAGGCATAAAGCCAGATAAGTGGGTGGAAATTCAAAAGCAACTTGAATGGGAAGGAATAGACGTGTACGTTTTAGCCGAGACTCACCTCCGGGACCTAGAAGCCCCACCTATCATAGACAATTATGTCTGGGTAGGTTGCAACAGAACCACAGGAATGAAGAAAGGGGGAGGTGTTGGCATGCTCATTAAACAAGGGACCGACTGGCAGAGAGTGCATGAAAGTTGTAAAGAGCATCTATGGGTTAGAGGCACCATAGAGGGGGAAAATACATGGTTAGGAGTGGTGTATCTGTGGACCGGAAGTAGTGCTAGGGAGGAAAATGAGGAAATTGTAAACTGTTTGAGAAGAGATATAAACGAGTTCAAAGATTCGGGCGAAATAATCATAGTTGGAGATATGAATACCCATATAGAAGGTTTGGATGGATACACAGACCACAACGGTTCTCTAGTGATAGATCTATGCCAGGAAAACCGACTTGTAATAGTAAACACGGAAAGCAAGTGTGACGGACAAATAACGTGGGAAAGCGGTAACAGACAGTCCAGCATAGACTACAGTTTAGTATCCGAGACAGTATACGGAAGGCTGCGGGAAATGAGGATAGATGAAAATGGAACAGACAGCTTAGGAAGCGACCACAAGCGGTTTAGCTTGCACTTTGGAGGCGCAACCCGGACAAATGCAGAAATAGGTACAATAGGAGGAAATAATTTGAATAATGAGCAGTTAAAAATTATCGCTGATAGATTGGAAGATGAAATCAATAAATACCCAGGCAAAAATTGGGATTACGACGAAATTATTGCGTTCATAAAGGGTAAGATGAATGAAGCAAATGAACGAAACCGATGGAAAGGGAAGAGAAAGCCGAGAAGCTGGTGGAATAAGGAAATAAAAGAGGCTATTGACCAGCGAAGAAAGGCGTCGAGAGAACATAGAGAAGCAAAAAGAACTGGTATGGAACCGGAGGTAGTGAAGGAGAAGTGGGATATGTACCGTGGGAAAAAACTAGAAGTGCAAAAAATGGTGCAAGCAAAGATCAAGCAGAAAAGCGAACAATGGATGGCAGAAATACGGAAGGACAAAAGCGCATCCAAGAAGTTTTGGAACCATGTAAAATCACTAAGCTCAAAAAATGATAACCATCAAAAATTCCTGATTGATGAGGAGGGGGAACATTTAGAAGGAGAGCACGCGTTGGCGCATATTCATCGAGTGATTAGTGAGAAGTTTAGGACAATAGTGGTAGGGAAACCTGCACCGATAACATCAGCGCCAAAAAAGACTGCGGAAAGGGAAATAAGTTTGAGCAACCTTGATTCGAAAAAAGCAGAGCAAAAGATTTCCCCCCCAGACAGCAGTGGGCCCGGACGGAATACCAATGCAACTGATAAACCTACTTGGACCTAAAAGTAAGGAATCGTTTATGAGGGCAATAGATAAGGTGATAGAAACCAAACAAATACCAGAGGGCTGGTTAGAAAGTAGGATGAATTTAATATATAAAGGCAGAGGAGACAAAGCCAGTATTGATTCATACAGACCACTCACAGTAACGTCAGTGGTGTATAGATTCGTAATGCAGGCGATAAAATCAGAAATTCAAGCATGGATGGAAGAAAATGAAATACTTGGGGGACTGCAGAATGGATTTAGACAAGACAGGCGACTGGATGACAATCTGTTCGTGATAACGCAATGCATTGAAATTGCAAAATCACAGAATAGACCACTATGGATTACGTTCTTGGACATTAAAGGGGCATATGACAACGTAAACAGAGAACGGCTGTGGAGAAGGCTGGAACTCCAGGGATTAGATGACGAGGTAGTACAGTTCCTTATAGCAATCTATAAAGACAATAGAGTGCACCTTACTTGGGAAGGACAGAAATGCGCCCAGCAGGTCAACATCCATCGGGGACTGAAACAGGGATGCCCTTTGAGCCCAATACTGTTCATGCTTTACATGGCAGGGTTAGAAAAGAAACTGGAAGAAAGTCAAGTAGGGTTTAGCCTAACCCATATGCTGCAAGGCGAAGTGGTACAACAGCATATTCCGGGAATGTTATACGCAGACGACATTGTTCTTTTAGCTGATAACCAAACCGATATGCAGCGGCTAATAAATATTTGCGGCCAGGAAGCCACTGACCTCGGGTTAAATTTCAGTGCAGAAAAATCAGGAATAATGGTTTCCAATGACGCTACCACCGACGTAGTGTCTATCCAGCAAGGCGAATTACCTAGAGTGAAGGAATATAAATATTTGGGAGTGTGGATAAACGAAGGGGATAACTACTTAAGTACTCACGAGGAGCAACTTAAGGTTAAGGGAAAGCGAAACGCAGCTATAATGAAGCATAGAGCTCTGTGGGGGTATAACAAATATGAAGTAGTAAGAGGAAATTGGAAAGGAGTAATGGTTCCAGGTATCACGTTTGCGAATGCTGTACTCTGCTTAAAATCAGACGTTCTATCAGGGCTTGAAGTAAACCAGAGAACGGTAGGACGTTTGGCCTTAGGCGCGCATGGAAAAACAACTAACGAAGCAGTTCAGGGAGATATGGGCTGGGCGTCGTTTGAAGTTAGAGAAGCTCAGAGTAAAATATGCTTTGAGATGAGGTTGAGGGCAATGGATCAACGAAGGTGGGCAGCTAAGGTTTTTAGGTACCTATACTTGAAAAGCGTGGACACGCAGTGGTTAAGAAAGACTAGAAGGCTAACGATGAAATACGGAAAGAACAGTGGGGAATCCAAAACAGCCAAGGTAACCAAAAAAGAGGCAAGGCAGATTGAAACGAATAAATGGAGGAAAAAAATGGAAGCTAAAACGTCGTTAGAGATGTACAAGGCTGAGAAGATGAACATCAGAGAGGAAAATTTCTACGATAATTCCCAGGACAGTGCTTTGCTTTTTGAGGCTAGAGTAGGTTGCCTGCGAACTAAGAGTTTTGTGGGGAAGTATTCACAAAATGATGGGGTATGCGTGGTCTGCGGAAAAGAAACAGAAACTATGCGGCACATAGTGTTAGAATGTGAGAGTATCCATCCAAATCTACATGAAGGGAATATTGGGCTTTCAGAAGCCCTAGGATTTAAGGGTATCAGAGAGGAAGTTAACTTCAAGGCTGTCGAGGGGACGAAAAGAAGATTAGAATGCTGGTGGACGAAAAGCAGAGAGGGGAATATTGCCTAGGGCAGTTACCACCTGTAAAAGGGAAAAGAAAGTATTACGGGCCTAATAAGCTTTAGTGCCTGCCCTAAGCAGCGCTAGTATTAAACCAAGAGTGTAAAACAGTCCTGTTTGGTAAGATGACATGTCATCACCCCGCTTCAAAGGGGAAACCAATAGGAATCATCATCATCATCATCATCATCATCACGTACGTTCGCTGCGACGGCGGCGGGATATGGAGTACGGATTTATTCGCGTGCATCACAACATCGAGAAAGCCTCTTTAAAAGCTATTCTACGTGGTCCCGCAAATTGAGATACAATGAATGTCGTATTTTTAAAAACTACTACAATCGAAGTTTACAGCCGACTGGGCGCGCTTTGACAGCCGAATATAGCCAGCTGGCTTGGACACTTATGACGCAAATCAGAGAATTGTGGACTGGTAACTGGTAAACACGCATTTTATTTTCGATGTACTCGTTACAAACAGACAAAAACTGCTCACTTTTGGTGAATTTCTCATGATTCGTTCAAAATTACAAAGGCTGGAAGCCATCAACTTTCTTTGCGCAATGGGCCTTGCCTTTCGCTGCTGTAGTTCTTTTTGTATGTGTGTGAAGAAATTCAAGCATTTTTTCTCGAATTGTCTTCGGAAAAGCGTTTTCGACCTTCGATTCTGCTGTTACGTGAGGCAGTTGAGCTTTAAGTGCTTCTTCTTTTCACGAAAAGGCATGCCTTCTCCTTTTCAATGCCTTCGTGTAAAAGTGCAGCTGGAGGAACAAAACGAATTTGATAGTCATGGATGGGGAGAGTGGCACGCTTCTTCAGTCTGTTTGGAAGGGGGCATGTACGGGCTTTGGCTTTATCCATCGCAGTGCGACACACGCTGTAAGCCACTGTGAAGGGCGAAACACTCAGCGTGTGGTGTTCCCCATTTTGCCGAGGTAGGGTCAAGTTCTTGACAGAAAAGGAGAATGGGGGTTCTTCAAACTCTGCACTCACAGGTGAGTCACCATCCTTAGCGTTTTCATGCTGGGTGGGGCCGCGGGTGCGCTTGTCGCTTGACACTTCCTGCTCAGGGAAGTTGTTTCGGCTGGTACTTCGGGAGATTGGAAATTGCGTGGGCACAGCTTCCGGGGGCAACCGAGGCCTACCCCTGTAGCTTGAGACAACTTCTCCGTTCACGGTATGTTCAATGTGCCGGGAGATGTACCTTTCGCCGAAGTGTAGCTCGCACTCAGCGGTGTTTTCCTTGAGCCGCTTCTCAGTAAGTGGTATTTCTCGCCGCCACTGCGCCAACACAGACGCGTGTCCTTCGGAACGCCAAACAACGACAGTTTCTTTTTGCAGGACTTGTACACCGTAGAGCGGCCCGGCACAAAACTGTGGCTCTGCTTTTGCGGAACTAATGCACCTTTAAACTTGTTACGGCACACGAAACAAGCGGTGCTCCTCTCTGGTCAAAGCGGCAATCGCATTGCAGACGATCCGCGCGCGCCTCACCAGGCGACGTGATGATGATGATGATGATGATTAGTGGCTTTCCCTTTGAATCGGGGCGTCGGTTGTCAGCAACCGACTTGCCAGTTTTATTACGCCTACTCGCCCTACTCCCAGCTAACCTAATAGATTTGCATCCTCCCTCCCATCTCCCTCTCTTCCCTGTTTAAAAACTCATCGCCCCCACCCCCGTTTTTTTCTCCCCTCGCTGTTCTAAATTCTCATCCGTATGATTACTCCGCCTGCGTACTCATCCCTTCCCTACTTTTCCTCCACCACCACTCCAGTCGCCTCTTCGTCACCTCTATGACCTTGAAGTTGAGGTTCACCCTCGCCCCAAATCCCAAAGCCTCCACCAGCGTCGCTTCCCCCTCACCCCGCGGTGGTCGTATCTCTGTGCAGTTCCTGACAATATGGTCTATAGTTTCCCCATCACTGCCGCAGCACGCACATGTTTCATCCTGCTGCCTGTAGCTACCCGTGTATGCCCGGGTTCTCAGGCACCCTGCCCGTGCCTCGAAGTGCAAAGTACTGCCTCTCGTATTGTCATAGAATCCCTCCTTCTTAATTTCCCGTTTCTCTGCCCTATAAGTCTCCAGGGTTTTTTTCGCTTCCATGCTCTGTGCCCACTCCGTCGTCTCTGCTGCCTTTACCTGCTTTTAACTGTTGTGTACACACCACTTTCCCCTACCGAATTTCCGTACCGCTTCGTCAACTGTCTGGTCCTCCGTCTCCACCGCGTGTCCACGCTCCTCATATACAGGTACTTAAACACCCTCGCGGCCCATTTATCGTCCTCCATGTCACGAAGTCGTTCCTCAAACTTTATCTTGCTCTGCGCCTCCCTTGCCTCGAAAGACGACCAGCCCATATCCCCTTGTACCGCTTCATTTGTAGTTTTGCTGTGGACCCCTAGGGCCAATCTGCCTACCACCCTCTGATTTACCTCCAGGCCGGCTTGGGTCTCTGGCTTCATGCACAGAACCGAATTTTCGAAAGTTAATCCTGGTACCATGACCCCTTTCCAGACTCCCCTTACCACTTCGTATTTGCTGTATCCCCAGAGGGCTCTATGCTTCATTATGGCCGCGTTCCGTCTTCCTTTCGTCTTAAGGTGCGCCTCATGCGCCTGCGTGTAATCTTCGCTGCCGTTCAGCCATACTCCTAAATATTTATACTCTTTCACCAATGGCATTTCTACTTGCTGCACTGATACTGTTTTGTGCTCCGCGCCGTCGTTAAAGACCATGATCCCCGATTTTTCTCTGCTAAAGGATAGCCCTAGGTGCGTCGCTTCTTCACCGCATATATCCATCAAGCCCTGCATACCTATCCGGTTATCCGCCATCAATAATATGCCGTCTGCATACATTAGTCCCGGAACCCGTTGTTCCACCACCTGCTTGTTTTTCATGTATAATAAGTCGAACCCCAGCGTACTGACTTCTAGCTTCCTAATCCCGCCATGTAGAACATGAACAGCAGCGGCGAGAGAGAACATCCTTGTTTCAAACCCTTGTAGGTGTATACAGGCCTATTGTATGTTATCCCCTCCCACACTATTCGAACTTGGTTCTCCCGGTATAGCTCCCTGAGCAAGCTAATGAATTCTGCCCCATTTCCCTCGTTCTCCAGGATACTTCATAGCCTCTCCCTGTGTACATTATCATACGCCGCTTTAATGTCCAGAAAGGCTAACCACAAAGGTCGATTTTGCATCTTCGCCACCTCTATGCATTGGCTCACCACAAATAAGTTGTCGTCGAGTCTTCTGTCCTTTCGAAACCCATTTTGACGTTCTCCTAATATCCTATTTTCTTCCACCCACTGCTCTAGTTCGAACTTCACTGCCTGCATTGCTAACCTGTACAGCACTGACGTGACGGTTACTGGCATCCGAACTCGGCTTGTCTTGACTCCTTTGCCCTTGTACACCAAGTTTATCCTGCTCATTTTCCACGCGGCCGATATTGCCTTTTCTTCTATTCTTGTTTTGATGGCTTATAGTAGCTTTCCCTTGCTCTTGTAAACGATCACGGGCGCCCCCTCGCGGATCCCTATCGGCGGCTTCAAAGCGCCTCGCAGACGAGAGCTTCGCCGCTGCATGCCGCTAATCACACTAGCTATTCTAGCCACTGTAATCCTACGTACGCTCACAAGTCAGTGGGTTGGCGCATTCAGCGACCCATCGCGCGGTAGTGCAAATTTGTAAGCGTGGCTTACTGCCGGCGGTGCGCGAACGTGTTGTCATTTAATACGCGCTCTGTAGGACGTGAGCCACGCGCTACGTGCTTCCTTTAAAAAAAAACATGTGCATAGGGCAAACAAGTAATATGAAGGGATTCCGACCAGGGGCCGAATTCTCTAAAACGACGGGGCGTCGTTTTGAAACGACGGGGTAGCGCCATGCAAATGCATGTGTTCTGAGGTTGGGGCCGTCTCTTTGGGGTTCCCTGCAGGTAGAGGGAGCCGCAGAAAAGCGCCGTGGCAAGGGCGCGAAGCGACACCCACTGCCCCCCCGTCGTTTCACTTGCCGCTTCGCGCCCTTGCCACAGCACTTTTCTGCGGCTCACTCTACCTGCAGGGAACCCCAAAGCGATGGCCCCAACCCCAGAACACATGAATTTGCATGGAGCTACCCCGTCGTTTCAAAACGACACCCCGTCGGCGTAGAGAATTCGACCCCAGCAGTCTGTGTCTAGGTGCAAGGCGGCCGTAGCGCGATGGGAAGGGCTCTGGCAGTGTCCTCGGCCAGCTGAATGGCCCAGACTTGATCCGCTGGGTCGGAGGACGCTGCTAGCTCAAGGGCTCTTGGTGAACATCTAGGATCGATCACCAGGCTCTCCCAATTAAGTTATTTCTCTCTCTGGGAGAGCCTGGTGATCCTAGACGTCGGCCAAGAGCCCTTGGTATCTAGTAGCGTCCTCCGACCCAGCGGATCAAGTCTGGGCCATTCAGCTGGCCGAGGACACTGCCAGAGCCCAAGGGCTCTTGGCCGACGTCTAGGATCGCCAGCCTCTCCCGGTAAAGTTATGAATAAATAAAAATAACTTCATTGGGAGAGCCTGGTGATCCTAGACATCGGCCAAGAGCCCTTGGGATCTAGCAGCTTCCTCCGACCCAGCGGATCAAGTCTGGGCCATTCAGATGGCCGAGGACGCTGCCAGAGCCCAAGGGCTCTTGGTCGACGTCTAGGATCACCAGCCTCTCCCAATAAAGTTATTAATAAAGAAAAATAACCTTTATTAATAAAGGAAAATAACTTTTATTAATAAAGAAAAAAACTTTATTGTGAGAGCCTGGTGATCCTAGACATCGGCCAAGAGCCCTTGGGATCTAGGACGCTGCTAGATCCCAAGGGCTCTTGGCCGATGTCTAGGACCACCAGGCTCTCCCAATGAAGTTATTTTTATTTATTAATAAGCCATTTCCCTTTATTAATAAAGGTTATTTTTCTTTATTAATAACTTTATTGGGAGAGGCTGGTGATCCTAGACGTCGACCAAGAGCCCTTGGGCTCTGGCAGTGTCCTCGGCCAGCTGAATGGCCCAGACTTGATCCGCTGGGTCGGAGGACGCTGCTAGCTCAAGGGCTCTTGGTGAACATCTAGGATCGATCACCAGGCTCTCCCAATTAAGTTATTTCTCTCTCTGGGAGAGCCTGGTGATCCTAGACGTCGGCCAAGAGCCCTTGGTATCTAGTAGCGTCCTCCGACCCAGCGGATCAAGTCTGGGCCATTCTGCTCCTGCTCCTCGGACAATCGCCTTGGGATGACGCGAAGCTGAACAGCCCCACTGCAGCATGCACGGATCTGGCGAAACCGTGCGGCCAGAGTTGCTGCATCTCAGGCTCCCCAATATGAAAACTGTTGCCCTGTCACACGACCCTCTCGGGAGATGCCAGCAACTTATGGTCAGCTACCCTCAAAAAGGCGTCATTTTCAATTCCTGCCATCTTCAGCTCGCAGTGCAAGCCCAAAACCTTACTCCATTTGTGGTAGTGTTTAACGACATTAGCACGGGTGAGACAGCTGAATCAGATTTTGGAGCAGCGAAATCTCGATTTCGGAGCAGAAGAACCTAGATTTGCAGCAGAACATCTATTATGTCACCTTAGAGGCATAAAAAATCATTTTTTGGCAACTCAGGGGGAAATAGTGCACTTTTTAATCGGTTTTGAACGGACATAACACTGCCTTTCAATAAAGTTTTTTTTTTCTACCAGACTATCCCAATGTACGAACTGCACTACGTTTTTACAAAGTATTTTTAAATTCTCGGACTCTATGAATACATAGCGTGGAGCACCGTTGAGAATATGGAACTGAAAAACTACGCAATTGTACGGCATTTTTATTATCATGTGAATGTTGAAATTATTTTTTTTAAATCCCAGACTGGGCTTTATGCACGAGTGTAGAGCCACGGCAAAAGTTGTGCAAAGCGAGGTGACAGTCGTCGCAACGTCGGTATGTTTAGCAACCTCCCTCTTGTCATTAAATTTCACGTCAAATAGATGAACCATTATTACTAGCGAGCAGTAATAGCCCGTCCCGCTATCGGACACTGCTTGAACATTTTGCGGCGATGTAGCGATGTAGCCTGCGCCGCCACTTCTGCAGTGTCGATCGTCCTATTCCCACCGCTCGCAAGCTCGCTGTACGAAGGCAGCAATAACTCAGCCTTTTATAACACCGCAATGAGTCCAAAATTTCACTTCAAGCACGCACCGCGCCTCACACTCATGGCCGAAACCCGGCGAATGGACCTCTCCCTGTATGTAAAATCGTGACGTCAGGAAGCGCACGTGCGCGACGGGTGGCGCCTGCTGGCGGCCGCGAAATGCGGCGTCGGTTGGCAGAACGCGCCTGCGCCGACGGCCCGGCCTCCGCGCGGCGCCCGAAAGGAGCGATATGCCGTTGGTTCGGCCCGTCGCTGGCCGCCCACATTACAGGTGCGGGGTCTAGCTATGCTGGCTGCGGCCGTCGCACCTCCATGTAGCTTTCTGCACCTACAACCTCCGCAACACTTTCGTGTACCGTACGGTCAACTGACGGGTGACGCTTCCGGATAATCAGTGCGCGACAGAACAGCCTTACGAGTCATTCTGAAGGTTGGTGCTGTTCTTACGCGTTCCAAGAATGTGTTTTTAAGATGCTTCGTGTGCGGACGCTAACCAAGGAAAGCTCATCCATGGTTGTTTTCGAGGTCGCGCGGTGCCTCAGGCAGCGTATACGCTCCCTGTTCTTGGTCTCTTTGCGTCACCCGGAGGCAGTGGCGTACGCACGATTTTATGTCGAAGGAAAGGTAAGTCAAAATAAGCCGCAAGGGAACAAAAATATAAAGAGCAAAAGCCAAAAACTATTCCAATAAAAATATCGCGATGATACGTGGTCTAAGCAAGTGACCGATTATTTTGTTACCTTTTCCCTAGCAAAATCACGAAACGTTTCATCGTCATTGTGAGAGTAACGTAGCAGCCACACATGGTGAGTGCGTTATAGCTTGCGACAGTGGCACTGAAATAATTATCCGTAGTCATTATTTCATGATAGTTAAAGTTAGGGTCCTTGTACGCCCGCTGCATACGCCAGCGGCGGGAGGCCGCAACAGAAGAATACATTAAATTTCCCTGAGTCCGTTCACTGTGGGGCAAACAGAGTTTTCGAGTTTTTTGTAGACGCGTGAGCGGCCCACCTCGCAAGTAGCACAGAACATTAGAATAACGTTATCTGGAAGTTGCGAAAGTTTAAATAACGTTAAAGGTTACGTGGCAATGTTTATGTAACGTTTAAAAAAAAACATTCAATGTTTATGTTATGTTAGAAACGTTATTTTTACGTCAAACATGTATGTTAACGTTTTGTTCCCAACATTTATTTAACGTTTAGGAAACAACTTAAAACCAATATTAGAAATTCTAATGTTATTACAATGCTTATGACTCAACATTAAAGTAATGTAAATATACAAACATTATTACAACGTTCAGGGCATGTTCAGGAAACAACTTATGACCAATGTTAGAAATGGTAACGTTATTACAATGCTCAGGACTCAACATTCAAGTAATGTAAAAATTCAAACATTATAATAACGTTCAGAGCATGTTCACGGCAGAACATTAATGGGATGTAAAAATGTAAACATTATTATAATGTTAGGAAGCAACCGCACAGCAACGTTATAGGTAACACCTTTATTGCAACATTATTACCATGTTCAAGGCATAACGTTGAAATAACTTTAGAAATTTAACGTTATTAAAATGCTCGAGGTAGTACTGTCAGGTAACATATTATATCTAAACATAAGCATAACATTTAGGTTACAACGACAGAGTAATGTTATGCTTGAAGCATTAAAGAAATGTTCAAACTAATTGCACAATACGACAACTGGCTTTTACCAAAGTCCTCATGTGGTACAGGGGGTCAAAACACGTCCTCTCCCCGAAATTTCTCATGAGGGAGGTGGGGCGGGGGGAAGGGGGGGGGGGGGGTCATCTAGGATGGGTATTTCGTGTTAACGTGAATCGCACGCGCCAGATAACGCTTCCAGGCTCCAGCGCGTACCGCTCGGTTCTTCTGGCTCCCTCTTCATCATTTTGACATACTAAAAGGATAAGGATATTTTGGGTTATTTCCTTATTTCACATATATGGAACTTTGCATCTCGTGCCGTCGGCGTGTCGCCATGGATTCTGCTATCCTGGTGTGTCTTCCGCGGCCAACTTCCGGCTCGTTTGAGCAGCTCTGGCAGCTTGGGCCAACAATTCCTTACCAGTCTTAAGCTGACAGACCACTGGAAGCCACATGCTCGTTCAGCCAGTCACGTATATATTTTTTCGTACCAAAGAGGCCACCTTTTTATCTTATTTCCCTCGATCGACGCGTGCCTCTCTCAGCTTTTCGTTTTAATCTTTTCCGCAGCCTTCACGCAACCTCCGTTACCTCCCATCACAGCTCCTAAAGCATGCGTTGCGCCATGGTAACTAGGTTCGATGAAGTGTCACAAGCCTTGGTCGATGACTGGAGAGGCAATTAAGGAGGACAGATGTCTGCTTGGGCCCCTGACATTAGAAAGATCAGAGCTCTAGTCAACGTGCAGGGAGAGGCAGCTGTTTGAAATTGTTCCGAGTGCGTAAATGTGCCGCGCTTCCTGTGTCCGAACCCCTTCCACTTCTTCAACTCGCGAGCGCTGGCGTAACTTATATGTTATGACCTGAAATAAGGTCCCCGCTTGTTACATTGTTAAAATTGGCTGAAAGAGTATACACAATCACCTAGCTATCTCGAATTAGGCTTGAAATAAAGAAAAAGGACGCTCTAGGCGAATGAAACCAACTGTCTGTTCTTAGCAGACATCGTGACGAAGAGACAGAAAGGCAGTTTAGTGGGAAAGCTTTTCAGATGAGGGCGGGAAGGGAGGCTAACAAACACCCCCCGGTATAAAATCCTGGCTACGCCAATGCTTTTAAAAATCGCAGCCACATTATTTCAGTGCTTGACTGCAGTTTGACGCCGGAGATGCGCTGAGACAACGGTTGTAAGTGTGTATGCGCGCGTGTTTATTTTGTGTTATGAGCCCAGCCGCCAGCATGTTGAGGAGGATAAATTACAGCCCCAATCGGGCAAGACTTGTGGTTTTTGGCCGCTGCGAGTCCGCGCTAAACATTTCCCAGGGAAGGCGACTTTCCCCTCAGTTGCCTTTGTTCCCTCAGAAGTTTGCGGACCCCGCAAATTCAACTGCACCCGTTCAAATCCATCTCACTGAGCACGAACACCAGTGACCTCCAAGTCGCTGACGCCTTCTGCAGGAGAATTACTGCAGCGCCAGCAGCTCTTCTTCCGCCACACTCTCCCCCCAACGAAGGATGCTCAGGCCCGGTGTCCCCAATGGACGAGCCATTCTCCATGGCAGAGTTGCTCGCTGCACTGGCTTCTGTCAAGAAATCCAGCTTCCCAGGCCCGGATGACATCACCTACACAACCATCTCGCATCTAGGTGAAAAGGGAAGAAGTTGCCTCTTGCATGCCTTCAATCTTTCGTGGGAAACTGGTCGTCTAGAGCCAAGGTGGAAACACGCTCGCCTTGTCCCAGTCCTAAAGCCAGGTAAAGTTCCAACCGCCATCGAGTCTTACCGACCCATAGCGCTCCTGAGTTGTGCCGGGAAACTGATGGAAAAGATGGTGCTGCTCCGCTTGGACTGGGATTTGACCATCCGAAATATATACCCGGCACAGATGTCTGGTTTCCGCAAGGGTCGTAGCAGCCTCGACAACGTCATCGCCCTTGTAAATAGCATAAGAGAAGCAAAGTGTCAGCGGAACATTGCTGTTGCCGTGTTCCTCGACATCAAGTCAGCGTATGACTGCGTCGAGCATGAAGCCATCCGCTCTGCGCTCAAGTCTTTAGGCATCAGGGGCCGCATGTACGCATGGCTATCGGACTACCTCTCCGATAGGTATGTGTACATGTCTACCGGCATGGGCGACTCATCGCTACATCAGGTGACCCGAGGTGTTCCCCAGGGTGGGGTGCTGAGCCCTACACTCTTCAACATTGCCATAGTTGGCCTGGAGAAATGCGTGCCAAAGTCGGTAGAAATCTCCCTGTACGCCGACGACATCTGCATATGGAGTTCTGGCCGCAATAGGCGAGTGTTACGGTCAAGACTGCAGCGGGCAATTGACTCTATTGCAGCATTTCTGGCAACTAGAGGATTAGTGATTTCAGGGAATAAGTGTGCTGCGATGGCCTTCACAAAGCGTGACCTTACGCGCTACGGCCTCACTGTTGGAGGGATCGCAATTCCATACGTCCGGACCCACAAGTTCTTGGGAGTGACATTTGATAGTAATCTCACCTGGTCGCCTCATGTTCGCCACCTCAAGGACAAGATTACTTCGTTCGCCCGCATATTCCGCATGCTCTCCACCAACACTGGCGGTTGTTCAGTCAATTCTCTTCTACGGGTATACAAAGCGCTTTGCGTTGGCCTGATGAGTTACAGCATCCCTGCTTTGGTCCCTCTATCAAAAGGAACTGTCAAAGCGCTAGAGAGCATGCAAGCACAAGTCCTGCGGGTCTGCATTGGCGTTCCAAAGACAACCTCTACCATCGGAACGCTGACAGAATGCAGGCAGCTCTCACCACTCGCTCTAAGCGCGCAGGAGTTGCTTCGTGCGCGTCTGCGGATTGTGGCAAGACAGCGGGGCCATCCTCTAGCGACAAGCTGGGCCAAAGAAGTGCGTGAATTTCTGCCGAAGGTATATCAAGAGCCTTCTCCTCCTGAGCACCCGCCCTGGATGTTCCCGCCCATACCAGTCACGACTACTGTGCCCGGTATCACGAGGAAGGAGTATATTCCGGCTCCCGCACTAAAGTTCCTCGCCCTGGACTACATGTCGCGGATATACAGAGACCACACTCATGTGTACACTGATGGGTCGGTGTCGTCAACATCATCCACTATCGGGGTGTGGATACCGTCATCCCGTACTACCATCAGTGTCATGGTCAGCCACAGAACGTCAACTACGGCTACCGAACTTGCAGCTCTGAGGGTGGCTTTCGCTCATATCGTCAAGCAACCCGCTCGAGAGTGGGCCATCTTCACAGACTCAAGGGCTGCCCTTCAATGTCTAGCATCTTTTCCAAAAGACCAGCTTGTGTGTGACATACACGCTTTAAATCTCCAAGCTCTCCAATCGCACCATCACATTGCACTTCAGTGGATTCCAGCCCATTGTGGGATAACTCGCAATGTGAAGGCGGACATTGCTGCATCCGTTGCGCATAAGCATAATGGATCGGCAATAGCTATACCATTCTCCACGAAAGATGCATCTATACTTGCATCCAGCGTGGCATGGAACATGCAGCGTGCAGCCTGGGATGACGTATCACGTCATTACGCACCGTTATATTTCATAGATCCCAACTGCAAATTTAAAATGCCACCAGGACTCCCCAAGCGGGTACAAGCAATTCTACATCGCATGCGGTTGAATGTCGCATACACGCGCAACTTCCTCTTCAAGATAAAACAGGTTACGTCGCCACTCTGCCCACACTGTGATGTGCGAGAAACCCTGCAGCACCTGATCTGTGAATGTGCTCGATTCAGCGCTCAAAGAGTATCCCTCGCAGTGACTTTGGGACTGCCTCTTTCCGTGGACATGCAGCTAAAGGACGTTTTAGGACCATGGACTTGTCCCAAACGAGCTTTAAGGGCTACCAAAGCTCTGATAGAGTACCTGCAACACACAGGTCTAGACCAGTCACTGTAAATAACTCGCCGTATCTGTACGCATCAACTTCTTGAACATCATCGCCATCATCTTCATCCCGTCATCAACTGGCGTAGCAAGTTAGGCATTTTAGCCCAGCTAACATCGCCAGACTTCATTAAAGATCGCTCTCTCTCTCTCTCTCTCAGTTCAATCAGAGACATTGAAGGACCCGAATAGCTCCGTCAACAACCGGTCCCATTCATGACCAGTCCTATTGTTGCCCACCGCCCCTCCCCTCGTTTTGCAAGGCGTGTTTCATGCGGGTGCGCGTGGTGGGTGGGGGCTTGCTCCCCCTCTCACGACCTGCAGGGGAAGTCCGTCAAAAGCCTGTTCTTGTCCGTCATCTGCACCGAGCGCAAGAAAGAGCGACAACACAGAGCAGCAGAAGGTGCTTTGCGTCATCGAGAAACACACTTGTTGCCGGGAAACAACGATTTGCAAGTAAAATGCAGGTTACTTCAAATATACACGAAAACACGCTTTTAACTATTTTCAGTAAGCATCATAAAGCTAAATTTATTTTATAAAACAGTAATACTGGAAAAATGAATAGGAATTGATAGTTTTATGTGTAATTTTTACATCCCTGTCACGTTTGCACCGCAAATTCTGCGCTATTGAAGCAGAAAACAGAAATGTGAGACCTACTTCTTATCAATGCGGCGATCGAATTAACACCCATTGGATGATCTGGTAGATTTGCAACGAACTCACACCTACAGTGAAAGCCAGAGTTGCCCTGCGCATGCAACGCGAAACTACGACACCGCAGTTTCGCGTTATTTTGTTTCGTATTAGCCATATAAAGTACAACAGTATTGTTATGGTGCGTCAGCCACAGAGGAAGGAGACACGAACGCCAGTGCCTAGCCTGCTCGGACATGTGCTTAATTGTAGCCAAAACAAGACGCTGGGCGCGCTCAGATCGACTCTGAGGTGTACATGTATTGAAAAGGAAGTAGACGAAGCTCTGGCGTTCTTGGTCTGCGCGGGGCCTTCTGTTCTGTAAATACGCCTTGTTGGTTGATGGATTGTAGAGTTTAACGCGGCGATGAAACGCAGGCGATGAGGCGCGCCGTAGTGGAGGGCTCCGGATTAATTTTGACCACCTCGGGATCTTTAACGTGCGCCAAAATCTTGTATGGACGGGCGTTTTTGCTTTTCGCCTCCAGCAGAAAAGCGGCCGCAGCGGCCGGAAATCGAACCAGCATCCTCGTGCCCAGCAGCACAACGCCTTAGCCACTGAGCCACCACAGCGGGTGTGAATACGCCTTGTAAATACTTCTTCCTTTCACGTCTTCCTCTCCGTAACATGTTGGTGGCGGTTGCTAACCATACATCCGTGCTCCTGCCTCGAGCCTATACGAGCGCGTTAGTGCTCACATATGATGATACCCTACGCTCACGCTCGCGCTACAAACGGCTAGCCTCCTGGTTATCAGTTTAGTCGGGAAATAGACTGCATGATGTCTATGGGCGCTGGACCCAAGGTGAAGTCAAGCACCGGAACCCTTGTGAAGTATCTAACCAAGCTGTACAGCCTTCCTTTGTAGCTGCATAACTGTATTTCTAAAGTGGATTTCAACTTTTAACGTCACTCCGCTGTCGCTCCAATTCCTCCCCATTGCGCTGCGCTGGCGGGCACGATTGCTGCCTAAATATTTTGATGACTGCTGCTGCGGTCTTGTTAATTTACTGCAAAAGCTATAATGTTTAACAACTGCACTACCTTTGATGAAACTTCATAAAAATATTTAGGAGACAAAATTGAAACTTTGAAAACTTTCCTTTGCGGCAGACGTAATCAATTCGTCAATTTTGATGCAAGTCTAGGTTTATCCGCCATGTAAAAGCGCACACCACGTTGAAATACAGAGTTACCCGTAAAGTTAAACCTGGATGTAACGAAGTTGATAAAAATTCAATTTTTCGTTTTTTTGCAGGTCTTCATTATATGCAAGTTTCATGCAGGTCTTCATTATATGCAAGTTTCGATTTAAGGCACGCGTAAATGAAGCAGAAACTAAATAAAAATACTTGACATCAGGGATCGTGAACTCTCCCTTCAGAATTTTATTTCACAGTGAAAAAATGCGCTATTTGCGGCTTCTGCTTTCGCACGAAGTTTTTCAGTACACGGCAGTCCAAAGAATCAAGGTAATTTACCCCTGTATTCGCAAGCGTAACTTAAGTATCAATTTTGCCTTTTGACATTCTTCGCTGCCTTAACCAGTCTCAAGGAACAAACGTATGCTGAAACGGCGCCTTTTCGCGAACTTGATGCTATTTAATTGCTGCACTCAAACTTCTTGAGAAGGTGCTAGCTGGGATACTGTACCGGACGACAACGTTGATCCTACTTGCCGGCGCAGACGGCACCTTAAATTGCGAGCTTGTCTTGAAAAGACAAAGCTTTTCGTTTTCTAGTAGAAGAACTCATCACCAACGAACCTACACCTCAGAAAGCAGTGGAGACGCGCGACTATACACACCGACAGCTGGGCCTAGCACCTAACCGACACCATACTCACATTGGAAACGCATGGTAGTTGGCAGTGCGGGCAATGTTCGCTAAATTAGTGCATATCTCCAGCCAATTTTTCAGAAAACGTGCAAAAAACAATGGCTCATCAGCGTAGCAAATTCGTAACATCAAGGTGTAACTGCTGGCATGCCTTCGTTCTATGGGGATTTGAAAAACGTTGTTAAATCCAGGAATTCGTCACATGGAAGTTCGTTACATCCTGGTTCAAATGTAATTGAAATGACTCCTTTTTTCCCATTTTGTGCCTTGCAGACATTCTGCTAACTCAAAGCCAGAATTCTTCACACAGGCAAGGGCAAGACGATTAGGAAGTATTCGTTCCTGATAATCAGCCGAAGGGCAATATTTAGCCTCGAATTACGCGTACTTCGTTTAACACCTTGTGTTGCGTTTGTTGTTGAAAAGTTGCATACCCATATTTTTCCCATCCTCGTGTGCGGCACAAAGACACGACGCCCTCGAAAAATGGGGAGGGTTGAGGGAAGAGGGCGGGAAGATCGAGCCTTTCAGCGCCCACTTGGTTGGCGCCTATACCATCGAGCTAATATGAAACGAATCATCCGATCACAGTGTCTCCCTGTTACTGCTATGACCGGGTCTGGGACATTTCGGTGAAGCACGTTTCGGCGCACGGGCTTTCCGATGCACGGACGTCTCGGTTCACAGGCATTTCGATGCGAAAACATTTTGAAGAACAGATATGGTTCCTCGTAGTGTGCCCCTAACGTGCCACGATGGAAGAAGTCAACGACGGTAGAAAACGACAACGAAGCGTTTGAGTACGTAAGCAATGCACGTGCAGTTTTCTGGAAACAGAGGTAATAAGACAACGCCAGCGGTGCGCTGTCTCGAGCAGGTCATGTAAAATATATTTGTTGGTACCAGCCACCGACTTCTGTATGGTTCTTGTATGCCTTATTTGCTTTGAACGTATTGTTGTATTGTGATTTTGGTAGCCTATTTACTGCACTTACTGAATTGTTTTTATTAATGCCGCGTTTCAAAAGTTTATCTTACGATTTGTGTCAGGCGCGTAGCCAGGATTTTTGTTCGGGGGGGGGGCTAAGGTTGTTCTCCCCCCCCCCCCCCCCATAAAGAAAAAAAAAGCGCGGTAGTTGCAAGCGCCCTTAAAGGCTATGAAGATAAAATACATGTTTGGTTCATTAAAAAGTCCGCCTTGTCCCGACAAGAATGATACCAGTTTATCGCAAACTTCAAAGGAATATTCGATATATTAAATTAAACGTTTGAAGCAATGGCGAATCCCCGCCCACTTTCCGGCGGAAATTTCACTATGACAGTTCAGGATCTTGTTTGTACGACTGGCGCCCAACGACTTAAGTCACCGCGCAAGGAACGTGATTGCGTGATTGTAGAGGGTTGATGATGATGGTTTAAGTTTAATGGCGCAAGGCCGACATGGGCAAAGAGCGCCAAATACAAAGTTATTTGATAAGGAGGGAAATCGGATAAAGTCCGTTAAATACTATGCGCACGTCTGGTGTAAAGGGCCAGGGTGAAGAACGTGAGTGGTTAAAAGATAAATACGGTGGCTGGTGTATAGGACCAGGGGTAAAACTATGGGTGATAAGAGATGAGTTGTAAGAAATGAACTTCAGATAGGAACCTTAAGGTTCGCTGAACAGAGAACATGGCTTCATCTCCTAAGAAGTATGACGGGTGTGGTGGAATATGTCATGTGTGTAGTTGTGGGAAGTGTTTTCGTCGTGTAATGTCGAGTGCCTTACATTGTATGAGGATGTGGATCACGGATAGGGCCTCTCCGCACCTGCTGCACAGAGGTCTTCGAGATGCAGTGAGAAGGTGCGAGTGCGTTGCATGACTGTGCCCTATCCGTAATCTAGCCAAGGCGACTTCAGTGTATCTATTACGTGTGTCGGTGGTGTATGGTCCCAAGTGTGGTTTTATTACGTGTAACTTGTTGTCTGTTTGTTCACTCCAGTGTGTTTGTAGAGGGACCTCCATTGATCTTATCATTTGAATTCTAATGTGCAGTTAACACGTTTTAGTGCCAGCCTATATATATACCACTCCTGCCGATATCACTTCACTCCAGCGCTAAATTTGAAGATTTTTGACATTTGTTGCATTGCTTCGGTTGAAAAAACGCCTGTGATTGGAATGGAGCTGTGCGAGTTACCAAAGGCTAGTTGCTATTCAATTGAACAAGGTTGTATTTTGTCTTTAGAAGGCCCTTTAAGGTTCTTTCATAATATTAGTGTTTATTATGACTATATTTGTGCCAGCTGAAGTTGTAAACTGGCCGGAAATCCGCAGACCGCGTGATACAAATCTCTGCCCGTGATACGGGACGTACATTGCACGCAGGGGAACCTTGTGCAGGCATTGCATTAAAGGGAAGGTGAAGCGGTTTTAGAATTAAAAGAAAAGTTGACTAGCAGCAAGTACACATTGAATAGTTCATGTGTACGAAATATTTTCGCAATACATGCAATAGAAGCGGCGCAATGAGCAAACAAAAGTGGCCCGATGCCCCGCCCCCATCTCGCCGCGCGATGCCGGAAGACCGAAGAGCGCGGGCGAAAACCGGCTGAAAAACGTCATACCTGGACTTCCGGCCGGATCGGCCGCCTCGGCCATGCTATTTTCGCCGTGTTTCCTTGTGAATGATACTTGTCGTTGTTGGGGTTGATAGCACTCATTTGTACAATTTTCATGTTCAAAAAGTATGCACGAACGCCAAACGAGGCATACGTTATCATGCCGTATTCCTAAGCAGAATAATGCCACGCCGGGATGCTTGATAACATACGGAAGCGACAGCCGAGGTGGCTGTGCTTGATGACAGAGAATATACTACACTACGTTAAATACTTTGTTAACCGCTCCAATGCGTTTTCTTTTTTTTTTTTTTTGATGCGACGAACGTGAATGTTCACATTAGATTCTAGATTTATGAAGGATGGGGAATACTGCTGCACTTTGGCCGGGGATGTTTTGTTCCATTCCAGAAACCAAGTCACATTTGTTCAGGAAATACTTGTTTCGTTAAACGCGTCGGTTTTCTTTCCCTGTGGGCTCAGAACAGTGTTCAAAAAAACAATTTTTTGGCGAAACTAAAACAAGGGGCCAATCCTGATAGAAGTTCTCTCCCGGCTAAGAGGTAAACAGTATTCCTACAAAGTAAAAAAACCAAGACAACCAGATAACCTCAAGTGTGCTCCAGTGATAATCGGTGATATATATAATGATGATACTAAAAAAATTAGGAGCGAAGAGTAAATATACGGCCTCTGTCCGACTAGCGCGGTAAATACTTAAATCTAGAAATGCTGAAACAGGTCAACGATTCATTATCACAAACGTTTGGTGATTGTTACCTAAAGCACCGTAACTACAACGTAACTGCCTTGTCCGACTTGTGTGTTAATTATAACGAGGTGGCCGTAATATTGTAGCAGAATGCGCAACGCACAAGCGAAAATCAAGCCCTACTACAGCCAATAATGCTGAGCAGGCACTATTATGCTGCAGTGTTTTCAGAATAAATGCATGTGAAGCAGTAAGACGCCACTCATGGAAGTGCAGCTAGCAATCGCGGAGGCGCCGTAGCGCCGCTGCCGAAATTGCGCGCGCGTGTGGGTCTGTGTACGGGGATGAGTAACGGGGCTGGGGTGGGCGACAACGAACAAAGGAAATGCGGAAGCAGAGTCTGCTTGTTGGTTTATGCGTGTACCGGCAAGATGTGTCTCGCATATACGTTTACAGCGCATGAACGCTACTTTTTCGCGCAGTGCACGTACGTGCTTTTCGCTGGTAGATTGTTTATAAAACGCCCATTAATCTTCGGCATAAATGGTTTTGTGTATAATAAGAAACAGTTAAGGCAGTACCTAATATTAACATAAGGTATAAATTCCCCCTATGCTGGTTGCCTAATTCAAAAATATTTTGATGGAACCCACTAGTCGACGTCACAGTCACTGCTTTGGTGTTCTCTGTCGTGTAAAGCAAATTTAAGCTCCAAGATAATTGAACCAACAGCACGGGAAATTATAAAACAAACTTCCAGTCATGTGCGAAAATTAAACTGCAAGCGAAATTGCCGCAAAGGCAACCGTGCGATCGTTCCCAATGCTTCCGACAACCCGCGCGGCCGAAGGGTGTTCTCCTTTGACGTCATGACGGGCGCAACCAATCAGGGGCGTCAAAAGACGAAAAGCGCGCGTCTTTCAAACGGGGCCGCGCTTTTTGCAAGATAAATGCCACTTGGACTCATGTACGATGAATTTCAATGTGATATTCGGAATCAGCGCGCAAGAAACTATAAAACTGTTAATCTAACTCAAATTTTTTGGAAAGCGCTTCAGCTTCCCTTTAAACAGCCATAGTTTCATGCAATTACTTGCTTTATTTCAACGTGTGGAGTATGATGAGTGTGATATCCTCAATAAAATGATGTAGGCGTAAGAATTAGATTTTTTATTTCGTTGTTTTTGTTCACAATGCAAAATAAAATGTTTTGCATTCAACGCCCGTACAGTAGCGGCCAGTGTAAGGCCAATGGAGCTCATTCTGTGCAGTATACATCGAATCTATGCGCTTGCGTTATGTGTAGCGCAGGTCTCATCTCTAAAAAAACGAGAGGCTATGAATTATGCATAGAAGAAGCGTTATATATCTAGCAATAATTTTAACAAATATCAACCCTAAACACACAGACATCACGCGCAATAACAGCGCTGTTAAGGGCGAAAATAGCACGAACATGGCAGGATTAGTCCACACTCAAAGCGGAATAATTCAGCCATCAGTATTTGTTAAGTCATGCCAGTTTAAATTTGCGCTTCTGTTTTGAGTCTCAACGCAGTCCATTTCGTAGCTTCTATCAGGTTTCTGGGCGGACATGAGAAGCTTGTGCTTTGTAACATAATGGATCTGGTTTACATTTCGGCACAGCCCAAATGTGAAGTCTGCTGTAATGAGTTTGGTGTTCTCAAATAGTTGCATTACCTGTCAATTTTTCAATGCTTCGTGCATAAATGCCCTATAGTCTGCCTGAAGGCGCGTATTATCCAGTAACTTTTCTGGAGCAGCCACCCCGTTTAGTTACCACTCCCAGGTGAGGTAGAGCAAGTCACTGCAAAGTTCACTATTCGATGCTCTATCGAACTTTATATTTAGCAAGAAAAAATAGTAACGCGCGCAAAGACGGCGATGTATGACCATACTTTGCAGTTAGGCATGTTCTGTGCAATCTGAGCAAAATATTGCTGTTTTGAATTTTGTCGTGAGATCTGAGGAAAGAGTTATAATGCGGTCCTACCATTTTGGTTTCAAACTTTAATGAAGGGACATACTTTTGTAGCTGACGCGTGCACTGCCATTTTTCAGCCGAGTACACACTGCCGGTTTTAAAGCTAAACGATAAAAAAAGTATCATTGCATGAGCACGGGCGGCTCTGGAATGTATAGGGCGCACAGGAGTTTTCTTGTTTTCGTTAGAGACGCAGGAAATGGAAATTATGTTGGGAATCTCCTTGGTTCACCAGAAAACGGAGGACTGGGCAGCTGTGCAGAGCCAGCATGACATTCAGGCATGGTGCGATGCCCGAAACAAGTCAGCATTTTGTTTTCCGGAGTGCACCAAGAAAACATGCGTATTGGCATGGCCCCGCATACAGAAAGCCCAAAGACTACGATGCATCAGCACGAAGCGGATGGTAATGACACAGTTAAACTATTCCCTTGGTTGACAGCGACCGTGATGTTGAAACTGAAGCATGGTTTCAGGCTACGACAGCATAGATTGGCTAAAAATTGCAAAGTTGTTTACCGTGATAATTCCTCGGTCATTTCGGTTACTTGAGAAATGCTGACGATTGCTCAAAATGTCCTTCATGCAACATTTTAGAATGTATACGTAGCAGTTGTGGATTCAGGAAGAAAGACAACAGCGCGCACCCGTATGTAGGGGAGGAGGAAGGCGGGGGTGCTCTTGAGAGTGCCTGCGGTCTGTAGCCCGTTTATTTAATTTGGAAATTCTGTTGTCTTGCACGACCGATCGAGCCTTGAAAGAACGATACTCCTGCGTCCACAGAACTTCAAATCCCAGGAAGAGTTAAAGGAAAATTCTACCAGAAAGGCACGTTCGTTTCTTCGCCACCAGTACGAAGGTCCTTCACTTGCGCTGTGCACGCTGCTATGGGTTTAAAATTGGGTGTAGCAGGGGGTGCACGCGTAGATATGAAACGCGGTAACAGAAGTCCCGATAACGCGCACACAATGCGACAGCGGCTACCTCACATGGAGTTTCGTCCTAGTAAAAGCAAACTATTAAAACTGCAGCCAAAACAAATATATTTTTCACTCTTCATGTACTCATACTAACGCTGTCCCGATACACTCTGAGTAACCCTCTCCAACTTCGTGCATAATAAAATATTTAGGCGTTTACAAAGGTTGAATATACGTTTTCCCTCATTATAAATCACCTATCCGCTCCACCGTGGACGCTTTCAACGACCAATTCTAACGCAAGTACTGCGTTCGAAATAAAACGAGATACACATTTCTAGCTCGCAGACGCAAGGTACTGTGGCATCGTGTAAATATAAGGAAATGATTATTTAAATATCGAAGAATGCATAACTGATCTGCACTGCACAACTTAACGTACAATACAACCTCCATCGCCAAAAGACATCAATGATCATGCAAGGATTAATCACTGGAAGAAAATCACTTACAATTCGAGGCCTCTTTTGGGTGTTGGCACTTGGAACATGAGCTTCTCAAAACCAGGGGCGCTTCTATCCTCGCGGCATATTGCCGTTGTGTTTCAGGCCCCTGAATATACACTGCTCTGGGCAGCCGCCGTCCAGGGAAAAAGCGGCCGTGGACGCAATAGAGGGGTTTAGTTGTGATCGAGGTAGAATATCGCCATCTGATCGTTGTTACTGTCGCGACGCCGTCTGCCTGTGGCAGGGCTGGTGACCGTCGTGCCTTCACATTTAGGATAAAGTCTGGGACTAGCTCGGGGAGCCGCAGCGCGCCTTTTTTGTCGACCCGCTGTTCTCCAGTTTCCCAGGTTAGGGGAGTATAGGGACCGGGCAGCTGGACGGGTGGCGCCACCACTCGGCGCTCCCCTCGTCAGTGGAATGAGCCGGTGCATTGGACTACACAGCCTCCCGTTGTTTTTGTCGTGTTTGCTTCGGTGCTTTGAATGTTTTGGTGGCGTTGTGAGCAGACATGTGAGATGGAACGAAGTATAAACAGATGTGTTGGGTTCTTAGATGCAGTAATGACTACGTAAACTTGTCGGACGCGTTTAAAGTTGGGTATCGGCTGCAATGGCATGAGCGCTTTTTGCAGCGATCTGCGCTTGGCTCCACCAGTTCTGAGTACGAATAAAACTACTATTATTAGTATTATTTTCTTCTTAAATGCACTCACGGCTACGCAAACTTATTGGATGCTTGTAAGGTTGGGAAAGGGCTACATTGACACGAGCGCTTTTTGCAGCGCTGTGCGCCTGGCTCCGCGCGATCTGAGTAGGAATAAAACTATTAGCAATATTAGAATTCATTTCTACCAGTTTAAATTATCTTCACTGGTTTCCATTACTACGGTTTCCACGCCAGCCTTAGCCCTGGGATACCTCGATACGTGTGCTTTAAATAGAAAGGCAACTGCATACGAGATGGATTACCGTGTAGCCGTAGAAATGTTGCGGTAGTTTACACTTTCTGTAACCATGAGCTTTGTACCTTCGGTTTTGGTGAGCGACACTGTGACAGCATGGGAGCCTGAAAGCCGAAGTGGAAATCCCACGTTTGTGGTGGTCATTTTATCAAGAGCGAAAGTTATTCACCAACTCAACAGCCCAAGCTACAACCATCCCTCCTCCCCTTCCCGTTTTACCACCTGCGTAGAATAAAGGCTGGCACCGATAGTTAAAAAATGGGGCAGTGTTAACGTCAGCCGGTGTTTTTTAATGCTTAAGTATTCTTTACAGAGTACCTAAAAAATTGTGTAATGCCTGGTGAAGACACCAAAAACGCGCGATTAGTTGCCTCAAATATGGGTGCATGAGCCTGAGTCCTCCACCACAGACACATTTCCGACACGCTGGAAAAAGTTTAGATTTGAAGAGGGGGCATGGAAGTTCAAAATTAAACAGCAAAATCATCTAGCCCTCCGTCTAATGATTATGATGGTTGAAAACAAAGCTTTCTTAGCGCGAAATCGAATGGGAAATGGTCAAAGTCAAAGACGCTGCAATCAAAAGACCAAACAGCGTGCTCGTCAAATTCGACGCTTAACTAGTCAAAGTTTAAATTCAGAAGGCAACCAAGGAAACCCATACGATAGAGCTTTTCGATAAACCATCATCGTCGTTAGACGGAGGTGTGCATGATTTTTCAAGCGTAGATGGCAGCTTGTAAACCGACCGCAGCATTCAGTTGTGAAGCTGAGTACAGGTTTCGGGCACCCTCCTGTCTTGCGTCCTTCAGCCACGCAGGAATTGGTTTTTGAAAAACCATTTACCAACTAGCCAGCAACCATTGCAATTCTTGTAAAGCAATGCTTCTCCACGACAAGCAATAACATTCTACTATCATGCGGTATTTATTCTATCAACAATTCCCGATGACTGTAGTAACAGTATTTCTGTGAAATTAAACACGTTTCAGCCGTAGGTAATGAAGATACGGAAGCGTCGTTCGTCACAATTTCTGTTTTGAGGTAAATCTTCGAAGACACCCTCCAACTTTGTCTTTCGCTTGTGCACGACGTCGGCGCCGTTTCGTCATCAACCGCCAAAGGCCAGCGCCGCAGCATTCCTAGATCGGTTGCACACACCGGCTTTGTGGGAGTGTTTAGTGGCAATATACTCCTCGATTCGAGAAACTGCATGCAGGCATGAAAAAATTCCATGAAGCAACGAACTTTCACTTCCAGCTTGACCTCCAGCTTGGCGCATTGAGCGTCGTCTGCTATTTGTAAATACTGAGTATGGGCGCAAATAACACACATGGCATGCCTCGTAAACGTCACATCCACACTCAAGATTTACCGATCTGAAAAATGCACGTGGGGTTACGTTCGCTTTGCGAGCTGCACCGCAGAAAAACGACAGAAAGCCATGCACAACTACGCTGCACTGACCGCCACCGGCATTCCACTGACGAGCGGTTAGCCACGGGCGGCGCTGTTCGCTGAAACGACGGTGGTGCCATACAACGGCCGCCCGGTCCCTATACCGCCGAACAAAGCTGCATAATCGCAGGGGTGAAATTGATTGTCGCAACATCGCCGTCGGAAGGGGACACTCGGTGCGCGCAATCTGAGCCCACTCCAACAAAACCCTCCCGGGCTCGACAGAAACGTGAAAAAGCAAGAATGAAGGGCTGACGCGAGGAAGAGGGGCATACCTTGCTTTGTGTCTCAATCGCAAAGGCCCTCTGTCCGCGCACGACATTCATCCAGCTAAACTGCATGTTTCATCCATTACGTAGCCCCATCGCATTCTTCAGTTACCTTGCACGAGTCTTGAATGTGTGCCCACTGCCGCTTGATCTCCCCCTTTCTAGGAGATGGAGCAGCCGTGGTCAGCCACCGCCGCTTGCACGTTGTTCTGCTTAACATACAAAAATTGACTGTTCCCTTTCAGGCCTGCATCCTACCAGTCTTCAACCATCAATGGCCGGCGTTAATCTCCTCTGCTGAGACCGACTCAGCCGGCCAATTATTCTCTGTGTTGCCACATATCTCGTACAAAGGGACACAACGCATGCTTTTGGCACCCCGTGCGCTGAGCTTACCCGAAGACGTCTTGGGTTTCGGGGCTGCCCCCTCCGCGATCATCCCTCAGCGGTTAACACCCCTCAGGCGCATCGTTGTGTCCCGGCCGGACTCGACTCCCTTTCTGCAGCGCGGAAAAAGAGCCGAGTCCGGCCGTGGTTTTGTGTAAACACCCTTGGGTAGGGCAGATATTGAGTCGTGAATGCTTCCATTAGTGGCACTTTGGAAGGAGAAGGATATGCAGCTTTGTTCACAGGCGACGTACCAGGCATACAGGCAGCACGGCGACGGCCGGAAATATTTCGGGGGGGGGGGGGGGGCTGAAGCCCGGTCAGACCCCCCCCCACCCCCCCCCTGGCTACGCCACTGATTTGTGTCCATTGTTATGTTTTTCTTTAATACACTTCGAGCAAAACCTATTATAAAGCCGATTGATTTTACTAGTTGTGGCTTATTTCCTATTAAGTTGTGGTTCTTTGGGCAGGGGAGAGATTGCTCTAGATTCACTCAGAAAACATTTTAGAAAACATTAGAAACAGCACTTTCTAGCCGTGTTACGTAATATCCAGTGATTTACTGTGAAATGATATCTCATTATTTCTAGTCGTGAGACTGTAATTTTCGGAGCCGTTTAACGGGGGAGGGGGAGGGCTCCATGTGCGAAGGCGTTCCTTGCGAAGGCATGCTTTATCGGCGATCAGGCGAGAATTAAATTACGTAATCGTGTTCGCTAACAGTGCTCAAGGCTGCAGGGGTAACTCGCTTGTTTGAAGCATACATGTACGAAAAAAAAGAACCTTTTTTGTAGTTATGTGACCACACAGCAGTAGTTATTCGGTACGCACCTGCAGCATGATATTTCTGACTATAGTGAATCAAAACTTTTAAGCTCTAGTTTACAAAAAAAAAATCTCACTGGTGTTTTTGACAAATTTTCTCCCTACATCCCGGACTACTATAAAACTGGACGTGTAGCAACTCGTATTTCATGTTTGGTTATGAAGCGTTCCTTGATTCGTGCATCACGATCGATCAGTTTCGTTCAAAGTCATGCCTTATGAAATAATGTTAAATCTTGCTCGCGAGTCCTCCTCATTCTGTTAGTCGAGACGAGCAGGTAAGCCTGTCTTCACATTGGAATGTAAAAGGCGAACCCCGCGGCGCTGTCCCCAAGGGCGGGTGGATAAGCGTCCCGTCGCATTGTGCGACGTTTCTTTGTGTAGCATCCCCCCACGGCTTTTTGTTCAGTCAGACAGGTTTCAGCCGCCGACAGCGGCTGCGGAAAGTTGCTTGGAGATCCCCTGCCTTCTCGCCTCATATGAGAGGGAAAGAAAAAAGAGCAAGGGCCCAAGGGGTCTTTTCTCGCCACTGCCAAGAGGACCCCGTACGTACCCAGCTCCAGTCGTTGCACCGGATCGTTTACCTGGCACACTGCAGTTGTAGACGTTGTTCAGTCGTAGCCTGTTCGACGGAGTTATATCTTTCTCACTTGTCTGTCCAACCGAGACCCGTTTAATCGCGGGATATTCAAAAAGAAGCGCCAGAGGTGGCGTTTGGGCAATGTGAGCGACATACAAGGAAAACAAGAATTGCGGAAGGTGTGCAGGAGCAGCTCGTGAGTATTTTCTTGCTTATAGGCCCGTGCAGCGACGAAGCAACGCGATTTCTTTCGCGGCGACAAATTGGCCGAGACCAAACGACAAAACTGTCGCCGGGCGGCAAAAGCTTCCGAAATCGCGTCGCTTCGTCGCAAGTGTGAAGGGGCCTGATACGTTTGGTGAAATATACTAGACAGTATTGATGGAAGAATCGATGTTACGGGTTCGTTGCATGGAAACGATTTTTGCGCGCACACTTCAATGATTTTCACTTCAGTCTGGCAAGTGAGGTAGCGGCATGGGCGCGCGAAACAAAATAATGTGCTTCTCACGTTAGTTGGCTGTGCTAAATTCTGAAAAAAAAAAAAAAAAGAAAGCATTACTTTTGCCCCTAATTGCCTGGCGATGCGATAATCATGTTGAGAACGCCAGGGTTCTTTAACGTGAAAAAAAAAAAAGGGGGGGGGGGGGTGGAGAGGTGCAAGCTACTTCGGAATATAGTCGACACTGCAAATGAACAGGCCAGAATGCACCCCTTGGTAGCCTATTTTGCTGCTGGTTAACGTAGACGGTATGACGGTGTACATATATCGCAAAAAGTTCGTCAAACTTCTGGGCTATTGTTAAAAGCTGCAAACCTGAGCCGTTTGTCGTAGCTCTCTTCGCTGGCGATAAGCAACCAAACAACCTGCGTGATTATGCAGCCAACTTTGTTAGAAAGGGGCACTTTGAGCGCTGAAGGTGTCACAGAGGGTGGGAAAAAGTGCGCTGTTCGAGCACATGCGTTCGTTTGCGACTTACATTTTTGAAATGGATCAAGCAGCATAGCGCGTTCTTGAGTTGTGAAAAATGCACCCCAAAAGGCTGGTAAATAGCAGCTGGTAAAGAGTCCAATTCACTTTCATTGCAGGCTATGGTCTTCAAGATACCCTCAAACCGGGAAAGCCGTGGAGTTCATCGACGATGAGTGCCAATTCCGAAACCATAGAAATCGGTAAGTAAATATTGCACAATTGTGTAAATTGCTAGCGGGTTAGCCAATCAAAATGGAAACGCGAATTAAATCGATAACGCACAGCACAACAGGAGCTGGAATGACCAGGGCAGGTGCCACTTTCAACTAAGCCGATAAAGATCCGAAGGGGGTAATTGGGGGTAGGAGGTGTGGGAGGTACTAGGTCATGCTAGCGATCACCCACTCCCTTTAAAGGGAGCCGTTCCGCCCAAAAGAGGTCACTCTGGATGCAGAATCTTGTCTACTGCACGTACTTTATCAGAAGTTTCGAACCAACACGCTTTCATTGCGGCCGCATTGAGCATGCACAGCCGTTGTTCGCCGAAATGAAACCGACATGCTTTGGGCTAAAAGGCTAGTTCTAGTAGTACTGTCCATCGGTGGTGCGGTTTCAAACAGCTTGAATGAAAGGCTTTTACTTGCGTGGTCCCAGGCGCACTTCCCTACTTTTGGAAAATCCTGTAAATGCTCAGCAGTGATGAATAACAGGGTGCCACTTTCAACTAAGCCGATAAAGATCCGAAGGGGGTAATTGGGGGTAGGAGGTGTGGGAGGTACTAGGTCATGCTAGCGATCACCCACTCCCTTTAAAGGGAGCCGTTCCGCCCAAAAGAGGTCACTCTGGATGCAGAATCTTGTCTACTGCACGTACTTTATCAGAAGTTTCGAACCAACACGCTTTCATTGCGGCCGCATTGAGCATGCACAGCCGTTGTTCGCCGAAATGAAACCGACATGCTTTGGGCTAAAAGGCTAGTTCTAGTAGTACTGTCCATCGGTGGTGCGGTTTCAAACAGCTTGAATGAAAGGCTTTTACTTGCGTGGTCCCAGGCGCACTTCCCTACTTTTGGAAAATCCTGTAAATGCTCAGCAGTGATGAATAACAGGGTGCGTTTCATATGGCGAAGTAACTACGCCGAGCGTGAAAAAACAAAAACCGTGGTTAAAGTGAACGCTAACAAATTTAGTGGCTGCAATGATGCGCATGGCTTTGACTGAAAAACTGAACCTTCCTGCATTCGTGCAAAAAAAAAAAAAAAAAGAATGTCCCGGTTGTTGTAAAATGCTCAAATTCTTCCACCTTTCTTCCCCTAGCCTGCTCCAAGCATGTATTAAAACATGCAAAACAACTTTTTTCAGTGCTGAGAAAGACTAGGATCGAAGTTGTTCGTTTATGAGTTCCCACTTTGGTTCCCTTTATTACGTAAGTAAACTTGGACCATTATACACATTCGTGTTTAATGGGTGTGTTCTTTTGTGTGACCCATCTGTAATACCTTTTAGCACTTTGTGTTCTTTTTTAGGTGAAAGATCTGCCGGACTGGGTGAGGAAACGTCGCTTCTACAACCAAGCGAATTTTCAGATTTGTTGTTTCGATTGAGGCAGCTGTCATCTATACACAGTTGGACAAGAAGAAAAGAAGAAAAAGGTCCGAGGGGCTTAGAGTCCGTTCCCTAGTAGTATTTGGTGAGTGTATAAAATTTCTGAGAGCGTATTTTGATTTCTTTTAGTACAATTTATGAACTGCTATGCAGCCCATAACTAGTCGCGCCCTATGCTTCCAGCTGCTGCGGGTGTGACCCAGGCCACAGCCGAAAGCGGGCCACATATTTGGTGACTGGCTCCGCTTTGCAAATATTGTGCTTACAGGAACCCACAAGGTAAGCAATAAACTGATATTCTCAAAATTTAATAGTGCATTTATATTTAAATGATTTTCATCCTAATTTCTGCCTAATAAAAATACATGAACCATGCAGAAGAAATAAGACTCCGCATGCGAGCAACAGTGAACTCGGGAGATTCAAGTTGGGAGTCAGGTGACCCAAAATTTTGTACGCTTGCTTTCTTCTGGTCATATGATTAGCACGAGTTGCTGCGTAGCTGCTTGTTCGTTTACTCTCCATTTAGTGTGTGCGTGTGTGCGCTCTCGTTAACTAAACAAATCCTTAGGCGGCAACTACTTTTTCGCGCAAAAACAGCCTACTGCTGCAGCGTACTGCAGTAGTAATTGTTTGCTTTTTCCACACAGATGCAGACAGCCCCTGGATGGAGTCTCTTCCTAAGCCTGCAGAGCAGCAGCAATGGAGTGCAAATAAAAAAATATATATCTAACCATGCAAAATGAAATAAAATTTTATTTGAAATTTCACTTTTCCTTGTTATTTTGAAAATGCTTTAAAATATATCGTATCCGGTATACGGGAATAACAGAAACAATGCTCAACGATATACATTCCACACGTTTGGCAAAACGTCACTCTAACGTTCCTGGTCCACATTCTGAAAAGGTTTTGAAATGTTAAAAGATCGTTTCAAGCGTGTTTTCTGCAACGTTAGGTAAATGTAAAGCCAACATAATTAATATGTTGTCGAAATGCTTCCCCACAGTTCCAATAATGTTTGACGAAACGTTACTGCAGCGTTTTTAGTTGTTCTTAAAATGTTTTTCTAGCTTGTTTCTGCAAACGTTAGGTAAACGTAACTCCAAATGTATTTATTTGTTCTAGAAATGCTTTCTTACTGTTCGCATGACGTTTGGCGATAATTGATGTAACGTTTTGCATTGTTTTTAAACGTTTTTTGAACGTTATTAGATTGTTCGCTGCAACGTTAGGGAAATGTAACGTTAACAATAATAAGATGTTGTAAAAATGTTTTGTAGACGTTTAAATAATGTTTGCCAAAACATTATTGTAGCGTTTTTGACAACATTAGTTAACCATTTATAAAAAATGACATTAAGAACATTGCTCTAACGTTAACACCAAACAAAAAAATTACGTTCTTCTAATGTTTTGGTGCTACTTGGCGCGGCGAAGGCACGATGCTACATGTGAGCACGGCAAGTATCTCTGTTTCGCCGCATCCTCAAGAAATAATATAATTGATCAAGGTAAAAATTTATTGCTCTTACAAGCAATAAACTTCGTTCGTCTTGAACAGATCCCCCATACGACCAAACTTGTCGTGGTCGATATCTGGCGCCGGCAGGCGGCTATCGCGGATCGCTCAACGAAACATTTATTTGGCGTCGCCTAAGCAGGTTACGCATTCATTGTCTTTTTAATACAATACTCTACTTGGTCAAAACATGACAATATTTCGCAGCAAGAAAATCCCCCCCTCCCCCTTGCACTATTTCACTAGACCAAACTTCTGCTGGTGCTGCGTGATAGCAGATGGTTGAAAAACAGCATCGTTTCATGGCACTAATCAGCGTGGACTGCCAGTATGGGCGGTATGATTGTGCTTTGAAGAACAGCAGAAGTTCGAGAATGGGAAATGTCATGGCTGTCATGGCTGCCAGGCTCTTCGGCGCATTGCGCGCATCCAAAATACCCGCCGAATTTACCTCTTTGGTGACGGGGATGTGTCTGATACTCCTGATTTTGCTCGCACGACTTGCGTAGCCGAGAGCACAGCCGCCCACCGGCATCAGAAAAGCCAACACATAACAAAAACTCCACTTTGCGCGCGTCCAATGCAGCCTGACTGCATACGCGCCGCGCGCCGGCCCCAAAAACCCGAATGTTTTGCCAACCACCCTTCCCGGCCATGCCCAGCGCGTGCGTTCGCCGTGACGTCACGGCCGCCGCGTGACGTACCACGGGAGAGGCCCATTAAAGCCGATCCACACGACGGACCGAGTCCGCGGTCCGATCGGTCACGTGATGCCGCGTCACGGCCCGCCGCGGTCCGATGCAGCGCCGAGAGCATCCACACGGCGGACCGCCGTAGCAGACGACAGAGCGGTCCAACCCAGAAACACTCTCCACCACAGTGCTTCCAACCAGACGAACTCGCGAACCCATACGAACGGCTCGCGCCCGCTCCGTACAGCCGGTAAAACGCTTGTCTATACGCCTCGAGCGCGGCCTGTAGGGGCGCCACTGAAATCCCCCTAGCGGCCGGTTTCGAAAGCAGGCGCGGGAGTCCCCGGCCCGCTGCCCCCTGTCGCCGTTGCTTTTGCTGCTCGTACAAGACAGCGATTTACCGTTTGTACGCGTTCTAAATACAGAATAAAGTGGAGCAGGCACTCTGTTTGCAAGCGTGGTGTGTTTACGAGAGTATAAGCGTTTATGACGCGATCTTAGTGAGGTCTATATGAGCGCCGGGCGTGTATCACAGGCCGGCGTCCCGACGCCGGCATTTGCATGTAGCTGATTGCAATTCCGCTGCCCTGAAATTTAGTGGCAGTGTCTCCGTAAGCAGTGTTTCTTCCGATGGTCATGTTGTGGTCATACACACTATGATGTAAATCGGCTTTGTACGCTTACAAAATCTAGCGGAGCACTCATACCTGACAGCACGCAAGTTACGCTTGCCGATATCACATATCAGATATTGATCAGTACACTGAACAAGCCAATGCGGCATAAATTTCGTAAACATTGTACCAAACAAGTACGATGAATAATGCAAAATTACACTCCGGAGTCAGCACACAACGACAAATTTAATGCTGGGTCGTCTTGTCCCGAGGTGAGCGCTCGCAAAGATTCATCTGTTACATTTATCCTCGACGAGAAACGCGGAGATGGGCTTATAGAGTAATCCGCGTCCACGACCAAACTCTTCTTCGAAACATCGTCATATGACACAGGGAGACTGCAGAATCTAACATAAACCGAAATCAGAGACCCTTATCAGATACCACACTCTTCCAACGAGCCCATGTGTACGAGATTTCGGCGCACGTTGAGGATCTCCAGGTGGTCAAAATTAATCAGGAGCCCTCCACTACGGCGCCCCTCATCGCTACCGTTGCGTCGGCGCGTTAAATCCTGCAATCAATCAATCAATCAATCAATCAATCAATCAACTCTTCCAACGACACCTCGTACCGCTTGTGAACTGCCTACCCTGTATTCTTAAAAAATGTGTCCGCCGAGTGATCAGCCGTTCGTTGAAGGCGAAAAACAAATGAAAAGTGAACGCGCAGCTTGTGTGTGTGATTATTAAAACGTTCATTCGTTGATTCGCTCCGCATTTGTAAAAAACGATAGTTGAGCGTCCTCCTCCTGCACGCCCCTCCCTCCCCCCCCATGTCTTGCGAAATACCAGTGCCTTTCGCATCTAGTTGGTCAGGTGAATAGTATACCTTGCTCAAACAAACGTCTTTAGCATTTCCGAAGCTGCACTCAGTTTTTTTTTCCCTTCCCGTACGACTATTCTATTTATTCCTGACTTGCAGACCATTCATTTTCCCGTGGTTTTATTAGCTCATACCTTGGTTCTTACTATAAGGCATGAGGGGGCACATATTTGACAATGCACAGCCTTTGAGTGTACTTAACATTTTCGCGTGGCTTATATTCACATAAAAGGCACACGTTGTTGTCAGCTATTGGGTTATCACATCCCCGAAACACATTTTTCTACGACACACATTCCAAGCAAAGCCGCATTTGTTGTCAGCGCTGCAAAACGCACCAACCTCTTACAGTGACAATATCAGGTCTAAACGAGGCGACAATAAATAGAATTCACTCGTGCTGACGTGTTTGAAGGTGACAGCGGTAATATGCTGCTTCCGTCGCCGACGCCCGAAAGAGCGGCCAAGAAGAGCGCAGAACCGCCACCCCGGGTAGTTCTTGTTGGCGTTCGAGCGCCCTACCAAGACGCAGCTGTTTTTTTAAGTGCCCTAAACGTGCGATTTGCTTACAGACTTCATACCAAGTGGTTTAGTCCGCGGAAAGGCAAAGAGAAGCAAAAGAGAACCAAAACACTGCATGACTCCCTATCAGCCACGCAGCGCTAATCCCGCAAACACCGCGGAAAAGCGGCGGCAGGCGGCGCAGCGATCGCGAAGCTCGAGGCGTATAACAGCGATTTCAACTTCAACCAGCTACATCCGAAAACTGCCGAAACATACTCGTTCCAAACATGTCGGAGGCAAAAGCGAAGGGCTAAGACTTCAGAATTCCGCAATAGTTTTATTCAAATCCCGCTCCGGCGGGGCAGGATAGGGCTGAGAGTACGAAGCCTTTTACCGGCTGTACATGTTTTATGTGTATTTTGCGCTTGGTTTCGCGGTTCCGCGCGCATTTTGGAGCAGTCTAAATGTAAACAGAGCGCAAGCGTCGTTTGGCCGCTATGGCGTTAGCTTTGTACGTTGATGAAGAAGACTACCTTGCGCCGAAAAGGTCGTGCTGGGTTAAAAAGTGGATGTGTCGAAAAGAGCTTGGACTGCGGAACCAAGTTGTGGCGTGCGGAATCCAGAGCAGAGCGCATCCACACGGCGGGCTGGCTGAGCGGACCGGGAATGGCCGACCGTCTGAACACGCAAGCTGGAAGGTTGAACACAGGCGCCGTTTGGCCGCGACAACATGTTGTAACGCACAAGCCTGCACGAAACGTTTCATCCCCACAGTAACAGCCACCCGCGTGCCAGCCGGGCGGGCGCGCTCACGCAGCCGCCGGCGTCGTTCGCACGAAGGCGACACTACGAGCGGCGACGGCGGGGTGATGCGGGCTGCATACGGCTCGTCACCGCTCGCTGGAACCGAACGCTTCCCGCAAATTGAGGTCCACATGCGTGAAACAAAGTGATAATGACGGCTAGCATTGCACTAGTAAGAGTCGTAGGACTCGCTAGTAAAAGCGCGGATGAAGTATGCGTCGCGATTGTAAGCCTAGCCCGCCGCCTATCCCAGCGGGGGTGATTGACAGGCTCCTTCGAGCGCTTCGAAACAGCCGCGCTGCCTGCGCCATTCTCTATTGGCGCAACTGGACCCGGCTCCGCCCACTCGGCGCGGGAGCTGTCAGACCACGCTGATTGATGTCGCGGTCCGCCGTCGAGACCGCGGACGGTAAACCCTCGGCGAATATTTGGCCCGCGAGGGCCGTGGTCCTGCCCGGACCAACGGCGGCCCGCGCGAACTGGTGACGTCCTGTCACGTGATGCGCGGACCGCGGTCAAAATAATCGTTTTGGTCCGCCGTGTGGATCGGCCTTTAGCGGGCACCACGTTGTTTTAGGGGCGAAGCTCCTAAAGCCATGGGTCTGTCCATCCCTTGTGTCTCGTGGTACGTGACCGCCGCATGCTTTCGGAGATGTCGCAAAGTGGGCCGCGTTGCACGCGCAAGAACCGGCTGCAACCGGCAGCGCAAACTCGGCACCGGGAGCGCGAGCTTGTCTGTGTTCGCCAACGGAGGCGCGAGCGCACGTGCACTGCGAGGGGGAGATCACGCAAGAGATCACGCCACGAACGCAGGCAGTCGTTCTCGGAGATCGAACGAGACGCAAGGACCTTTGCTCGTTTCCTCTCGTCTTGTTCGGGCACAAGTTCGCTCTAAATAAAAGTTTCTTTACCGTTGTGTCCCATCCTACGTGACAAATTGTGGTGGAGGTGCGGGGTAGTCCTCGATGGCGCGGGGTCTTTCACCAGGTCTGGGCCTGGGAGCATTGACTCCGAAAATAAAAGTTGATTTGTACAATGTACGCACACAGTCTTACGTCTTTCTTAATGATGTAATGGGCGAACTTTCACGGGAGAGTTACGGTTACCGATGATCTCCCCCTCTCGAGCTTCGCCCCACTTATCATTTCGAGTCGCGCAACTTCCCGCAACAGATCAGACGACTAAATGTAAACCCAGCCACCGCCATCACCAAAACCACCGTAAAAATCGGCGAAGAGCACTCAGCCTGAACCCCGAGAAACTGCTGCACCTGGCGGCCATGTTTTCCAATATTCACAACATCAAGATGGCGGCGCCCAGTGATGGCGCTCCGAAAATTGCCGTTTTTTCATCAACTTGCACAAATAGTTAGTCGCCTCAGTACACATAAGTGTTAATTCTAGAGGACTTTCAATTGGTTTTTGCTGAGAAAACTTAAAAAACTCAGAGAATATAACATGAGCAATCCGACATTGTGACTTTCGAAAAACTGAAAAACTATCTCGCGGATCTCGCGTTCAACTGCATGCGGGTTTTTTATTCAATGATCAATCAATTAAACCTCTATTAACAGCATCACCTCGGGGGGGGGAGGGCTGGAAAATTATGCCGTCAGTAAGCATTTTCCCCCACTGAAACTGACGGGAGCGCTAAAATCCTTGGCTCTCCGACTGTTCCGGAGCAGTCTGGCGCAATTTTTGCAATTTTCAAGCTTTTGGAGCAGCCTGGCGAGGGAAAACAAATTTGAATCAAAACTGCGCAATGTGCGCAGCTGTCTCACCCCTGCATTAGTGAACAGGCCGCATCACTGTGAGGGGTTTTGTTCATTTGGCCTCACTGATTACCTTCAGTATAATTTGTGGTGAACCTGACATATCCTGATAAAGTGGTCTCCCCACGTCTAGGCTGGAACTGTGGCAGAGTACCAGTTTACAAACGGCTCAAGCCAATGCTAGAGTTCCTGCTGCAGCAATTTTGCTTTCACACACTTTCACGCCTGCATATCACACGCACCTCGGTGGAGTGCCGCAGCAGGAAAAAAAAAATACTATATATCCCCTCGCGTTGCGCATTCCTTTAACTAAAGGCTTTGGCAAGCAATAATTGGTTCGAGTAGGCGCCCAGTCGTCGCCTTGGCTGCCCCTATACAGTGTTGCAGTACTCGCTCAGGGAACAACATGCCCCTGTCTCTCAGCCTTGCTCAGCTGGGGTCTCTGAAGCCACTCCAGCAGTGACGTCACAGAAGTGCGTTGCTGAACAGGAACCATTTCGCTCACAGCAGTTGAGCACATAGCTCATGGCCATTAATAGCAGTTGAGCACATGACCATTAATACCAGTAATTACCTAAAGCAGATCCCTTTTTTTACAATTAAAAAAGGAAAGAAACAGTGCTTAAACAAGGACGAAAAATGGAATTCATAAACACTGCACTCTTGTTTGTAAATTCCTTTCTTCGACCTCAAAATATGCAGAACCAACAAGCTCGAATTGATACCTAAGACAGGCACAAATAAAAGCAGGAACCAAACGGCCGTCCACATCATCTGTCTGTGTCATTTTATTCACAGAAACAGCTCACATATGTGAAGGGCGTGGCAGGCAAGACGTGAGTGGTGATTGCCCGCACTTGGATGCAGGTATTGAAGAGTGGAGCCCTGCAGTGATGCCTACATGGTTCTCACAGAAAAAACAGTGCCTCACATCAGTGCAGTTCTCTTCAGAATTGTTAGCTTTAAACAAACTGCAATGAAAAGAAGGCTGTATGCAATAAAGCTCGCACTATTTGCCACGAGTGGCCCTTTGAAGCGTTCAAAATATCTTTTTAATAGTATCAACACGGATAACCAGGACTGGATGCATATTTTGAGAAGCATTTTGCTTCTATGCCACCTTAAAGTGTGGCAGTTACGATTCAAAATAAATACAGGCGCACGCATTCCAACTTGCAAAAAGCAAGGCAAAGCAAACTGCACAAAAACAAAGGTAAAAAAGAATTGGTAGAGCAGCGAAACCCCGTTACATAACATTGTTAATAATTTCAGAACTAAATAAGTGACCTTAAAGGCCAAGTCACCACACGTTATCGGTAGCACATGCCAATGCAGCTAGGCCTCTTGGATTGTCCCATACGCTGCCTCAGCAAGCACACAAGAGATCGCGAAACAATAACAAAGGCAGTTGTTCAACAAACACGGAGATTTCTTTTAAACCTGACCAGACTCCTTTCCATGGAGAAACGGAAGCCTTTGATGCCACACACAATTAGATCTGCTGCACAGGGGTGGTGGCACCCCACTTCCCTCGCTTCGTCCCACACGTCTTGCCAACAGCATTACTCAATTCACACGCGGCATTTCAGAGGGCAGACAGAGTCCCAATTACACCACGCTTTGGTTGGCTCACTGGATAGCAATACATCTCCCAATTAAGTACAGCACTATTCTTGGCTTTTGTTTCCTTGAGGCTTCCTACAGCTGATGAAGACGGCTTGGCCAGACAAGCGCAACCCCAGAAGGCTCTGAATTCTCCAAAGTACCTCAACTGTGTAACCTTGTCCGCTAATTCCACGTTGACTTTCCGTTGACACCACCGTGCCTGCGCCCGATTACACCGCAACGGTGCAATTAGGAGGCCAGTGTTTCGTAGGACGGGGCACAGCCGGCACATGCCAGCACACACAGCGGTGCCATTACCCCGAGGAATCGGCCGGAGGCTGTTGGCACTGGCTCCTCCCTGCCTGTGCACTCGCACAGCGGGGGGGAAATTTTCGCCCGAAAGAAGGCCCTGCACAGAAATGGCGGCAGGCACATCACAACGACTCGTAGGCCTCCACAGCGCGCTCCACGCCGGCGTCGTCAGCCGCTCCAAGGAAGGCCTCCAGCCGCTCAGCGTCCGACGAGCTCTCCTCGACCGGCTTGCGCTGCTTGCGGTGGTGGTGCGACTTCTTGCGCTCGCCCCTGTCCCCCCCGGGCTCATCCTTGTCCTTGCTGGAGGACTTCTCCTTGGCTCTGTCCTTGCGATGCCTCCGCTCAGTGTCCTCCTGCACCGGTGGCACACATCGCGGTTGGGACACGAATGGGTCAAGCAAACCGACATAATGTGAAATATTTGCACCGCTGTTTCAGGCACAAGCTGCATTGCTCTTGCATGTGGTCTTCTTTATTCGCTCCATCTTTGCGGATAAGTTCATGTTAAAGTGTCGCAGCGCGAATGGACAAAGGATGTAGAAAAATGCGCAAAACGGGCACTGACTCGCAACAAGTAGGCGCCTGTCTCGTGCATTCTTCTATGTCCTTCGTTGTAACACTCCAACATAAATACTCACCAACTCGCCCAATTATCCATTTTGTTTCAGATAAGTGCCTCGACAGTTTTTTTGCTATTGTTTCAAGGGAAACCTCACAAGTTTACCTAATTTTCCATTACATTCAAGCTCTGTCCTATTTGCAAGCATGCTCCTAGAGTACGTTTGCAAATATAGGAAAAACTTCTAAATATGAGCAAAAACAGGTTTTCGGGGTGCCGGTGTTTCTACACGCCGCAATTAAAAAATATCGCCCGATATCAAAATTCTGTTCTCAAAAGCCCTTTGGCTCTTCCGATTATAAACGCCAGTAGAGTTACTCTGATAGTTTTATCACCACACATTATGAAAACTTTACATCTCGACAACAACAGGAATTAACTTTCCCCCTGTGGGTCGTGGCTCAACCTTTGTAATCAGAAGGCAACCTTAACACTGTCCGAGTTTAGCTGTGCTATTGCACGGCACATCGGACTTGTACATGTGCGCCAGACGCACGCCGCAGAATCAAGAAAGTTGGTCGGCATTCACTTCGACAGTATCCCCTAGATAAGGTGTATTGATTGCAGGACATCTCTAGGAATCGGTTCCCGTACTTCTGTAGAGTGCAACGATTAAGAAGGTTAGGCCATTGCTGCCCGGTGAGACGGCACCTTTTGCCTTTTCAGCAGGCTACTTTCACAATGCTGGATTGCTCACGTAGTTGGGCTGTTTAGCTTTCTTTATTTTCTACCTGTACCCAAGCAGAGGCAAACTGCTTGTACCGCATAATGCGACGTCTGGCTGCAGCTTTCATTTGTCCTGCAAAGCAATGTCTGTGTGAAAGAGCTGGCATTCTTTTTTAATGCGGAATAATTTTTTGACAAGCACCCAAGAGAGCCAAACCTGTGATGTCCAGTGTCTGCACAAAAATAAATAATTAGCGAAGCTTACCCATATAATTATATGTAGTAGCAATAAACATTTATAATCGGCTAAATAAAGATTACACACTTTTTTATGTTTTCACGTACTCAAGCGTTCGGCGGGTCAACATGGCTACTTTTCACCACTTTTGACCGGCCCACGGATTCCATCCAAATATTGATCCCACCAATCTGGCTGCGACAAATCATGGTAATAAAGCGGAAGTCTTGAATCGTGGGCCAGACTGATACAGACGATTCGCGCCAGGGCCGTCAAGCTGGCGTGCCAACTTCCTGATCGCAGCATCAACACACCGCAGTGGTCAAGACTTGCCCAGTATGGAGGTAGCTATTTCTGGCCTCGTTGGTTTGGCCCATAATGCTCGCTTTATTGATGTTTAAGTAAGATACCTGGGTTGACCGGCGAGATTATATTTCCTTCACAAGCTTCTCTAGCTTGCCCAGAGTTTCTCGATACGCAACTCTAAGCGAGCTGATGAGCAAACATGCATGTATGTCGTGTGGTTCCTTGTAAAAGAGCTGGCCCATGCAATTGAATGGTGCGAACGCATATTTGATGCCTTCAGCGCCTTTCCCCTTGCCTTGTTAAATGTCACTGCATGGGGGGGGGGCAACGCATAAGGACAAACACTCCTTTGATCAAGAAGTGTGAAACTAGCAGTAATGCTAGGAGATGGGGGGGCGGGGAGTCAGCAATGCTCTCTCTCTCTCTCTCTCTCTCTCTCTCTCTCTCTCTCTCTCTCTCTCTCTCTCTCACACACACACACACACACACACACACACACACACACACACACACACACACACACACACACACACACACACACACACACACACACACACACACACACACACACACACACACACACACACACACACACACACACACACACACACACACACACACACACACACACACACACACACACACACACACACACACACACACACACACACACACACACACACACACACACACACACACACACACACACACACACACACACACACACACACACACACACACACACACACACACACACACACACACACACACACACACACACACACACACACACACACACACACACACACACACACACACACACACACACACACACACACACACACACACACACACACACACACACACACACACACACACACACACACACACACACACACACACACACACACACACACACACACACACACACACACACACACACACACACACACACACACACACACACACACACACACACACACACACACACACACACACACACACACACACACACACACACACACACACACACACACACACACACACACACACACACACACACACACACACACACACTGAACTGCTTTATTTATGTATTGAGAACCAATTCGCCCAGTGGGACACTCTATTGGTTCTTTGTGTAGATAGCCAATTTGTTACATTTTAACATTTATATGTTCCCATTGTGTAGTATGATTCTAATCTTGTGCATTGCTCTTTTGAAACAAAAGTGGTTTTCTTTAGGTGGCGGTTCTTTTTCCCTACAAAAAATGTACTGCTTACTGCAAACAGGACCAAACAACAGAAAAAGGAAACCAGGAGGAGAAAGGGTTCATGTCAATTTATAAGGCAAGGACATGGCAGTCACTAGATGTGCTGTGGTTCCTTTCGGGCTCACAGATGATTTGCAAAAAATTGGACAACACTTCCCTTACCTCATGTCATTCAAAGCTTACAAAACGAAGTCTTGCTACGTCAAGCATGATGCACGCCGTGAAAAAAATCGTGCCCACACTGCGCCTCGGAAAGTTTGTAAGTGCAAACTGAACGCCTAAGGTCCAGCGGATACACCAAGCAGGTGTTGGTCTCAGTGGCCGAGAAATGCCTCAAAAAACTTAACGAAAAGCCAAAAGAAAAAGCAGAACCAGACAAAAAGAACCCCGTAGTGCTGCCGTACGTACATAACGTATCGCATAAATTGAAAAAAGTTGCAAGCAAGCACAATGTTGAAGTGGTGTTTTCAGCGCCTTCAAAACTAAAGGCAATGTGCAAAAAAGTGAATTCGCAAAACCAACACGCACGAGGGCAGGGATCTTGTGGCGTAGAGCACGTCCACAAATTTGTCGACTGCGCAGTTGGAGTTGTTTACAAAATTCCGTTTCCCTGCGGCACATCCTACATTGGACAAACGGGCCGATGTTTAAATGAAAAATTGCGGGAGCACAACAATGCTTGTAATCAATTACAATCGCCAGGCAACCTTGCAGCCCACTGCGCAAAATGCAGATGTAAACAGAGTTACTCCATACATACAGTTGCGAAACTCCACTTCAGAATCCGGGCGGCGCTAGCCCCCCTGCTCCGTGGAACCTGAGGGGCAACTCGACGCGCGCGGCGCCTAGCAGATAAAAACTGAACTTCGGTAAACTATTATTATTCAAAACTTCTTGTAAAATAAAGATTGCTCTTTAAATTGAAATACATTAATTAGGTGAAATTTACTTGTGTTTTTGGGGCTTTTCTTTTTATGACTTACGGCAGCAGCCGCAAGCACTTGAGTACTTGAGTACAGTTGGGGAGCATACCTCGGAGCATAGGTGGAAAATCTCCATTTTCTTAAGGGGTGGGTTGGGTCCCCCTCCCGACCATTACAGTGTGTGCGTGTGCGTGTGTAATATATATATATATATATATATATATATATATATATATATATATATATATATATATATATATATATATTCGCTTGCAGTCCATGATGATTGTGAAAACATACGACGATGAAATGCACCCATCACCACACACACACACGCATACTTGCACGCACGCACAATTTCGGCGCATGTTAATGATCCCCAGGTGGTTAAAATTAATGCGGAGCCCTCAACTACGGTGCACCTCAACCCGAGTGTAGAATTCGGTGCGTTAAACCACCGGCCACTCGAACGAGTGGCCGGTGGTCACACACACACCCCCCCCTCAACAGGTGGCCAGTCGGGCTGTGCTAATGTTTGGAACCTTGTGCACGGTGGAAAGCCTTCACCACAAACACATTCGTCCGCGTAAGTAGAAATTTAGGCAATGACAGATAATGCCTGTGGTAGCCAGGGTGGTTTCTCTTGACTGAACAAAACAAGCACCGGCAATGCCACACCTGCCAAAACAGGTGGCCGAGTAGTGCCCCAGCCCTTCAATGCTCCCAGCTCGTCTGGTCCGTCTGTTTCGAGAGCTTGTTTCAATACGCTTCACAGCTGTTGCCAAGGGGAAAAAGACCACCTGCAGCAGGGAAGCGCATGGGGCCTCAAGGCCACGAAAGAGAGCCCGTCCCACCTTCTTGTGCCTGTGCTTCTTGTGCTTGGGGACGGGAGTGCTGTCCTCTTCGGGTGCGTCACCTACTGGGACAGGTGCGCCTCCCAGCTTCCAGGTCGAGCCTGCGCACAGACATCAAACGGTGGCACTTTGTGGAGATCTTCCCAAGTGAAAAAAAATGCCGCTCTCAAATCGACAGGGGTTCTATTTGCACACCACGATGCTTACTCTTTCTGGTGAATGGAAGGGACTCCCCGTCAGAACTTTGCTCATGTGGAACCCTGCTACCGCCGAAAGCAATTCCCACCCACAGCAGACGAAAGAGTGTGCCCCAGAAACAGCACCCAAATGCATACGAGTGCACAGCCCAGCTGGGGGAGCACATGCTGGCCTTCCTGGGCAACTCACCCGGCTGCGAACCCGTGTACCGCTTCTCGAGAAAGCTGAGATCCTCACTGGGCATGTGCCAGTAGGCCGGCTCGGTCGGCGCCGCTGGGGAAGACGTCCCGTCAGGGTCCTCCCGGCTGATCTGCATTCAAGACGTCGGCTCACAGCCTGCTCTACCCCCTGTGCTCGATGGACGTGCTCCCCATGCAGAGCAGCACACGTGATCTGGCAAAGGCACAATGAGTGCCTCCACAGCAACGCTGATGCTGCAAAACAGCTCTGGCCTCGTTCGTATGCCACCACACCCTACCACGTGCAAGGTTTCCCTTCATTAAAATAAAAACCGAGCGCAAAAGGGACGGGGACGTGCCCCCTTTGTCCCCGTCTCCACTCTGCACTCTGCTTTTATTTTAATGAAGACCACGAACCAACTCGTCCAATAAAGCATCCTATGAAGTTTCTTTCCATGCTTTACCACACATATTTAGGAACTGAAGTTTTAAAACAAATGAAAAACATGAGGCCATTGCTGGGGAAAACGGCTGTAAAGCAAGTTGCAATGCCAATTCCCTAAAGCATGCCGCAGTATGTATGTAAACTATGATGAAACGCTAACCCTAGTCAGTTTTATTGTGCTTGTGCTAGACTGAAATTTGAAAGCAACTGCATTTCATTTGGTCCCAACTACGATGGCATCCCGATAGTTTCAGCCTTATCTCCTCCCAAAGGTCTACCAATTTTTCACACATCGAGGGTGAAGATTAGGTATGTTATGAGCCCTCAAATAATGAGCGGTTTACGGAACAACCTCCAGGGCAATCTCCTGACAACTTGTGTGGTGAATGCGGCAGGTTGTGTCAAACTAGTGACTGGCGTGCTTTCCCAGGTGTGTGAATACTGAAAAGGAGGGCATGCCTTGCTTTGTACACGTCACTAGGGTTAATTGCCCCAGCAACAAGGACCCCAAACCGAAGCACCGGGGAAAGCCTTTCCTGCTGCGCAGGTGGCACACGGAGCTTCGCTTCCTGCACCACAGGGCAAGTGAGCGGCCACTGCGCAACTGGCTGGCAATAGCCACGCCAGCGCACAGTGCAAGCCTGGGAGGACGGAGCAATTGCAGAGCCCTGGTTGGCACCACCTTCCCAAAAGCCAGCAGAATCCTCCACAGCAATGCACCATGAGGCGGCTGCACAGCGCCAGAGCGGCTTTGGGGCCAGTTGAAAAAGATGACGCCTTGCCTCCCTCGTGCCTATCATCATCGTTGCCGCCGTCATCACCATCATAATCACAATCATCATCATCATAACCACCATCATCCCCATCACGACCTTGTTCCATTAAAGCACGCATCAGAACAGGTCTTGGCGGCTCGTCCCTTTTCCCACTTTTGGTGCCGAAACCGGAAACCAAGGGACCTCCAGAGGTAAGCCACTCCAAGCATACTTTGGCTTAATTTCAACCACCTTCTCACCTCTGCAAAGCCACTGTTTGATCCAACCCGTTGGGAGAACTTGGGAACGGCTCAAGAAAAAGAAACGAACCGGACCAATTCGTGCCGCACCTTTGCCGAGAATGTGCCTTCGCGGCTGCATACCTGCCGGAATGATCACGCCGACCTTTGCCCCATGGGTTCGATCCCCGTCTCCATACACGTCTGTGACGCTGGACCATGGAGGCCCCATACGAAAGACAGCGGATTGTCCGGGAGCAACTAACGCAATTGATAGGCAACGTCGGAGACTTTGTTCTTATCGAGCAACCACAATACAGTAATTGACCTAACTTTTAAAGACTCTGACGGAACAAAATGATTGCTTGGCCCAGATCAACAGAGCAGCTGAAAACACTGTTGACATTGACAACCTTGAAGCAGAGATGTTTGGCGCATTTCATTTTGAAGCCACGGTAATATCTGCAGAAGTGAAACTGGAAATGAAAATAACCGAGTCCAGCATTAACCAGCAAGCTCGCACTGCGTCTATCAAAGCCCAAATTCGGTCAAAGCTTGGACAGCACTGGAAAGATGATGATAAAAATACTAATAATACGAAAATTGCGAAATAGAAGGAGTAATCTGGTAACCGAATAACATGAACAGTAGTGTGGATGAGAAATGAATTGGCAAGACATACCTCCAATTGAAAACAGCCGTCTTGGTTTCTGCGCCAAAGACACCAAGTGCTATCTGACGTACAGTGACTGCTCAGAAGCAGCTGCAGTGACCGTGACTGCAGGGAGGCATGCGCGGCCAGAAAACAACGTTGACGAGTTGAACGTTAGTGATCGCACATCCAGAGCAACAAATACTGTATTCACTTGCCCGGTTAAAATGACACTTAAAGTGCCCGACCACGAGAACTGGCATGAAGAAATCAACGGGACATCTGAAGAGAAAGCGGGAAAAGGAAGCAGGCTTCTCACCTGTTTAGGTTCCCTGAATTAGTCGACTGCATGAAATCCCCGAGATGCCGCCAGAAAGGCAGAAAAGGAGCAACCACGCCAAACGAAAAGAAATTTAGGACCGGTTTCTTTTGCAATGGGACACATTCAAGATCCAAGCGGCACCAGTGGTTGTGGTGGGTCAAGGTGTATAGGATATACCAAATCGCAAACAGTGGAGTAACAGCGAAGAGATTAAAGCGAAGCAGAAGACAAAGAGAAGTAGTCCCTTTGGTTTCAAAAAAATCTACTGGGCGGGAGATCAAACGAAGAAAGCGAACTTCTGTGAGGAACAAAAAAGCCTGCTCATGAACAAAGTGTTTTAGACCCACAAGCAGTGCTGAAATCATCGGTTCAAGGATTCCTGTCTCCGCAAAAGGTTCTATGCTTTGACGCCATAAGAAGCATCATTATCATCGGTGGAAGCAGAAGCAGCAATGTCTCCGACACCGCTTGCTTCAACGGGCATCAATGATGTTGCCTGCCAACTGGACTGATATCTTGCCATGGACTCTAAGCACGCAGTGAAACTAGTACCCGTTTTTGTGCAGGAGAGATCATCGTGACCTTGTTCCATTAAAGCACTCATCGGAACAGGCCTTGGCCGCTCGCCCCTTTTTCCATGGGGCCTGTGCTCCAGCTGGCTAGCCGGGTAAGATGGCCAAACACTCGAGGCCACGGCAGCTTTTCATGGGAGCCAGGACGGTGGGTAGAACGCCAAAGGCCCTGCAATAGTACCTTGAATGGTACCTTTCGGGTAAGTTTTTCTTTTCTGCTTTTTACTGCTTTTAAAATTACGTGTGTTAATTTCCAGCAATGCTCATGAAATCATGCACCACCCTAAAAATGTGTACTTTTTATAGAAAGTTCCGGACAATTGGCAGGGGGGCTATACCAAGGCACTTATCAGACATGGATGTGAAGGTATGGAAAGAAATACAGTCGAACCACGTTATCACCAAGTGGTATCAAGACAGCAAATTTGTTCATTATATCCGATATTCATTGTAACAATAGAGGTAAAAATCAGCTCTAAGCAACCTAGCTCGCGCAAAAATCCTTGATACAAAAATGCATTTTTTAAGGCTTCGAACCCACTATAAACAAGGTAACCCTCACCTTTCTCCTTGTTGCATTTCAAGCTCAATGAACCAGAACCTGAGAATGTGAAATTACAACGAAACAACGTTCACTTGACAGAACCGGCCTAAGTTCTTATTTGAGGAAGGATGTGATCTTTGCCTGGCGGCTACTCGCAGCTCTGAGCAGGATGAAGATTTCCACAGTGTCCACGAACAAAAGCGTCTTTATACATTTACTTTTGCAGTGTCGGACGCCAGGGGGTTTTTCCAAGTAGCTTCTCAGCCTCATGGTCAAACATTTATTCGTTATATCCAATATCGCGCACGGCTCTCACGGTTAGAGTTTCGTTCTAAAAGAATAGGTGTCATTGAAACGAAGCGTGACCAACCAAAGTTTGTATTTAGTTTGCTATAGCCAATAATTCGCTAAGTCAGTGTTCGTTCTAACGAGGTCCAACTGTACAGAAATGAGCAATATAAGATACACAGCTTCAGTTTCACGTAACAAAAGAAAGATGCTTATGCATGTTGTAGGGATGTAACACAATAATCCGCTTGAAAAGCCAGCTTTTTACAGGGCTGGAGAGAGATGCTTGTCCGCACAAGCGTGGGATCCCCACGTGGGGCCCCTTGGGGAAAACGGCTCCTTCACGTACCTCTTCCCTGGACAGGTAGGCATCTTCCGAAGGCTCTGAAGAAGAGAGAGAGAGAGAGAGAGAGACACGGCTCAGGCTCACTGCACACAAGGCATTCACAAATTGGCCACTCCCGTCTAACGCTGCTCTGTTGCACCTTGGCAAGCACCAGTCGCCCACAGAACAGCAACCATCATTTCATGCCAAGAATAGTTCTCCGCACCAACCTTCGGAAATGTCTAAACCAGGGTAGTGAACCCAAAACCGGAGCCCAAGAACTGGTATTTTTGCCAGAACCATTATTTTTTGAGCCCACTCAACCTGAACCGGAACTAAACCAAAAACTAAGTACCGTAAAAACCTGCGTATAATAGGACCCATATATAATACGGACCCGCAAAAGCGTTGAATGAAATGGCCGTGCGACGAATTAGCTGTGAGATTATTCATGGCGAAATAATGCCAGTTTCATGGTGAGGATACAGTGTTCTACACAATATTAAAGTTTAATCTACAAAAAAAAAAAAAAGGTCATGGTCAAAATGGTCAAAAATGCACCACTTCGTCTGTCCTTATCCGAACACACCCAGTTTTCTTTGAGGTCGCACCACTGTTAACGGCAAAAAGCAGAGTTTTGAATTTTTGTACGTATTTTGTTTTTATAGTCGCCTTACACTAACGCGGTGGAATCCCACTACAACGAAATTGACGGGACGTGCAACAAAATTTTGTTAAAGTGGAAATTCGTTGTGGCAAAATCTGCCCCAAACACCCCATAAGGGCAAGAAAAATATCCGCATCATTGACCGTATAACGTAACGTTTAGAAAAAGGAGTGACACGCAATTCGTGTTTACAGTAGCCGACAGATTTCTCGAACCTGAAGGGGAACAAAAAATAATTCGAATAAAAGAGCAGTCCGAAAAGTCCATGAGTCACTACTCCTATGGGACAACTGGCAGTTTCTCGGGAAAGTCCGAAATTTCCAGCAAGTCCGAAGTTTTTGGAGCCTGAAAAAACGGTCGGCTACTGCATTTGGATAACAAACGTACCAAAAGTTATCAAACTGCTTTTTACTCGCACAAGAAGGGCATTTTACCAAGGAAGGAATGCAGTCGCAAACCATACTGCTGTACAACAAGGCACATCTACCTTGCCTTGTGTAGACGTGCCTTGCACCAGTTCAGTGTCACCGAAAAGAGTGCCTGCCACTGGCATAAGCTGAAAGGACAGCTCTCGGTACGCAACATGCAGAAGACCTTGTTTTGTGGGTGCCGCACTGTGCTCCTGGAATTGAAGGACAAGGTGACAACTTTTGTTCCCGAGCATTGTGTGTCATGTCTACGAATGGACGCCCGGCAACAACCCCAAAACACCTGCTGGCCGCCTGCACAGACGGGCTCTTGCGACGGTCTGCACATGGGAGTCTAATGCCCGCACGGTACTCGCTTCCTGATGAAATGGTCTTGCGAGTGTTTAAGAAGTGCTCCATAAGCAATTCCTCGGACTGCACCGAGGACGACTTGCTGTGTGGGAGACAGCCAGACAGAAGCAGTCGTCCAAAAAGATGTCAGACATTTCTACTCAGTCCCCTTAGACAAAACGAGTGCTTATAGCTTCAATATAACGATGTTGTGTACCCAATTCGCTTCCCATTTCTCGGCTGCAAGGTACGGGGGTCGACCTACATTCCAACTTATTCTTGCTCTCTGCTCTAGTGCCACTGAGTGAACGTCCCCTTACAAAGCCTCACACGGAGGCACAAGGGGGGGGGAGGGGGAGGGGGGGGGGGGGGGGCACGCAGCTCCATCAAGACAGTGCCATTCCGGACAACTACCTAACTGCAGTGTAATGCAGTGCAGCGAGCACACGAACCCCAGCCTTTGCAAGCTAAAAGCCAGATGGTCTGCACAAGTCGATGGTTACTCACGTGCAACAAATACTAGAGGTACACGGACATTTTTACATAAATATCAATCCAAGCGTGGAAAACAAGAGCACAGTAGAATTTTTGCCTCTAGATCAAAGAAGCCATAAACAAATGTCTGCCACATTTGCACTTTGTATCCCTGGGTTACCACAAGTGCTATGTTTTAGTTATTTGTTCTAAGCTATGCACTTGAAATAAGTCAACAACAATTTTATCACCCGCGCTACATGGAAACTTTCAATTGACAGTCGAGTACTTGCTCACAGGTGCGACCTGTATATAGACAGTGCACCACTCGATAGACACTGCATTGAAAGAGCTTTGAAATGGCTGTGTACAACAAAACTGATAATCACGCTGTTATTTTATTCTCCCTGTTGTTCATAAGTAGACACTGAACAGTAAGGCCAAAAATCAAACACAAAGCTGCATTCTACTTAGAAAAACAAAACAAGGAAACCCGTTTGTTTTGACAAAGTCTTCCAACTTGCCCAGCTTCAGTTCAGAAATAAGCACAATCACAAGCGAGCGAGCACATGCAAGAAAAATGCCGCAGATGATAGTGGAGCACAGCTGCACATGCTGCACCTAAGAATGCACCTGCAGTCTTCCAACACTGACACAAAACATTACCACCAAAGCTGGTTTTGCCCTTTAGTGCAAGAGCCTTAAATCGCCCACAAAGTGGAAAAAAAGTTGGCATCGTCTGGCATTTGTGGCGCTCTTAAATGGCCTTTGGCAGCAACGCGTTCCACAGGGTGTGACCAGGGGAAAAAAAAAAAGAGCACAGAGAAAAGGAGCAGCGTGAACGATCTCACAGGGCTGGAAGCTAGCCCAACTCATTGCTTTTGCACATCTGCTGTGCGCACACCAAGTACAAAAGTGCAGGAATTTTCCAATGAGAAACGATTGCCGTCATGGTAAGTTCTTTACAATATTGGCGGAGGGCCCACTGAACGCAAAACTAAGCACGTGTACGATGGAGGAATGATGACGGCTCAGCCCCAAAACTACGCCACCACTGAACTCGGCCATAGGGACCACTCATGCACCAACAAAATCACAAACAATGCGGACAATCATGATGACAAAGGAAGGATAACAAATATGTCGCCATTATCAAATGCCACCAAAAAGCGAGGGCCTCGTCAAGATCTTGAGGAGCTGAAGAAAAATTATTGCTACCAAAGAAAGCAACGTGGAGTCGAAGCTGCAGCTTCCACAAGGAAAGACACAGTGGGATGAATGCTCGTGGGGCAGAATCCTAGTGGCAGTTGTAGTCCCCTCTTGACAAAACTCTCCGTGTTTGGTTCTCTGGTTGGTGGATGGCGAATGCGCTTCACAGTTTTGGCACTTGCTCGTGAAAAAGCCCGTTTTTACCGATCCGACCGAGAGAAAGGTCAAGCCTCACAGCGCGAGCTCTCACGTAGAACACCCCTGCTGGTGACAAGAGACCTCCAAGAGGCCCTGACTGCCTGCTGCCGTACCTGGTGCATCCCCGGCAGCGGCGGCAGTACCAAGCTGCGCAGGCGGCCACTCTTGGCGGCGGCCGACAAGGTCAGGAGCCGCCGGCGGCCGGACATCCTCGGGGTCCACGTCATCCTGGAAGCCCCTGACCAGGGGATTGCCGCCACCCGAGCTGTCGTCCTCACTGCGCACAAGGCAGGGGCTGGTGTTGGGGACGATCCACTCGCAAGGGGCGATGCCAAATGGCTGCCAGGAATTCGTGCAAATGACGACTGGGGCAAAGTTGTCGTTATAAATTGAGCAATTCATTATTACTCACGCACTACAATATTATACATAGTATTAAAAAAAAGCACTCACATTGCAGACAAGTTGCTGCTTTGACACATCAGGTAGGCGCTTATAACGCGCACTGCACAGAGACTTGGCGAATGCCATATACCGTATTTACTCGCATAATTCACGCAGTTGCATAATGCTCGCACCCCTAATCTGAGCTGCCAAAACTTGGATTTTTTGTTTCCTCAAATAATCCTCGCACCCTCGAAATTGCAATGGCGAAAGTAGTCTGCTCGCGAAACCTGCATGATGCATGTGTTCGCCACCACTCTGTTTGGCAGAGAGCGTGGTGTATCCAGAGGCGCACCAGACACATGGCAGCCTAGCACCATCTCTCAAACGCTACTCACACTGTCATTGAGCCAGCTTCGTGTGCGCGCTACTAGACGGAGTTTGCGCAGCCCGCAGTCGTCCCTTTGATGGAGGAGCAGCAGTCCGTCTAATCAGTTGTCAAAAGCTCGATTTCCGCCATTTCGAGTTTTTCATTGTTTTGTTCTGTGCTAATTTCGGTGCTACTTCGCCATGGGGCGGTACGCCAGCTATACAGCTGCTTTCAACCTGAAAGCTATCAAAATCGCCATAGAGCATGGCAACTGCGCCACAAGCAAGCACTTCGGCATCAACGAGTTCAAAGCTGTTCAAAGATAACGTTCGAAGGCTGTATGCAGAGTGGATGGCCGAAGACCAGCACGCTCTGACGTCGGCCAGCTAAATAAGGACATCGTTGGTGGAGCTGCTGTGCAGTTGGATATCAGAAGTGTGGAAGGCGATCGCTGCAGACATCACTGTCACGAGCTTCAAGAAGATGAAAAAAAAAATATGCCCTGGATGCGACTGAAGATCACTTGGTGTGTGATGGAGACGAGGCCTCTGAAGCCGACGTGAAATCCCCAGGTGACGATGAGGCAACTAACAGTAACGTTAGCAGCACCGACTCGGACTAGGACTGTTCACACTTGGGTTACCCACTACCAAACGTGGAATGGTGAATTGAGGTGGGGGGGGGGGTCTGGTTGCAATGACTAAAGTTTTGTGCTTCCTGCCCATGTCGACCTTGTGCTTTTATTACGAAGGTAAGTCCTGCTTGGAAATGTCTTAGTTATGTGTAAGACCTATTCAAATCTTATTTCAGCTCATTTTTTTTTCCCCCACATAATTATCACACCCACTAACTTCCACACTTCACATCGATTTTTTTCAGAAAAAAAGTGCAAGGATTACGCGAGTAAATACGGCATAGAAGAACCGGCAACACACGACATATGCTTAGATTCAATTCACCTGCTGTACTAAATTTACCCCTGATTTAACCATGTATCTTTCTATTTCCATACATATTTGTTACCTTATATTCTCTTGGTTTTACTTAATTTTGGGACTCCTATTGCATGCATCCCATACCCCTGCTGCGACGGTATACATGGCAGAGTCCCTCTGCCAAGTCTTCAAGAGGCCTTTTCCCCTGTGCCAACAACATAGCAGCTCCGCTATGCGAAAATAAACCGACTGACTTTGGCCCTTTCCTAAATGGCTCCTGCCTCGTCGTGTTGGCTTCCAGCGTTCAATTGGGACTGTTTGCTAGCCAGAAGCATACAACAAACCTTAATACCGCGTCACACAAAGGAAAAACTGATGGAAGCTCACACTAACGCGTAAGACTTGAAGGTAGCGAAGCTGTACGCAACCTCCACGACCATCGCGAAGGTTTAGGTCCCTGATGGCAGCCGATTTGCTTCATCTTAGCTGCCAGAACGACCTTTACTCCATCATTGTTGCTGTAGGCGTAGGCCTCTTTCATTTTTTTTTGGAAGTGATAATCATTGGACATCACCTTCGAGGGGCGTACGCTATGACGTGTCCTTCTCATTCCGAGCAAGTGTAGCCACGATTGCGGCAAACGCTGGTCTTTTTTTTTGGCCAATCTTGGCCAATCTCCCTAGGTGGGTATGCTTGTTTTGAAAAACATGTGACAAGGACGCTGGATGGTCATTGCAAGGCACGCACACGAGTGCTAAGCATTTTCTTAGTTTTGTGAACTGCCGAGCGGTCGCCACAACCTTGGCCAATCTCTCTAAGTGGGTATGCTTGGCTTGACGAATGTGCACAGGGGACGCTGGGCGGTCGTTGCGAGGCACGCACACGCGAGCGCTAGGCATTTTCTTGGTTTTGTCAACTGCCGGGCGGTCGCCGCAAGGCCCGCGCTCACGTGTGTGCGCTCACGGGCACGTGCTCGGCAATTTCTTGGCATTTTTGGCTGCGGACACGAAAAATTACGATTTGCTAAACAGCTTCGCTGTTAAAAACTGCTTTCTTAGCTGTTCAACCCTGGAAACATTACTTCCAGAAGGCGAACACTTCTCTGCACATGCTCACTGGGCAGATTCCGCTTCTCCAACTGCCAAAAGGTTGACCACCCTGCGAGTACATGCCTAAATTGCAGCAACCTTCTCGAGAAAAGGGCCCCCCCACCTTGCGCTCTCCTCCTGCTGGGCAGGCGCCGCTGCGGCGTCCGCATCTTCCAGGAAGCTGCTGAAGCTCGCATCACCGTCCGGCACAAAGTCGTCCACATTGTGCACGGGGGGGTTGACAGGCGGCGGCAGCGGTGGAGGGTGCACGTCGGCCGTCACCACTGCGCGGGGGGGAAAGGGGGAGGGGGCTCACCATCTTCTTCCCTTGGCACGACAGCGGCAAGGGCGGGCGGCTCAGACACCCTGGCCACTGCCCCGGCAAGGCAAGCAAACAAAACCAAACACTGATTATGACGGTTGGTGGCAGTTCACCATGAAAGGGGAACAAAACCATGCCTGTATGCGATTACAAACTTGGAACTGGTTGGCTTGGGTGGGTGTACTCAAACCTCGTTATAACGCAACGGGATACAACGAAATAATGGATATAATGAAGTAAATGAAATTCCCCTTTAAATCTCCATAGAGAACCATGCATTTGAAACCTCGATGTAACGAAGTAAAATAGACCTGTCAACGGATATAATGAGCAATATCACTCTCCCCTCCCAACAAAAACCTCACCATGGTGCGTGAAGTGCTTGAAGTGCCACACTCGTTTCTGCACCGCTGTTTTAAAACTCCCGCGTCGACACGCGCAGCCGAGCCAGCCATCCTCCTCACTCAGTCAGCGGGGCGGAGCAAGGAGCATGGCTCTCTCGACGTCGATGCCGACGTGTTATTGTCGTAGATGTCACGGGACAAACTGACGCAAGTGACGACAAAGACGCCATGGTCTACCATGCCCACGAGTTCGACGTGCCAGTGTTGTCGCCCGCACTCGATGCGGTTGACCTTCTAAGACGTTTCTTCGATGCCCATGGCGACGGACAAAACGGCATCAACCGTTGATTCCGTTTTCGCTGTCGCCATGAGAACCGAAGAAACTTCCTTTTCAGCGGTGGTCACCGCTGAAAAGGAAGTCTTTCACTTGCGATGTCCGAAACACATGAGCATCACGGACTTTTTTCTTGCTGTGTCTAGCGGACAATAAACTAGGCAGTGTGTGCATTGAGCAAGCAAAATATTTGTCTTCTATTCAATTTCCTTCGCATGCGTGGTCGCGTAGCAGTACAGTGGGCCGCGAGACGGTTTCCTTCTTTGCATGCTTATAGGTGTACATCCAACTGAGCATACATTGCCGTAAACTGTTATAATTGATATAAGAAAATAATGGACATAACGAAATAATTGCGGCTCCCCTTCAACTTCGTTATAATGAGGTTTGAGTGTAGTACTACTGCTCTTACAGACTGCTCTGGTCATTCATACATCTGGGATGAGGGTCAAACGATGAGCACGTGTCTCTGCAGGAAGAATGCTGTGAAGAGCAAGGCCCACTGCTACAGCCCATCTTCCCCTGCTAAGCTTTGCGTTTACAGCAGCTCCCACTCACACCGATTGTCGCCTTCCTCGAGGCCCCACACGGGGAGATGCACCACGGAGGGCTGCTTTGCACTGGTGCTTTCACATGGGGAAGGGACATTGCCGAGCAGCCGGCAAAAATGTTTTTCAAAGCAGTAAAAACAAGCGATCGGAGCAGGTGTCTGTTGAATAAGTGTCGAGGGCTGTCCTGTCGTAGGACTAACTTCTTTGAGTTGTTACCTAGTCTAGCCTTTTCCCAGCCAAACAACGTAGTAATTATGCAGTTATTGCCCTTCATTACAAAATGACTCAAGGCAAGACTATCATAGCAGTTCGGGCAAATGATTGTGCGCACATGTTGTACAGGACACAGCATGAAACTATCAGGCTTAGCTTGGCTCAGACTGCCATGTGCAGTAGCTCAAGCAATGCTGCTTTCAACGGTGCAACGATAAGAGGCACTCGAGAGATTATTCCCCTTTCGTTCGGAGCACACCTGTCAGAGCAGGGTGGGCGCAGATGACCATATTTTGAGTTAATGTGGCAGGATGTGGCAGTTTGGCGCAACTAGTGCAGGGGTATTGTCACTGCACTCACTACAACGTTACTACCCAAGGCAATCACGAATCCAGTGCAAAGTTCCCAGAAATCCCACGGCCCCGGGAAAGTAGTGTTGGCACCTGTCCATTCATTCTTTCCATCCCCCGAGCGCCCATCACATGACACCGGCAGTGCTTTAAAAAATCGCGAAGTGCAAAAAAATAAATAAATAAATAAACCAACGAAGCAGAGTATGTAAGTGTTTCTAACACTCAGTAGATTGCGCCAGCTCTCGGAGCGCACTCGGAAATCGCCAAATTCAACCGGGAAAACGTCAAAATTTGAACTTTAAAGCGTGGATGTATTGTGTCGATTTGAATAGGCGTGGGCAAGAAGGTGTTAAACAATGAAGGTGGAAATGGGACAGGCACGCTGTGCATTATGGTGTCTCCGCGAGAAAGGCACGCGACGCCGAAGGAACACACGTTCCAAGGAAACATGTCCCCCGGCGTGACAGCCAAGCTGGACGGTGGTGCACAGGGAAAGCACCTGTTGATACTGGCACCACTAGTGCTTGATGACGCCTTGTGCTAGGGCGACGCTCCAACGTCCATTTCTGCAATGGTCGGACAGGACTGGGGCCACACCACAGATAAGACTGATGAGCAGAGCTGATTTCGTAACACACATGTGCAGGAGCGGTTTGATTGCGCAGAAATCTTCGAATTGGTGTGCATGTCACGACTGCTTCAGACTGCTCCACGAGGCGAGAAGAAAAACTCGACTCTAGCACAGAGACGCTTCGAATCAGGCCATCAGGAGAACCCCTCCCCCCAGTGAAGCTCCAGCCCCCTGCCAGGAGCAGGTCTCAGGTGTGACAGAGCAGAAAGGAAGCACTCACCCATGCCTTCTTTCCTGCTGAACAGCCTGGACATGATGGCTTGCTTTGTCGGAATGACCTGGGAGATGCAAACGTGATTGATTGATTGTAGGGTTTAATGCGCCAACGCAGCGCAGGCGATAAGGTGCGCTGTAGTGGGGGGCTCCCGATTAATTCTGGCCACCTGGGGATCTTCAATGTGCACCGAAATCTCGTACACACGGGCGTTTTTTCTTTTCGCCTCCATTAGAAAAGCGGCTGCCGCGCCCAGGCACAACGCCTTAGCCACTGAGCCACCACAGCGGGTAGGTGATGCAAACATTACTGTCAAGCTGTCCTCGCTAGTATTCACAAGCAAGACATGTGTGCAGCACCAGATGTAGTCAAGAAACGTGTTTCTCATTCAACAAGATGTAAATCTGGTAGCAAAGGCTGTGGAAAGGCGGAAACAGTGATGTTACAAAAACAGCGCTTGGACGGGACAGAAGAAGCGACAGACTAGGCACTGACTAACAACAAGGAGTTCATTTTGCCGTGACGGAATATATACCCACAGAAAGAACGGAAGATGAAGATAAAGGAGATTCGAAACGCACTCATAGGCCACACCTGTTCTGTGCGTGGTCTCAAAAGCAGGTGTCGTGCAATCAGACGGCACAGTGGCTAGTTTTGGCCACCGCTCCCATGGTACGTAAACCTTAGCTTATGGTTTTACATATATATAGCATTCGGGAAAGGGCTTCTTTCTGCCGATAACAGATAAGCTGTTTAAGTAGGATGTGGAACGTATGGCCCTTTCGGATTGAGATACGATACGCTTGCACGGCACATGGAGCGCTCGGCGCCCAAGATACGATACAGTTGCTTTCTTCAATGTGCCTGCATGTTACCGCGGTTGGCCATTCAAATAACGCCCTGTTTGGCCCGTATAGGACTTTCCGCCCTACAGTGGGATGTCACAGAGAACACCAGATTTTCATTCAACGAATGGCTGCCCGTGTTTCTTTAAGCAGAATCTCACGGTGGTTCCTTTCCCGTTCACTCTGCTGCACATCCCACTTAATATATTGGGAGCGCTAAACACAGCAACTTTTTTCAGTCAGTGAGAAACACCATTAACATATGGGAAGACTGCCAGCTTCCACTTTTCCATCCCTTCGCGTTCTCTCACAAGTTTGCGGCAGCGTATTTGTATTTCCTTCAGCGGGGCCTCACTCTTCCGAGAGTATATATTCCACCATGGCAAAATAAACTTGTTATTCAGAGCTAGTTTCGTCCCACTTCTTTGTGCTCTTCCAGCGCTGTTTTTGTAACGTCCAGCAAGCGCCAGCATGCCCGCACTACCTAGTGCGCTACCCAGTGCACTATTTAGTCTGCACTGGGTAGTGTGCCTGCACTACCCAGTGGCAATGCTGGTTCGACAAGGCCGTGGCGCAAAAATAAAGACAAGAAAACGGCAGGAGGCCAGGCTGCGGACGCACATGGAGGCACTGCGCCAGTGTGGGTGCACTGCGACCACGCATTCTCTGTTTTTACAGTGCTTGTTTTGTTTTCTTACAAGAGCTCACCATAAGCCTTCAGCTGAAGGTCAGCCCCTGTTTTTGCACTCTAGTGATGGTCTAGGCACACCACGTGCTTTAAGAACTTTTCAGCCAGCACTCCCTACAGCATGCCGAAAACATATAGATGCAAATATTACGGGTTATTATTGTTCAAACTTTTGTTTGAAATGTTACTTTTAATCAAAATATGTCAAAAGCAGCATTTGAAGCCTTTGCATTCAAGCACAGGCACCACCAGCTCCTGCAGGAGTTGCAGTTTTTTCTCAAACAGCTAACTTGTTAGAGCTCATATTTCGGACCAGGAATCAGGAATCGCTCGTTAAAATGTCGCGATTTCAAACAGCGCTGTTAAACAGTACTATTTCAATATTCTCACGTACAAATAATGCGAGTTGCATTACTTGCCAGCATTCATCTTTTCATGTCAGCAGAGCTAAGAAACGAGTGTTTACACACTCGACGATGTTGCCAGCAAAGCCACTGTGCCGTAGCGTGCCTCGAATAATGCTCTTTCACTCGGTCGCTTCTGCTCTCGGAATGTTTCAAGGTGAAAGGGTGTGCGAATAGTGATTTTTGTTTTCAAAGGGAACACAAAGCGAACAATGATTTTGTTCAAATAGTTGTGAAGCGAAGCAAATATTTTCAAATCAAAGTGAATATTTAGCACTCGTTAATAAGAAAAACTGGAATTTAGAATTGTTCAGGCATCCTTTCAGTATGGTTCATCATCCTCAGACTACTTAGGTCTACTGCAGGACGAAGGCCCCGCCCATCGACCTCCAACCGCTCCTGTCCTGTGCTGCTGGAGTGAATTCTTTCCCCCGAATTTCTTCACTTCGTCCCTCCATCGAGTTACTGGCCTCCCCATTCTTCCAGACCCATCCCTCGGCATCCACTCCGTTGCCCTGGTGGTCCACCGGTCGTCATTTCGTCTCACTGCATGGCCTGCCCAAGTCCACTTATTGTTCTTCATTTGAACTATGATATCATCTACTTGAGTTTGCTCCTTGATCCAGGAAGCTTGTTTCCTGTCCCCAAGTGTTACTCCGATCATTACTCGTTCCAAGGCCCATTTAGCCGACCTAAGTTTGCTTTCTAGTTGTTTACTAAGGCACCAGGTTTCCGCTCCATATGTCATCACCGACAGGACAAATGGGCTATATATTCTTCTTTTGAGCGATAGAGGCAGCTTACGTTTCATTATTTGGAAGTGCTTGCCGGGCTCAGCCCAGCCCATGCCTATTCCGCGCCGAATTTCTCTCGTGATTGGGGTCAGCTCTGACATGTCCGAGATGCACATACTCTTCGACTTGTTCCAGCATTTCGTTGCATACGCTGAAGGGAGCACTTTTGGCATGTTTACTCTATAGTTCCTGCATATCGCGCAGTGCCAGAGTTGCGCATGTGATTTCCACATGCCGCAGGTTTCACCCTACGACCGGAAAGCCCGCTTTCAGTGCTGCGCAGAAGACCCCGTTTTTAATCAGTTGTGCTCGAGTGAGCGGCAGTGGTTACATTGGCGGTGGCAGCCATGGGCAGCGGCGCCGGTGGCCGCTCAGCTGATAAGCAGCTGACTCCTCCTCACTGTTGCTACCACGTGGCGATCAAGCGGCAGCTCCTACACGCATGATGGGTGGCTTTCCCGCACGACTTTAGGACTCAAGATGGAGGATGGAGGCACAACTCTGCTCCCCTAGGGGAGCTACATACAGGAACTCTAGTTTAATCATCATCTCTTCAGATTTATTCATATTTATTTCTAGTGCCGCGACCTTGCTTTCTGATTGTAGCTCCTCAAGCCTTTTTTTCCGGTGTATCGCATACTCTCTTAGCAAGAATGCAGCCTAAATAAAAAGCTCGTTTAAAAGGGTTTGCAAAATTTTTCCGTGGCATAAAACAAACATACGGAAGATACACTGTAGCGTTCAGCTTTATTTATGATATTACACTTTATGCTAGGTCAACTTTCACCTCAACCACCAATGCTTCAGCATTAGAGTATTGAGGGAATATATTTTGACAAGCTAAGATAAACACATTTCTCGCTAAAGAAAGAAACCTAAACAGTGCTTTCTTGTATGTTCACATCATTTCTAGGAAGGGAACTCGCTGTATAGGGCAGTGCAAGGCATAAAAAATGAGCCCGATTTTTAAGCCGTCATCTGCATGGCTGCACGGCACGGTGGCACAATCCTCGCATCGCACTTGCTCGAGGGTCCCTTCCCCAGCACAGTAGAACACCGCTTATACGTCCCCGGGTTTTACAACAACCCAGGTTTTACGACGGACTAATCGAGTCGCGGCAAAGTCCCCATAGAAACAATGCTTTGAAAAATTGTTACCGTATTTATTCGAATCTAAGCCGATAGTTTTTTTGAAATACTGATATATCAAATTCCAGGGTCGGCTTAGATTCGAGGATTTTGAAATACGCGCCAATTTCCAAGTGAAGTAGTGCGCAGCTAGCGCCACCCAGAAAAGAAAGTATTGTAGCCATTACTAGACGAGCCAGTAGCCACTTAAAGGGACACTGAAGTGAATTTGTCAAGCTCCCGTTTTTGCTTGCACTGTGTAGACTGGCTCAAATTAACACACTATTCATCGTTTATCCGGTTGACAAATCGGTAATTATTTTACAAAGCGCGAAAGAAGAAAAACTACTATGCGCGGTTTGCGGCGGCCACACCAACTAAAGGCTGCGACGTCAGGAGGGGGGGCACCGTGATTGGACGATGCCCAAGGTTAGCAATCAGACAAGTTTCGGTTTCGGTTTCGGTTCTGTAAAACAACATGCTTGACATCTGATGGCGTTGTTGGATGGGCATTCTCGATATCTCAGTTATCGCCATACCGCGCTTCTGCCATGTTGTCGGCTGTCAAATGTCTAAGATAAACCTCCGAGGGCGGCTTGGAATCGTAGAAATCACTAGACGAGGCCTACGCAGCGGATGAACGCCCTCCGCGTCACCGCAGACTCTCAAATGCCATGCGCTTTTCCCGCATATTCGGAGCTTGCCTCACTCATGTATGTTCGTAAAAAGCTAGTTCGCACCAGGCCAAGGGTGTGCTGATTCAGACCTGGGCCCACTGCCCGCCAGCAGTCGGTGCTTGTGGCAACAGCACGCCAATGAGAACTCGCTAGCGCGTCATTGTCAGTATGCGCGCGTTCTGCGATCTCGCTCGTGGAGCAGTGAACGTTACGGCCAAAAAATGGTGAACTCAGTTCAGAAAACATCGGCCGCATACGAAAAAAGCAACTTACAAAAAAAAAAATACATGTACCCTCGGGGATTCAAACTTGCGACTTTCAGAACAGAGATTCAGCGCCTCAGACCACTAGGCCACGAGCCGGCGCTGGCCGTGTTTGGATATATAAGATTTGTAATGTATGACCAGTTTACACTTTTATTTATTTTAAGCATTATAAGTACTTTATGTGACTATTTGTTGTATATCACTCCTGCAGTAAGTGTCCCCCAAACTTCCACAATATCTCACGTCTAGCAATTGCATTTCTTTGACGGAAAAGCGTTCGCAGATGTGCGGTCGTGCTGCTGACCGCTGTGCTTGTTTACCCAGCGCAAAAAGTGCTTCCTGCTCCCTAGTTTTGCGCTGTACGGTAAAAGTTTCAGTTGATTTTATTTTATTAGTACCTATATTGACTTCGCTGACTCTTCTCCCACCTTCAATTGGCCTTAGATTTTCCTACTAGCGTAAAGTCAGCGAAGCGTCGCATGTGCACTTGTGCAGCGCTTGTGTGGAGCGACCCGGACTCTGAGTTTGACACAGTGTACAAACTAACAAAGTAAGGAAAGGCGCATTCTTTTATTCACAAAGGTGTCGTGGCTTAGTTTCAATTGAGCGAGCGAATAGCGACGACACGTCGGCGGCCGGCGGACGAAACGCTGGGCCGACTGACTCGATCGGTAGGTCGGCTGGTCGGCGAACCGTGCAGTAGCGCAGCCATTTTCCAGCTCATCTCCTGCTGACGTCACACGAAAACGCCACAGAAAATGGGCGAGCGTAAAGAGAGGAGGACAGCATTTTCGAATTGATTTTTCTACTAAATAAATTCGAGTAAACGCGGCCAGAGTGGTCCAAACAATGCCTACGGACTCCGAACTACAATTTGCGCTAGTAATCCCGCAATGTTTACAAATCACTTCAGTGTCCCTTTAAGGGCCATAGGCCGCCATTTTGAATTGTGCGGACAGTGGCCTGCGGCCTGCGTGCGGTGTGGCGTTTGGTTTTGACAGCGCAAAAAGAAGTGGTGCCATTAGAGTGCCGCTTTTAAAAGAAAAGTTGTTTTAGCCGCGGAGTTGTCGTCGAACGTTCAAGCCGGGCGAGACTTCGGCGTGGATGAAAAAAATGTCCGTCGTTGGAGGACGCAACGGGAGAGGATATTTGCGTGCGCCGCAACGAGGTTGGCAATCACCGAACCACGAGAATGCCGTCACCATGAAATGGAGATGGCATTGGCCGACTTCGTTCAGACGCAGCGAGCAGCTGCCCTTCCAGTAATGACGGAAGTGCTCCAGGCAAAAGCAAGGGAGCTTTTAAGGGAACGAGGCTTATCGCGGGCACACTTCAAAGCCAGTCGGGGCTGGCTACAGAAATTCATGAAGCACTTCGGCTTTAGCCTCCGTCGTCGAACCTCAATCGTCCAGAAGTTGCCCGGTGATTTTCAAGAGAAACTGATTGAGTTCCAGCACCGCATCTTCCTGTTCAATAAACGTGTTTTCTTTTTGTGAACGCTGACCTCGCCTTTTTGTTCGGCCTACATTCGAGGCAAGTTTTTTTTTTTTTTTTTTTTTTTTCGCGCCATCGGACTTTCGGGGGTCGGCTTAGAATCGGGGCCGGCCTACATTCGAATAAATACGGTATCTGATATGACTTCAGCCTGACCCACGTTATCCGATGACCCGTGTGAAGCGCACGACCGACTGGCGGGCAGAATGAAAGTGCTGAGGTGGGCCCGTTCCCCGGACCTTGATATTGGTTCTCCCAAGCATAGCTTTGCCGTTTCTCTCCCCTCCAGCAGTGGCCCGCTTCTCTGCTAGATCACTTTCCCCCTCTCCTCGGTGGTGTCTCTTCTTGTCTTGTTGCGCTGCTCTCACGGGAGCAGTGTGCCGGTGTTCATTTCTCCCACTCAACAGTGAATCGCCAGTGAGGTTACGCTAACAGGCTTGGGCTCGCGCGCGTGTTAGTCGTGATCGTGTGTGCCCCGATTCGCACTTGCTGGCGGGAATCGCGGCAGTGCACTGCGGTACAAAGCTGGTTTTAATGCAGCGTGATTGGCATCTGCATGCATTATTCTTTTCACTTTTTTTTTTTTTTTAGTGATTTGGGTTTCCCAGCCCTGAAAAGCAGTACTTTGTAGTTTACATTGAAGTTTCTTGCAGATCCGTAGTGTGAAACTGTATTTGTAGGCGTAATTGTTGTGCGGATTTTACAACGCCCGCATTTTATGATGCTTTTTCTTGGTCACGAGAAAGTCGTATAATCGGGGTTCTACTGTACTAACAACCCATGAGGTTTATTTTTAGAATGCACTTGAGTTGCGAGATGTCCCTCCACATGCAAGAATTGCAAACATAGCTTTCTCCAAGGACTGGTACTTCTGGGGGAAGGACACATCCAGACTAATATGAAGGCATAAAAAGAGTTGAGACCCCAATTGAGACCTAGGGCAAGTGCCTGTTAACAAATCCAAGTGGGTGATAACGTATATGCAGGGTCAGCTTCCCAAGTGGCAACACCTTCCTGTCAAGAAAGCATTATCTCGGTGTCTCGGAGTGCGAAGCTAGACAGGTTTGCTATTCTTCTTATGTCCCATAATGAAAAAGAGGAACATAACACGTATAAAAAAGACATCAACTCCGAAAACCGTGGACTCGGGGACTATGTCAGAATCCTCCTTGCTCAGAATGCAGCTGGGCTTTCTTATGTAAGGGGTGTTGCCTGGAGCATCTTGAGCCCGATCACATTATCAAAATGCAAAAAGAAAAGCTTGAAGAAAGAAAGACTTGTTTTCGCGCCTTGATAACTGAAAACCCTTTAAAATGTTTTTCTCTTGCCATTCGGCTGCATTCCACCAGAGCAGCGCGAGAAAGCCCGCTGCTGCAAGCGGAGAATGCTGGTGCATGTTTCCAAAATTCAAATACTTGGAAAATTCGTTCGATATGAAGCCAAATACACTTGGATATTCAAAATTTTCAAGTATTCACACACCCCTATCCCGGTGCCTTAAACCAATGTGCTTGCCTGTGCTCGCAATGCGCTCGCAAGGGCCTGTGATGATACGTTGCTCAATTAGGGGTGTGCAAATATTTCAAACATGGAAGCTAATTAATAGATATTAAATACGCCCTTCAATTCAGAAGCACAATTTGAAAACTTTGAATGTTTGCCAAGTGTTCGGAAGCTCAAAAGCGCCGACTGCTGTTTCAGGGAACCTGTATTCGTGAAAATATGCTGCGGTAAAAACGACGAGGCCCGTGATGAAAAACGAGCAAACGAGCCAGAACAATTCAGTTGCTGAATGCGTCACGCAACAGAACAGGTGTTCCTGCAATCCACCGGTTGTGCCTGGCTGGAGGCAGGCGCTGTCGGAGCCCCACTTTGCCACTGGGCCAACTCCACTCTCCCTTCTCCCTCCCCACAAGAGGCCTTGCTCCTCAACAGCGACCCATTAAAATGCCCCGCTGCAAACTGCCATAGTCCTTGGTTTCATCATCAAGTGATGCGCACAGACGATCTTTTTTTAAAACCTGCAAGGTCCCTTTGCTTCTGAGAAAAGGCCATAAGAAAAATGACCAACTTGTCCAGATTTTTGCAGCTATAAATGCCAGTATAATGCTGAAGGCATTCACACTGCTTCAATAGAGAAGTTAGTTTGCCGACCGTAATGTCCATTAGCACATACTTGCTTATGCTGTATGTGGGTGGTCGCTCTGATTCTGTGGCTGAGAGCACGCAGATGTGGAGGCCACTCCCAATACAAGCGAGAGACGCTGCTCCCCAGGCGAGTGTTCTACCCCCCCGGCAGTGCCGCCTCCACGGCAGTGGGAGGGGCTTCTCGAGCCAATGGGGCGAACTGCACCCAGGGCACCCTTGTCAGGCCAGTATGCGCCACGAGCAGCCAGCTTCATAAGGGACCTGAATACACGTTTGTGCTGCCATTTTCAGCCACATCAGCGGCTTCTTTTCACACACGTGTCACTCTGTTTGTGGCTTGAAGTTTCATTTGGAAAGTGGTAGAGCTGCCTGCGCCACCTCACAGCCGCCACCTTCGTGTGAAAAGCAAGAACGCTATGCCCAACTAAACACTCGAATGACCAGCAGCTGGCTCAGCCCCGTTGTGGAAGCAGCAGGAATCGTCCCACTCGGCGGCCAGTGTCACGTGGCCGCTCGCCTCGACATCTTCCACTTGGGAGTCAGAACAGTCGGAGAAGCTCCGGGACAAACAACTGAACATGCTTCGAGCACTTGATTTCGACCACCCAAATGCGCAACTGGTTTCTGGAGCGCTCCAGAGTGCTCTAAAGCAACCACCCAATGGTCTCAATGCCCTTGTGTAGATTTACATTATGAAATTCCCTTTGTGAAACAAAGATTTTGGTGCCTATGGGGACATTTGCAGAGCCGGTGTTAAAAACAATATCCATACAATGTCAACACTGAAAAAGGGACCCACAGGTTGTGGAGCGGGGTGACAGCACCATCACCCTGTGAAGCTTTACTATCTCCACACCAGGACGTGAGACAAACGTAGAGTCTTTTTTGTTCATTTTTTTTTATTACGGGAATTGTGATATTCAGCCCAATTTCACTGATACTGAAAGGTCACCCACGCTCTGCGTACAATTGAATATCAGCCAGCAAGGTAGAGGCAGCAGGAAAGCTTGTCTGTTTTGCATCACAGAGCAACTGCACAGAGACTGCCCCCTTTACATTGACAAGCCAGCTCGTGAAGCTCAGCTGAGAAGCAGTGGCCAAGCGCACAACATTTGACGACACTGTCTGCATGCAAGTGCCCGCGAGCGCAGTGCGATGCTCACCGGTCCCGCACTGGGCGCCCCAGCAGCCACCGGTGGCTGAGATGCTGGGGCTGCTGGGGATGCCGCTGGCCTGGCTGCTGGGGATGCCGCTGGCCTGCTGGGCCCTCCTGCTCCTGCCAGGGAGCTGGGCACCGAGACGCTGCGGGCCGCCGCCTTGGCCTGGCTCGGCTCTCCGAGCGAGGACAGCGCACCTGCAAAACAGGCACCGCTCAGCCCCGCTCAGCCCCACTGGACGGAGGAAGGGTGCACAATGGAGGCCACTGGCAATGTCAGCCGTGGGAGCCGTGAAAATCCCCAGTGTAACGAAAGCGTGCCAAAACCAAGCCACGTGTACAACCTACCTTTCAAGCACCAACGCCACTCAAAAACAGGCGCTCGGCTTTTTTTTTTTCTTTCCACATCAGCAGCAGCTGCGGCAGCACAGTTTCTCAAAATCGCAAATCCTGCTCTTTCTTTAGTGTTTTTGTTTTGAGGGCGCGCATTTGCAGTGTCTTGACGTTTGGAAGAACAGACTGAGTCATAGCAGTCAAAGCCTGACATCTGCCAATACCCTTAGCATTTTCAAAGGCAAGCTGAAAACCTTTTCCGATTAAACTCGGCATTAAAACATTGAAAGCAGGTGCTAGTGAGACCCAGAAAAATTTGCGTTACTCCAAATTCATTTCTCACACTTTTTGGCCACTCTTAGACCCTACATTACCCCTTATAACCCTTTCGAAGATTACAGCTTCTGAAGAGTTACTTAAAGGGGCCATTAAGACAAAACACAAGTTTGGTTCATTCGAAAGATTGCTCGTTAGAATCATACTGACGCCACTTTTAACATAAACTTCTCTCAAATAAGCTACATATTCACGAAAAAAGGGAATGGCATTGTGACTCGCTAGCTAATTTCCTGCACTAGAACCTATGACGTAATATGCGCAGCTCAGCAATCGGCTGAGGCTGGCAAAAGAAAACGCAAGTTAGGCAGGGCTTATAAGCTTGCAGAACAAGCTAGGTATTTTTGCTTAAACGTAAGGCATATTAATTTTATAACGGTAAGAATGGTGGGGTAAACAATGGTAGTTACGAAGTGCCAGTGCGTACTATGCTTGTTATAGCAGCACAGCAGTCTGGCGCTTTAACGTTGTCTCACACGACACAGTCAATAGGCGTAAGCAACACTGTCTTACCTGACCCTGTTAGTCGAGCATACCCCATGTTTCACGAAACAATTACTACCTACCACAACAAAAACAAGCCAGGTGCAAATACAGTCAGAAAGAAAACAAAAATGGACAGCGGTACTCGCTCAGTATGGTGGCGTCATCTAGGAGGACTAACAATAAAAAAGGCGTTCTGCAGTCCACGTCAGAGTAAACAGCGCACTAACGTTCGCTGGAAGACCTGTCCTTGTTACATCATCACAAACATTGCGAAACACACGATTTGACAGGAGAATCAAAATTTTAACATAACTCTTTCAGTACAGCGCCATAGGCCATCGGACGCCGGTGTCCGATGATTTCAAACGTCCCGCGAAAGCTAAAAACGGCACCTGGTGGACAACTAACGCCATCTGGCGTATTTATTGACAACTCATTTTTCGATTTATGTTTTGTTGATATTTCGCATGCAGAGACCGCGCCAAGAGTAAAATTTGAACCCGCGATAGTGGCGAGTTGTGTGAAAATGACGTCAATCGGACACGGAGTTCCGATGATTTCAAACGTCCCGCGAAAGCTAAAAACGGCGCCTGTCGGACAACTAACGCCATCTGGCGAATTTATTGACAACTCATTTTTCGATTTTATTATGTTTTGTTGATATTTCGCGTGCAGAGACCCCGCCAAGAGTGAAATTTGAACCCGCGGTAGTGGCGAGTCATGTGAAAACGGCGTCACGCTGTATTTATAAACAAAACGGGCTTCCTATCTGACGACTGCGGCTTTACATTGAGGTGTAGGGTCTGGCCAACGTACGGTAGGGATATTTTGCCAAATGTGCCGCGTCATATCGCGTTATTACCTTCATGATAGCCTGGCACTCATGCCAGATTACCGCTACGGAGCGATGCGCGACACTTCTCAAGAGCGCTGGATTTTTTTTTCTAGTTTTTTACCACTCAAGTGAAAAGGATTTTGTGCCAGAACACGAAGAAGTGTGCTTGGATGCATGACCGACTTACACTCGAGTGGCTTCGAGGAGTGGCACAGCCGTCAGTTCCGCTAGTTTGACGGGCCCACAAAAATACAAAACTTGGTGTACAGTGCTGATATATATATTGAATCATAGCCAAGAAATGTAGGAACAATTTGTATATCTTCAAATTCCTAAAATAATTTTTAGTTGATTACAATCGCCTATATACGTTGCGTGTATACTTTTTTGTGCATTTTTTTCTGATTATTTGACTAATAAACTGTAAGTAATTGTACCTTTCACAAAACTGCTGGTATGTGTTTGTAAGAGAAATCTATAAGCTACAATTACATGCATAGCAATGCTAAATGTGTCCACTAGCTCCAGCAAAAAAAAAAATAGTTTTGCGGAAGCACTCAAAATCGGCCGTTTTTCCGCCGTAACGAAAGAGTTAAATTCATTAATTTCTCAGTGACTAAAGCATCGTTGCTGCAGGACAAGCGCTGGGGTCACTACAAAACACTAAATCTTTCAAATAAAACAAACTTGTACCATATTTACTTGCATAATAAGCCCACTTTTTTTTTTCAGAAAATTAGGCAAAAATTTGGGTGGTTGGTTCATTGTGTGGGAAAAAATTGCAACAAATTTTTAAAGGTTGAAATTTCATAAAATAAAGATGCTAAAAGAAGTGCTGTCAATACCTTCTTAGCTTTCCAGTGAAAACACATAGGTAATTACTTAACTGAATTTTTTTTATTCCCAACGTGTTAGTGGCCCCCCCTACTCGCTATCGGTGCTGTCCTCCTCATTGAAGCCGCTTGCGGCTTCACATTCATTATCGGCCCACAGCACATCACTTTCCATGCCGTCAAGACACTCCAAAACTTCTTTTTCTAAACCGATAAAGTTGCCTTCTTTGAGCCCATGAAACACACGGCGATCCCTGTTCATCGCTTAAACCTCGTGTTTTCGCCAGTAGCTTAAACGCACTGGGTCAACACTGAAGTGCCATCAAGCTGCATGGTTTCCATATGCTTCAATGCATGCTCCACCACCTTCAGTTTAAAGCTGGCTGTGCAGCTCATGTACTGGCCATTCGTACGACGCACACCAGGAGCACTAAAAAAGGTCAAAACACAGCTGAAGAGCAAAACTATGGAGTGTATAATTGCAAAGTTGCGGAACAGGGCAGGAAAGGAGTGCAGAGTACGTTTGGCGCTTTGTTCACACACCGCAGCACTTTCACGGCGCTACATGCAAGACGGTTTGTTTTGTGCTCAGCAGAAGGCACTACGCAAGCTAGCAATTTTTAAATTGCACATTTGCATTTGCGCTCACGTCTCCGGCTACTGTTGAGAATTTTTTGTTAGATTGCGTTTTTAGTGCTTGTGCCCGTACTGTGGCGAGATATCAAGTTACTGCGATCGCCGACGGCATCAGCAACTATGCTGAAATAAAGACATATTGAACAATACCTTTGCTATTCCCACTTAATTTCTTATGCAAGGTAACAAGAAAGTAAGATCTCAAGAAGAAAAGGGGGGGGGGGGTCATTACACGAGTGGGTTCATTATGTGAGCAAATATGGTATTTTGTCCGCATTTTGTCTTTCAAGTTTTCAGTGTGGTGACACTGTGCTATGGAGTCCATCAATGTTGCAGAAGGGCTTGTTGATGGGCTGGTTGGTACATTGTAACTTGAAAAAAAAAAAAAAACGCATTAACAACAGGAGAAAGAACGGGGATCACACAACCTAAGTGCTGTGTTGTGTGAACCCCTCGCTTTGTCCCATCATTTGTGCTGTTCTTCTTCAAGTTACAATGTTAGTTTGCTTAAAGGAGGCATGAAGACAAAATACAAGTTTGTTTTATTTGAAAGATTTCGTGTTTTATAGTGCCCCCAGCGCTTGTTCGGATACAAACGATGCTTTATTCACTGAAAAATTAATCAATTTCAGTTAAAATTTTGAATTTCCCACTAAATCGTGTATTTTCGTGGTCTGCAATGACATCACAGGAACCGACCGCTCTGCAGCCTAGGGTGTCTCCACCCTGTCCGCCGTACAGGGTGGAGACACGTATACGCTGGCGCCGCCATTTTGGGTCACTCGCTCGCCGCTGAAGCAAGTCATTATATCCAAACCGCGCTAAAATTATCGCCGCAATGCGGTTTACTGGCGAAGTTTGAATCATCTTATCTGTTTCGCATTGCTGGGTCTCGTGGGAAACGAAAAGAATAACGCGTTGAGCCCACTGCCCAATTGCGGCGGCACGGGACTGTTCAAAGAGTGTCTCCACCTTGTATGGCGGCGACAGCATCAAGGTACCCTACGGCGGCGTTCACGCGTTTGTTTACGTTACTGAACCTAGATGGCGCCACCATACCGTGGCAAGCCGTTTTCTGCCTTTGGTTTGTTTTTGACCATATTTAAACATGGCTTGTTTTCGTTCTGCGAGAAAATAATCGTTTCGTGAAACATAGTGCTCGCTCAACAAATATGGTCACGTAAGACACCGTTGCTTGCGTGAATCGGCCAGTGTTGTCCGAGACAACCCCAAAGCCCCACAGTGCTGTGCAGCTAAACCACGACCGGCTTATAAAGCCGGTCATGAGCTAAACCAAGCATAGTGCGCGCAGTACCAGTATTAACAGAATGAATCAGTACTTCTATGTTTACATGTGCTTTCGTAACTTCCAATGTTTGTCCCACCATTCTTATTGCTTTAAAAAGAATGTGCCCTAAATTTAAGCACAAATAACTCATTCTGCAAGCTTATAAGCTCAGCCTAATTTGCGTTTGCTTTGGCTAGCCTCCACCAATCGCAGAGCAGGCTGGTATGACATCATAGGTTCTGTTGCGGGAAATGAGCGAGTGGGTCGCATGGCCATTCCCTTTTTTCCTAATTATATAGCTTATTTGAGCGAAGTTTATATTAAAACTGGTGTCAGTATGATTCTAACGAGGCTGTCTTTTGAATGAACCAAACTTGTGTTTTGTCTTCATGGCTCCTTTAAGGATGTTGCTCCTTGTGAGTGACTTAGATAGTGGGTCTCCTGGAGTTAGTCTTCTGTTCCTGTAGTACCGTATTTACTCACGTAATGAACCCACTTTTTTTCCAGAAAATTCGGCATGAATTTGGGAGGAGGGTTCATTATGCGCGAAAAAATTGCAACAGATTTTGTAAAAGTTGAAATTCCACACAATAAAGTTGCTAAGAGAAGTGCGGCAGAGCCTTACCATTTCCTAAAAACACCTGGGTGATTAGGTAATGAAATTTCTTTTTTATTCTGAACATGCCAGTGGCCCCCTACTCGCCATAGAGCTGTCCTCCTCACTGAAGTCACTCACGGATTCACATTCGTAGTCAGCCCACAGTGCACAGTCTTCCGTGCCGTCAAGGCACTCCAAAACTTCTTTTCTCACACCCGAAACTTCCCTTTTTTGGGCCCACGAAACACATGACGATCCTTGTTCACTGACCAAAATTGTTTACGCCCATAGCGTACACGCAGTGGGTCAACACTGAAATGCTGCCCAGCCGCACGGTTTCCATGTGCATCAACGCATGCTCCACCACCTTCAGTTTAAAACCGTCAGTGCAGCTCATGTACTGGCCCATCGTACGGCGCGCACCAGGAGCACAAAAAACGGTCGGAACACAGCTGAACAACAACACCACGGATCGTCATGGCGAAGTCGCGGAACAGCAAGAGCAGGGGAGTGCGGAGTACGTTTAGTGCTTTGTTCGCACGCCGCCAAAACCAGACGGAACAGCAAAGAGCAGGGAAGGAGTGCAGAGTGCGCTTGGCGCTTTGTTCGCACGCCGCGCGCAAGTTTTTTTTGTTCAGCAGGTGGCACACCGCAAGCGCGCAATTTTTAAATTGTGAGCCACAGCATTTCCACTCACGTTTCCGGCTAGTGTTAAGATTTCTTTTTGTTGGAATGCATTTTTAACATTTCTGTGTGTACTGTGGCGTGATATCAAGTTACTGCGATCGTCTACAGCATCAGCAACCATGCTGAGATAAAAACATATCTCCGCTGCATTTCTTATTCAAAGTGTCAAAAAAGTAAATTCTCAAGAATAAAAGTGGGGGGAGGGTTCATTACGTGAGTGGGTTCATTTTGCGAGTAAACACGGTATTTACCAACAATGAACTCGAGCGCTTTCCTGCACCACCCTGCCTTTTAGAGCAGGGTGGTGCAGGAAAGCGGATTGGCGGAGCACTTCCACTCCTGCCATTTATAATGTAATTGCTTATAGTGGCGAGACAGGATATAATGCGAGTTTTCGTGACCACCAGTATGCCTCCCGTTGAACTCCGCATACCACTTAAGACACGGTCGCCCAAAGCACAATACCACTTATAGTGTAGCTTTTTGGTGGGTCCGCCGATCGATCAGTGCAGCTGGAGCATCGTTTGATGACAGCAAGAAATAAAAAAAAATGATGGCATCAGCCCTCCAACTCAGTGCACGTTCCCTTTTTCTAACTTGGACACAGAAAAAAAAAAAAAATAAATAAGGTGCCCGTTAGTCCGCATGTTCCGTTTACACTCACGTGACAACCACAGCTGCCCTTGCCTGGCGCGCCTCGGGAGATAGCGAGCCCCCACGTGGCAAGTTGTTTCTATTAGAAGCTTGTGCAGATAAGCAATTTCCCTTTCCTCTTTTCAAACATGTCGAGATAGCAAGCCACGACGCTGCTGGAGGTTTCTCATACGCAACGAAACGGCATCGCAAACGCAAGGTGGTATGAAAAAAAAATATCCCATTTGCATTCTTATCATGTTGTCCCACGAGCATAAGCTGGGCTTTTTATCTGTGGCATCCGTTCTATTAGAAGCTAATAAATGCAGACGTGCACCCCCAAAACACAACCACAACGAAAGTTAAAGCCCAATTTGCAGTTCGTAAGACTGTGCAGCAGTGTCTGATGTAAAAAAAAAAAGGAAGAAATAAAGACCGTGTTTTTGTTCTTAATTACTGTGGTACTGCTTATATAGTGTGGATTTGCACGGCTCTTCACTCTCGAGGCACTCAGCGCCATCGTCTTCTGTGTCCAAACACCTCTTGTCTGGAACCACAACAAAGCTGCTTTGCGGAATTAGCTGCAGGAACACGCACACTACACAGTCCAGAGTGGCTGGGCTGGGCTGCCTTCCATGCTGCAGTACCTGCAGTACCTGGGCTGCAGTACCATGCCCAAACATGCCACAAAAAATTTCGAATTTCGAAATTCCCGCAACTGACTTCTTTTCACTGGTCTCTGCCGTTCGATTGATGTCCACCTTCTTCACTAAATCCAAATTCTTGTGTTTTTTTGTGACCACGGCTTCGAAGACATGGCGTCGCGAACAAAACAAGCATGCAGCACCCTGCACCGGTCTCGCTGAGTCACAACGCCTCCGGTCGGTTTCCCCTCCTCCTTCGCCTTTCACACCCAATCCGTCCTTTCGTTCCCGCTGTCATGAGGCTATTCCCATGCTAGCGCAGCTAGCAGGTGTTGAAGGCCACCCGAGTGTCACGATGCATAAGAAGTCATCACCATCGCCCACAACCCCATCAGGCGAAGGCGCTCGATATGTGGAATGTGAGGGTGAACGAGAGTTGGGTAGATGCGCACAAAAGTGCTATACATTTGCGTAGGACTTCCACGGGGATGTTCAGACTGTTGAATAATATATCCAGGTTCAACTTTACTTGACGGTGCTATGCTCACCATCCCCGCTACTCTTGCATGAACCAGTGCTACAGCCCACTGGGGACGGCACATTTGGCTTGACCAGGACAAGTTGGTAGCAACATTGTCCCCGCCAACTAACCACGGCGCTCTCCACAGCAGTGGCTTAGGAAGCTGTTTCACGCGGGAAGAGCGACTTTGCATGCACAAAAGTGATATACGAGTGCCCACTTTGCCAGTTTCAGTCCCAAACATTTCATCACAGCACAAACAATCCCGAGAAAGTTGGTCGTTGAGAAGACGCCCTTTGGGCGGCAACATCATCCCCTGCAGCCACTCACAGTTGGTGGCGCTCGAGGGCAGCCCGTTGGGCACCTGCGGGGGCGCCGAGGAGAGCTGCTCAGCCAGCTGCCTGCGCCGGCTGTTGAGGGCCTCCACAAAGAGGTCGTAGCTCTGCTCCTCGGACTCCTGCAGCAGGTCCAGCTCCTGGGTGGTGGCCCCCGTCTCCTGGCCATTGCGCTCCAGCTGCTGCAGCAGGCTCTCCCGCTGCACGACCACCCACCGCTGACCACCACCGCTACGCCCACCGTTCACTGCTACACGTGCCTAGTGCACCCACGTCTCCTCTACTGGGCAACGCAACACTGCTCTCTCGCGATAAAAATTAATTACACAGATGCTCTGGAGCAGTTCCGAGCTGTTGTTGCTCATTTTCAGATTTCCTGGAGTGTCACTACAGTGGACACGTAGGCAAGTTGGTGGTGCACTGCTAGAAAATCATAGTATGGAAACACACTATAGCTTCAAACTCACAAGTAACATCCCCACCTTCTAGTGTGAAAGCATTACCGTATTTACCCGATTCTAACGCGCACTTTTTTTCCGAAAAAATAGGCCGAAAAATCGCATGCGCGTTAGAATCAAATAAAAAACCGAAACTGCCGAAACAGCGGAAATTTCGTCCCAGCCATCGCCATAACCATCTCAAGATGGCGCCAAAGCTTTTAGCAACGATTTTTCGGCTTTTCTATCGGAGTTCACACAAATCGTCAAATCGTTCCACTTGCGCGCTTGATAACAGCAATGGCAGTAGCGGCTCCCACGCGTTCAAAATGAGCGGACGGCTGAGGCGTGCACCTCTGGAGAAGCTCTCGGGATGGGCGTGTGAGGTGTGGGCCACGATCCCATCGACCATGGTTGAACGTTCGTTCAGAAGTGTGGCATCGCGAACGCGCTTGAAGCTAGCACCGAGGTCGAGACGTTGTGGAGAAGCGGAGAGCGACGAGGAGTGAGATGAGTCAGATTACTTCGGGAAATAAATCGCCTGTTTCCCTCACATTCGTTTGTCTGGGTCACAAAGTCCCGTGCGCGTTACAATCGGAGGTGCAAGTTTTTTCGTTTTTTTTGCCAGGAAAATCGGGTGCGCGTTAGAATCGGGGGCGCGTTAGAATCGGGTAATTACGGTAAATGCCCCATAACGCAAAAAAACGTTGCCAGCATGACTGAGCTATGGTTGCAACAATGGCCAACGACACAAGAAGAATAGAAGTGAAGGAAAAACAATAGGTCTGGCATTTGAACCCGGGGCCTGCAGAATGCCAATCCAACATGCATCTTCCACACCACCGTCAATCCTTGGCTCTGGCCAACTAGAGGTGGACCTAGCAAATCCATTGTGGCCTTCCACTTGGAAACATTCCTCGAAGACATGTACCAGGGCCTACAGGAGTAATTTGACAATACTAACTGCACACGTAAAAACTAGGGATGGGCGAATATAGATTTTGAGGTTCGAAGCGAATTCGAAGCAAATAGTGATTTGGTCGAATAATTTCGAATCGAATAGTTCGAATAGTGCACATTGCAAATCACAAAGACAAATGAGCAACTTGTGACCTGACTAATGTACACATTTTTTTCTAATAATTAGAACTCACGTAGGCACAGCACTGTGTAAAACTATTACCAGTTGAACATTTATTGCAAAATCTTACACACAGCTTTCCTTTGCTGTATTCACAAGTTTTCATGAAGAAATGCCTGTTGCGCCACATGCTCTAGGTGCAGCAGTTTCCGCCGGCTGCTCATTCACAAGTTTAAGTGCCGCCTAGAAGCTCCGTTAAAAAAAAGAAGTATTGTAGCCACTAGTATCCTCGGCCGTAGCCAAGCAAAGCGCAAGTGGCTGGCCGCCATTTTGAATAGGCTCGCTTAGTGCGGCGTACTGCCGCGCTGTGCGAGCCTATTCAAAATGGCGGCATGCCTATTCAAAATGGCGGCCTGTACAAGTCTGCTGGCTTCATGGAGGAAAGAAAAGCTTAGGAGAGGCCCTGACGTCACACCCAGCGCAGCCGGAAACGCCATTTCTGTAAGTCGAATGGCGGACCATTGGCCCTCCATGCCATTGGCGGACTCTTTTTGCCTCTCTCTCTCGGTGCACCTTCTCCGCCTCCTCCATCCTGTATCGCCTCTCTTGTCGTCTGCATCTGCCAGCGCCGCGCCGGCGGAAATCAGCTGATAGGCAGGTAGAAGGCCGTTTTGCAGCGCGTGACCGTGAACCTAAACGCACGGTTACACTGTTACACGTCTTCAGTGTGGCCGCAGCAGGTTCGCGAAGCGGCTCGCTCTAACAATGCCGCAATGCTCGGTGCCAGGCTGCAAGTCGCGATCGGTACCCAAGGAATTGGGCGTCACTTTCCACCGGTTAGTGCATCATTCCGCTGACAAGTATTGCTGTACATTGGTGTGCATTCATCCTTTGTTTGCAATCGCCGCCGTTTATAGGTTCCCAAGCGATGGAGAACGCCGCAAACAGTGGGCGAACGCCGTCCGTGCGGCTACCGGACTGGAAAGTGCCCAAGTTTGCGTTGCAGTTTCACTGGCAATCCCAGAGATGACTAGTCAATTAAACGGCCGTTTTATATATATAGGTAAGCAGTACTTCATGCAGATTTCACGCTAAAAAATTGTGGAATGTTTTTACCGTTGTTCGCGTGCCTTCGATAGAATTTTTTCCGAAGGAGGAGGAGGAGGAGGCAAAACGTTTTATTGAGTAAAAAAAAAATGAGAGGGTGGGTGGCGTCAATAAACTTTTTTTCGCCAAGTTTCAACTTGTCTTAGTGTCAATAAATTCAAGGTGATATCAGTTGAAAACGTTCATACACTAACCTCGCAGTATGAAGCGTTGAAAAGCGAAATCCAGAGCGAGACCACAAAAAGATCCAGATTTCTTCCAGTCAACAGACGGACACCTACTAAGGTAATAGGACGATGGAATTATATCAGCACACCGTGTATCACTTCCCGAAAATCTACCTGACGGGTGTCCGCGCGTACATAGAGTTCGCGCGTACGACGGGACGGCGCATTCGCGATATCTGCACTTCAATAGGCGCGTCGTGATCGCGACCGGAGCAAAAGCTTGACGCGGTACAAGGTGCACTTGCAAGTAGAAATTAAATGACATATTCACATCGGCGCAGCTGTCGCAACTCGCAGCATCCTTTTCGAATTCCGCAAGACCACAGCGCAGCAAAGCGAAGCAGCAATCTTCGCAATCGGACGACAAGGCAGGCGCTGCCTTTCCTCCATGACTGGCGAACGGCGGGCGGGCTGTTGCTAGGACGCCGTTGCTAACGCGACTTCCAATGGCCGCCGAAAACACGTGACTTCCTCCACACTTTTGCCAATGCGCGGGGATAGCTGGGGGCCTCTCCTAAGCTTTTTTTTCCTCCATGGCTGGCTTGGTGCCGCGATGTTCGGAGCGGTGTCGTTTCAGTGCCGCCTTTTTTTTTTTCAACCTAAAGTGTGCTGGCGGCCGAGAGCTTCGTCGAACCTCTAGGCAAGGCAGCAACTCGGAAGTGCCGGCACTGATAATAGAAATGTCCGCGTCGGTGGGTCTTGAGCCAAGCCTGGGGTAACTCTCGGAAAGCTTGACCGAAAAGCTTGGCTTTCAGCTGCCTATTCGGGAGCATCGAATAATTCGAAAATATTGAATACCTGCATTCGGATCGAAGCGAATAACGAATAGAGAGCTATTCGATCGAATATTCGACAATACCGAATATTCGCCCATCCCTAGTAAAAACACATTTACACCAAGTTCACATATGTAGGGTCGAATCTGAGAAAAAGAAGAAAAACACAAACCAAACGGTGCACAGTGAAAAGGATCGTGCCGAAAGGACCCAATCACACCACTGGAAGGCTGCAAGAGTAATTTGAACGTGGTAATTCGAGTAGGAGTAATTTGAACAAAGCAACTTTACATTAATAACGCACGTACAGGGCAAACTGGCCAAGCCTCTCCGTCATGGTAACCGAGAGAAGATGTAATCAACGCAATGGGAAAGCGATCAAAGAGCGGCCATGATCGCACCACTGGGCACGCACGTTCCTGATCGCAGTTCTATGTGCACTGCGATGGGCTTTGCAGCAGCTACCTCAGCGGCAGCTCTGACGCGAGGTCGTCCGCACAAGTACGCCACACCAGGCGACACAAGGATGCAGCACAGAGAATGCAGGAGAGTGGGGGAAAAAAATGCAGCATGGTGAACAGCAGGGCGGGCTGGAAACCTATCGTCTGCTAGTATTACCTGCTAGCACATTGTTGCCACACCGCAATTTATGGGGGGACGCGGGGATCAGATTGTGAAAAGTGACTAAAAAATCGTTTTTTCGGAAGTCACATTTTCGGATTGCACGTTTTATATTCTATGCGTTCACAAAGTTTCCCTGCCGTAAACGATCGCGAAGTGCCAAAGAAAAATATTTATATCGGCTGAGGTGGCAAAATATTTTCTCAAAATGACGAAAACACGGCAATTTTCGCAGCGCTGTATCTCCGGAACGAATCCACTGGGCGCCTCCATCTTGGTCGCGTTAGATCGGCCGACTCTTTAACTTTCATTTCCCGGTCGCTCCTTCTGTCATCGCTGGCTCATAAACGCACAAACGGCAGAAAGAGAAAGGTAGTGAAACGAAGAAACCGATAGATTGTAACACGCGATTGGCTGTCCGGCCTCCTTTTTTGTTACGGCTCTCCTGATTGGGCGTCGCCATGACAGCAAAAACATGGCCGCCGCGCTGCTGCGCATTTTACGCTGACTGCGCTCCGCCGATGTTTTCAAAGTTTCCCGGTCGACTCGTGCAGTTTACTCGTTTTATCTGTTGCGGTACTGAACAGTGGCATTACTGTTATTGCGGCGATAATGCTTGAGATCGTGCGCCAGATAGGGAAGTGCGCGGTTCGAAAGATGCATCGAAAACGTGCCCGCGACATCGCCGTGGTCTGTCCTTGAGTGAGAAGCGCGGTCCGTGCATCTACAATTGCGGTTCGTGAAGCGAACTTTTGGACGCATTGCGGGCACTGCGATGTTATAAAACGCTGAGTTATTGCTGTGTTTCACAACGAGCTCGCGAGCTTCGAGAATGGAATGACCGACTCGCCAGAAGTTGCGGCGCGCGCTGCATTGGCACGACGTGTTCGGGCAGCGGCCGATAGCAGGATCGGTTGCTATTGCACGCGAGTAATAATAATCGATGTACGCAAAGTGAAATTTAATGGGAAAAGCGAAGTGGCCAACCACAGCAAGGTTACCTAAATTACGATTGTGGGGAACGTGCGCGTAGGGGATTGATTGTAAAAGGGGGGGGGGGGGTGCAATGAACTCAGCTTATTTGAGAAACTTTTGCCGTGACTCTAAACTAGTTCGTACAACGAAGTCGGGGATTACAAAATTATATTTTCAGTGTTAAATAAATTAGAAAAGACGCCGTAAGGCTGCAGCGTTTTACATTTCGATATTTTGATTGGGTTTTCTATTTTTTCAATGTTTGCAATTCTGTTGTCTATTTTGCAATGATTGATTCGCCTGAAGGTGAAGAGCATGGTATGCTAATAATTATCAATGTTGTAATTGTGTAAAAGAACTATATTCTGCTTTCAAATAGCTCATCTTATGCTTGTGATGCCCAGATATAACTTTTTGACACTGAACACCCTCATGTACTAAGCTGTATCTTCAGCAAGGTTATGACACCCAGAAATCTGCTGAAAGTCTGGTGGCACATTAATATAAAACGAAACCATGCCTTACTCTTCATTTTGGAGACAGCTATGCATTAGGCATACATCAAGTAAAGTATAGGTACCCTAGTAGCCCATAGTGAACTTTGTGGTACACTAGGTGTAAAACTGGTGCTTCTGCCATCTGAAGGCCTGCACATGAAAACCTTCAATTGGCCAGGAAGGCCTCCCAGATGCACCAAATCAAAGGGCAAGGGTCTTTGAGGTTGTCCCCAAGCAAGGACAGCAAGGACTATGCTGCTGGTGCAGTTTGAAAAATCGTGTAGTCTTTGTAAACTTTAAGGGCCGTTTTCTCAAAAGTGCGTTTTACGAGTTCTTCGTTGCTCGTGGAAAGGATAACATGGCAACCACTGGGTGGATTTTGACACTGTCTGTTTTATTTCCATCCTTGAAGAGTTCTGCAGGGTATGACATTCTCGGATTTTCATTTTAGGGCCTAGTTATTTTTTTATGGGACATTTACGGCTGAGTCAGCTGTATACTACTGGGTACAGGTGAAAATAATGTTCTCTGTAAAAAAAATGAAGGGTGTAAAAAAAATTCGAAGAATGTCATACCCTGTAGTGTTCTTTTGACTACAATTGAAAAGTATTCTGAACTTCCTACCATATGTCAATACCTTGCTAGGCTTTCCACGAGCGGGCAACATGTACACTTCTGTAACACAAAAACTACTGAAGGTATCATCCTGAAATTTCAAATTTCACCATTTGGAGTGTTTTTCAATGCACCTACCAAATTTCATTACTCTATGTCAAAAAATAAAAAAGTTTGCTCCGATCCCCACCTCCCCCCTTATGTGCACCAAACTGGCGCTGTTTCTGCGGAGAGAGCGGGAAGAGGGCCTTTTATATTTACAGTGCCTGCCCAATTTCACAGAAACCTCTGTCCTCACACGCCGGCAGTGACCACAAGAGGGCACCAGATTCCCATACATCGTTTGCTCGCATTTTCCTACCATCATTGCCTCGCACAGCTTTCTGCATGGGCAGAGATTGTTAGAAGGTGATAGTTTTGTCTGAGCAACAACTTGTGTTGGATTCGCAAGCAATGTTTCCACCATTTGTTTTTTGCCCGCATGCCTGCTCATGGTCTTGAGGGTCCTCAGGTCATTGTGCTGTACCCCGCAGTGTAAATCGAACTTGAGAAAAGCTCCGCAGTGGGCTTTTCATGAAATCCTGAGCAATGATGAAAGAAAAGCGAAGCGACTCAAGTGGATTCGGAGAAGACTGAGTTCCCGACACCACTTCATATTACTTAACTGTCTGTCGCAGGCTGAAAACAGCCAGTATGGCACCGAGAGTGTATGAGGATTAAACCAACTTCTAGCCACTTACAAAGATAGCATTTACAAAGATAGCAAGGGGTGTTTCATCTATAAAGAAAAGCGCGAAAATGTGTAAGATGCCGCACATGCTCTTCCGGAACCTTCAATTATCAATGCACTGCAACGAAGGCCAACGGCTTGCATCCCACAACATACAAGTATTACTGTGACGACTAATTGTGTCAGGTGGCTGCCCTTACCCAGAGGGAAAAGTTAGTTTGACGACTGATTGTGTGAGGTGGCTACCTTCACCCAGAGGGAGAAATTAGTGCAGCGACTCATTGCATGAGGCGGTTGACTTCAACCAAAGGAGGCACTCATTCCTCCTTTGGGTAAAGTCAGCTGCTTCACGCAATCAGTCGCTACACTAATTTCTCCCTCTGGGTGAAGGAAGCCACCTGAAGCAATCAGTCGTCACACTAACTTCTCCCTCTGGGTGAGGGCAGCCCCCCGAGAAAAGTTATTGTGACGACTGATTGTGCGAGGCAGCTATCTTTACCCAAAGCTACTAAGGCACAAGAGTTGGGTAATAACGGTACAACATTCACGTGTAGCTGTGTATCCCTTTTATAATCTTTTTTTTTTTTTTGCAAAGATGAAACGTAGGTCATTGACCAAGTCAAAAAGCAGTTTAAAAAGTTTCGGTACCCTTATGGGTACCTTGCTCGCAATGAGAATGCTCATTGTGAACTTTTAAACTTTTTAAACTGCTTTTTGACTTGGTCAATGACCTACGTTTCATCTTTGCAAACATGCTCTTACCTGCCCAGACGGTATTCCGTCAAACACCGGACTGAATGCTTTTTATTTCGTCTTCACTTTAATGTCCAGATATAGTGAAAAACGAATATAACGAACTGATTTCTATTTCCCAGTGTGTTTGCTATAAGCGGGCTGGACTGGTTGAACGTAAATTACAGCCTGGCAAGCACAAGAGCACAAGCGCCTTGCCATCGCCACTCCCCGCACCTGCACAACACAGCCACCACCTCTCACTCCTTTTCGCCAGTTCCTAATCCTTGCTCCATCCTTTCGCAATGCGTCAACACTCCGGGGCGAGCGCTGAAACTCAGTGGCAGTTCACCGGTGCGTTCAGGGCGTAAGTGACAAGTAGCAGCCCAAGTGAAGGGCAACATACTGGCCCATTGCCAGTTTGGGGGAAAAGCATTTTGTAAATTAATTGGCTGTGAAAAGCATTTCACTCTGGCACAACTAGGCGTCCAAGTTGTCGTCATACCATCCCCGGAAGAAATCATTTTGCGAGTGTTATGAAGTAAGGCCTTCTAGAGTTTAGAACAACACCATTGCCAGTCACGTCGGAGGCTATTAGCTGAAAAGTGATTAAGCTTGCCAGCCAAGGACTGTGAAAAGGAACTAAGCCTTGGTTGGGGTGTTGTTGTGTGGAGAAAGTTCCCCCAGCTCTGAACTTTGACGGAAATGCTGATGGCGGATAGAGAGAGGGTTAAAAATAAACGAAATGATCTGCCTGGTGAGCAGAATTGCCACCATCCTTTTTTTTCCCCTTCTCCCGCTGTGCGAGGCATGCGAGGTGCCCACCTGTAGCTGCAGAAAGGGCAGGTTGAACCACTTGTAGAGGAACTTGAGGCCGAAGCCATTGCGCAGTGAGGACTCTGCGTAGCGGATCTGGGCACTGCCTGGGGGCCTGCGAGGGGCAACAGTCGCCGCTCACCACACCTGCGAGGGCGCTATGCGGCACGACTACTCGGCGACGTCTGTGTCAAGGGGTGGCCACTGATGCACACCACCGTCGTAGCTATGCGATGGTCACTGTGATGAGCAGTGGTGCAGCAGACATGATTGGCAATTATGCGCCAGAAATTTTCAACCCCGATAGCAGGTGACGGAGGTCACCTGTTTACTTAGCGGACCCACTATTTTTATAAAAAAATTTAAAAATGGGAAGGTGACAAGTTTTTCAAGACCGAAAGCACCTAAAGCTGATGTAGACAGCCAGTGGACCTCAAATACTCAAGAACACTCATCACCCCAACACCCCAAGTGGTTCATCGCCAATTTGACAAACTCCCATGGAAGGAAATTATGTCTGAAGAAACGACAAATTTCTCCTTGGCTCATGATGGTAGCACAATATTTAAATTGTGCTTAGAGGTCCCCAAGGAGAGGTCCCTTAGAGGTACACTTAGAGGTTCCCAATGTTATGTTCTTCATGGCATAGTGTACACCGACGGCCAGCCGAGCCCAGAAAAATCACCTCGGGACGTAACCAAGCCGAGCCTTAAAGTGCGTTTGTTTGTTTCTCAGGTCTGCACGCAGGGCGGTGTTCCTTACTCCCGTGGGTGGCGCGCTGCACACTACACACCCAACAGACTGAGCACACTGGAGCACCTCTGCCTGATCAAAGAAAGTTGCACGTCAGGCCCCATGTCCAATGCAAAGCCTTGCAGCACTAGCCCACAGAATCTTTGTTGACGTCTGCAGCTCCTCCACTCTGCCATGATGTTAGGTAGGCTTGCAAAGATGCAGTTCATCACTAGTTCCACTGTCTCGGGCTCTTTTTTTTTTTCTCCTCTGAGCCACTGCATTTAATTAAGAAACATCAGTGTTAAAGTTATTTGTCAGCTCTTCGTTTCCTGGAACTCGTACATGGCTTGGGATGCAGGAGAACTGAACTTCACACACTGGGTGGCAGGCTTGGCAGTGCGTCGTGCCTATCTGTTCCTAGCAGCCAACGTGCACACTCCGCTTACCCCAGGTTGCGCACATGCCCAGCCCTCCTTTTGGGAGGGTTTCACCACTGACTTGCATGCCGCCCCTGCATGGCCGGTTTGCACAGAGAACTGGAGGCTGACCATAGTAGCAGCTGTGTGGTCCCGAGCAGCACGGATGATGATGCACACCAGCATCTCCTTTTGTTTTCTCCACAGGCTCCACCGTGGTGAGCGGTGACATGCAGTGGCTGCTATGCATTGCACACAGCCCCCTGCCGCCCCCGCTCACTGTGTGCCGTATGGGCAGATGCCATGGCCGTAATGCGCACTGAGCGTTTCCTGCTGCAGAAAATGCCTCACACTTTCGACCATTTTATCCACTTATAGTGAATGACGCACTAATTATACAAATTACTTGGCATTGCTTCCTACAGAGAGATGCACCGCTGGAACAGAGATGACGAATGGTGATCACTCTCGACCGGAAGACCGCCAGAACTGCCTGAACCACCTTGAGACTGATTGGCTGCTGCATCACAGCCAGTGAGCTGCATCACAGGTGCTGTTGAGTGGCGGAGGTGAATGAAATATCCTTGGTGCTTGCGTGCACAGCCGCTGCGGTGTGCAGTGATATTTGGTAGTCATTGCCGTGAAAGCATACCCTGGCGACTGTGCCTGTGACAACCTCTAGAAACAACAAAATATGCTCCCTTCAGTGTCCCTGCAAAGGTTATGCCCCGCTGGGGCCAGCTGCCTGGGCCCCCAAGCATCGGGCAATGGCTTGCGTCATCTCGGGCGTAGCTGCCCACTTGTGGGCCCGCACAGCAGCCAAGCCCTCTTTGCTAAGCAGCTGCACCGGCGATGGTTGGGAGCCCTCGTGTGCGACACGCTCCACTGGCCACACCGGGAAGATGCTGGAGGGACAAGACCCACCGCTCCACTGATTCCACGTAGAACTTCACTTGGTCCTCCGTGATGTTCCTGTGGTGCTTCATGTCCAGGTGGTTGGCCAGAACGAGGACCGGAATGTTGGCCGGAACCTTGGGCAGCTCCCGCTGGACATAGTCAAAGGTCCTGGGTGGCACACAGAGCAAGGGTGAGGCCAGCATGCACACACACACTGGTTTCTAGGATGCCAAGTGCTCAGCTCGTTCCCTAGTCCCAAATGCTTTGCGAATTCTAGTGGAGGCCAGGAGCTGCTCACCACTGCTTGGTGATGTCCAGCATCATGAGCACCCCGTTGGTGCCCTTGTAGACGTCGATGAACTCCGCATCCAGGGCAGCCTCCTCGGGCACCTGTCGGGGCAGGGACAGCGTGCTGCGCTCACGCACCCTTCGCCCACCCGCAGAGGCGCCACTCACCCCAGGAGGTGTGGCGACCGCACTGTTGTCCAGCTTGAGGCCCTGGATGGGAGGCCGCTTCTTGCCCCGGTCGACGACGTCCCACACCTCGACCTTGACAACGTCGTCGGTGGCCTTGTAGCTCCACTGGATGCTGGCCACCTGGATCTCATCCGTGGGCAGGTACTCCTCCTTGAAGGGCAGCCCCTGCAGGCGCAGCAGCAGGCACGACTTGCCCACGTTGCGGTCGCCCTTGATCACAATCTTCATGTTGTACTGCACCCCCCGGGCGAAGCGCTTCTGCAGGCTCTGCTCCATGGCCTGCATGCCCGACGGGGGCCGCAGGGGGGAGCCCCCCTCCCCGCCCACCAGCTTCTTGAAGGCCGTCAGCATGGCCCCACCTGGGCAGGCAGAGCGTTCCACCACGCACACCACATGTTTCACCACGACAACGTCGGCTTTTCACTGGGAGCATTTCTTTGGGCGAAATTATTCCCACAACACGCAGACAGTCCTGGCGCTCCTGGTCCCAGAGGGGGAAACAGTGGCACCCAGACCCTGATGAAAATGTCACACAAGCGTCGCTGTCAGTTGCAATTGTACAAAACATTCAACAGCTGATGCATGCATTAACAACCTACAATTGAGTCCGGTCTCCAGCTGTTATAAGCTGGTCTTACACGTGGCTAAGAACAGGAGCATGCTTGCGCAATGACACCAAGACACACAGGCCCTCAAAGCAATGATTACCCATGACACACATGAAGCGTTTGTTTAAACCCCCCCAGCACATTAACACAAGAGGGTGCAAACGTGGTTGTGTTGGTAATGCATTGCCTACACGACTGCAGCGGCTGGGTAAATTGTGCGTCGGCTGTGCCATCTTGATTGACTGATTGTAGGGATTAACGCGCCGACGCAATGCAGGCAATGAGGCGCGCCATAGCGGAGGGCTCCGGATTAATTTTGACCACCTGGGCATCTTCAACGTGTGCCGAAATCTCAAACACACGGGCGTTTTTGCCTTTCACCTCCATCCAGCCGTGCCATCTGTTCCCATCTCCAAAAGTGAACTCAATGCAATACGAATTGTCTGGAAGGGTATAAAGCATGATATAATGCAAACTGTCTTTGTTTCGTTCCGCTTATGACATTTCTGTCAACAAGTCCAAGTGAGGACCTGTCCCACCTTCAGACCTTCCCCTCTGCACTGTGCCATCTCGTCCCACCAAGAAACTTGATGCTATCGGAGATTATGATTGTCAAATGTTACAAATAGGGGCGTGCGAATACTCGAATACAAATCGAACAGTACCTCCACAAATAATTCAACTCGCGAATCGAATATCCACTATTCGATTTTTTGAATAGTCGAGTGGATTTTCTGAATGTACCCAGCTCTGCGAAAGCGACAGATATCGACACACGCTAACACACCATTGGTACACCATCTGCTTGGCAAGTTTCATCCAAATCACACTTTCGACAAGCGCGCCTTGCACAGGCCGTAAATTTTATCCCGCTGCACGGAGTAATTTGCAATTGCATTGCTAAGATTTTTCCAATCTTTATTTTGTGCCGTCGCCATTGACTCCAGCTGCCATTTTGAATACTGCAACCGGATGTTTACATGTTAGGGCAGCTTCCAGTAAAGTAATCACCGCTGCTTTTGTTGTTTTTCAATCAAAAGCAGTTATGTTGTTGAAATCAAAAGTGGTTATGGCTTTTTTTTAATGCAGTTGGTGTATGTTTATCGAATGTTTTTTTTTTGTTTTGTTTTTTAGACTGTAGGGGATAGCGCAGGCTCCAGGCTTTTCTTCTTCAACGCATCATTCATGCTTCACGTGCTCCCGACATGCTTCCGAAGTGGTGCCTCATTCTGGTTTGTTATTGTGGTTGTGCAGTGTTTTCGTGACATACTGTCTATTGTTCATGCCTGCAAACACCTCGCTTCGAAGTTACTGTATAGGCATTGCCTATGATTGCAGTACAGCAACTCCAATGCAAGTCGGGTTCCCCCCCCCCCCCCCCCCCCCCTTAAATGCGTATCATGCCTCCTCCGTATTCCTGAAGTACCAGGTTTGGCAGCTCCACTGCTGCGAATGAGAGTCAAAAAGTATGTTTTTCGGGTTGAAAAAGAACGTCACGACTACCAAACATGGAAGTAGCTTCTGTTGTTGCACAAAACCAACGAAAAATTGAGGCCTGTAAAAAAATAGTACTGATATTCCATATTCAATTCGATATTTGGTTTTTTTTTCCTAATTCAATTCGAAAGTTACTATTCAATATTCGCACACCCGTAGTTACAAATGCTGCTAAAGTACTTGTGTTTCAGAATGAACACAATATCACGAATGTCGCCGATTGGATTTATGTGCAGATGGTCATTGATGTGTCAACGATAAAACATTCACCCAAGTTCCAACCCAACCACAATGCTGACTTTGTTTTTATTAGCTCAACTACTGCCCCATTTGGGCCTATGGGAGAAGTGATTCATACAACCCAAGGTCTAAAATATTGCGTGGAAAGTTAAGGAGAAAAATCGTGATGAGCATATATGGACACATTTGGATATGGATGCCACTGATATGAACTAGCTGCAAGTAACTTGTTAATAACAAAGAATGTGTGATGTTAACACACTCACCCACAATTCTCGCATGTATACTCAAAGGGATCAGCCAGTGACGGCAACAGCTGCCATCCTTTGGTAATCCCCCCATGGCCAATTCACGAATTCTTATTTGGATTTTACGTCAACATACCCACCCACAATTTTCACATGCCTACTCAATGGGATCAGCTCATATCATAAGGGGATCATTCGCATGGGACTATAAAGGGATTGGCCAGACAATAGCATGCTATCATTAGGTAATCACCTCATGGCCAATTCCAGAATTACCGTTCGGCTGTGACATCAACACACCCACCCACAATTCCCACATGTCCACTCAAGGGTATCAGCTCATATCATAAGGGGTTAATTAGCATTAGCATCAGCTCATATCATAAGGGGACTGGCCAGAGACCGTAACAGCTGCAGTTACTGGGCAATCAGCTCCTGGCTGATACACCAATTCCCATTTTGCTGCTACGACAACCTACCCACCCACAATTCTCACAGGCCCACTCAAGGGGATCAGCTCATATCATGAGGGGATCATTAGCATGGAATCATAAGGGGATTGGCCAGAGACAATAACCGCTGTCGTCATTGGGCAGTCGGCTCACGGCTGATGCACTAATTCCCATTTTGCTGCTAGTACGTCACATACCCACAATCCTCACATGCCCACTCAAGGGGATCAGCTCATATCATGCGGGGATCATTTGTGCAGGATCATAAGGGGATTGGCCAGAGACAATAACAGCTGTGGTTATTCGCAATCTGGCTCACAAATGATCCACCAATTCCCATTTTGCTGGCCAACATACCCACCCACAATGCCCACACGTCCACTCCAGGGGATCAGAGGACTCATTAGCATAGGATCATAAAGGCGTTGTCAAGAGACAACAACTGCGGTCATTGGGGAATCAGCTCACAACTGATTCACCAATTCCCATTTTCTGCTACGTCAACATACCCCCGCAATTCCCACATGCACACTCACGGGGATTGGCTATCATCTCATAACCTACGTAACCAGTCTGATGCGTCTCTGAATTTTTTCAAAACAGACCGCTACATATTAGGCTTGAAACATTACAAAAAGCATTTAGGCCAGTTTTCTAGTGTTTCAACGCCAAAGTCAATGTCAAAACCATTGCAATAAATGTTATTTTCAAATGGGCAGTTTCACACCCCAAAGCTAGGCTTTGGGTATAAGGTGCACCACAGAAGAGGACTTCAGATTAATTTGGGCACACTGGAGACCTTTATTGTGCATCATACACAAAGCTCAACAATGCCCTGAATGTTGATTTTGTTGTGGTTGTGACTAAAAGAACATTGGCAAATCAAAAGTGGATTAATGAATTTGTGGCCAACAAGACCACAATGGAAAGCAAAAGCAATCTGACAAAATGTTATAAGTTATAATGCTTTAGCACACTGGACCACTCGCATCCGACCTGGTTGGAGAATGAATTGCAGGCTGCACCAAAACTGGGAAAACAGAAGACGTACATAAAACAAGAATGACTTTTAGTCATCACTGACTATTGTGATGATGTTACGTCAAATATTTTGATTTTAATTTATCACATTTCCGATATTAAAAAAAAGCACGCCTCTGCCTGCTTCATAAATTGTAGTTCCATTTTGCTAACTTACTTGGCTGCCTTACTTCTCCACCAACTAGAACTTTGCGTAGACTTCTCAATTTTACAAGTGTCCAACATCTAAAGGGTTCAACAAATGCCTTTACAACTTTTTTCTTCCACTAACGAATGAGGATTCAGATCAGCTTCTAAATTCAATATCCCCTCCAGTAAAAGAGCTGCTCCAAACACATTTCAACCTTGAAGGGGCCATGAAGACAAAATTCAAGCCTGGTTCATTCAAAGGACTGCATTGTTAGAATAACACTGACACCACTTATAAGGCAAACTTCGCTCAAATAACCTATATAATGAGGAAAACAGAAAATAGCCATGCGACGTACTATCTCCTTTTCCGCACTGAACTTACGACGTATTATGGGCAAATCGTTGCCACTGCCCAAGGCCCACAAAACCCAACGTAAATTAAAAAGAGATTATAAGCTTGCAGAATGAACTATTTGCACTTAAATTTAGTGCACATTCCTTTTATAGCAGTAAGAATGGTGGGTAAACAATAGAAGTTACCAACACGCAAACATAGCAGCACCAGTGCATACCGCACGCACTATGCCGGCCATAGCTGCAAAGCCTTTTGACGCGTTGTGCTTGTCTGACACAATCCATGATGAATCACAGCGCAAAAACTGGATGAAGAGCCCGCAAGGGGAGGACACAAACAAGTGCTGTTTGTGACCTCCCCCTGTGTGTTCTTTGTGCAGTTTTTGCGCTGTGATTCATCGTATCTTATCATAGATCAGTACCAACTAGCTCAGCTAACGACAGTTCCGCATTGTCTGACAAAGCACTGGCCAATTGGCATAAGCAACATTGTCTTACGTGACCCTATTTGTCGAGAATACCCAAAGCTTCACAGGGCAATTACTATCAACGGTAACAAAAATACGCCAGGTACAAATCTGGTCAAAAACAATGTGTGTGCGGACAGCGTTCCTGCAAGTACCGCAGTGCCATCTAGGGGGACAGATAGTGAATGAGGTAACAATATGTCTCGCCGTTCACTGCAGCCATGGCTGCAACTTTAGTCAACATACAAGCATTTGTTGTAAGTACATGCCTGGATGCGTCAGCGCTCACATCACAAGGCACAGGATGCAGCGGGAGAATTAAAATTTCTTTTAGAATTGTGAACAAATTGCACAAAAAAGCATCGTTTGCTGCCAGACAAGCATTGGGGGCACTATACAACCCCAAATCTTTTGAATAATACATGTATTTTGTCTTCATGGCACCTAAAAAGGGGCCATAAAAAAAAAGGCAAGTTTGGTTCATTCGAATGATTGTCTTGATAGAATAACAATGACACTACTTTTAACACAAACTTCACTCAACTAAGCTATATAATGAGGAAAACAGAGAACAGCCATGCGACACACTATTTACTTGTCTACACTGAACTTATGGCGCATTATAAGCTGCTCGTTGCTATTGAGCGAGGCAGACAAAACACAACGCAAATTAAAAAGGGATTATAAGCTTGTAAAAAGAGCTCGATTTGCGCATAAATTTAGTGCACATTATTTATATAGCAGTAAGAATGGTGGGGTAAACAATGGAAGTTACCAACAAACACGTAAACATAGAAGCACCAGTGCGTACGGCACGCACTATGCCGGCCAAAGCTGCACAGCCGTCGGCCGCATTGAGCTTGTCTGACACGAGACTGGACAATTGGCATAAGCGACATCGCCATTTATGTGACCGTGTTTGTTGAGCACACCCAAATTTTCACAAACGATTACTATCAACCGTAACAAAAGCCAGGTACATATCCAGTCAGAAATAAAGCAAGTTCAGACAGTGGTTCGGAGCAGTATCATCGTGCCATCTATAAAAGCAGACGGTAACAAGGCAACAGACATTTTGCAGTCTGCAGCAGCCTTAGTTGACATACTGACATTTGCTTTAGGCATCTTCCCTGAATATGTCATCGCTGGCATCATGAAACACAATCTAGCGGGAGAATTAAAAAAATTTTAGCTTAGAATGTTTAATTCCTATGAGAATAAAGCATCGTTTTCCACCAGACAAGCGCTGGGGGCACTATAAAACACGAAACGCCAAATAAAACAAACCCTTATTTTGTCATCATGGCCTGTTTAACATCCTTTCCCAAGGTTTGATGTGCAACGAAAAAACACCAACAGCGAACACAAAGTAGATAGGACAGGCAAAATGTCCTGTCTACGTGGTGTTCACCAACCGTGTTTTTTGTTGCACATCAAACCATGGGTACTCATCAACTAGCCCAGCACGAAGTTCTACTTAACTTCTGGCGTGCTTATTTTACGTGTTGAGCAGCTTTTTTTTTTAATCGTTGCACTGTAACCTTAGCCTTCCGTTGACTGACCACTGCCTTGGTGAATGCTCTACTTAGAACCCCCCCCCCCCCCCCCCATCTCATGCAATACCTCGCCAGAGGCTCTGAAGGGTAAAAAAACGATGACAATGATGTGATCTTCACTTTTATTTTGCATAAGCAGCCTGTCTGTTACCTTAGTTTAAAAAAAGAAGCCAGTATTTCTAATGATAGTTTTGCAAGGTGTTTCTGTCATTTCGTGCATCATCAAACAACTGCTTCCAGCCCCACGGAGTGTCAAAGAGAACGGCACGAGAGAAGGAATGCAGCCCACGAGGACGGACCAGTAGGAGAGATGAGAGAACACGCACGGAGAAGGGGCCTAGTGGGCGGGAGCAGCACCTGCACCACAGAAACACGAACTGCCCATACACGGCAACTGGCTCTCCACGGGCATCCAGCTGAAAGGCGAGTGCGGAGAACCAATGTTCTCAAAAACGCGTCTCCTTGAAAAGAAACAATCAAAACAATCATTCTAGTGCTGTGTAAACTGCTGCTATCAGCACCTCTGATTAACCGCAGCGCAGACAAACAACCATCACGTGCACGTCCATGTAGCTGAAAGAGTCGCCTGCCACCGGCCCTCCTGCACGGCACCTTATGAATGACCGTGCACAAACGTGGTGCACACCAATAGGTGAACCAGTGCGTCCTGACGAACTTGGACGGGGTCCGACTTAGGTCCGCAAGCTAGCCGGCACAAACTGATTCGCTCTTGTTCTACCCTTCTTGGCACTCGTGTTGTTTTTCCGTATTGCACCGTGACCCATTTAACGGTGCTCGTGGCAAAGCTCGAGCTTCGGCGGAACGAAAATTGACACCATCGCTTTGACGGGGCTAAGCCAAAGCTTGAAATGATCGCCGTAATTCCCCGCATACCCTGAATGCGCCACTAGGCCACGAAAATTGTAGGAACTCTCACAACACTGAACGCTCCCATCCGCTCAAACGCAGGCGCCAAGAAGCGACGCATTTGTCAGTCGCTGTGCAAATCAGACTCTAGAAACAATAAAATAAATAGCTCTTATCTCGCGTCGCGACTTCATCGAGTGCCTTTCGTGAAATCGCGCCAGAGATGCATCACAGCGAGCGACAAGCTACGGTACTTCTTACCAGTCCCCTCTCAGGCAGGCCGATATGCCAGTACTTTGCGCCGTTCACAACGCATTCGCTGGCGGTGTCATATCAGGACGCCCGTCGAACGTGATGCCGCTCCATATGCTCACGAAACATCCACGTATGCTGCCGCCGACTCCACCACTCGTATCGACAGCGCCATTTTTAAACTGCAAGGCATCCACTTGCCCTTCGTCGGAGGAATTCACCGACCACTTCCGCGAGAGAGAGTAAGCCCTTGGCGGATATGACGTCACGTTTTGTCCCTCCTGGTATAGTGTACTACTCCTGGCTTTTCTAGTGATGTTCGGCGAAACATCGTAACCACCCTATGGAAAATGGGGGCAAAGAGTGGACTCTGGATGGGAAGAGGCCCGTCTTAAAGGGCTAGAGTTCCTCTATATAGCCCGTCTGTATCGAGCGCGCCGACGAAACATATTTGTGAAGTGGCCCGTAGCAGACGACAGAAAAAAAGGTTTCTGCCTTTAGTGCCCCTTGCGGCTAGCCTGAGATCTTTCGGTTTCTGGTGTACACCAATTATGACGCAACTTTCTGCATAAGAGCAAGCTTCTGGCAGCCAGCGGGCTGCCAGAACTGGGCCTCTTCGATTTACAGTCTCGGGCTCACCGCGGACTCCCCGAGAAGCAGTCCAACATTCGATTTTCCCGTGTATCCCTATGGCTTCGGGGAATCCTCGGACTACCCGCGGGCAGCCCGCGGGGAGCCAGAAGTGGAAAATCGAAGAGGCCCACTGCCGTAAATCGAACAAACCCAACTGTTGACGTCACTAGCAGCGATGACGTCATTTTTAGGAGCCAATGGAAACGCGAAATTTCTTCCTACTTTTAGGCTTTCAGCCGCATGCGGTTTCTGGTTGAAGGCTGCAATAAAGGTGACTCGATAGCCGAGCAGAATGCAGGGGAAATGTGTGAGTGCTTGTAGTTGCAGCGCGGAAGCTGCCTGGAAGGGCGCCGAAAGCCTTGTTTGTTTTTACGTGTGATGCATATCGTGGCCAATGTTGTTGGTCTTCAGTGCTTATTTGTTGCTCTTCTATGGCGAACGTTGGGGAAAATCGCCGTAGTTACAATGCACGTAGTACAGCCGCGTTAAAGAAAGTGTGTAGAGTTCCGTCCAGACGAAAGAGTAGCGCTCTGTGTGGACGGAACCCAAACAGCAAGTTTTTAGAGTTCCATGCACGTGGGACTACAACTGCCAAATACTGCCGGTGGAACCCTCCGACGCCGGAGTCTCCGTCTCTTGGCTTTGTAGTCGCCTGTTCGACTCCCCCTCTCTTTTCGTGCGTGCGTGTGGCCGTGGCTACTGTTGTGTGATAGCGCACTCGCTTCGCAACTCGTGGGTAGAGCAGCCCGCCGTGATCGTGATCCAACTGGCCGACCTGCCATCCCTCACTGATAAAACGGCCGACGTAGCATGCATCGCTAAAGTTCCGTCTGGTCATCTGTAATTACTATTAGTAGCTGATTGCGCATAGTGGTGGTAGTGATGTTAATTAACGGATGGACCTAGCCTCCCTCGATCAACACCTTTTGCCACTACGCGTGGAAAATCACCCAAGTCACTGAGGCTTGTGGCCCTCAAAAACAACAAAAAAAAAAAAACGGAGGATCAGGCGCAAAATGTTTCTCCTTGTGATCCAATGGCCTTTAGGGAAAATGGCATCGTCCAAAGAGGTGTGCAAAGCGGCTTTCCTTCGAAGTTCTTTAAACCAAGCTGACCACTCCGTTGCATGCCCTCTGTCCTCTTCATTCCTTTGGTAACCCAAGGTTGGTGTAGTGGTCACCAAAGAGAATTAAATTTTCAGCAGCTAAATGAAAACAGTCTTAGTGTTCCATTCCAGTGGGTTCCTTGCCACATAGGAGGGCTTGGAAATGAAGCCGCGGACAAGTTGGCCTATGAAACAACATCGTACACTTGTTTTCTGAAAGTGGCTCCAGATGAGCAGCGCATTTTGGAAACTATCGCAAGGACTCTGGCTAGTCGGTGAGGCGTAGTGGTTTGGCTGGCTGAACAAAAATTAGAAGACTGCTCTCACCGTGAGTGTAGAAGCGGTTTGGCGTTCCATCTGGACAGGGCTGGTTACGTCCAGTTATGTGTAATTACTAATAGTAATTAATAATTAACAGGCTAGATTTAGCACCACCTGCTTCAACGTCGTCTCTCCTTTGGTGAAGTGGCAAACCATACACGGCTTTATCACAACTGCAAAACTAATGAGTTAAAAAACAATAACTCGGCATTCAGCCGTTGAAAGTAAGCTATGGTCAATCGAATTTTCATTTTACTGAGTGATAGTCGTAGTTTTTGAAATGACATTGGGCTACCTTGAAGCACTATAGTTTGTTTCAGACACTGCGTGCAGCACTGTAGAGACTACATTGTTGCCAACATTCCGCCCACTGAGCACACCTAACTCGCCGTGAAGGGGGCCATGAAAGGTCATTTCTGTCTCCCCTCTGGGCAGGTGGAACCGCAAGGCCTCGGCTCCTATTGTTGCTTTCCTTCACGGTGAGTTAGGCGCTCTCAGTGGGTGGACTGTCGACAACAATGTAGCCTCCACAGTGCTGCACGCAGCGTCTGAAACGAACTATAGTGTCACAGATAACAGGTGCTAATGTGCGTGTTATCAATGACTGTTCTTTTCGTAAATGTTCACAGGTGAACTGTAGAAGCGGTTGAAAATTGCCATTTGTCTCTCACTTTCCTGTGCACGGGCTTCCCCTGTAGGAAAGGTCGCCCTAAAACGATATTTTCCTTCCATGCCAAGCTTAATCTTGTGCTTATGACCATGCTGAATTGGCAGCCACGTCGGGTTCATTAGTGTGGCCACGTTTGCGCACTGGGATAAAAAAAACGAGACTTTCCCTGCCTTCCAAGTGCAGTGACCCAGCAAGTCGGAGTGGTTAGGACAAACCTCATTTTTGTCCTTGGTGGGGGTAGCAGTGGGTGGCCAAGTGTGGTTTTCTTCACTTGAAACCCTCCCGATGAGGAGGGGCCTGCTCATGGATGCTGCTGTTTTCAGTCGAGGCCAGCTGTGCAAAGTAGGGCCTCTTGTGGACAGCCTCGCACAATCACAGTTGTGGCGCAGAAGGCGCTCTGAACTGGCCAACATGTTTTATGTCCAAAGTATGTGCTGAAAGCGTGCTCGCATGTTAGAACAGCCAAAGGAAAGCCTGAGACTCGCCAATTGCGGTTTGCGCCCCTCTGGTCACCCCGAGCACTGCCGTGGTGGCCACCGGCTGCTTTTTGAGATGGGGTGTGCTGCAGTGCCTGCAGTGGTCTCCTCAGCAGTTTGGGTCCATTGTGCAGCTGGGCCGGGCGACTGCCGGGCTCCTGTCATGGTGGCGGCAGGCCAGCGTGCGGCGACAGTCCGGTGGCCGGCTGCGGGTGCCCCAGGAGATTGGCGTGGCTGGCTACTCCCTGCTGGTGAGCACAGGCGGGCCAGGGCCAAGAACCTGGACAACTTGCGACACAAGTTTTGAGCCACTGTGGACGTGGATTGTGGCACAAGCATGTGTTGCTCAAAGTTCTTTGCAACATTTCTTGGTGTTGCTTTGCAAACTTGTACATCTGGAGACTTTATTTGTGTCCGAGAAATTAATGGCAGATGTAACTAATCAATCAATAAATCAATTCATTTGACATCCAACTAAAATAGAGATGTCAGAAACACGGACAAAACTGCACAAAAAGGGGCTTGAAGGGTCTGTGCCCTTCTGTTAGTAACTAGCGTCAGTACATATACGTAAGTAACACACTTACTTAACTAGTGCAGATAGTATTTACACCGAACAGTAACTGTAGTGTGCAAAAAACACTGAAGAGCACATTTTTGGCCATTCATATGGAAACCTGTATAGATCCAAAGCAGAGACAGCACTCGACAAATTTGAACCCTGGGGCCCTTGCATCGCAACCAGGTACAAAACAGCTGGCAGGTACTTCTCTTTTACCAATGAAGCACAGTGGTTTTTGCAAGCGACAACATCGTGTCTGTGAACGTTGGTGCTGTGCATAGCATTGCAGCAGCAGCTAGCTGCTCCTAGAAACAGCGAGTGCTGCGAGAAATGCCCCATGAAGTTATAGATTCCATCTTCACTCGGTTAATTGGTTGAACATCAGGTCAGTGTTGCTGCAAAAGCAAAAAAGGAAGCCCTGTACCCTCACTCCCTCCCGTAGGGCCTCCCTCTGATAGAAGAGAGTTGCTCTGAAACGTGCTCTTGGGTCTTTCTTTTAATTCCTTTTCAGGTTGCAGAAGTGGTAGTGCACATTGGGATCCATAGGGGACTAGTGCGCAGAAATTGCAGTTGTAGCACCTGTTTACTACTGGATCGTGTGCTTTCCACCACCAAAGAATAGACCTTGTTCCAGTACCGGTCATTCTAGCAGCCACCACGGCGAACTAAACGTGCCAGGCACGAAACATACTTGTCGCTCAATCCCTCCCCACCCATGCGTCACCCGTTCCTTTCAGGTGAAAGCCACGAGAACGGGTGTTCATTCTCGAGACTTATGGGCACTGGGCCAAGTGCTGTTTTCCTTACGTTTTGTCTTTGTTGCTCCCTCACTGGTAGCCATCTGCTCGCCGCATGGACAGCCTCTTTCCTTTGAGCTTTTTTTTCGTGTGTGAGCTGTCAAACAAGAAGAGGCAGCGCTAGGAAGCAGTGGCGGCTGCAGCAAGCTGAGAATGTGCCGGTTTGTTCATGCAACAAAACTTGTCAGCCAGTTTTGCTGTATGAATTCTAATTCTAAAAGCCCAAATTCTGAAAGCACTGAGGAGGTCACTTTACTGTACACCAGCATGAAAGTGTATTTAAACACATTGACAGGAAATTGTCCAGGATGGTTTCGAGTTTGTTTTTTGAGGCAGTGCACTCTTTTTTCTCAATTTCTGGACGTCTGCTTTGCAAGCCTTTTTGGTTGCTTTCAATACCTCTGGAGCATTCCTTTAATGTTTGCCAGCCTCAGCTGCTGACACTTTCCACTCTGCAATGCTCTCATCCTCCTCCCCCCTAGGGCACCATTTACTTGCGTGAGGCTCGCATGATCTATAAGCTCTTCGGAGCACACATCTGAACAATTAGTGGAACCTCTGTGGTCTTTTGCATGCTGGCCCAAGCTTCATCTGAAGGAGTTTCCACAGGATCTTCATGTGGGATACTGACTCTCTTTTTATCGTGTTTCTTCTAAATGGTGAAGAGTTTACTCTAGGGGTGTAAAAAAAGTTGTGCTTAGTAAACGAGTGTGTCTAGTAACCATGTTTCTTGTATGCGATGTTGATAACATGGTGAACGTAGCAAAACCAACCAAACCATTTTCAAGTGTCCCTTGTAACGAGAGTTTAATGTGTTGCCTGTATTGCCTGCCGAGAATAAGGAACTGGCAGTGCGTGCATGTGCAAGTCCCTACTGAACAAAGGCCTATTGCATTCCAGTGAAGCAGCTTTCTCGTCTAGCCATAAAACGCCCCTTTACCTCTCCTGTTGTGTTCGGCTGACAGAGTAGCAGCCACACGATTCAAAAGGCGGTGGTCTCGAGGAGTACCATGGTTGCTGCCTCCTCGGTGAATGTGGCACAGAGCAGTGTGCAAGGTCCATGGGCAACGGGCCCTGCGGCCGTTTCTTGTGCTATGGCTGGGCTTGTAGGGCTGGGATCAAGCAAATTTATTTTATTCCGGTTCGACATAATCACGTACCAAACCGGTTCAGAAGCTTGGACCGGTTCGCAATTTTTTTCTAGTTTATTTTTAGTTAACTAAAGTTTGGTTTAGGAATTTTTAGTTAAGTGAGAAACTTTTTTAAGTAGTTTGAAGCAATCAAATCAAAATACAAACAAAGATTCAAAATGCAGCTGTTTTCCAATGACAGTGGAAAAATTTCAGAGCAAAATTTGGACAATTGCGCGAGATATTAGGAAAACAGATGAAGTAGTGATGATTGTGCTATGGCTGGGCCCTGTCGAGAACCCTTCATTGTCCATGCAGGCGGTGCCCGTGGCCACCTTTGCCCTGGGCACGTGGCAGGTGCGCAGGCGCCGCTGGAAGCTACAGCTCATTGAGGACCTGCAGAGCAAGACCACGCAGCCCCCCGCCGCCGCCTTGCCCGAGGACCTCAGCCAGCTGGCCACCATGGAGTACAGGCGGGTGAGGCTCGTGGGCAGCTTCGACCACGAGCGCGAGATGTACGTGGGGCCCCGGTCGCCCATTGAGCCGGCGGGGGAAGCGTCGCGCAGGGGCGTCCTGTCCGCACCCACGCAGACGGGCAACCTTGTCATCACGCCCTTCAAGCTCAGGGACCGGGAGTGAGTGCCTCCTCTCCTTGCTCTCGTTGGGTCTTTTCTCTGGTTGCAGCTGCTCATTTTAACGGGCAGAAAAGGGAGCAAAAGAGGCGTCACTTTCAGAAACTTGGGGCGACGTTATCGCATTTGCTTCTTCTCGTCTCCATGTGCTCGCATTCCCTCCTGTCAATGCCCACAACACTGAAAGCTTGCTTTTCATGGGTATGTCAAATTTCTTCGAATACAGAGTGTTACAACAATAAAGGAGTGCCTTTATAAAACGCTTGCATAAGCAAGCCACTTCTCTGTTAGCACTCAAGCTTTACGTGCACAAAGGTCACATTTTCTGGACTATTTTGCTTAGCACCAAAAACGGCAATGGCTATTGCCTACTTATTTAGAGAATGGATAAAGACGATTGTTGCCTGCAGGAAAATTGGTGGCCATCTTGGACCAGATTACTACCTTGTGACAGCAATGCCACCTGGGGTATCCAGAACAAAACATGCAATGCCAGTTCATGGGGCATCGCATGTTCTGTCCTGGACACCCCAGGTGGCGCCCCATGCAATCCTGCCCTGATCGGGGACATTTTCAGGGCCCCTTGAAGGGTGCAGAGTTGAGAAAATCGCCCGGGTGAGCCCAACGCCTGCGGTCAAGTCTTGAGTGCACCCACAATTGTTCCCTGTGTGCGCGTCAGGACTGCTGGTGCCAAGTGAAGGCCACAGGCATGCCTGGGGTGGTGTCCTGAGCAACAAATGTGGTGGCATTGGGAGGTTCCTAGGTGTCAGTTTGTGTCTTTCAAGGGCTCGAAAGTGCTGCAGAAAAACGAGGAACAAAAATACGGTGGTGTCCCTTGTTTTTCTGCAGCGCTTTGAAATTCTTCAAAGTATACGTAGAACTCTTCCAAACGGCAGCTTTATTCAGTTTGTGTCACAACGAAGGTCCTTCAGCAAGTGGACCTAGATAGGAGTTACATTGCTGTGAAAGCCTTCACAAACTGAACAGGCCAGCGGGAGGATTACTTTGGAGGCCTTGTCAAGCCAAAGAGACTATTTACAAGCGGCTCCAGTCCAGACTGATCTCGAGAGCCAAGTGGTTGACCCTTGTACAAGCTGTTCTTTTGTGAGCTCCGATGAGCTGGCCTGTTGAGAGCTCCAACCAGGGACACCTGGCACCGTGCGTCACCCTGCCTGCTAAGTGCACTCCACATGACATCCCAAGTGAAGTGTACTGGGGGACTCATGCTGGCGTGCTCTCCATCCCCCCTGTCCTAAGCTTGACAATCCTGGTGAACCGTGGCTGGGTCCCCAAGTCCAAGACGTCTGCGCACAAGCGGCCAGAAGGACAGGTATGGGCATTTCATCTTCCCGGGGGGACCTGTCATTGTTGCAAGTGGCGAAAGCTAGAAGACGTGTGGCGATGCTGCCTTTCTTGAGTGCAGCTTTCACTGCCTTGCCAGTGCTTGTTTGAAGAAGCCAAGCTCGGTGCCTCTCTTTCAGATACGCGGCGAGGTGGAACTGGTCGGCATAGTGCGAATGACAGAGACGGTATGAGCGACCCGAGCGGTGCTTGTCGCCAGCTCTGCTCAGTGGCCCCTTGGTTGCAGAGACCTCCCCTGGGGCCCAAGCAGCCGAGCAGCGGCCGCTTCTGGCACTACAAGGACGTGGCACAGATGGCCGAAGCCTCGGGGGCGGCGCCCGTCCTCGTGGACGCCGTGGCGGGTGAGGAGTCTGCCCGCCGCCAACCGCTGTCTTTTCCGTGCTGCTGCCCGCATGTGGCTTCCTTTGACCTGTTTGGGCAGCTGCTTAACTCTTTTGTGACCGTGGGAAAATCAACTGATTTTTAGGGCTTCATTAAAAGAATTTTTCTTCTGCTAAAAAAATTGGTTAGGCACTAAATACAGGAACACAAAATGCAGATTATTTAACAGCCTTTCCAATAACACCAGTTTTTTTTAAGTTTTCATACATCGTAGTTGCGAAAAAAATATCAAAATCAAAATTTTTGTCAAGTTGTCGAAAAAAAATGATAAAAAAGAAGTTTTATATAACAGACCCCCATTAGTAGAAAACAAAGTGTGGTTGATCCCTCTTTCATAGGAATCAGTAAAACACAAAAGTGAGATGTGCCTTCACAGGATCAGTTGAATGTTTATTCTGCATCAATATGAACTTACACATTGCTATTTATACTTCGTCGGTATGACACCGTCAGATGCATCAACATTAGACACTGGATTGCCCGCGCCGGAGCACTGCAAAAACCCGAATGAAACCACACGCCCTCGCAAACCATGCAAAGGAAACCAAATGGGTTGCCAGCGAATCGTTTGATGAACTCACGGTCCGCCGCAGTGAAAGAGCATAACTTGCGCGGCTGTCTTGTGGGTGTGCTTAGCGAGTGACAACCTGCTGGCGTGTCGCTTTCGCAAATATGCAACCACTGTGTCCCTGCTCTGTGGAGTGTATGGCAGATGGTTGCGTTGTGACAAGCTCAGCTGGCGCCAACTGCCGGCGCTCATAAGCCTCGGGATGCACTACTTCGCTTCACCTTTCTTAGACGGCAGCACCATCGAAATAGAGGAGGTTATAGGAAGGATATATGGCGTGTTCGTACGGCTGTCTGCGCTTCTGCTCATAGCGGAGTCGGTGAGGCGCCTGGAACCTCCTGTTGCGGCGACAGAGCACCCGGCTCAAATCCTGGTGCAGCCGCGTTTTTCTGGTGATGTCATTTCTGTGATGGATATGATGTCAGTCAGATCTTGGTGGATCCCGGCATAAAACACTTTTCTGTTAAAAAAATTATAATATGCATTTTGTAGGGAAACATTAAAAAAAAAACGCCCTAGAAAAAATGTCGACTTGCGTGGAACAGTTTGTCAGATATATAAAAAAAATGTTAGCACGCGAGGTGCTTGTGCCAAGCGGTGAAGCACAGCCTCCATTTCAAAATATGCAATTTTGGGAGGTTTCCTGGAAGAAATCTGGTGGTTTGACATCATGAGAGGCACCAATTTGCCCCCACGTAACGTAAAAACATCTTGTCAATGACTGATTTTGCATTTATGGCTAGCACAGTATTTGGGACAAGCACGCGATGCGGAAAAACATGCATGAAGTTGAAAACAGAACTCCGTGGTTGATGCTTGTTGACGTTCACTGTCACTTATCTCTCAAAACATAAAGGTGCGCTTTATTATTGTCTTCTGACTCGCTGTTGTAGCCTTGTTTGCGGGAATGAGGTGCGATGCGCTAAAATCGTGCCCTGCAAACTTTTGAAGGGAAGAGGGGGGAGTGACGGGATAAAGTGGAGAGAGACAGAGAGAGAGAGAGAGAAGAAGGTTTAAAGAGGCCTAGAGTCAGTCAACCAGTCCTAGAAATCTGTCAGTCCGGGCACATCAGTCCGGGCACTGCACTCCGGACTACTGCCACTGCGTGAGGCCGGTCGTCTCCAGGTAACGGAGCAGATGGGTGAAGACTTCCCGTTGGGTTGTAATTCCGACTACCATCAGATATGATCAATGAAGGTCCAACACTAGTGCTGAAGTGAGACTGCCTAAAATACTTTGCCTCACTCTCTGCCATTCCATTGCTCTTCACTCCTTCCGATTTCCATGCCAGCATGCAATGTGTTTGTTCAGCGCAGTCTCCTCCATGGCACCAGAATGCCACCCGTGAATATGAGCGAGCACGGGCCATCGTGGGTGCCATACAGACACGTTTCTTTCTTCTTTCCCCACAGAAAGCACAGTGGAAGGTGGGCCACTGGGCGGCCAGACCAACGTGTCCGTACGCAATGAGCATTTTTCCTACATCATCACATGGTGAGCAGGTCGTCATTTTGCATGCAACACTAGGCCTGCATTGCTGAGTGAATAGTGGGCAGTTGCCTAGCTCCCCTCGCTGCCCTGCTGTGCACAACGGGCTGCAAGGTTCTGCATCTGAGTGTGGAGTGCACAAGTGGTTGCTAGCTTAGAAATCACGATCAAGAAACAGGCGACACGGCAGTTGTAGCATCTGGTGCTCTGCCATTTGGAAAGTCCAAGTGGGAGGCACTTTGGCGATTCTTGAAAGGCCAAATCGATGGATACTGCTTGCATTGCTTTGAATTGGGGCTCTTCCTAGGCGTGTGTGTGTGCGTGTGCACGCGTGCATGCGTGAGAGAGAAAGAGAGAGAACTGTACTTGGGACAATAAGGCCTGGCCTGTTTGCTGCAGAGGCAATCGTCAAAAAAGAGGCCCGGCAAATGACAGGTGTACAAACTTTGCAGTCTACTGAGTGCATGTTAAGCACAAAAAAATCCATTTGCTTTGGTTGTGTTGGCAACACTTGGCTCCTGAATTTGAAAATGTGCACATTTAAGTGCATCTTCAGAGAGTGCAAACAACATTCAGCAGTTGTACGCGCTTTAAAGGGGCCATGCAGACAAAACACAGGTTTCGTTCATTCGAAAGATTGCCTCGTTAGAATCATACTGATACCACTTTTAACGTAAGCTTCGCTCAAATAAGCTGCACAATTAGGAAAAAGGGGAATGGCCGTGCGACCCACCAGCTCATTTCCCGCAACAGAACCTATGATGTCATATGTGACAGCTCTGCGATTGGCTGAGGCCGGCAAAAGCAGACGCAAATTAGGAAGGTTTTTATTAGCTTGCCAAACGAGCTATTTGTGCTTACATTTAGGGCAGATTCATTTTAAAGCCGTAAGAATGGTGGGACAAACAGTGGAAGTTACGAAAGCACACGTAAACATAGAAGTACCGATGCGTACTGCTGTTGGTGCTGCGCGCACTATGCTTGGTTTAGCTGCACAGCACTGCGGCGCTTTAGGGTTGTCTGGGGTGACACTGGTTGATTGGCGTAAGCGACAGTGTCTTACGTGACCATATTTGTCGAGCGAACACTATGTTTCATGAAAATATTATTTTGCACCTTGACAAAAACAAGCCAGGTACAAATACAGTCAAAAACAGGCAGAAAACGGTCGGCTGCAGTATGGGGGCGCCATCTAGGTTGACTAACGGTAAACAAGGCTCCCCAGCACATATGACATCATTGCAGACGTCACGAAAACACACGATTTGGAAGGGGAATCAAAATTTTAACTCAGATTGATTAATTTGTCAGTGAATAAAGATCGTTCGCTTCCGGACAAGCGCTGGGGGCACCACAAAACACGAAATCTTTCGAATAAAACAAACTTGTATTTTGCCTGCATGGCCCCTTTAATGTTGTACTGGCGCAGTTTGTATATATATATGTATATATATATAAGCAGTAGAAGAAACTTCTCGAGGAGCCAGAAGAAATATTTAAGAAAATGGTTGACTCACGGTTAAAAACAAAAACAGTGGTTTACTGACGTTTCGACTGGAGGACCAGTCTTCATAACCTCAGATGAAGACTGGTCCTCCAGTCAAAACGTCAGTAAACCTCTGTTTTTGTTTTTAACCGTGGGTCAACCTTTTTCTCAAATATATATATATATATATATATATATATATATATATATATATATATATATATATATATATATATATATATATATATATATATATATAGTAAGGAAATGAGGGGCTCGTTGAGGAAAATACAGAAAGATAGGGCAGCAGTCTACAACGCCAAAGGAGGCATAGGGGTGTGGTTAGGCTCTTTTCTTTTTCACTACGGTTAATGAAGTAAACATTTTTTTTTTTAATATACAGAAGAAAGAAAGAAAGAAAAACACGCGCCCAGAGTGGGCGCGTGTTTTCGGTCCCCACTCTGGGCGCGTGGGTGGGTTCGGTCCTCACTCTGGGCGCGTGTTTTTCTTTCTTTCTTTCTTCTTTATATTAAAAAAAAAATGTTTACTTCATTAACCGTAGTGAAAAAGAAAAGAGCCTAACCACACCCCTATGCCTCCTTTGGCGTTGTAGACTGCTGCCCTATCTTTCTGTATATATATATATATATATATATATATATATATATACACAGTAAAGTAATCCCTCGTTATAACGAAGGTCAGCGAGACAGAGAAAAATTTCGTTATAAGCGGTATTTCAATATAAGCGACCACTCTATAAAAGGTGAAGTAGTTGAGCTTTAACTACGCCACAACTGTGAGGAATCAAAAGATAAATGTATTAAGTGAAGTAAAACTATATTCAGGTGCAAAAAAGGCAGGGACCTTTGGCTGTTTCAAGTTCCTGCTGCGTACGAGCAACCCTGCTCCGATTTGACCAAGCATTGCACAAGGCTGTGGTCACCGCTAATGCATTGAACTTTATTTCGCAGCAAGCGTACGTACTCCCGCGTCTAAAGGCACGCGCCGTCAGCGCCCAAGTGACTGAATGCAGCGGTCGACGCGGAAGGAGCTTTGGAGGTGCAGCAACGACTAAACTGGCGGCAAGGGGGAGAAAAGTTGACATGAGGGTGACTCGCAGACTGGAGAGCGAATAGGAGGGGAAAGGCCATGGGGGGAACGGGGGTGGGGGGGCGATGGACTACGGTTGGGTGCACCTGTAAGACTCGCAATGGTGAGGAGAGCCAGCTATGGGGAAAGTTTACTCAAACGTACATAGTGCCCCAAAAAATACTATGGCTGAGCTGCTGCTAGGCAGTGTCCTGTTTTCGTTCGGAGAATGTACGGGACAACACGTGGCTGTTGCTGCTGCAGCCCTTGCATTAGCCATGCACTCTCGCCATTGTGGCCCCTGGGGTGCCCCTGGGCAGGAGGGGCAGCTGCTGTGTGCCAATGAGGGGGGTGGTCTCGTGTTGCAGGTACTCTCTGAGTGCGGCCACTGCCTTCCTCTGGTACCACAAGTACATCAGGCGCCGCCCGCTCATGTGACCCCGTGTAATGAACACGCGCGGCACACTTCCTCTTCTGTTGGCCCAGTCAACGTCCTGAAGGTGGTGCGCCTTGGCCCGGCTGCTAAGGTGGCACGCCGAAGTGACCTTTGTCCAGCTGGGCTTGTGCGACGAAACCAATCGGCCCGATCAGGCAAGGTGGAGGACCAGGTCGGAGCAGCATTTTCCTGTGCTGCCCAGTTCTGGTCGGCCTTTAGATTGTTACCCGTGGTTGCCTAGTGACTGGTTCTCAATATGGGCCAGCTGTTTCAATAAAAGCCTCGCACTTTGCCCCGTGGGTGTGTGAGCAAAACCGACTGCACTGGTGAAACGGGCAATGAGGTGCTTGCAGCACTTTTCGGGGGCAGTAAAATGGCCTCTGTGGGCACATTCGTCATCTGATGGATCACCGAAATGGTCAAACAGTCCGTCAAAGGGCTATCGGGTAGTGATGCTGGCTCACATAAACCGCCTTTTTACTTCAAACAGAAAAGCACTTTTAAAGACAACATGGTACGTGTGAGTGTTCTCGGAAATAGCTCAGGTTCACGAGGGCTTCCGAAAGCTTTCGCTGGCCCACTTCAGAAGGCTTGGGCACATTGTGCGCCCAGACGAAACATTTCTCGCTTTTTCTTCTTTTGTGTGCCACTTTCGACGAGCTTTGCATTGCCATGCACTTTCTGAGTGACTCAATGTCGGCTTGTGGTCTTCCCTCCTGGCAAGCTTAGTTGAACCAGCCGATGCTTCAGAGGGAACGTTGGGCAAAATCTCGGTTTACAAGCCTCAGAGGGTAGCTGCGAATATTCGTACTATCTCGCATTTGTATTCTCAAAAAGAACCAAACCAGCGCAAAGAAACGGAGCAAATGTGCAACTATTTAGCAGTGCCACGCATGCATCATGAAGGACAAAGGAAAAAACACCTCGCGGTGTCTTCGCATCTGGCATTCATCCGCATAGTGAGCACATTTTTGTGCAGCCTTTCCCTGCCTTCCTGCAAAGTCACAGGCTGTGACTCGGGTCTTCTTGCCAACAGGAGGCTGCCTGCTTTTCCTCCCAAGCTCACTGCCGCTGTTTGAGGAATGCAGTGGGTAGTGCTTGCAGCTAAATGAATAAATATGAATAAAATGAAAATCAAAAAAATGAAAAAAAAAATTTACTCTCTCTCTCTCTCTGCACGATGCCTGCACCGACCGGGTGCCATGCTTTGGAGGACAGAAGGCCACCCCGCATTGCAACAGATGTGTCAATCAAGTGGCCCCCCTATACTATGAACCGTTGGCAGATGTCGTCATGAAAGCGAATCAGAAATGTTTTCCAGCATATTCAAGTCAAATTTCGTGCGTAGGGGGTAAGCATAGAGCAGAAAAAAAGGAATACATTGCAATGGGTTGTATGGTCAATTCCCACAAAGGGGCACAATCCTCGTGAGCCTAGGAAAAGAGAAAGAGGTAGACTTTTGGAATGGCAGTTTCAGCTGTGCCGACACCTACTGTCACGGTGCATCTTCTGCTGTAAATATTGTAAATGTATCTTTACGCGTATTCTGTGATGTATCATCTCATGGTGAAGGTGCTGTAATGATCCCACCGGTGACAACAGAGCTTCGGAGCGGCCATCAAATCTCTCTCAGTGACCTTTCGATGCCTCATTCCTCCGATCCGCGAGCTACAGCAGCCATGGCCAACCCTCCAGTCATCGTCCTCACTCACCCTCGTGATCCGGGAATGTTCTGCGGCACCAATGACATTGGCGTCGAGGACTGGCTGCTAATGTACAGGCGTGTAAGCAGCCACAATCGATGGGACGCAACACTCATGCTGGCGAACGTCTACTTTAAAGGAGTACTGACACAAAATTTTCATTTCAAGTTTTTTGTCGCTGCTATAGGTGCTTACGAGCCCACTAATCATAGAATGGCACACTGGATGGTTGATAACAGCGTAAATAATTATTTACAGCCTCGTTTATTTGTGTCAGTTTTGGTTTCGACTAAACGAACACCAAACGCAATGACAGGAGGGCACTTGCGACGTCACCATTCTCGTCGCACCACTGCCGATGTGGATGCGCATGTCCACCATCTCCACGCGCCCTGGCAGCATGATGTCAGTCCCAAAACCCGTGACGCGATACATACGCCGAGCAGCGCGCGCCAACCGCAGCCATCACGTTGGCCACGTCAAGGGTGATCACGTCGGCAGTTAGGGGCCAGGAGGAGCACATGGCATCATGCCAATACCGATTGTGAAAGGGTATCCGCTATGAACCGTCACCTCCTGTATTTTTTCAATGCCAAACGCATGAGGCCTGCGCGGCCAACCAAGCCCTTTCGTTCTAATCCGGCCACTCTCCCCCAATTTCTAGCCTTCCCAGTGTTTTAGTCACATGACTGGTTAATCTTGGGGCTAGGCATGGTGGAAAGCGGCAACATTGGCAAAACGTGGTTTGCCGCATTGCTGAGTTTTCTATCACTGGCGAGAGCGCCGTTACTTTGACAATCTTAAACATTGGTTGCCTTGACAACCAGGCACAAGCCGCTCTCGAATTTAGTTATGATCCGATGAGCCCGGTTAAGCTTGGGGCCCCGCTTTGCGACATGCGGGCACTGCAGGCATACCATTCACTCCCATTGGGAAGCGGGTGATGGGTTTGGCATTGTAAAATACGGGAGGCAATGTATGAACTTTCTCGTGCAGTCAAAGATTAAAATGGATTTAAGATATGTTATAGTGAACGGTTACAGTTGAGACTTACTGGGAGATCTCTCCATATACAAAGGAACCCTTTTACATTGCTATCTCAGCTTTGAAATTTCACGTCAGTACTCCTTTAAAATTTTTTCATGAGCGAACCGTTGCTCCGTTCGCGCTCAAGCTTCACACAAAGGTTGCGGTTTGTGGTCAATTTTGTTTGACGCCGGAAACGGCGACGGTACGTACCTGCTTCTTCTGAAAATAATAAAAACAATTTTCGCCAATGGGGTGGCTAATTTGGACGTGCAAGCGGATCTTGGAGCGACGGCGCCATCTGGGATATGCAAAACGAAATGCGCGATGGCAATTCACGGTACGAAGGAGCCAAGTGACACAACCGGTCCATCTCCCCCCTTTAGTGCAGCCTGCAGAGTCGTCTTGCGAACAAAAAAACTCCTGTGAAAGGAGAAGTTGACTCACTGGGCACGGCGGGAGGTGGGGGTGCTGCTTATGGGCGAAGTAAGCGCTTTGCCCGTGCTCGCACCGCCTCGTGCAAAGGTGGCATTATTTCTACTCTTGAAACTTACCCTGCTGTCGTCCGGTCAACATGAAACCTCGTTTTTTAGGGGCGAAGCTCCTCTTGCTCGGGCCCTGTCCCGTCCCTCGTTGCTGCCGTGTTCATACCGCTGATGATGATTGTGGCAGGGATGACCTCTTCAGCCAACCAAAGATTGGCCGAAGAGGTCAAAACGTTCAACGCGTTCGTTGCTACCCAACAAGGAGGAAAGGAAGAAGAAAGTTGTCGTTCGTCGTCTGCGAGCTCAAGACACGTACCGGGGGTACATGACACAAGACGCTCTGCAGAAGACGACGGCCAAGGTGGCTAAAATGTCACACACTGAGTTTACCAACTTACCCATGGAGATTCTCATCGTCCCAAACAAGCCCTACATGATCACCACAAACATTGACGTCGTCGATGGGCTTGTCAACGGAGCGGTGGGAAGTCTCAAGTTTTGCGAGCGAGGAGTGGTGATCTTGACGCGGCGGCGCTCGGTTTCGATCCCACGACTCTCTGGCCGCGACAGGAAGTACGTGGCGCTCTTCCCACTGCACTACCAACCGAGATGTGAGCATGGCTACGAACGCGCCTTATGTTTTTCACTCATTCAGATGGTGCGCGCCGTCAAGAAGACCTATAACAACATGTCGAGTGCCATTGACGCGGCGGCACCCAGTTTCGATCCCACAACTCTCTGGCCGCGACGGGAGGTACGTGGCGCTCTTCCCACGGCGCTACAAACCGAGACGCGAGCATGGCTACGAACGCACCTTATGTCCTTCACTCATTCAGATGGTGCCGTCAAGAAGACCTATAACTACGTGTCGAGTCTTTATATGATGTGTGGGCGAATGTTTCACGGTTTTACCGATAAGCATTTTGGCTTCGCCCTTCTCATCATCATCACTTCGTGGAGATGGCGGGATTTTTTTTTTTTTTTTTCATGACTGCTGCTAGGTTTACTAGTCTGTGAATGAATTACACTGCACGCGATGCCTAAAAATTGTTGTGTGCCGCTTTGTGAATCGAATACCTAATGGAATTCGGAACTGTGCTACGATGAGCTGCCGTCAAAGGAAAACCTCCGGAATGCCTGGCTGCGGAACATTTCCCGACAAGGGAGCGACAAGGGTAGCCAATGGCAGCCAAGCTCCAGGACCATTGTGTGTTTGCTTCATTTCACCACAGACAATTACAAGGTAGGAATGAAACGCAAGTTGCTGCTTCCAACAGCCGTGCCAACTCAGTTTCCGTCCTACCCAACCTACATGTTGCCGTCTTGTTCCAAGGAGCGCAGAACTCTGCCTCGTGTCCCACGTGATCCGTTCATTTCAGGAGAACCAGCGTTAGCGTCAGGTGGGAAAAAAGCAAAACGCCCTCGTCTAGACGAACCCAACGCTGAAAGCGCAGATTGGGCAAGAAGCACCTGTAGAAGTTCACAAGTCCTAAGAAACTCTGAAGTTTGTTCCTTGACGTCTTGTGGCACAACAGCATGCAGACTGGCTGCCACCTTGTCAACATTTGGGGACAGGCCTCCTTTGCTGATCATGTGCCCGAGATAAAAATGACATCAAGTACAAATTCAGCAGCAGCGCTAAGCGACTCTGCAAATTTTTTACTCCAATCAATTGACAGCATGTGAAAGTCCCCTGCCAAAAACAAATTATAAGACTTCTCTACAGTAACATGGAAAGTTACTGATTGCTTTGAAGAACTTTTGGTCGGCAGATGGTGGGCGATAGAAACCAACCAAAGAAATACCTTGAGCAATTTGCATTCGACGCCAGGCAACCTGGTAACATTAGGTACGACTCTTGGAAAAGTTTGGCTACGAACTCTCTCTCTCTCTCTTCTTCCCCGCCCAGAATCTCTCTTTACGATGCAATTTATACCTGGGCGGTGAAATATCGTTGTTGTCCATGTCGGAATTTAACCAAGCTTCCGTTACCGCAATAATGTGGGGCACTGTGCACTAGGGCGACACTTTCCAAGTCTTTTTTTTTTTTCCCCCCCCCAAAGCTTCAAGCGTTAAGATTTAGGCATCGAAATAGCTCGTCACAACTAATCTCCGTTGGGGCGATGCCCACTCGAATAGATTGTCATGCCTTTCAGGAACCTGTTTACATCATTGTCCCATTTTGTACAACACGTCGTCTACTTTAATTTTGTTATAGGCAAGGCTCACTTTACCGCCCCTAGTTCTGATAGCATGGTTTCTTTCTTGTTTCATGTGCAGTCTTCGAAGAGTCTTCCGAAATAGAGAACAGCATTCCCTTTAAATTAAAGCAGTTCTGTAGAACGTGCTCTTTCTCGCGGTAGTCGATCACAGGCCTTGATCTGTTTGGTACCTTACGTACAATTCTATGAATTCTTTCAGCTGAAGAAACTTCTACTTTTAACAGATCAGAAAAAATGTCTGGCTACAGTGCCAGAAATGGTCAGGTGTTTCGTCTGGAACCCAGAACCAGCTGAGCAAAGCATTTGTTTTGACCAGCTGGGAAGCCTCAAGCTTGTTTGTTGCAGCGAGACGGAAGAGAATGTGTGTACAGCCATTTCGTCAGTGTCTTGTTTTGAGCCACAAGTGCAGGTGCCTGGAGACGCAGCTATCGGGTGTCATTTTTTGACGTGCCTTCCACTTTACTGCCAAATGGGTCACACCAGGTGTTAAATGACTGCAATTAACAAAAACCCGCTACATTTTTTATTCACATTATGGAAGGGGCAGCTTCAAGGTTCCCTGATGTTTGTAGAGCATCTACCTCCAGGCTCTGTGCACACTGGTTTGGACTAAATGCCTGTATTTTTGGCAATTACACGTTGAAATCAAAATGATGCAGAGACGAGTCATTGACCATGAATGTGCCACTTTCTCGCTAAAGCTCAAGCTGAATCACTGCAATATGCCTGGACAGCACAGATTCTCTCCGAAAAACCATTATTCACTAGGAGCTGTTTGGACCAAGAATTGTGCAGAACCTCTACAGAGGCAGTGCGTGGGTTACATTTTGGTGCCAAATGTATTTTGTGAATAAAGTTTTACAGACGGGCTCAGGAAAAAAAAAAAAAAAAAAAAAAAACTCCAATGACAACAGAATCGAGGTGTTCCTACTGCACAGTGGATACACTGTGTTGATTCAGGGGACAAAACAGGCGATCCAGAGGGCCCCACGCATGCAGAGTTGAAAGCATAAAGCAACAGCAACAATACACCATGCAGTGCCCGACTGAATGAACCAATTTCCTAAAAAACTCACTTCTACAGCATAGCTTGGTCATCGACAACGAGAAAAAGCTTCATAAAGTAAATGCTTTATTAAAAACCGTTAAGAAAATACACACCATTAGGCTCTTGAAGCAGAACGGCTGAACAAATGCAACTTCTCCGGGGAAATGCACGATAATGCGCCAAGCTCACGGCTGCTGCTCATCATTCCGGCTAGTGCAGCAAGTGCGGCCCCGACCTTTTTGTCACGCTGGGTGTCCGGCAAGGGCACCGTGCTGGGGCACCACGAAGGGCAGAGAAGGGCTCAGCTGCTGTGGAGGGCTGACCACCGCTGACACATGTGGCTGGCCACTGCACTGGCGTAGACCGCGTCGCGCCGCTTCATGGGGTCCGGGTCCATGCAGACAGCAACCAGGGCACGCAGCTGCCAACACACAACAGGCGGCCATCGTTATTTGCTCACCCAATCGTCCCCGTCACTCGCGTACCAACAGCCTTGTGATCACGCCCAACGAGGGAGGACGTGAATGTGCCCCATTCGCTTTTACACGACACTGCCCAGAGCTACAGTGCTAGCACGCTCGCTGCACTGCGTCCTCACAAAGCTTGCGCACCGGCCTTCTTGCACAGCCTTTCCTCCGCTCACCGAAGGAATCGATGCTGTGGCAAAAAGGCCTTGGCTGAACGTTGAGACCAACTTGCGCCACAAGTTCCAAGTTTTACTGAATTTCAGCTATTTTGACTCTGACTCAAATTATTTGCACATTTCTGAAACCAGCACAAACCATGGCTCCCGAACCCTTTCCTGCATAAACTGCAAGTTCACATAAGCAGGTAGGAGTGAGGGTGCAGGCGAACAGAACGACGACGTGCTTGAGAGTGCACCTCTGTCTTGTTGCTGCGTTAAGGCAACAATGGAACAAAAGTTGCAACACGGTGAAGTTTTGCGTCAGACTGAGAAAGCCCTGTACCGAGACGTTCGGCAATGATGCAATGTTCAAGTGGCACAAAGAGAAGACGCCCCCGAAAAGCAACAGTCTGGGTGCCCATTGACAGAGGGCCTGCGAGAGAGCGGAGGGTCGCGGCCTTCCGGTCCCTGCGTGGGAGCGACCCGCGACTGTCACGGACTCCCCTTGACAGGGGCGGTCCAAGGCAGTTCCTCAGGACCTGAATAAAGTTCTTTGTCTGTCTGTCTGATGACTGCAAGGGCATTCGTTCCCCAAGGGACAGCGGCAAGTGCAAGTGTCTGCGCGGAAGCCATTCAGCGGCTGAGACGGCGCTTGCTGCATGCGTCAAGAGACTGCAACACCACGGGTTCTGACTCCGACAACACTCGCTTGCACATGTCACTTGCTGTCAAGGGATTCACCCCGCGCACGCACACAAGCACACACACTTTTTCCAGTCACCATATAGCCTCGACCAAAGGGCAACAACGAAGGTGCTTGCGCTTGACGAGATTCCAGAAAAGGACTCGTGAGACAGCTACAAACGATGTAGAACTCTTTGGGCTCGCTGCGTCGACGACCGCTGTCAAGAACACTAGGCATACTAAACGATTGTGCCGAAGGATATACTCAGCCTCCTTACTTTTAGGATGGACCCTGTGGTTCTGGCAGCAACCAAAACAAGGAGAGCCTGACTCATCACGGTATGCACAAAGAGCATTTGAGCAGAGATTGCACTGTCCAGCCAGCACATGCCCATTGGCATGACACGCAAGCACTACTTTTCCTGTCCCCAAAAACAGCAGGCTGGCAGACAACGCACCGTGCCCATGTTACCACGCACCTGCCCTCACCGCAACTGGTCGCGCGTCATGTGACACACGCGACAGGGCTCAAAAACTGTCACAGCACACCATTCATTTGGGTCTCCCTTCAACTTAGCCACAAAAAAAAAGGGGGGGGGGGGGCATGGAGACAAAACACAAGTTTGTCCACATAGCAATGAATGCAAGCTTGGTTCATTAGAAACACTGCTTGGTCCCACATAAAAACGATACACCTCCCGTTGCAAACACTAAACAGACATTCTGGATACTATCAAAGAGAACAGATGAAGCAGTGGCAAGTCCTCAGCCACTTTCTGGCCACGTCCCTACAACGTCCAGACTCTTGTTTATGCAACTGGCAGCCGGTGGCCAAAGCCACCGCCAAGAAAGGTGGAAGGGCAATTGTGGTGAGCCCTCTATCTCCGTTTGCGTTTTCCTTGCCGCGCCCGTACAAAGTCTTCCAATTTGAACAAAAGATAAAAACTTTCTTTTTATAACAGTGCCTTTCAGTGCATGTATTATTTCTGTTGCCTTTTTTGTTCATGATATGCACGTCTTCTTCGTACCCCTGCCTTTGCCAATTTTTTTATACTTTTTACATTTGATACATTTGCTTTGAATTGTCTTTTTAGTTGTGCATGAGCAGTGCATAGGCATTCAATTGTTTTTGTTCACACTGGAAACTGCACAGTGCTTTGTTTCCTGCTGCTTGCTTTTTGTTACCCTTGCGGCCGATGTACCGCACGAATAGGCGGCAAGTTTTCATTTTCCCGAGGGGAGGGGGGGCTGAACTTTATATACAGGATGTTTCAGCTAACTTTAGCCAGAGTTTAATAAAAATATGTTGATACACTGTAAGACGACACGACCAAATGCATGTTGCTCACTTTTGTATGTAGTGTCTCACAATTTTTTTGTATTTTGCTTTGCTTAATTAGATAATTATTCAGTTTTAATTAGCCAACTTTTAAACCAACGAAGCTAGGAAAAAAAATCCCAATTAGAAAGTTGCAGAGCGGTTTGCAAAACGTCCGAATAAACAAGTTCCGCATTTCTATTTATTAAGTATTAGTGTTTTTCATCTTACTGAAGATTCCCGCAGAATACAAAAAAAAAACATCACGTGACACGCCGGCTTGTGCGTCTTTATTGCAGTGCTCCCAAACGTTCCACGCACAAACAGTCATAGGCGCGCTGCCGCTTAAAAGGCAACAGGGCAGCAACATAGGTGTTGGCTGTGCCATTTATGCCCGTGATGTGCTTCTCTCGCAACCGTTCGTCACAGCGGTAAGCAGATGCAGCGGTTATCGCTCATGCTGCCGGAAGCAACAGGTTCATCAACTGCCCTACCGCTTTTTAAGCGGCTGCGCGTGCACACGTACACACACACACATACATACACACACGCAGTCTACAACACCAAAGGAGGAATGGGGGGAGGGAGGGGGGGTAGGGTTAGGCATTTTTTTTTACTACGGGTAGTGAAATTAACATTTTTTAAATTCACATAAGAAAGAAAGGAAGAAAAACGTGCGTCCACAGTGAGGACTGAACCCATGCCTTTCGATTTGATGCCTTGCCAATTTCGTATTTTTCTTCCTTTCTTCCTTTCTTATGTAAACTTAAAAATGTTCTTTTCACTAATCGTAGTAAAAAAAAAAAGCCTAACCATACCGCTATGCCTCCTTTGGCATTGTAGACTGCCGACCTATCTTTCTGCATTTTCTCAACGAGACCCCCCCCCCCCACACACACACACATGCACATGGGGTTGCCACCTGCCTGGTTTTGGACCGGTCCGACCGTTTTTTTTTTTTTTAATAGCAGGCTGGTTGCTGGTCCATACTTAAAACCAGCCGTCATTGGCCAGTTTTTCAGCCATCGTGCTGTGATTATATGTTTTGGTGTTTTATAAGCATCAATTCAATAACTAAGATGTTAAATATGTGTCGACAAGCTGCGCAAAGACACATGAGCAGAGAAAATACGTGGGCGAGCGCGCTGCCCGAGATGAAGGGGGACCTAAGGGAGGAGCAAAACAACGAAATGCTGCCGCCGCAGCCAGCCATTGCGGTTACTTTTCAGTGAAGCACATACAGAGCAATAACCAAGCTCTCAATCACTTTCAGTGCAAATGTTATGTTGATTCCTTTCTAAGAAAACACTACAATAAATGGCACTGCATGTCAAAAACATGGCGTCTTTTTTTTTTCAACACAAATTAAACATTGTATACAGTTAAACCTCGATATAACGAAGTCGTACTTGGGGCCGCAAATTTCGTTAAATCGAGAATTTCGTAAAATCGAGGTTTCGATTTTACAGTTCATTTAACCAGTGTTTGGGGTTTTAACACTTTGGCCCTCGCCAGGCAACAACTGCTATGTAGTTACCTCTCCAATTAAAGCGAAATTTGTACTAAAACTGGCCGCGAAAATTGTGTGAATTAAGAGTTTCAACACTTGGGCAATGGAATTCGGATAGCCGACGGTAGTTCATGTGTCATCGTAAAACCGGTGCTTTTTCCGCAACGCCTCATTAAATATGATAGCAGACTAGGTTTCCACTTTTTCTTTTTTCATTTCGGTCACTACTAAATGCCGCTGTTAGTCAATTGAACCCGCGTCCATGTCCCGTGAACTTCACCCCGCCGAGGTGCTCGTTCGAAGTTACGCCTCTTTTCGTCCATTCAGTGGTAGGCTTAGGCGCGGCGGGCCAATAGCGGAAGGCTGCTATGAAACTTTCGAAAGACTTTTTTCATGTACAAGGGCTCCGCAGTATGGGCGCGTGATTCAACCACAACACTCGAGATAAAACCATGATTGCGAGTTGAGCGGAGTACACGCGGACCGCTTCACTGTGTGGAGCAGCGCTTACGTGATCCGGAAAGCGGAAAGCTTACATTAAAAATCATCCGGCCAAATTCGATTAAAGGGACACTGAAGTGATATGTAAACATTGCGGGATTACTAGCGCAAATTGTAGTCCGGAGTCCCCAGGGCCATGTTTCGACCACTCTAGGCGCGTTTACGCGATTTTATTTAGTAGAAAAACTAATTCGAAAACGCTGTCCTCCTCTCTTTACGCTCGCCCATTTTCTGTGGCGTTTTCGTGTGACGTCAGGAGGGGATGAGCTGGCAATTGGCTGCGCCACGGCTGCGCTACTGCACGGCTCCCCGGCCGACAGAGTCAGTCGGCCCAGCGTTTCGTCCGCCGGCCGCCGACGGGTCGTCGCAATCAAGGAGGTTAAAAAAAATTGCTTGGTCGCAATTCGTTCGCTTAGTTGAAACGAAGCCAGGACACGTTTGTGAATGGAAGAATGTGCCTTTCTTTACTTGGTTTGTTTGTACACTGTATCTAGCTCCAAGTCAAGGTCGCTTCACACAAGCGCTGCACATGCGACGCTTCGCTGACTGGTACGCCAGTAGGAAAATATAAGGCCTCTTGAAGGCGGGAGAAGAGTCAGCGAAGTCAATATAGGTACTAAGCAAATAAAATCAACTGATATTTTTACCGTACAGCGTAAAACTAGGGCGCGGGAAGCACTTTTTTGCGCTGGGCGAACAAGCACAGCGGTCAGCAGCACGACTACGCATCTGCGAACGCTTTTCCGTCTACGAAATGCAATTGCTAGACGTGAGCTACTGTGGAAACTCGGGCGACGCTTACTGCACGATCGCAGTACAACAAATAGTCACCTAAGCGGCTTGAAATGCCAAAACTAAATAAAAGTGTAAACCGATTGTACAATATATACCCTATATTAGCAAGGCCTTCGCGTCCGGCTCCGTGGCCTAGCGGTCTGGGGCGCTCGGAATTCACCGCAAATCTTTTGCGAGTCACGAGTTCGAATCCCCGTGGGTACGTGCTTTTTTTTTTTTTTTTTGTAAGTTAACTTTTTTGTTTTTTGCCGATGTTTTCTATATTGAGTTCACCTTTTTTGGGGCCGCAACGTTCATGGCTACACGAACTAGTTCACAAAATGCGCGCAGGCTGGCACTGGCGCGCTAGCGAGTTCTCGTTGGCGTGCTGTTGCCATAAGCACCGACTGCTTGCAGGCAGTGGGCACAGGCCAGAATGAACAGACCCTTGGCCTGGTGCGAACACGCTTTTTACGATACAGGCATGAGGGAGGCAAGCTCAAAATATGGGGGAAAAGCGCATGACATTTGGGCGTCTGCGGGTACGCGGAGGGCGTTCATGCACTGCGTAGGTCTCGGCTAGTGAATGCTACGACTACAAGCCGTCCTGGGAGGCTTTTCTTGTGCATTTTACAGCCGACAACATGGCAGAAGCGCGGTACGATGATTACTGAGATATTGAGAATGCCCATCCAACAAAGCCATTGGTTATGTTTTACAGAACCGAAACCGAAACTTGTGTGATTGCTAACCTTGGGCATCGTCCAATCACGGCGCCCCTCCTCTCAACGTCACAGCCTTAGTTGGTGCGGCCGCCGCAAACCGCGCATGGTAGTTTTTCTTCTTTCGCGCTTTGTAAAATAATTACCGATTTGTCAACCGGATAAACGATGAAAAGTGTGCTAATTTGTGCCAGTTTACGCAGTGCAAGCAAAAACGGGAGCTTGACAAATTCACTTCAGTGTCCCTTTAAGCAATTACTTTTATGCCCACTGAGCCCTTACGAAACTGATTTCTCCGCACCGCAGCTGTCTAATGAACGCTGGTGAAACGAAGATGACCACGTTCAAAGAGAGCAATTTATTGCCACCAGCACTCGATGTTCAAGCCGTAGTGAAGAAGTCCGTAAGCAGTGCTTGGCGTTTCTTTACCAGGGCGGGCTTTACGTGACGCTCGTATGCTGACAGCGCTAACAAGGTCTTAAACATTCGTGTGCACCTGCGTGCCTCCGCAGAACATCGATGGCATCCATCACACTTCGGTGGCTGTCAGTTTCACCGAGCTTCCTCAGGCTCTTGTTCGGAACACTTTTCTTTCTCTTGGAGTGCTCATGCTGCTTACAAGACTCACCTAACGATGCACGAACAAAATATTAATTTGGTTATCAGCGAGCACAACCTAGCGCAGCAGCACCGTGAGCAATGACGCGTAGAAAAAAAAAAGCTTGAAGTAGGCTTCGGTAGCCTAAGCATAGAGGGCGCTGGCGCAGGCAACGATGGAGACGTCAAAATAGTGGGTGCACTATTAAACCGTCTATGACCGCTAGCGGTTTGTGCAGCTTCGTTCTTCGCTTTTAATTGTTGTTAACCGTAGATTTCACCGCTTTTCTTTCATTTTAGCCTTCAAGAGTCAATTTGAGTACTGAATTTTTTCAATGTAGGGCCTGAGAGGCAAAATAAAACGTGCCTCGACCGGAATTTCGTTCTTCCTTTCTTGCCGTGACTTCGTTAAATCGAAAGCGCCGCACAAAATTACTTCGTAAAATCGAGACAAAAATACATGCATTTAGCAAAATTTTGTTAGAAAACTTGAAAAAATTCGTTATATCGCGAATTTCGTTAAATCGAGGTTCGTTATATCGAGGTTCAACTGTATATACCACGCCCCCCGCCCTTTCCACCGAAGGCCCGTTTTCTTGTTTTTTTTTTTCGGGGAAAGGTGGCCACCCTACACACACACACACACCTATCCCCGACTCTTGTTCCGCGACAGTTCCTTCCCGAAAGCGTGCTGGCCAGCTGCTCACAACAAGCACTTGTGAAAACCCACCTCGTCCGAGTAGAGGTTGCTTGGAATAGGGGGGAATTCACTGCTCACAATCTTCTTCAGGAGGGAGAACAGGTTCCTGGCATCATTGGCGAACGGAGAGTGCAATGCGGCCATCTGCAAGCACAAAGCGATACGAGCAGACCTCTAAAGCACCAGCGGTGGAACAGCAGCAGCAGCACCTAGGTTTCCCCACTCATCTCAGCTCTGGCGGTCAGGCACAGCGGACGGCACGTTGAGTCTGCTGGGACTCAGTCGCTGTGGATCCCCCCCCTTCTGCACGTGTCCACAAGTGCCCAGAATGATCGTACGTGCTGAACGTTAGTGCTCCTGAAGACTGGCCATCCACTTTCAGCTTGGCCATTGCGTTAGTCCCACACTCTTTCTGAGAAATCCTCTCACACCGAGACCTCTGTGCCTTTTAGTGTGCCCCTGCAAGAAAGGATTTGCAGTGAAATCAAAAGCTTTGCGAACAAATGGCCAGGGGCTGCAGGGGTAGCTGGCTCTCCGTATCCTTTCCAAAGATTTTACAGCAATAACAAGTTTTCACGAAGAGGCAGTTACCTTTCCTTGTATTGAGTTGACATCTTCCGATGCTGTCACCCCAAAAAATTACTCCTCTTCCCAAACTGTCCACCTCAGCTGCAAATTCTAGCATTCCCCGATTCATGCCCAGGCAGTTTCTTTCATACTTGGCAGTTTCTTTCATACTCCATACAAGGCTCTAGCTGACTGATTTCATCTTCCATAGCAGCCATGGTTGCATGAATAGTGGACACCATGCACATAAGTTGCTTCTGTTTGGCTGCAAGTTCCTTGAGGGGCTGTTCCTGCTGCTTCTCTCACAATTTTCGTCACCATGGCCTTGGTTGACTCGGATTCAGACAGAGTCTGAGAATGGTCCTGGATTCAGTTCCGCCTTGACAGGCGTTCTGTAATTGCTTGTCGCACTTTTATCCCACTTAGCCCAACTGCATACAGTATTAAATACAGTAAAAGCTGGTTAATTCGAACTCGAAGGGGAGCATAAAATTGTTCGAGTTAAACAGAGTATGAATTAGCAGGTGGGCGCTAGAATGAACGGACATCACGCCACACTGTGTGGGCGGAACATAAAGAAGCCACACCTCTGGACTCGTTATCGTGAATTAGGCGCTACTACACGTTTGTGGCAGGTGATTTTGCAAATATTGTTCATGGAGCTCGTACAGCGAACAAACACCGTACGAACGAAGCAAAGTGAAGCAGTGTAGTGTGCGCGCTACGCTGTTTTTTTTTTGTTTGTTTGTTTCATTGTTTTGCATCTCTAATAAATTTTGTTTGGTCTGGATTTGCAACACATTGTAATCACTCTGTGCTGATTTCCTCTGCAAGGAGCATTGGTAACCAGGGGATCCAGGTTCGAATTAACCGTACTGGATACCGGCGGGTTCGAATTACCGGGAGTTTTCCCCCAATTGAAATATACAGGGCTGTGCCGGGACGAAAGAGTCAGTTTGAATTAACCTAGTTCGAATTCACAAGCTTTTACTGCAGTTATTTTCATTCACTCTGATCCTCGCTCGGCCCGTGCCAGTGTCGACCTGGAGATCGGGCAGCGAGATCGGGCCCCCGTGTTGCACCCGGCTCGGCTGCCACCCGAAGAGGGGCTCTTACCTCGTACAGCAGGCAGCCGGCCGACCAGACGTCGGAGCTGTACTCGTAGTCCTGCTCCATCACCCGCTCAGGTGACATGTAGTACGGCGTCCCCACTGCAAGCCACAACACACTCCTGTACTGCACACATGGCGGGCTCTCGACGCCATTTCTGGAACACTTTTGCTAGCACACACCAAGGGCCGTTCAATTGGCAGCCCGCCATCAACTGGGCAGGGGTATTTGTGCCCCATCGTTGTCTTTCTCAAAGGTTCCCTGTACCCGCAAAAAGTGTGAAAGATCCTCAACGTCGCTTCAGCTTTGCTGTGAGCAGTTTTCAGCTGTTTCGTTGTATTCAACAGCCTTTTTCACCTAAAAGCGTTCTGTCAAAAGACAGCACCGAGATGGGGACAGTGAAAGGCTTGTAACAACTGAATGCCGGTCATTGTGCCAGGCAACGAAAATATTGGGGGGCAACAGGGCAGCGGTGCCTTGGCACTGTCTTCTTTGCCAGGATGTTGCCACAGAACCGCCCAGTTTAAGGCCATTATTTTTCGTGAAAAAGGTAAACACATTGAAAAAACAAAAACAATATTTAGTTTTGAATGTGTATTGTGTGGAGATTGTAGCCAGTTTTAAAGCCTCAGTTTTTACCGAACACATGCAAGTCGTAAACAAACTGTAGAGAGTAACACGATTGCTTTACTGAAATTGTGTCCCATTTCCAATGCAAACAAAGCTACTCATTTATCACTCGCTGTCCCTGTTGTACGTAAACTGTTGTCTTCTTGTTTGGGGCACAACAATGGTCACAACTACTTCCAAAATATCTAGGTTACATAATAAAGCTGTTCGAATTATATCCAACACTGCAGCCGACCACCCAACCAGTTCTATGCTCTAATCCTTCAGCTCAGTGTGAACAGTTACTATAATTACCGTTTATGCAAGGCATGGGTTGCTGAACGAAACAGGAAAACATTTATTCTTCGAACTACGTCCAACCTAACAGTTAAAGAACATTCCTGCAACCATTTATTCTTCGAACTATGTCCAACCTAACAGTTAAAAGAACATTATTGCAACACAAGGTGACCCGAGTATTGGACTCTTTGACCAGAACAAATTATGGTGACCAACTGATGCAAAACATTGCCCTGAAACTTTTGAATGTCTTTTAATGAAGAGTGGTATTGTTGTTGATCAACTTGCATTGAAACTTGTGCTTCGTTTATATGTACAGCATAGTGTTCATGCACCATCCGAATTGTCACTAATAATGTGCCGTTTTTTAACTGCCAGCTTTATCTTTTTTTTTTCTCGTTTCCGCCGCGTGATTTTGTAATTCCCCATATAAGTGTTGTGCAGATGTTTGTAGCATGCAACTTTTTGTTTTCTCTGATATATGTAGGTTTGCTTGAATTATGTATGATTTCACTCCAAGCATGAGAATTCGAACTGCTTAGTTTGCGATGGAAGTACCCTCTGATTTCTTTCTCTCTTTTTTTTTTGTCACCCTTTTGCAACCATCCTGACTGAGGCACTTTGTTTTATGTAAACGGGACAGGCATTGGCCATGCAGTGTGTTGCGTTTCTATCCTGAAGTGATAATAAATGAACTTCTTGCACCTACAACCGCTTGCCCACAAAGATAACTTTTGCATTTTTTCTTTTTTCCCGGGTGAAAGAAATCGGAGTGAGTTAGAAGATACGGTACTTGCCTAGAGACCTTGCCGCGACGCTCTTGGGGCTGAAGAAGCGTGCCAGGCCTAGGTCTCCCAGCTTGACCATCTTATCGCGCGTGATGAACACGTTCGAAGGCTTGACGTCTGCAAAGGCGAGCACCACCCTCGTGACCACACGGCACCACACTCGGTGGAAGTCACCAAGCACGCATCCCTCTGACCTCGGGGTTAAGCAGCAACTCTTAAACACGGTTGTAACTGGGAGACAGAGCAGCCCAGTGTCCGCGGCAAGCACTGGTACACTCAAAAAAGCTGCGTGTAAGGGTGCCTCTCAGAGTTAAACTGTCACACCTGCAAGAAAACAGCACAGGCAACGGGACTAAGCACTTCCTTAGGCCCATCGACTGCGCTGTTTTCTTGGAGTTACATTAAACCAACAAGCCTTTCAGCAAACCCTTCTGCTACGCCTGCCCTGAGCAGCAGTATATGCCGTCAGCACCATGATAGAAGGTGCATAATAGACGACAAAGAAAGAGACCAGCGCTCCGAACAAACTCAGCTCTTTGCTTCCACATCAGAACAGATGGCAAAAAAAAAAATGTGGGTGCGAAAAGAGGCATGCCTGGCTGTACATTTGTCGTAAGTAATTATGAAATTCCTCGTTTGCAGGGCAGCCCCCGCAGGACGAACTGGAAGGCGTGTTAATGGCCGACTAAGAAAACACGCTCCAGCTGTGCCTTGCAGTTTTTTTAGGCAGACCATAGGGTCAACGCTTTCGCTGCAGTTTACCTCTAAGCGTTCATTTAAGGCACCCATGCAGGGAGCACTGCACAGCAAACGGGGGAGGAAGAAGAGAAAGGCGCTCCACCTCTGTGCATTATCCTGTTCATGTGCATGTGCTTGAGCGCCGCACACACTTGCGAGAAGTACCTCCAGATTGTCGGCTCGGGGATCAGCTTGCCCTGCTGCCCGAAACCCTGCAGCGGGGGAGACAGCGCTGTCAGCACGGGGCAGGCTCCGAAACTTCTGGGACGGCCGGCAGACACTTGCCTGTATGAGCTGGGCCAGGTCACCGCCATCTGCCAGCTCCAGGACAATGTTCAGCTCGTCCTTCTCGACAAAGGACACGTAGTACTTGACGATGTGCGGGTGCTGCAGCTTCTGCAGAGGAGAAGCAGTAGTTCAGGGCATAGTGCATTTGAGGCATAGCAGCCTGGTCTGGTTGCCACGCACAAGTGCTTCCACGTAAAAGCCCACAGGCTAAAGCGGGCTAGCACGACGGACCACCAGGCACAGTAATATTTTGATCATTTAACGACCTTCTCATAAGGAACCACCAGTTTATCTCTTAGCAATACAACCGGGAGACAAAAAACTTGTAAGAAGAAAAATTCACGCCACTTCTTTGCATAGCTGGGACACTCGGGGAGTGCACCTGCGCATCTCACACACTGGGGGAGCAAACAAAAAGGACCGAGTGAAGCGTGTGTGCCCGCTTCTCAGGCGGCCTCTACACACCTTTCTTTATGCCCACAGCTAGGCCACTCTCTTGGGTGGCCTTTAACCAGGCTTGTTTCCTCCGTGGTCTGTCCATTCATACGACCACTTTTTCAATACTGACACTTGTAGTCACCTCCTGCAATCCTGGTACGATAAATGGGTTACCACAATCGCAGGTTGCTTTCTTTGAGCTTTGCCTGTTCATTGCCGTCAATTTCTACATGGCTTGGTATCCAGCTTTTATACCAAGCCATGTAGAAATTGACGGCAATGAACAGGCAAAGCTCAAAGAAAGCAACCTGCGATTGTGATTTTTGCCGCAGGCCATGAGTCGGCTGGAACTTGCAGAAGAAGCTGACATTGTGGGGTCATTTTCATCATATAGAGGTTCTAGTGCACCAAGAGAGTTGGAAAAAAAAATCGCACATCTCCACGCCGTGAACGATGCCGAGGGTGCGAAGCACTGGGACGCAAGTTGTGTATTGCTTGTGTGATGAGCATCACCGTCCGTGCGTGCTGATGCACACACGTACGAGTTTTAAATGATTTTGAGGTGCAGTAAATGCACTGTAAATGACAAGCGCCACACGAAAGACAATTCGTGTCCCAGTACTTCGCACCCTTGGCATCGTTCACGGCGTCTTTTTCCGCGAATTATCGTTAGATAGTTTAGGGTTTTTGCTTTCTTTTTGAGTTTTCTACCCTTTGATATTCGCGCTCTTTGCTACTGCAGTTACCGGCGCTCTCCCCAGATGGCGTGCGGATGGTACTACAGTGTGCGCCGCCCTCGACAGATGGCGTACAATGCTGTGCTCACGTAAAGCCCCTTGTGCACGGACATTGCCAGACATCGGCACGGAAATTGCGAGGTCTTGAAGGGCTTCGCCCTTAAAAGGTCACCTGCAGTGTTCTTTCAGCACATAGTTTGTTTAAAGCAAGCTGTGTGGCACATAGTTCTGCGGTGAAGACACTAGCGTCATGTCCAACGCCATTACATTATGACTAATGAGGCCCCATTGCAGCTGCCCCCGCCCCAGTGCCTTCCTCCCTTGGAACGATCTGTGATTTAGGCAGGAAAGGCAGCATTCCTGGACTAGAGATTTAAGAACTCTTGTTGCAGTAGTTCCTTTGTAGTGTTGTGCTCATTACATTTGAGCAATGAAAGATCACACAGCTGTTAGCGGTATTCCCATGGAACATAAGTGGCTCTATAGGTGACCACTGTGTTTGCAACCATGTGAAAGAAAGAGCCTTCATTAAAGTTCAGTATCTAAAGTACATTGTCGGAATAGTCTGGGGCTTGGTGTAAAGAGCTTCACAACGGAATTCCCAAAACAACCGTCAACAGGGGTGGGCAGTGCAGGATGAAATTCGCAATATGAACGTGCTTCCAAGGAGTGTTATCCATTTGTGCAGTCACCATTGATTGGTTTCTGCACACGGGGTTTGTATTGGAGACATTTGGAAAACTCGTGTGAATATTCAACGGCCCAAGTGATGAACGGGGTCGAGAGCTGAATCCACCAAGTTTTGTTTCCTATGCGTGTCCCCGCAATGGGTATTCGTATTCCACCAGGGAATCTGCCAGAAGGCTCAGGAACTGCGACTTTTGCAGCTTCTAAAAGCTGTGAAATTATTAAGTCGCAAGCTTCATCCGCACTCACATCCTGCATCCCACGCAAGATTCATCAAGCGGCCAGTCAGCCTCCTCCAGCTCCCACCTTTTGTGCGCTTCGATAGAGCAAGTGGAGTTTGTTGAGTTTACCGCGGCAAAGGGCATGGCGGGAAATACCGTGCACTCTGACAAGTACAGAAGAAGAAGAGGACGATGAAGTGGCCAGGCAGCGGGGACTGCGCGTGATCACGGAAACATAGGAAGCAGAAGTCTTTCAATCTGGCAGCAAGGGTGTCGGTCTTTTCTGTCTCTACATTTTGGTGCCGTAAACCCGCGAGCAGGCCAGCATCCTTCGCACCGACACCGTTCCGAGGATGGAGAAGCTACGCAGGCGTCAAGGGATTCTTTGTGGTTCCACCACCAGACTTCTGTCTGCGGCCAGCAAGATCCTCGTGGATGGCACTCAACCGTCATCATCAGACCTTCAGGAAATCATCGACGGGCTTCGAGAAAAGGACTCCACTCTCGTTGAGCTGGATGACCAGATCGCCAACTCTCCTGACAGTGAGGAGTTCGACGAAGAAGTCGCAGGCGACCTGGACTACCACGAGACGATCGGCAACACGGTTAGCAGGCTTTGGTCAGCACTGAACGCGCGTGCATTGACTGGTGCTGCGGTCATGGATGGCTACCCGCAGAGGCCGGTGGGGATTACCAACGTGTCTGCCAACGCTACCGGAGCTGCGCATTCAGATCTTGTTAGCCAAGTCCTCGCAGCTCATGGGAGGGCCCGAGCACAGAGTGTACGCGTCGCCTTGCCAAAACTTCAAATACCTGTCTTCAACGGTGAGAGCCACGAGTGGCAGGGCTCTTGGGAGCACTACGAGGTGACCATACAAACTCATCCCAATCTTACAGATATTGAAAAGTTTCAGTACCTGAAGACTTACTTGACCGGCCCTGCGAAGCGCGCAATCAAAGGGATATGCCTGACAGACGTTAATTACAAGATTGCCGTCAAGGTACTCACGGAGCGTTATGGCAGGAAAGATCTCCTCATCAACGATCACATAGACAGCCTGCTCTCCATCGAACCAATCGAGTCGTCGTCTCAAGTATCACGGCTGCGAGACCTCTACGAGCAGATCCAATTCAGGACCGGCTGTTTAGACAGGCCTGGCATGCCATCTGCTGAGTACGCGGTCGTTCTGCACTGGGTGCTGATGCGCTCGTTGCCGGAAGACCTGGCGATCCTCTACCATAAGTGCACGACGACGGACACGGCTGGAGCGCACTCTACAGCAGTATCCCGGCAGGATCAAGTAAAAGCAATCCTAAAGTTTCTGCAAGTGGAAGTTGAAAGCAGGAAAGAGAGTCGCATGTTACGCGAGAAACCTGAAACCTAACTCAAGAAGGCTGTCAGCAACCCACGTGACACCACCTCAGCTACCTTCAGCGCTAGCGCTGGCAGCAGGATCTTCATCGCCGGATGCCAATTCATCAATGCCTGGGAAGACTACGTGCCCCCTCTGCGACATTCCGGGACACGCGATGCGCGACTGCCAGGCCACAATACCAGCGGAGAAAAAGTACTGACGGCTCTCCAGAAAGTATTGCTGCTTGAAGTGTGGGAAGCAGGGCCACATTGCTCGCCATTGCCGAATGGCCGCATGGCTCAAGTGCAACCACTGGTCAGGATGACACATTTCGCGACTGCGCAATATCTGGAAGCGAGCAGCAACGCACATTCCGCGACCACCTACTTTTATCAGCGATGAAAACGAAGAGGCGGCAACACAACGAACTAGGCAGGTAACAACGACGCCTGCAAGCAGCACATATTTGTCACCGGTGTTGCTCCAAACCGCCACAGTGTGGGCGTGTGGAACCCGCGGCCAGGTGCCGGTACGGATACTTCTTGACACCGGCAGCCAACGGACTTTTGTCCGTCAAGACGTGTTGCAGCAGCTATCTCTGCCTTGTATTGCAGCGGAGGATTTGGGAGTGTTCACATTCGGCAAGTGCAGCCGCCCACGCCAGTATCAATGCCGAAGGGTCAAGCTCACGCTATGTGACCGTGTTGAATCGAAGGAACTCACTCTTCAAGCTCTGGAAGTGCCAGAGGTGTGTACTGTAAGGGGCCCTCCAATGGACGGTACCGTGATTACAATGCTGCGTGACCGTAATTTACCCTTAGCTGACGAGCCCCAAGAAGACCAACTTCAAAACTCGGCTGTCATTGTGTTAACCGGCTCAGACAATTACTGGAGAGTTGTAACCGGGCGTGCCTAGCGTTTATGACAAACTGTGCGCTGTAGAGACAATCTTCGGCTGGATCGTCCAGGGAACATACGATGACATCTGCCATCCTCTACCAGCACGCAACACCGCGGCAACTGCTCTGTTCCTGGCTTGCACTGATGACTGGCGCACCAAGTTCCGTCATGGGGGCCCATCGGAGATACAGCAGTTTGACGCACTAGGCATAAGCGATGCGCACGAGGATCCAGACGTCAACAAACACCTAGCGTTCATCCAGTTCCACCGTGCCGTACACCAGAGTGCCGACCGCTACAAGGTACCGCTCATAATTTAGGCACACCTGAGGTCTCGTTCTGCACCAACCAGACTGGAGCAGACGATAGACTAACAGGACAGCGACAGAGCTTCGAACACCAGCCAGGACTACTGCAGGAATATGATGCCGTCATCAGCGAGTACTTCACAGAAATGCCATGCGGTGAGAGTAGTACCGTCTGAAACCTCCTGGCAAACTGTCTGCTACCTACCCCATCATGCTGTAGTTCGCCGTGAAGCCATGACTAAGAAGGTCCGCGTAGCATTCGATGCAAGTGCTCACCGCACAACCTGGAAGTTCCCCGCCGAACGAGCTCCATGGTGGTGTGGTTCCTGGGAATGTGACATCTGAATAATCAAGAATGTGTTAAAGCACTGCCTTGGACGAAAAGGTCTCGGTTACGAAGAGCTACTCACGGTGCTGGATGAGGTAGAAGCGATTGCCAACTGTCGCCCTCTAGCGCGACTATGTGAGGACAGTAATACAACAGTGGCACTAACTCCATCACACTTCCTGATTGGCAAGCGCTCCGTGGGACTTCAAGTACGGACTACCGACTGTCTGCATAACTCCGCCGCACAACCTTTGCGACAGTGGGTGAAGTACCGAGGCAAGTTTGTGCACCGACTACAAAACACTGGAAGGAAGAGTACTTGCTTCTCCTCCACTCTGCCCATCACTGCCCCCCATCGTCATCGCCCCGACTATGCGTTGGCAACGTGGCGAGTGTCAAGGGCGACCACGTGCTGGCACTGCAATGGGAGTTAGGCAGAGTGGTCGAGGCGTCCCAAGGCAGAGACGGCATCGGTAGATGTTTCCCCGTCATCTTCTCAAACGGCCACCCAGTCCGACGGGCTGCACAGCGCTTATACCCTTTGGAGGCGAACGCCCACTGCTCGGCCCCGGGAGGATGTTGAGTTTACCGCGGCAAAGGGCATGGCAGGAAATACCGCCCGCTCTGACAAGTACAGAAGAAGAGGACAATGAAGCGGCCGGGCAGTGGGGACCGCGCATGATCACAAAAAGGAAGGAAGCAGAAGTCGTTCGATCTGGCAGCAAGGGTGTCGGTCTCTTCACTGTCTCTACAGAGATGATGTGGAATCCAAAAAGCTGGATAGTGGTCACTCTGCCAAAGGGACTTTAAACAATGATCCAGTGAAAAAAGGGCTTGGTGGTGGTGTTCCAAGGGAGATGTCTGCAGGTTAGTGAGAAAACACAATCACAACTTCCATTACTAAACAAATGCCACGTGGCTGCCAACACAGCCCACTCAATTACTCTGCCATGGGTGTCACTCTGAATGCTTCCCCACAGTATGTCTGAGCATCAAAATGTGCAAACAGGAAAGGTCCAGGTAAGTCATCAATAAGTCCGAATATACCATTCTGGGTTACTGGCGATGGTATTTTCAACAAATCATCGAGCAAACAGTGGGTTTGATGGTAGCAATTGGGTAATCGCTGTAGGTACTCCTCCTGTTGATACGAGCAAACCTATCCTGTCCTTACTGTAAAGATTGTGCTTTCTAAATACCAAGATAGTCGTTTTGAAGATACAGCAAAACCCTGGTTATATGTCCCTGTGTTTTCTGACAACCCGGGTTTTACAACGGACCAGTTGAGTCCATGCGAAGTTTCTGTTGAAACAATGCATTAAAAACCCCCGTTTTCCAACACAGTTTCATGCCTGGACTGCCTTATCCGACAAACCACGCGAAGCGCACAACTGACCGATGGACGAAATGAAAGTGCTGCAGGCCTGTTACGCTAACCTTGAACCCGCTCAATCGGTTCTTTCCGGCACAGCTTTCTTCGTCTCAGCTTTCATTTCTCTACCCTCCAGCTCCTCTGCACAATCGCTCTCCCCGTCTCCTCGCTGGGGTCTCCTTATGTTGAGCAGCGGTCGCGGGAGCTGTGTGCAGGTGTTCATTTTTCCCACTGAGCAGTGGGAGCCAACAAGGTTACGCTGACAGGCTTAGGCTTCCACGTGCGTTTGTCGTGATCATGTGTGCCATGTGTGAAAGTTCACTGGCTAGCAGAAATTGCGGAAGTGGACTGCAGTACAAAGTTTGTTTTAATACAGCGTGATTGGAATCTGCACTGCATTATTCTTTTTACCTTTACATTTTTTTAGTGATTTGGGCTTCCGAGCCTTGCGAAGCCTTATTTTATAGTTTACATTGAAGTTTCTTGCAAATTCGACACGCGAACTGTATTTACAGGCATAATTGTTGCTGTTCTGATTTTACGACGCCCACATTTTAGGACGCTTTTTCACGGTCCCGAGGAAGCCATATAATCTGGGTTCTACTATAAATGCTTTTCTTGTGGGCAGATTATAGATGGCTGAGTAATCACAGAAATTCGTGAATGTCATCCAAGATGTGCATGACAGCTTCAGTGTACAATTCGCACTATATTTAGATGAAGTAATTTCTGGCACTGCTTTTTTAAGCTGTCCGGGTGTGCGCTGTGAACGGGTGCTTATATCTCAGAGCCCAAATCACGGCCAGCTACACAGGGAGCTGATAGTTTTGTACCGTGGCCGCCACTGCCACGAGGCTCCTTTGAGGACAGCGACAAAGGCCACCAAAGTGGCACGACGTCGCGCGAGTGTTGAAAGGTTGGCGCCCAACCTACTGCCACCTGCCCCGAGCCACTGCCACCTTGCTAGACATGGAGGCAGTCATGGGGCCCCCTGTCCTCGACCACTGCCACCAGGGTATCACTGGCCGCAAGAGGTACATTGGCGGCAAATCGACCAGTCCCCTGGTTGCGATGTTGCGCCGCAGGCGGTGTGATGGGTGTTTGAGCTCCCACAGGCCGCTTCTTGGGGGGCAGGAGCAAGTAGTGTCACTGACACTGACATGGGTCGCCGCTTCCCACCTCCCAGTGAGCTGCTTGTCACACTACTTAATAGGTTTGTCGAGAATCCCAGAGGTGCATCGGACATACCCAAACTGGGAGTCGAAGGATATGTCAAATGTAGGAATGTAGCCTGTGAATGCCAGTACCAGGCTGTCAGACACACCTGCTGGAGTGTTGTGGGGCGGGTCACAGCCCTGCCCCTCAATTTTTTCTAGCCTTTACCTGTGCCAGCAGACTATGAAGACCAGCAAGAAGCAAGCATGCATTGCCACGAAATGCAAATTTGGTGGCACTTGAAAAAAAGCGCACTTCAGGACAGAGACGGCAGGGGTCTCGTAAGTGCACCGAAGCCTGCACGCTTCGTTGTTCATATTTCTTTTAACAGGTGTGGACGCAATTTTCTGGACCGCGCAAGTGATGGCAAAAATTACTCTTGCACACTCAGGAAGCAGGATGCCTGCTGTTGAGACTGATGCGGCCCGTACGCCCATCCTTGCACACTCGAAGGTGCGCGAATTTTCTCTTTCAGCAGCCATGCTCCAATTGTGATCAAAATGTTTCAGGAGGATGACTTGGCAGCATTCCTTTCGCCCCAATGACAAATCTGCCACAAGAAGGACTGCTTGCACACGTACGTTCGTCAGCTCTGATCAATCGTCCTTTAGAAAGTTTTTTTTTTTTTTTTAACGGTGGCCTGCGCTAAACCTTAGTTGTAATGACGAAGCGAAAAACAAAACAAAAAAAAATATCAGAGGAATTATTGCAAGTAACGACAGATCAGCAAACACATGCGCAACTGCCTCCGCTAACGGCACGTTCGTAATAATGTCATCGGGCTACGAATGCGCGACTCACATTCAAAGTGCAGCAGCCAAATGCGAGAAAATGTGCGCGCCTGCGATTGCAGAAGGACGAGCATGCGAGTCGTGTTGGTCTCGGCAGCAGAGTGCGTGGCCCCGCCTGTGCCTTTAGGTACTTGATGTGTTGTCTTGAGAAGTGTCCCATACCCCGTACACACACCCTTTAACACCCCCCCCCCCCCACACCCCCGCAGGAGGATACCGACACCCCCAAAAAAGATTCCACAACCACGAGCGCCCCACCCGGGGATTTATACACACACCCCCCAACATTCCAAGTGACAGAGGCCGACTGCCAATGATTGGAAACCCCATGGGTCCCCCTTGGCTTCCGAGCTATCGGACACCCATCGGCAACTCGACTGAAAGATTAACTCAGCGCCAAGCAAACGGCGACCGGAAGGAGCATCATATGGAAAGCCCATCGGAGGCCGAGCTTTAGCAGACCGATAAAAGCTGTTCTGGTCCAAGCCCATGCCATGTGCGTGGCGTGTGGAGACACGATGGTTAACGCGGTGAACAGGCAACAACGCAGCAAAAAGTAGTTACCTAAAGAGTCACAGCGCCGTGTTACCAAACAACACCTGCTCAAACTAGAGTGCAGCTTATTCAAAATAGTGTGCAAGATGGTGTTACACGTTCCGTACAAATTGGTCATTTGTATGTCCTAACGCAACGATGTCCGGCGAACTACTTGTGTACTGCGTGCCCTTGCGCGTTTCTTTTTTTTTCCGCAAGTGTGAAGGTGAACTGTCGCGTTGCTGCGACGGCCGCCTTTCTCTTGTGGATTGAAACCGCCGTAGTATTCCTCTAGGTGTCTGTGAGGTGTGCTTTAGTGTCGGTGGCTGTGTTTGAAGACCGGTGGAATAATGCCGTCTGCCTACTGCGGACGGCCACTGAAAACGTGAGTTCCCATTTCATTTTTCAGAGCGCGGTATGCGAGAGCTTGCGCTCAACCCCGCCTAAACTTCAGCTGTCGTTTATAATGGTTCGCGCGTTTGAGTGCTGCTTAGTGTTGTTGCCGCTTGCAAGCGTTCACATACACGTGCCCCTATTTGTGTGATGCCAGCTCTAGCTATCCTCTTTCCGGCTCCTTTGTGTTTCCCGAACAAGCGGCCGTGCTTCCACTGCAGGTTCACGACGTCCAGCATGCGTTGAAGCAAGACTCGTGTGCGGTATAAGAGTTACGGATGTATTAAGCTGGCGCTATTACACGTTAGCTCTAAATAAATCTTTTGTTTCATTATTTTCGTGAGCTACGTGGATATTGCCAGGCAACAAAGCAATTACACCATGCCGCTGTGCTTCCCCGTCGGTTCCGTTCGCTTCTGGAGCATCTGACGAGGAAGAAGTGAGCGACGGCAGTGTTTCATCTTCGAGAGAGAGTTTTAACAAGCTAAAAGTTTAGGCTGAATATTTTCACACGTGCGTGCATTAAGGATGGTGTTAGGAGCTGTAGTTAGTAAGCAGCGTGCATTTATTGTTGTAGTGAACAATTTTCTTTTACTTATTACACGCGCAACTATGTAGAAGTGCTTCCCGTGGACAAGTTGCAGATGCAGCAGAGAGAACAAGTCTTCCAAGCTGAGCAACAGTGCTGTTGAACTACATATTGGGATCTTGGCAGGCTGGCGAATTACCAAAGGAAAGGGTCTTGTTTTTATTTACTTGAATGCTTCTGTTTTGTAGGCATCTCAAGCAGCTAAATGAAGCATGGATCAGTTCGTGGTTCATGAGCATTTTCATTTTTTGTCTACTATTGTTCTTATTTTGCTTTCATGTTTGAGTTTTAAACAAACTTATTTCGTATTCTCGCCACTGTTAAGTCAGGTTTGTTGTTGCAAATTTGATATGCATAATAAAAAAAGTAAGCAAAAAGGTCTGCTGTGTTATGGTGTTCAATTGTTTTTGGGAAGTCACGTAATTGCTTCCCAAATTTGATGCGGTTAATTGTGCCTTGCGGCTTGATTTCCGATTTATACGTCATTCTAAATAAAATTATTTAATGCGTGCAGGTTAAATAATTTTCTGCATAATTGAACGTATAAAGACGAAATCACGCCGCGAGGCAACTCATAGGATAGGCAATGGCCATAAGGAGTGGCCAGAAAGCCAGAAACGCACATGAAAAGAGCATGGGGTTCACGCACAGGCATTATCACGGTAATATGCTTTCCCCAGCATTGTCAATATTGGCCTTCCAGAGCTTGGCCAATTGCTGGCTTGTCACCTTTCCCAAAAGCCAGCCAATAATGGGGACCGAGATATTGCCAAGCTCGGACGCACTGCCACTGATAATTTGCCATGCTTGGGCTTGGCACTTTCTGCTGCTTGGGATCCCCCCTAATACCCCCCCCCCCCCCCCCCCCCCCAAATCGAAATTGTGGATAAACCCCTACTCCGTACGCGACTTCAGCAACAAGCTCGATCCGCCGGCATGCATTTTTACAGCCCTAGGTTCTTCCACGAAAGGCACTGCACAAAGACAAATCCAGAAGCGAGTGTCACTGGCCGCTGTGGTATCGCCGACAGGCGTGTTCACCTGAAGAAGGGCCGTCTCCCTGATGCAGTCGGCCCTGGCCCTCTCATTCTGCATCCCTCGCACCTGCGGGCAAAGTGAGCGCCGGTGAGCTCGCAGGCGCGACGCGGGATCGCACGCAGCGTTCACCTGGACTCTCTTGAGGGCCACCAGGCTGCCGTCACCGGTGCATCTCGCCTTGTACACCACGCTGAAGCTGCCCTTGCCGATTTCGTGCACGAGCTCGAGCTGCTCCGGGAGGACGACGCCGCCCTCCGCTGGGCTGGCGAACGGCAGCACTCGCTGCGCGGCTACCTGGGCCATCTTGCGAGCAGGAACTGTTGCACCGGGCGGAACTTCTCATGGATCGTCTTTCTTGCCCATGTCAGCCTCCTTTCGCCGCAGCACAAACAACAAACGTGGGGGCGGCTACGCAGTACGGTAGTGGTACAGCCACATAGTACTGTCACGTACGACTGTCAAGCAGTGGCAACCGACGAACTGAATGCAAACCGCCTATTAACCACTGAATCCGAACCATTAACAAGCAAACGGACGCGTAAGCCCAACGCACGTTCTTCCACCGTGGCCCAACCGTTATCAGAATGGAGTCACCACACCGACCACACCAGAACTAGAATCGGTTAAACGATGAAATTGGTCACAGAACAGGGAGGATTTGGTGAAGAGCAATGCCCGGGGCCCCCGTCTGAGGCTGCCCCTATCCGCACTCCTAGCGCGGATAACTTTCAAAATTATCCGCCTGAAATTTCGTGTGCACTTCGCAAGGAGGTTAAAAAAAGCGTCCGGTGTGTTTTTATGGTAGTGTGTAAATTAACGACGTATGTTCAAATAAAACTCTTGTTTAAATATATTTCGCGTGAAATTAATGGCTTTGTAAAGTTCTCGCCACCGTTGTTATGGCAGCTGTGTAAGCAAATGGCGGCGCCCTGTTGTTACGCTATGGTAGTTACGCTAGGGTGGCTAGAATTACGCTACGAGTGCTCGGCAGGCGCGCTTGGTCAGTATCGCCAGAAATGTTTCTACAACCGCATGACACTTTCTTAAAGCTCTGACACTCCTCACCCTTCCATAAAATGAAGCAGCGCGTACCAGATCAACGCGCGAAACAGCGCGCTTTTCGGTAACGCCCATCGGTTCTCTTGAAACGTGATCGAGCTGCTAAACTGTTCAGACTCCCGCCGCGTCCGCGGCCTGTCGCTGGAACAAACAACCGATATTTCTTGGCTCGTCAGCCTGGGAAATGACACCGAGGCGTCCACTTCAGGCACGCGTAATCCGCTGCGCCTTGTCGGAAGCGGCTGTTGAGGAGTGGTGCGTCAAATGGTTTGGCCGGCACAAACACGTTCTGGATCGTCTAGAAAGTCCGAACGAAACGCACGAGGCACCACTGGCACCACCCTTCACATTTCGGCTGTGCAGTTCTGCGAGCGCGGGTTAGCAACTGTGTAATTTTGCCACTAACTCTGGCAAACTAATCAGCGCGTTTACACATTAGCGCACCCAAGATTTTTGTCAGAAGGGGGGGGGGGGGGGGGGGCTTGAAAGTTTGACAACAAATATAAAAGGACAAATATAAAGACAAATGTAAGTAATAAAAATAAATAACCATAAAGAATAAAATATATATAACTATAAGAGTAGCCGAGTTTTTGTTATTTTACGCGAAAAAATTACGCATTAAATCAGCCGCTATAACCTATACAATTCGCCTGAAGAAGGAATATAATAATGGATGCACCTTCACATAAAAAAAGAAGGTACGCGAAGCCTTTTGCCATCGCCCGAAGCCCCGGACCCAAGTTTTGAAGTAGAATTGGAAGGAAGGGATGACGGGAGATCAGGTTGGGGAGGAAATACAATTAAAGCATTCCTGAATGCCTTCTTCACTGACGAAGTCAAGCCAAGAGTAAAAAAGCACGTGCAGTCTCCTCGTGACGTTTATTTTTACAAAAATGCAGAAAGAAAAAACTTTGCAGTACAGTTGACTATTATCTTAATGACGAATATTGCCCCTTCTCTGCCGCTGCGGTAGCATATGGTGATCGGCAAGGAAGCAGTCCAGAAGTTTCAGTATTTTTAAGTTAACTGGTTTAATTTGCTAATAACATTGATAGACAATTAATACATACAAATTTCAAACAAATAAACGTATATACATGAAACGAGAAAATAGTTAAGGGAGTGTAGCAACAAAATTTGGGCAATAACTGCCGCTACGGTAGCATGTTGGTCGAGCGGTAAAGCAGTCGAGACGTTGAAGAAGTTTTAAGGTTAACTGATTTAATTTACTGACGACCTTGTCTGATCTTTAACACATACAAACTTGAAACAATACAATATTATTACATTAAATGAAAACAGTAAAGAGAACAAGAGTATTTAACGGGACATGGCTGACTGAATCGCGGTCTCCTGGCGAAAGGGCCGGACGACGGGCGGCAGCGTTTCTCGAATGATTTCCTGGTTTGGAAAAGCCGGCGGAGCGGCGTTATAGTTACACAGGTCCACTTGAAGTACTTCAAGTGGACCCGTGGAAGAAAAGCGAATTCTGGCCCCACTTTCTTCAGCCAATACGGGATACGCTTATGAACACCAATCAGCCATGTTCCCGCCAAATAGAAAACGACCAATGACACGCAGACACAAAGTTTGCACTGGAAAACGCGCACTTGCAGAATTATTGACGCAAAGAATGTAGTTCAGACAAATACACCAAAGTAAAAAGTGGAAAAGACAGCAAGGTCGTTTGAACTACACCGAGTGGCCGGAGCCCGTAACCGGCCGGTGCCGACGCCACGGGGGGTGTGGAACGCCACGGCCGCGCTGTAACCCAAGCTAGGCCGGTGGCTCCCCGTAACAGCCGCTTCTTCCGGTCGGTCGGGGCGCAAAGACACACTCCGCATGCATTTCTTAGAAAACCTAGGCCTTGGCGGCCGAAAAAGTATAGTTGAAAGAAGAAAATTGGCCGAGTATCTGCTCCTTTCGTTGCAAATGCCGTCAAAAGACGATAGTCTTTATCGGCTTTTGCGAAGTAAATGCCTCCCTTCGCTTTCCCGCTCACCTCTCTAGTTGTTCCTCTTGCGCCGCGCTCCTCCCAAGGTAAAGACGCCAAAGGTTTGCTTAAATCATTTTAAATTTCCCGCGTTCCACTGCTCCAAACCGGGTGTCTCGATGCGAACGCTGCTACTTCTAATACACTGTAACGCTGCAGTACGGCGAAGACGCGCGTTAATCGAGGCGACCTACTTCAGCGTTTCCCTCATTCTTTCCTCCATGGTTTCCCTACTCCACGTGCGTTGCAAGCAGAACGTGGAACCTATCTAGTGGAACCTTGCGTAACTGTTGCCGGTTGATTTCTTAAAATGGCGCCAGAAGCTATAGTGGCGCGGGCGACAGCAGGCGACGGCGGAGTGAATTCTTTTTCTGCAGTTGATGAAGTGTTTAATTTCGCAAATTCAAGCATGTTTGATTTTTTTTATAAAAGAATATTGCAAATATCACTTCTGTATTGATTCGTTGTCTTATATTTGCGTAATGTCTTGTTCTTCTTCAGCAATGTTGACAAGTAGGAACATTACACCGGACATAGACGGGTAGATTTAGCTGTGACTATATAAGACTATTGCGCAGGCATTGTTTTGCTTTGGCCGGGTGGCTGAATCGGGTCAAAGGTAGAGGGGGAGGAGGAGACCGGGGTGCAACGTTTCACGTCGCGGTATTATGTGTGCGTCAGCCACGCAGTTGGCTTTTCTGCTGGCTGCATGTTATTGGTGAAAAAGTTGCCGGGGCTTGGAGTGCGGGAGGTGTGCTCTGGCTTGTCAGGGCGACTCGTTGTATGCGATGTAGTATTGAGTGGTGAAGAGTGGCGAATAGTGTGCTTGTACGCGCCGAATGAAGTTAGAGAAAGGGCTGAATTTTATGATAACATTAGGCCGCATCTGTTGACAGACAAGCGTCTTGTCGTACTAGGGGATTTTAATTCCGTCTTATCCACGCGAGATAAGATTAGTAATCGGCCATTTCGTGACGAGAGCACGGCTGTGCTGCAGGAAATAATAAATACTTGTGGGTTAGTGGATGTGGGTGAATGTCTAGAGGGAGGACGGGAGGTGCAATTTACACATTTTCAAGGAGTCAGTCCCGCTAGACTGGATAGAGTGTATGTATCGTGTGATCTAATTGAAAAATGTGAAGGGTACGAAGTAAAGCCTGTATCATTTTCAGATCACTGCCTGGTGGTGTGTAATCTAGGATACAAGAAACGGACCAATCCTTTCACGTGGGAGCTATGGAAATTAAATGATAAGTTACTAAAGGATGAAATCTTTTTTGAAAAAGTGAGTGGTTTGATTCGGAAAATAGAAGGGGATAAAATCGGTGAACAATGGGAATGGTGTAAACAGGAGGTAAAAATAAGGGCCATTAAGAGGTCCGCTGTCGTACAATACGAACAGAAAATTATAGAAAAGACACTGAGGTCAAACCTAGAAAAACTTATCCGTGAAGAGTGCAATGCTCCTGGGGTGTTTAGTGAGGATATCAGAAAAATTAAACAGAAACTTGAGGCGCTTGACGATGAACGCTACCGGGGAGCCCTCGTGAGAGCGAGAGTGGACCGATTATAACCGGTGGAGAGGCCCCTACCAGAGTCCTTCAGAGTCCTTCAGTGCTTTACTGGTCACGAAACTGCTCCGTAACTCAATGGGAGAGCTTCATATGCTGCGTTTGGCCGCCGCGCGGTGTCGCCACCCTCTCACTGAGGTCAGTCCTCGGGCGGCGTTGCGCTGGCTCGAACGGCGGAGCCGCGGCGAGTTGCGTTTGTTTTGTGCGGGGAAAAAATGTAACGTGCATCTCGCGCTCTTGTGATGCGACTTAAGCAGTGGAACGACGATGCCTAAAATGTGTTGCGTCCCGGGATGTCGTTCTTTGTACAACGATACCACAGAAAATGTTTCCTTGTTCTGTTGACCGAGCGACGGGGAGCTGCGAGAGAACTGGAGGCGCGCCATTCCAAGGCAAGAAACAGGAGATTTCAGCTTCGGATATAAGTGTCTGGCAGTGCGTGGAAATGCACTGTGTGTGAGAATGGAAAAAGCAATCTACCCTTTTGAGAGCATTGTGGACCTAGAATTGTACAAGGCTAACTTAAAGCCGGATTTTTGTCTTATAAGTCAGGTTGTAGCGGTGCTTCATTACCTGTTTGCAAACTTGTATTACCTTGCGCTCAGGCTCGCGTGTAAAAAAGCTTTGGGATATCCCTGTGCTTTTAATTTTCATATTTCCGCGAATTATCCCTTAGGGTTCGTCTTGTTTGTTTTGTAACCGCGCGTGGCCGATTCCGGTTTCTTATCCGGCGTTTCAACCGAAGCGCCCATTTGCTCTTTTTGTCGTACGTCCCGTCGGGCAATATTGTTTGATATGAAAAGGGTGCCAGCTTGTCGCCAACTTTATTTTTTGTTTCTTCGACAATGTTCTCGATCCCATTTCCATGGATCTGAAATTAATAACGTTCCGAGAGTAATGCATGCATAGCAAACGCCGCGCAACTCACTTTATTGACGTTCATCTGTGCACGTCACACTGCGGACTGCTTCTTCGAAGTTTGTGTTTCATTCTAGTCTTCTGTAGAACAGGAGCTCGCTAGCTCGCTGCGTTCAGAAAAGCTTTGCGTCGTTCTTGGCTGCGTGGCAATATTCTGTTTCCTCCGTGTGCTCCACATCGCAGCGCGAAAAAATAAATTTTTGTACGCTGGACCACGCTTTTTTGTCTCCCTTCATAACATTGAATTTTTGTTGCGTGTGATAAAATAAGTTTTATTGTCCCTTTTTCGCTTCCTGTTTTTGCAAGGATTGCAAAGCGTGGAAGCGGAAAGACACATTGTGCAACATATATCTCTTCGTGTTTTGATCCTTCGAGTTTCTGCAGCGTTTTTAGATGTTCTCATGTATGTACCCCCTCATTGAAACGGCAATACTATTGGGCTATCTTTTTTAGTGTTCTGTGCATTCCAGAGCAATCAACGGATTCATTAAGCGTAGTCTGAACGACGCGTACTTGGTTTCTTTCAGTTTTTTTATTGTATTATCGATAGGCCCGCAGCAGTCCGCGACTACGCAGCTACCGTATTTGTGGTATTTACAACTTTTGTTTTGAGAAAAGAAGAAATAGAGATTTAAAAATCCGAAAACACGACAGCGCAGCGCTTGTGCCAGAGCACGCAGAAGCCGTTGCCGTTCGCGGCCGAAGTCTACGGTAATTTACTACGAAAAATAAAACCCCATTGAAGGCAGGTGATGACTGGACTATTCATAGCTAACTACTACGAAAAAACAAACACTTAATCAGCGCGCAGACACCAAAAGCAGCGAGCGTTTGCACGCCAAGAGCAGGCCAATACGCCGCGAAAGCGGCGGCTGGATGACCTTGGTGCGGCGGTGGCGCCTGTAGTGGCGCGCGCGGTCCCTATATGAAACGAGCGCCGAAGTTTCGTGACCAGTAAAGCATTGAAGGACTCTGCCCCTACCAAGCGTGCGCTGGGTTTAGAACGGGCGAACGCTCGACGTAATCATATAAGGGAGATATATGGGAAGGACGGGTGACGGGTGATCAGCAAGAGATTGAACGGGCTTTTCATCACTACTACAAAGATTTGTTTGCCTACCGCAGGGCTGAGGTGGAGGCCTTTAAAACCGAGTTTATCAGTGCTTTCCCAAGGATTGATGAAGACTACAAAGAAAGTTTAAGCCAGCCTATTGCAGTTGCAGAAGTTGAATGTGCAATCGATAGTTTGAACAACGGAAAGTCACCGGGTCCAGACGGATTAACTGCAGCCTTTTACAAGGCCTTCAAAAACAATTTATCGCCACTTTTGGCAGCACAATTTAACGAGGCCTTCGAACTAAAGGCATTGCCACCCTCTTACGGAGAAGCGCACACGATACTCATACCTAAAACAGAGGACACGGATAAACTTAAACAGGTTACAGCATATCGCCCTATATCCCTTGACAAATGTCGATTACAAAATTTTTATGAAGGTGCTTGCACAAAGAATTCAAACAGTCATAAAGCAGATTGTAGGGCCACAAAAAACGCACTATTTTTTCAAACACACACAAGGCGAGATGTGTGCTGGAATGCTGCGACGCTGTCCGAGCTCGCGTGGCTGTTCTCCAGGTTGATTTGGAAAAGGCGTTTGACTGTGTGTCCCATGAATTATTGTTGCTGATTTTAGATCATGTGAACGTTGGAACAGTCATCAAGGAGGGGGTGGCTCTGGCGTACCGGAAGTGCACCATGAGGTTAATTGTAAACAAGACGCTGGGGGCCCCCATTAGCGTGGAACGGTCGGTGCGCCAGGGCTGCCCTCTGAGCCCACTTCTTTTCTGCCTGTATATCGAAACGCTCTGCTTAAATATAATTGAAAGTGAACACATTCGCGGGTTTAAGCTATGCGAGGCAGAGGTAAAACTTCTGGCCTACGCAGACGACATTGCTCTTTTCTGTACGACCAAGGATAGTGTTACAAAAGCGGTGGACATTGTTAAACGTTTTGGGTCAATCACAGGTAGTGGGGTAAACTGGGGGAAATGTTTGGGATTCTGGCATGGGGACTGGTCTTTGACACCGGAATTTTTTGCCAACGTGAGCTGGGAAACCAGTCCCGTTAAGTATCTAGGGACGCCACTGGAGTGCTACCAGGACAGCGAACCGTATTGGCGTGCCCGAACGCAGGACATACGCGACAGGGCAGAAAAGTGGGAAGGGGTTTTTCTTTCAATGTTTGCTAAAGCGACTGTTTGTAATTTATTTTTTATTGCCAAAGTTTGGTACGTTATGCAAGTGTTGCACTGCTCGCGTTTGAATTCTGTACAGAAAATGCATCGTGCATTTGCTGTGTTTATTTGGTCATCTACATGGGAAAGGTGCAGTAGAGATAACCTTTTTCGACGCGTCAAGGAGGGCGGTCTTGGGTTGTCGCACCTGTTTGTCCGCCAGTTGGTGAATAGGTTCCTTTTTCTTCGCGATACAAGCGATCCTTTTTTGCGAACAGTTTGCCAGGTGAGGCTGTCTCAAGCACTGCCGGAATTTGTCGTATCCAGTTTGCACATACAGGGAAGGATTTCAGGATATTTTAAAGAAGTTGTCATGTCACTCAGGTTTCTGTCAACTTGTTTTTCGATGGAATATTTGAGTACAGTGTCACGTAGAAAATTATATAAAGATGTTTGCGACAGTCTGTTCCCGATACCGCGATATAGAGAACTGTACAAAGAAGGCCCAGGGCAGGATGTACTGAAAAGAGTTAAGCGTATGGCTGTAAAACCGGGGGTGAAGTCCTTTTTTTTCAAACTTCATTCGGAGACACTTACTGTGCAAACATGGTTAAAAGAAAAGGGGTTAGATACACCGTGGGGTACTGACTGCTTTGTAAACAACCGGATAACATATACCACGTTTTTATACACTGCTGGATGGCGGTTCACTTTTGGGATGTTATGCAGCGAACTTTACACAAAGACTTTCCACTTACCCCGCATGGTATACGGTATTTACCTATAGAGAATAACGAAGCAGTCCCCTACGATTTAATAATGCTCCTGGGCCTTCACAGCATATGGAGGGCGCGCATGGCGTGGCTCCATGGCGACGTGGATGCCCGACCGGCCCGGCAGTTTCTGCGGGAGAGTGTCACGCAGTTCGTTGAGGGGCTGAGAGTCCAGCAGCCAGTACCAGGTTGGTTGGTTTTTCTAGAGCCGTTAATTTCTCTGACGTGATGATTAAATGACAAAGCCTAGCCAGAGGCACGGCTGGTATGTTAATCGGTGTGTGTTGTACCAAATGCAGTGTGGTTATTTTTGTGTTGTAAGTGTATGTTGAAGACTGGTAATAAAGAAAAAAAAAGTGGCTGAATCGGGTCAGAGACAGACAGACAGGCAGACCAAAGACCAAATCGTCTTTAAAAAACGCAAATTGAACGGGGGCTTCGCAACAAGAGCAAACTTATAAACGGAGCATAGCTGATGGTGAAGGTGTCCCGGAGTAATTTAGGGACCAACAACGGGCGGAAGCGTTTCTGAACTGAGACCCCGGCGCCAGCAGCTGCTCCCCGTAAACCCGGCGGGCAGGGCTTTGATTTCTTTGAAAATAAAAAGGGCTGTAAAAAGAAAAGAGCATTCTGGACACATTCTCGGCAGTCAATCGGAGAGACGCTTCTTAACACCACCCAAGAAGGCCTAGTGCTGTTGGTGGGCACCACCCAATAAACAATAAACAATGGTCCCGCCAACAACAAAGGAACCCAACACTAACAGACACAAAGTTTGAACCCGATAAGGCGCGCTCCGGCAAAAGAATTATTGACTTAGACGAAATAGTTGAGACAAAACAGGGAAGTAAGGAGGGGAAAGAACAGGAACGGCCGTTGGAAGTAGAGAGAGGGCTCGGAGCCCGGAGCGGACACCACAGGGGGTGCGGAATAAATTCTACAACGCGGATACCCGATCCCCTGCGACACTCGGCCACGAAGGTCTCCTCACCCCGTCCGGGCCTTCCGGTCGGTCGGCCCGCAAACACAGCTGCTACATGCGTTTCTTAGTAAAACGGGGGCCTTGACGCCCGAAGTAGTTCCAAACAACAGGGAAAGACAGCAAACGCGACGAAAGCTTCGAAACACATATTTGCTGCTATACCAGATACTAAACAAAAAGCTGTTCACCTGTCTACCAACTACAAAATTGGTTTACACGGCGAAACCAGTTTCGAGGAACAAATACAGGGCCCAAATTTAAAATACGTCTGAATGTGAAAGTTTACTCAAATTTGATCTATCTGCAAGTGAACGAAATCTGTTTTGGCACAATTTGCACTGAACAGTCAAATTAACACATATTTCTGAAAGCCTATTCAACAAAACATCGTTGTTATCTGTGATCACTGGTTTTCGTAACTGCGCACGAAGCGTTGCTGCCTTCCTCGCATATATGTTACAAACTCAGGCGTATATTGTGGGAATCGTGGAGAACCGCGACCCGCGATTCCGAGCCGGCGCGCACTTCGGGAGAGACTTGTGCGCTGAAACCGGCCCAGCGCTCCGCTGGTTCGTCGGCGTCCCCCGAGAGATGGCACCACCGATCTGTGCGGGCATAGGCGGGCGGGCGCGGGCGGCGCGAACGTGTGCGCGCGGGAGTCGGGAGAGTCTCGGCGGAGACCCGATCGGGGCGAGATCGGCAGAACAGCGCGGCGGTGCGGATACATGTATCTCAGGTGGGAACTTCGTTTGTCGAGCGCCGTGAGTGCCTGCCTCCCGTTCGCGGTCACGACCCGGACGGCGTGATTCGTGAGCGCCGTCGAGCCTTGTGCTCGCATGCTTTGGGAGTCTCTAAATAAACGGCTGTGCTTCGGCACTACTGTCTATTGTGCTCTCGTATTGGCGAACATCGCTGGGCTGCCGTAGGCATGGGAGCCCGCGTGGTTGACACGCCGGGAGCTAGCGTGGTGGCCGACGCCGGAGTACTGGCTAGGTCGCCCCGAGGAACCCCTCACATATCCCACATGGCGCCCAACGTGGGGCCCGAACCCACGACCCTGAGATTAAGAGTCTCATGCTCTACCGACTGAGCTAGCCCGGCCAGCCGCTACCCTAGGGGAACGAGAGCCCAGCGGCTGTTTACGCCGAAACAGCACCCTGCCGCCCGTACAGCGAGCGAGCTGCTTGGCGGGGCGGCTCCTGCGGTCAGCTTAGGGTGCCTTGATGCTCGCGCGCTCCGCTAGGTCAGCTGATCGCGCCCCACCCCCTGTTGGCGGAGGCGCCCGCCAGAGGTGTGCCGAGCGGCAGCCATCATGGGCGCTTGGCTAGCTAGCCACCTGGGAGGCGGCACCACGAACGCGGCCTCCAGCCCGGGTCCAGTCGTCACTGCTGACCAGTGCAGAGCCCGTAAGCAGCAGAAGCCGCCGGCGGTGCGGCAAGCAAACGCACCATCGGCGCGGGGCGAACCGCCTGGGAGCAGCCTGCTGCCCGGGCCCTGTCTTCAAACGACCCAGCCTACTTCACCGGCGCGGCCTGCGGACCATGGGCCGGCCGACAGTGCACGCGGCCGGCTTTGTGTGCAGACTGACGAAAGCGGGTCAACCGGCGGATTGTGGCGAACTACGTGTGCTATGTGGCAGCGACGTGGGGGGGCAACGTGGACTGTGTGGGAGGAGGGGTTCCTCGGGGAACTTGCCAGCACTGGGTAGGCCCCGACGCTAGCTCCCGGCGTGTCAACCACGCGGGCTCCCATGCCTACGGCAGCCCAGTGAGGTTCGCCGATACGAGAACACATAAACAGTATTGCCGAAGCACAGCCGTTTATTTGGGGAATCCCAAAGCATGCGAGCACCTAGGCTCGACGGCGTTCACGAATCACGCCGTCCGGGTCATGATCGCGAACGGGAGGCAGGCACTCACGGCGCGCGACAAAGTTCCCACCTGAGATACATGTATCCACCAGCTCCGCGATGTTCCGCCGAACCAGCCCCAACCAAGGTCCCTGTATTTTTACAGGGACCTTGGCCCCGACCTGTAAACATACAGGGACCTTAGCCCCGACCGGGTCTCCGACGAGACTCTCCCGTCTCCCGCGCGCACACGTTCGCGCCGCCTTCGCCCGCGCGCATATACGCCCGCACAGATCGGTGGTGCCATCTCTCGGGGGACGCTGACGAACCAGCGGAGCGCAGGACCGGTTTCAGGGCACAAGTCTCCCCCGAAGCGCGCGCTGGCTCAGGATCGTGGGTCGCGGTTCTCCACGATTCCCACAACTGTTGTGCATGTGCGGTGTTGGACTGTTTGGACCCCGAGGAGTGGACGAGGCAGCGCAACAAGCGGTGAGACCATCGCCGGCCGGAACCCTCGAGTCCGAGGGGCTTCGGTCTAAGGGGGGAGGGATGTGGGAAACCCAGAGTCCTGGCGCGTTCCCCATTCCTCGCTGCCCGCCGCCGAGGCGAGGGGGAAGGCTCCCTCTCTCCCTTCGGTGCATGCGTCACTCTCGCCGCGCGGCAGGCGTGTCGTGGCGGTGGGAGGGCGGTCCCTCCTCACGTGACCGGTTCGGGGGGCCCCCCCTGGGTGCGCGGAACGAAGGAGGGGTATCTTGGGTTCGAGCAAGCAACGAAGACAGACGTGAGTACCGGCGATCCGGCTTTCCCCTTCCTTTGTCTGCCCGATTGCGCCTGCCTCCTGATCTTCGCCGGACGGCTGGGTCAGGACGAGTGAGGAGTCAACCACGTCATTGGTGGAGCGCCAATAAACGCGAGTTTGGCCGTTTCGTTGTGTCTCGTGTGTTCCTTGCTGTTCTCTGCCGCTACGCCAGTCGACGGTCCGTGGCGGAGTTCAGCCGAGCTAGCCTAGCGGCCGAGTCTCGCGGGTCGAGCTTGGTCGCCGTAAGAACCCTGGTACCCACATTTTTGGCGCCCAACGTGGGTCTCGTCTTCAGACGAATTCGAGGTTGCTAGCTCCCCGAGAAATGCGTTGCTGCAATCGCAGCCCGCTACGCTTTGTCCGGAAGACTTCGGACGAAATGCCTCGCGCCAGTCGGTTGCAGGCAGACAGTTATGGTGCCCGATACAGCCGTGACGGCAAATGAGTAAACCTTCCTACACGCACCAGGCGGTACGTCAGAAGGATACCTCCGAGCACTGCAGTCGCGACCCGCTTGCGAGACGGGAGGTACGTAGGCCTTGTTGCAACATGGCGGCGGGTCGCCTTCCTCGTAGCGCCGTCCCCGCGCAGTCGCGCCGGCGGCGCCGGCTTACGGTGCGTGCGTCTCGATGCCGTGAAGTCTCCGCTCGAGATTGCGTTTAGGCAGTAAGAGCTTCGCGCGGCTCGACAACGGGCTCGTTGGTCGCGAGAGATCGCCAGACTTAGTAAGAGACGGACTCTCAGGCGACCTATACCGGTGATGTGCACCCGTAAGCCACTGGTATTACGGTTGGCGCGGCTCTACGGCAGCTTTTATAGCTGCGAGTTGCAGGAGCCCCGCCTGTTTGATGCTGACGCAGCGTTGCCGACCAACGCACCAGGCCGGAATAACTCGGACGGGTGTTTCGATGCCGACCCCCGTAATAGTCAGGCGAGCTGCCTCCAGGCGGGGGTGGCTGCTGGAGCACAGTTGCCGGACTCGTGATTCCGCGAGCAAGCGAAAGTGCAAGGGGGAGTACCCTCGGGCATCTTTGTTACCTTATTTGGCGAAGTCGTCGATAAGGTTTCCGGCCAGTCACAGGAGAGAGAGAGAGAGAGAGATGAAACGTTTATTTGAACTGAAAGGTCTTGATTGAACTAGGGTAGGTTCCCTCCTTCCAGGGCCCCTGTTTCCTCTGCCCCAGTCTTGGCCCTAAAGATCAGATCAGGCAGCTCTGGCCAGCTCTGACCCCAGGGTCAGAGCTGGCCAGAGCTGCCTCCCATAGCTCATATAACTTGGTGTTGGTGTTGGGACCAGGGTTCCGGCCGCAAGGCTAGCTCGGCTGAACTCCGCCACGGACCGCTGACCGGCGTAGCGGCAGAGAGCAGCAAGGAACACACGAACACAACGAACGGCCAAACTCTCGTTTATTGGCGTGCCACCAAATCACGTAGCCGATTCTCGCTCGTCCCGACCCAGCCGTCCGGCGAGGATCAGTAGAGCGGGATTCACACGACGGAGAAACCCTCTCACGGAGGCGGACGGATATGTGACGTCAACAGCACGTGACCGGATTATCCGGCCTGGCGGCGCATCCACACCTGCGGAGCTAAGCGGAGCGACTAGCAGACGACAGGGCCGAGGAACAGGTTCCATTCCCCGCTGAGGGCCACCGCCAGTCGAGCGAAAACATGCGGAGGCAATTTCTTTCGCGGAGCCACCGCGGGCTATCCCCACCGAGGGGCGGAGCCTAAAACCGGTCACGTGAGAAGGTCCCGCGGGCGAAAAAGAGAGGGTTTCTCCGTCGTGTGAATCCCGCTTAGGCAGGCGCAAGGGGGTAGACAAAGGAAGGTGGGGAAGCCGGATCTCCGGTACTCACGTCTCTCCTCGTTGACCGCTGGAACCCAAGAGGCCCTTCCTCCGTCCCGCGCACCGAGACCGGCCCCCCGGGGCCCCGAAGAGCCGGTCACGTGACGAGCGACGGCCACGCCACCACCGCCGCGACGGGAGCGCCGCTCCGCCGAGGAGAGAGAAGGAGCCTTCCCCCCTCGCCTCGGCGGCGGGCGGCGAGGAATGGGGAACGCGCCAGGACTCTGGGTTCCCACATCCCTCCCCCCTTTGACCGAAGCCCCTCGGACTCGAGGGTTCTGGCCGGCAGTGGTCTCACCGCTTGTTGCGCTGCATCGTCCACTCCTCGGGGTTCAAACAGTCCAAAGCCGCACCTGCGCAACTGCGCTTCAGTCCACATTGCACCGCACGTCGCCGCCACATAGTTCGCCACAATCCGCCGGTTGACCCGCTTTCGTCCGTCTGCACTCAAAGCCGGCCGCGTGCGCTGTCCGTCGGCTCATGGTCCCCAGGCCCCGCCGGCGAAGTAGGCTGGGCCGTTTGAAGACAGGGCCCGGGCAGCAGGCTGCTCCCAGGCGGTCACCGGCCGCAGCGGTTCGCCCCGCGCCAACGGTGCGTTTGCTTGCCGCACCGCCGGCTGCCTCCACTGCTTGCGGGTCAGAGGTGACGATCCCAGCCGACTGGACCCGGGCAGGAGGCCGCGTTGTGGTGCTGCCTCCCAGGTGGCTGGCTAGCCAAGCGCCGGGGATGGCTGCCGCTCGGCACACCTCCGGCGGGCGCCTCCGCCAACAGGGGGCGGGGCGCGATCAGCTGACCGCAGGAGCCGGCCCGCCGCGCAGCTCGCTCGCTGTACGGGCGGCAGGGTGCTGTTTCGGCGTAAACAGCCGCTCGGTTCTCGTTCCCCCAGGGTAGCGGCTGGCTGGCTCGCAGCAGGCCTGGCGTGCTGGCGTCGTGGACCCTGGGCGTGCGGGCTTGAACCCTCAGGAGATGGTGGCCCACCCGGTCAGCGGACTCGCCGATTGCGGGTGTTGTAGCGGTGCGTCGGGAGTCTTCCCTCCGCGCCTCCCTCGAGCTGGCGGTCTCGCGCGCCCGAGGTTGGAGCGTCGGCAGTATCTTCCCTCCGAAAGTACTGCTTCAGCTCGCCCACGTGAATGGGGCCGCTGATTCGACCCGAAATCGGGTCTCTCAGCTTGTAATTTAGCCGCGAGAACTTCTCGGCGACCACGAACGGTCCGACTCATCGGGGTGCGAGACCGGCCGCGAACCCCGCGCTAGCGTCGCTTAGCGCGTGGTTCCGTTTCAAGACAGTGTCGCCCACCTGGTACGCCACGTCTCGATGAGCTCGGTCATAGGCCGCCTTCTGGTCGGCCCTGGCCTTACCGCGACTGCGGTTTGCCTCCTTGATGGCGTCCGCCAACCGCTCGCGCAAGCGCCGTGCGTAAGCCGCGTCTGCTGCTTTCGCGGGGACTCCGTTCGGCCGTCGGGCCAGAACCGTATCCGTCGGCGTGTTCAGCTCTCTGCCGAACATCAGGAACGCTGGCGTGAAACCCGTACAGCGATTCACGCTTGTGCGCAGAGCGAAGGAGATTGAGCTCAAGTGCTCGTCCCAGTCTTTTTGCCGTCTGGCATATGCTCCGAGCAGTGGCTTCACGTCACGATTGCGGCGCTCCGTCACGTTCGACTGGGGATGATAGCACGATGTTGTTTGCTGCCTGACACCCATGGCCGCACACGCTTCACGAAACAGTCTTGATGTGAAATACGTGGCGTTGTCGGTAATCAGCCGCTCCGGGAATCCGTAGCGACAGAACATTTCGGACAGCTTTTGCAGGATCTCCTGTGCTGTCGCTTTGCGCACTGAGGGCCATATAGTACGACAACCCCAGGATGCATGGAATAGGGTGGATATTTCACTGCACTTATTACATGCGTTTGTGAATTTCTCGGGGGACATCTTCGATAGCCTGAGGATGTTGGGATAGGTGTTCGTCTGTATTTGTCTAAGAGGCTGATGCTCTGTAGCTGTTAAGCTTTTATCTGGTGGAGGAAAGAGAGCTCTGGCTTTTCTTTGAATGTTGAGTCGCTCACCGAAGGTATTTGGGAGAGGGGTAGTAAGCTAAGACTACTGGCTGAGCGGTTAGTAAGTTCTCGCACAGCTTGGTCTGCTCTCTCATTACCCTCAAGCTCCTCATGTCCCGGTGTCCAAATGATATTTTGGAACTTTGTGATATTTACAGGTAAAATTTTTGTGAGCCTTTTGTGGATTCGGCCATTTATAATGTTTTGTACGGCTTTCTTAGAGTCCGTAATTATTTGGAGGCTTTTTCCTTGGAATTCTCCATACCTTACGGCCAATAGAAGGGCGCCAGTTTCGGCCTCCTCTGTGCTGGTGTTCGTTAATGTGAGACAGTCCCTGATTACTCCTTCTTGGTCGACGATGACTAGGGAAGCATTGGTCTTGTCGTAAAAGCCAGCGTCTGTATATACAACGTTTGGGTTTTTTTTCCAACTTTCTGCGTAGGAAATTGACCCTGGCTTTCCTTCTGTCTTCATGTAAGTGGGGGTCCATGTTTCTTGGAATGGGGAGCGCTTTCAATTTCTCTCTGGCGGCGTTGCTTAGGTCTTCTTTGTCGATAATTGATTGTACATCTAACCTGGAGCCTACTCTTTGCAGAATGGCCCTGCCAGTTCTTGTCTTTTGCAGCCTTTCCTTTTGTGAAACAAGGGTAGCTTCACAAATTTCTTCAAAAGTGTTAGACACGCCGAGATTCATGAGTTTTTCATTTGCCGTGTAGTTGGGAAGACCGAGAGCCGCTTTGTATGCAGTACGCAATATAACGTTGGCCTGTTCCTTTTCCTGCCTGTTTAGAGAGTGAAAAGGCAGACTGTAAGCAACCCTGCTTACTACTAAGGCCTGCATGATACGCAAGGTTTCTTCATCTTTCAGCCCCGCTCTCTTTTTGGTTATCCTCCTAACTATCTTGGCAATTTGCAGCGTTGATTTTTTAATTTTTGCAATTGTAAAGTTTGCTCTGCCATTGCTTTGAACAATCATCCCAAGGATTCTTAATTTATCTGTCTCTGCTACTTCGTGGTCCCCAACCTTGATTTTTATCTCCCCTGGGCTCCTATATCTGGCGTCGTGGACTCTGATAACTTCGGATTTTTCTGGTGCGCACTCTAGGCCGTTATCCCTTGCCAACTTTTCCACCCAGTTCGTGGCTTCTTGGAGTGCCTGTTGCTTTTGAGCCAGGGAGCCTTTAGTGGCCCAGATGGTTATGTCGTCGGCGTACAATATGGAACCTATGTCGGGGATGTCTTGGAGTTTCTTTGCTATGTTAATCATTGTAATATTAAAAAGCAAGGGGGAGATAATAGATCCTTGTGGTGTTCCTTTGTTTGGCATTTTGAAGGCGTCAGAGCGAACGTCTCCAATCCCAATGGATGCTGTGCGGTCTGATAAGAAGGCTTTGACGTAGTTGTATGTCCTCACTCCGCAATGTAATTCTTTAAGTGCTTGTAGAATGGCCCTGTGGGACACATGATCAAAGGCTCCCTTTAAATCTAAAGCCAAGATAAGGTGTTCGCCTCCTCTTGGGAGGTTCTGTAGCACTTCTTCTTTGAGGATTAGAAATGCATCCTGCGTGGAGATGCCCTTTCTGAAGCCCAACATGGTGTGTGGTACAAGGTTGTTGTACTCGATGAAGTTTGACAGTCTGTTCATAACGACTCTTTCGAATATTTTTCCCACACATGATGTCAAAGATATAGGTCTCAGTGCGTCGATTCCTGGCTTTTTTCCTCGTTTCGGTATTGTTATGACATCTGAGTGCTTCCAATCGGGAGGGACTTCGCCCTTGATCCACAGATTATTGTTAATATATTCTGTTAGTTCTTCTACTTGTCTGTCACCGAGGTTCCTGATCATCGCATTTGTTATACCATTGGATCCTGGGGCGCTGTTCTTTTTGGCAGCCATAATGGCACTGTAAACCTCCTCCTTGGTGATGTCTTGGTCCAGAAGTTGGTTTGGTTTTCCCCTGTACACTTCACTGTAGGGCTCTGGGACCTGTTTGCCTTTGAGTTTTTTATTTAAGGCTTCAATGAGGTCCTCGTTGCTACCTTCAAATGTATGGGCTATCCTTTTGAGCATGTGGTTGCTTTCCATCCTTGTTGCAAGGGGGTCTAGCATGCTTCTAAGGATCGCCCATGTTTTTGAGGTGCTCAACGTTCCTTGCAGTGATTCACAAAAATGGTTCCAATTTTGTCTTGCTAAGACATCGGCATATTCTCTCGCTTTATTAGTGATTTCTGCAATCCTTCTTTTTAGCTTTCGGTTTCTCTTTTGCCTCTTCCACCTTCTCGTCAGGCTATTTCTTGCTTCCCATAGGTGCGCCAGATGGGAGTCGATATTTGGAGTCTGCGTTGAAGTTTGTAAAAATGCTGTGGGACGTTTGTACTTTTCTTTCACGTTGGCACACCATTCCCTGATGGAAGTTACTTCCTCCGGATTGCTGTCACCACTCAAGTATTCCCTGAACTTTTTCCAATCGGTAATCCTAACTGTCCCGAGACGCCTCCGAAATTGGACAGTCCGGATTGAGATACTAATTATCGAGTGATCACTGCCCAAATTCTCTCCTAAATTTGTCCACACGACGTCTTCTTCCTCCTTTACGAAGGTGAAATCGGGGCATGTATCCCTTGCATTTTCTCCGCCAGTTCTGGTTGGTTGATTAGGGTCACTGACGAGAGTTAGGTTGCAGATCTCCGCTGCGGTAATAATATTGTTTCCCTTTCTCGAGTTACGTTTATAGACCCATTCTCTATGGGGAGCATTGAAGTCACCTAGTACGATGACCTGATTGCCCTTTGATTTCTTGATAGCTTCCTGGAATAGATCCTCGAATCTTTCATCACTTTTTCGCGGGGGGCTGTAAATGTTCAGCACAAAAGTGCTTTTCTTCACTCTTTTCGTTGGGACTATCTCTATGAGAATGGCGTGAGAAGTGGCTGTCTCGAGCGCGTGTTGTATGGTTGTTTTGTCCTTTCTGACGAGAGTAGCTATGCGGGTTTCTTCTTGTCCTTTAATTGTATTGTAGCCCAGCAGCCTGGCGTTGTTGCCTGCTTCCTGAAGACATATGACATCAGGTTGGATTGGTGCTGTTTCTATGTATTTTTCTAAACTGTGTTGTTTACGTAGTAGACTTCTGCAATTCCACTGCCAGATTTCAAGGTGATTCTTAGTAGTGGACATCCCTTTATTCTTCATCGCTAAAGCTGAAATCAGAGTCACTTTCATCCTTTTCTAGGATCTGCTGTTTTTCTTTCCTTGGATGTCCCGGCATTTGTAGTTTTCTCTTACCGTCAGTGTTTCTTATTTTATTTGCATCTACTTGTCTCTGTAGTATGTCGAAACGGTTGTTCATTACCTCGAGCATTTGAGCTAGGAAGAGCCCAATACCACTGGGGTCATTTAAGAGACCTTCCGGGACGGAGGGCTGAGGTATGGGTGGGGGCTGAGTTTGAGGGAAGGGCATGCGGTTTTTGGATTGTGACTGATGGTTCTCGCGTACTATTTGCCTGGGGAGTTGCCGTAGTGGTTTTTTGAAGTCTGCAATCTCTGCGTTCTGTTTGTCAATTTGTGCTTTGAGCTCCTCAATTATTCGATCTTGCTCTGATTTGTGTGTGTCAACTTTCGTATTGGTGTTAGCCAGGGAGGCAGCGACCGTAGACCAGCTCACCTTGGGGGGTTTCTTGGTTTCTGCGCCTCTGGAGTCTTTAGGCTTAACCGTCTTTGTATCCTCTTTCTTCTTTGAGGTGCTGGGGGACTTGTGTTGGGACGTCACCCTGGACTGGGATCTGTCTCTTCCCTCTTTCTGCTCGTCCAAGTCCGGCCACTCGGTGCTGAACCACCTGCGACGTTGTTGTTTGCGGTCCTTGGTGTCGTCTCTTCTTGACTTCCTTTGATTTTGGTTACCCTGCGGTATCCTTGCTTTCCTGAGCTTCAGTGGACATTCTTTCGAGCCAGTAGGATGTTGTTCGTTGCACAGCACGCACCTGGGCTGACACGGGTGACAGTCTTCTGGGTTTTCAACAGCACAGTTCGGGCACTTCTTGACTGCTGGGGTGGGGCACACATCAGATCGGTGTCCGGGTGTCATGCATATGTAACACACTTGCCTGGTGGGTCTGTACAAATAGCAGGGCATTTCTCCGCCGTAGAAGTACACCACTTTTGGCACGGTGTTGCCTTCGAAGGTAATCAAAGCAGTCTTCGATTTTCCTAGCATGCGGGCTTGTATAATTTTGGTGTTGTGGGTACGGATACGTAATCCGTCCATGGGTTCTGATGGGGTCGTGTCTTGCGGAAAACCATGCACAACTCCTTTCACCTCTTCTTCCGAAAAGGCTACGTAAGTCACTACCTCGTGTGAGGTGCCTCTTATGTTGATGCGGGAGATTTTTCGCAGCGCGTTCACCGCTTCCGTGTCTGGCGTGCTCATTATTAGAATATTTGAGCCAAGAGCGCACGACAAACTTGTGCAGATATTTTTCCCCTTGCTCGCACGCTTCAGCAATGGCTTTCGTTATTTCGATGGTGCTGTAGTCTTTGAGCGAGAGGCCCTTACGCGGCTTCATGACTATTTTGACGTCATCCCTCGGCAGCGGTGGGAGTCGCCGGCGTTGAAGACGTTGCATTTCATTTTCAGGTTTTGAAAAAGGCTTACTTGACAGCGAGGCCTTTCCGCTCTCTTTCACTGTCAACTCTGCTTTCTTTTCCTTGTTCAACCTCTGTTTTTCTCTTCTGCTGAGGGCTTGTATCCATCCCACATCGTCTTTGGCGTCCATGGTGCCGGTGTCCAAGGTCGGCTGGCCAGCAGGGTCGCCATGCTGGTTCGACGCAGAAGGCACTTCGCTGTCACATTCTTCCATTTCGCTGTCTTGACATCGCTCACCTGAGGTGCGCGTACTGCCTTGGGATTCTTGCCGGGATGTTCCGGAGCTCTTCGGGGATTTCTTCATGGCTTCCAAAGTCCTGGGCTGTGCGGCGAGCAGCCGCGGCCGCCGCTTCCTCGGTCAGCGTTAGGCTTATCGCGGTCGCCGGGCACCGGTCCGCTTCTGATGGGCGTAAAATGAAAAATAATTCACTCACAGTCCAAAGGGTGGTATCCGCGGGTTCCGCTTGATGTTAGCAGTCCGTCACACAAGAAACGTTTGTGTGCCTTGCGAATTTCCAGGGGGAGAAGAGATTTTGCACGGGACCCACACGGAGCCCATTCGAACGCTCTAACCCCCTAGCGGCCTCCCTCACAGGAGATTGCGGAGACCCGCTGCTCCCCACTTCAAGTTTGGGAATCGTTTGCACCAGTCGGTGAGAACGAGACCTGCAAACGGATACCACCGGGAGCCACGCCAGTCACCACTGCCATGCACGGACAGCGAGGATGGCCTGCTGAACCACCGGCGGGGCCGAGCGCGGCCCGCGGAGCTACTGCCAGGTGCTGCCCTGGCCCGTCGGGTGGCAACTAACCGTTTGGGAGGACCTGGCGGCCACGGAACCCAAGATGCGGTGGGATCTGGCGCCTACGCGAGCCTTCGGTCAGCCGCAGTGGGCACGGCCGTTCCTGCTACCGCATCGAGCTGGGAGTGGCGCGGGCCACGGCGTACGTCGGCTGAGGCTGCATGCTACCCCAGGGCCTGCCAACCTGCTGTGCTGCCCATCTGCTAGGGACTCGGAACCTGTGCAATGTGTTTGTGGGTTCGTGAGGCGAGCATCGCGCATTGCGGCGACGGCATCGTGTGGCGAACTTTGGAGTGGACTGGCGTAGGAGTAGCGTTCGGTGGCTGTTTTGCTGACTTGAGGCGTCGTGACGAGTGTGGTGTAACGTGGCGTCACTCGAGCTCAAGTGGCGTCCAGTTTTTAGGAGGGAGGAGTGTGGTAATCGTGGAGAACCGCGACCCGCGATTCCAAGCCGGCGCGCGCTTCGGGAGAGGCTTGTGCGCTGAAATCGGTCCGGGGAAACGTTAGGTCCGGCGCTCCGCTGGTTTGTCGGCGTCCCCCGAGAGATGGCACCGCCGATCTGTGCGGGCATAGGCGGGCGGCGCGAACGTGTGCGCGCGGGAGTCTGGAGAGTCTCGGCGGAGACCCGGTCGGGGCGAGATCGGCGGAACAGCGCGGCGGTGCGCATACATGTATCTCAGGTGGGAACTTTGTCGCGCGCCGTGAGTGCCTGCCTCCCGTTCGCGGTCACGACCCGGACGGCGTGATTCGTGAGCGACGTCGAGCCTTGCGACTCCCAAAGCGCTCGCATGCTTTGGGAGTCCCCAAATAAACCGCTGTGCTTAGGCACTACTGTCTATTGTGTTCTCGTATCGGCGAACCTCGCTGGGCGCCGTAGGCATGGGAGCCCGCGTCGTTGACACGCCTGGAGCTAGCGTGGTGGCAGACGCCGGAGTACTGGCTAGGTCGCCCCGAGGAACCCCTCACATATCTCACAATATATAAAGGAAAACCGAACCTTTTGTTATTCGACGGGAGAGGGCGGGCTCGTACAGTGCTTAGTATTGAAGGAAAAACAGTTGTTTAAGCTTTCAAATGAAATAAAATAACTTCGATCTTTGATTTGAAGCCAGAAGGCAAGCTCGACAATACTGAGTCCCAACCTATGGGAAATTTCAGCGTCTTTTTTTTCTAGAAGACGACGAATGATTCAAATCTTGTGATGGAAGTTCAGCACAGAAGTTCAGAAAGTGGTATAATCTGGCCCTACAAAAAATGTGCTACTATTTGTGATTTAGCGTGGCCTATATATGAGGCGTGCCGTAGGGGGGCGGGGGGGGGGCTACGGAATCATTTAAAACCCACAGGGATTCTTAAAGGGGTCCTGAAATACCTTCCGCCGATGCATGGATGTACAGAGGGCAACACCTTTGTCTATAACACAGGTATCTTACTTACGGCCTTATCTTGCCTCGGCTGAAAAACATTTGAAGGAAACTATTCTGTCATTCTGAAGTCTTGACCATATATTTTGACCTCAACGTTTTTTGTGGTACGTTTGAGTCCGCAATTTTGAGAGGTAACTAGTTAACGATGAACTCAGTGTTATAGACAAGGGTGTTGCGCACTGTACATGCACCCAAATAAAGCAATGTATTTGCAATCTCCTCCCGCAAGAATTTTGTTAAAGCGATGAATATTAGCTGAGAAATCGTAAATCAAAAACCGCGCATTATCGTCGCTCCGAGTTTCCTCCTCCTTTCGACTTACTCTCCGCTGTTGACGGCGCGCGAGCCTTGCCTCCCATGATGCTGCGCTCCGCAGCGGTGACGTACTTCCGCTATTGCGCTGCTCAGACTGTCGTCTGCTACGGGCAAGCTTTGTTGACACCATGAATCCCGCACGCACTCCGCTCAAGGCTGGAAAAGCGAACGAAAAATCTGGCCGCATGTATGCGGCGGCCTGGCCTTGCCCTTTCGCGGTGTACGTTGCTGGCGGCACATGACTTTTTATCGGCGGCGAACTCGCAACCGCACGGGGAGGGTCGTGCGCTCGTTCCCTTGATGCACCGCGCACTGTTTATCCAAAAAGCGCCGTATCAGATGTGGCCCCGCTGGTGCCGGGTCTTATTTTGCGGCGGTGGTAATTCCTGCCGGCGGCATGTGAAAAAGACATTTTAAACCGATACAGAACCCGTGCACAAAACGCTTCAATCATGTGACCAGTTCAGCTTGGGGCGACGCGTGGTGGAGAGCGGCAACGCTGGCAAAACATTCTCCGCCGCGGCTCTGAGCTTTCTAGCGCTGGAGCGAGCGCCATTTCTTTGACAATCTCAAACATCGGTTGCCTTGGCAACAAGGCAGAAACCGCTCCAGAAGTCAGTTACGGTTCCGTGATCCCGGTTCAGCTTGGGGCCCCACCTCGCGACATGTGGGCACTGCAGGCGTACCACCCACTCCTATTGGGAAGTGCGAGATGCGTTTGGCATTATAGGAGGCGATGGTGTGTGTGTTGTGGACGCCTTTGTTTCGCGATGAAATGCGACGTTGTGCTTCTGCGGGTGGATAGTTCTTCCCATGGTGTGGATAATCCTTCTCGAGCGACGTACGACTCAACCTCGCATGGAGTATGTGCAGTGGTGTGCGTGGCTAAAAGCCATCGGCTTGTGCGCCAGAGTTAAGTGACTTGCTGTTCGTCCCCGCAAACCGCACGCGAGGTGAGTACCGAATTTACGACGGGCAGGAGGCAACCCATCCTCTGTCAATCGTGGTTCAGACTTTCAACGCATGTTGTGACGTTGTGTTCGTTAGAAACGCATCTCTGGATTGTTTTGAAGTTGAATAAAATGTATGTGTCAAACCCGGGCATTCGGCTCAGGGCGTTCTCTGCGATTGCACGAAAGAAGTTCCACGGGGCTTGAACGCTTTCTTTATGGAACGTACTCAGGTAAGAGAATATCCATGTCGTGTTATGGCCGTGTTGCATTCAATACAAACGGTTAAGCGTTTGTTTTACGCTTGTTTCGTTTGTCGTAAAATGCCCAAGCACTCCGGCACTCTGCTGGCAGATCAGCCGGCGAGCCAACGCTGAGCAGACGACTCATCTCTTTGCCGGAAGTGGGTGAAAAAGCCGCCCAATAGCAGGATGTCTGGCTCATGACGAACATCTGGGAATCGATGATGTAGACATGTGAAGATGGCGGCGTCCAAAAACACGAAGGAAAGGGTGAGAAAAAAACGACAAACTTTGCAACAAAAGTGTGAGCTTTCCGCTGCGCGTAAAAGAGTAATACTTGGCACAGAGGACGTTGACGACCCAATCTAACGGTTGCGCTAGTTCATTTAGTGTGCTCAAAATGCCTTTCAGGGCCCCTTTAAAACATTCAGAAATTTTCTGCACACTCACACTTTTTGTGCAACTAAAATTTTTCTCTCATTCAAAAAATCCAAGAAGCGCACCGTATTTCTCAATTCACACGCCTCCAACTCACCACCACGAGAAGAGCGACCCTCCGCGCGCCGACTAGGGTATTCGACCCCACAACAGCAAGACGAGAAGGCACGCATTCCCAGGCCCATTTTACAACACATCGGAGTGGCTCCAGTCCCACGTAACATGCATCCGATCTATAACAAGGCACGACGAACAGCAAGGACACGAGCAATCCATGTGCACTATGACCACTTCCCCTTCACTCGCTATGCAGACGCCTCTCCATACCACCACAAATCTGCCCACGCTGCCAGTGTGAAGCGGGATTCACACGACGGAGAAACCCTCTCTTTTTGGCCCGCGGGACCCACTCACGTGACCGGTTTTAGGCTCCGCACCTCGGTGGGGATAGCCGGCGGCGGCTCCGCGAAAGAAAATGCCTCCGCATGTTTTCGCTCGATGGCGGTGGCCCTCGGCGGGGAATGGAACCTGTTCCTCGGCGCTATCGTCTGCTAGTCACTCCGCGTAGCTCCGCACGTGTGGATGCGCTGCCAGGCCGGATAATCCGGTCACGTGCTGTTGACGTCACATATCCGTCCGCCTCCGTGAGAGGGTTTCTCCGTCGTGTAAATCCCGCTTGACCGACGCCAACGGAAAAGAGTCAACCGCAGTGACGACCATTCACGACCGCAGTCACGACCGCAGCCGCCCCCCTGATTCGCCCAATCGCCGGTGAGGTCGGCTGCCGGCAACGTCACTGCCATTGGGTTCCGGCTGCTCTTCCTCCTTCCTGCGCGATCCCGAGGCAAAGGCGGGTCCGCAGCGATTGACGCGTGCCTAGGCGCAGGAATGTAGCTATACTCGGTTACAACTCAAGAACGGCACCACCTCATGTAGTGTATCACTCCGCTAAAGCGCCGGACCCGTGAAGTCAGTGCGCGCGCGTTTTGAAAGGGGTTTGCTATGAATGCGTGATATCGTCTGCCTTGTCTCACGCAGTTCGTTTGTCGTCACTGGAGTCGTTTATAAGGATATTAAGTCCAAAAAATCACGGGAACGGCTCACGCCATGTTCAAAGTATTCCCAGTAACGCCCTACTTGCGCCGCGCGGAGAAACATCCGGCTACGGTGATAAGGCACAGCGCCAACTTCAGGTGCCGCTCTTAAGTTGTCACCGAGTATAGTAAAGAACGGAAGTCGAGCGTCGCGATGTCACATGGCTATTCCCAGTGTTTCCAGCTGCTTTTAAAGAAGCAAAGACGGAGGAGGAATCGATCGGCAAGGGGGGAGAGGTGCACCTAATTTTCTCGCGCAGCTAATACTGAATGTAGATCAATAATTCCAACTGCATTGCATCGCTATATTGGTACTACGCGACAATACAGGCTTTTAACTTTTACAAAAGGCTTTTCTGGGTCCCTTTAAGAAAGTTCTCTGGAGAACTATTCTAAATGCCGTAGTCGGCAAGCCAGTCTCTGTCCATCAGAGGTCATGAGAGGTGATGAGTGTAGCGTTCAAAAATGAGTCAAAATGAGAAAAGTCCGGTGCAGAGCACAGTCACTGAGGTGAGTTCAGAAAGGTTCACCGAAACAGTTTCTCAAATGCAAGTCCTTTTTTGCACGGTTGGCTGAACTATACAATGTCCCCAGACAAAGTGAAGATCTACGGCGTTTTTTACGCTGCCTATTTACACCAGCAGAATAAACCAAACCGAGACGACGTAACACCACTACAAGTCTTAGTGCAGAAAATGGTTACAAGAATATTTCCAGTGTACATGCGAGAATTCCGGGAGGGCCAACGGTTGTTCGCCATATCATACGGTGCTTCTTTCGCCTTGGGCAGCATGCTCCCTTTCTGTGGAAAACACAGTGGAATTGGTTCCTGCGCCTTCTAGAAGAGCGTTCTGATGCAAGACTCGAGCATATGAAAGTACTCGGCGTGTTCTTAAAGTTAAAAGACACGTCTCTTTTCCAGTCTCGATGGTTGCCCCGCCGGGCTTGTCTGTATTTCTTTCGCTTACGCCAAATCTTCACTGGGGCCTTTTCAATTACAGCCGCATGTCGCGTGCTGCCGCGGACAACATCAGTTAGCCTCCTGTCTTGGTTGTGAAGCCATACACTGCAATGGAGCCATAAGGCCCGCCTAGTTTGTGGGGCTCTTTTCACAGCTTTGTGTACAGTTTTCTGCCTAGGCTTTTAAATGCAGAGCATATTAGTAACTCACGATGTCACCCGCGTTGGCGTCCGTAGTCCGCATCACTACGTAGTTCGCACCCTACACTATATAAAGAAATAATACCTTCCAGCGCCAGGTTTCGATCCCACGATTCTGCGGGCGGAACGCAAGGTACACGGCACTTTACCGACTGCTCCACGGAGCCGACACAGAATGGAAGGTTACGCACGCGCCTTATATCCTTGACTCATTCAACCGTCGGCCACAGGTGCGCCCTCTCCCCCGCGTCCTCCTCGCCTTCTCTGCGCTCGCAACACCCTCTCTCGCCGCGTTCGGTTCGCGTTCATGTGGTGGCGCGATTTCGGCGCTATAACACTTCTCGCGAAGGGCATTGGATTGGATTCGATTGGATTGGATTGGATTGGCTTGGCTTGGCTTGGCTTGGCTTGACTTGGCTTGGATTTGGATTGGGTTGGATTAAAGTGGATTGTGTCGGATTGTGTTGCGTCATAGCCGCGCCACGTTGCGTCGTAGCCTCTCCACGTTGCGTAATAGCCGCGGCAGGGGGTTCACGGCACGTTTCACGTTTCACCATCGACTTCATCGACAATGTCTACGCTGGAAGACAACAATTACAACAACAACAACCAATACGTAACCCATAAGACTTGCAGGCACGCCCCCCGCGGAAATGCTCTGCATTTGATCGTGCCCCTCGCGAGGGGGATGTTTTGATTTTTTAAAGCACTCTGCTTTGGAATAGCTACGAAGCCTATTACGCACTCTCGGCTGGAGCAAGCTGTTATTTCGTCCATGGACTGACATATGTCTCTCTCCTCTTCTATATTTATTTATTTATTTATTTCACTTACTCTCAATCACCGAAGCATTGTAGAGAGGAGTGGTTTACAGAGTACACAAAAAAAAAGACAGATGCGGCCAATTACACAAAATCTCTTAAATTGGCTAACTATACGTGGTCACGACATAAATACCATAATCAAGAACAATTAGTAAAATCAAATATATCCACATCAAAAAAGGCATAAAGCAAAATATATGCACATCGCGAAGGAAGAAAAAGAAAATAGGAACGGAAGGTGGCAATGTTGCATGTCACAGACACAAGCATTGACACAGAGTGGTATATGCTGAACAAAGCAAAAAATAAAAAATAAATGCAGATACAAGGGCAACAGTGCGCCAAAACTATAAGAAACAAATTATGATTGGTCATCTGGAACCAAATACGCATATAACGAGCGTCGAAAAAGTGTGTGATCTGTTATTATGGATGCTAGATCTGCAGGAAGGCGGTTCCAATCATTTGATGTGCAGGGTAGGAATGAGTGAAAAAATGTGTTGGTTTGACAATGAGTGATTCCAACTTTATGCATTAGATCAATACGGGACGAACGATAGAATGGTGGCGGTATAAGCAAGCTGCGCAGAAAATTAAGTTATGATTGTATACTTTGTGGAACAGGCAAAGACGAAAATATCTTTTGCGCAGGGTCAGGAGAGGCAAAGATAAACTGGACTTCATTGATGTAACACTGGCTGCTCGTTGATAGTTCAACAATATAAAACGCACTGCGTTGTTTTGCTCTAGCTCTAGAGACTGAATTAAGTTAGCTTGGCTCGGATCCCAAATAGATGCAGCGTATTCTAGTTTCGAGCGTATTAAAGTTCGGTAAAGTATTAACTTTAGGGAGACAGGAGCTTGACTGAAATTTCGTCGTAAATAGCCCAGCATACGATTAGCGTTTGATGTGATGGAGTCAATGTGCAATTTCCAGGTTAGGTCTGATGATAAGGTGACGCCGAGATAACGGTAGGATGACACGTTTTCTAGTGGCACATCAGTTAGTCTGTAAAAAGGTGAACATACGTCACGCCGAGAAATGCGCACAACCTTGCATTTTAGGGGGTTAAGCACCATTTTCCATGTTTCGCACCATGTCACAATTTTGTTCAAGTCAGACTGCAGTTCGCGATTGTCGTCGTCACTCCTGATTTGACGATAAATGACGCAATCGTCTGCGTATAGATGCATTGAAGAAGACGCATGGTTTCTTTTCCAGTCTCGATGGTTGCCCCGCCGGGCTTGTCTGTATTTCTTTCGCTTACGCCAAATCTCGTACTTCTCGGGGCGCAACGTCTACGACGAAGGCGTCGTAGACGTTGCGACCCGAGAAGTTGCCGTGCCGGTGAAGGCGTCGTGGACGTGGTTTCGCCCCGATAAGTTGCCCCGGCCGACGAAGGCGTCCTCGACGTGCTTGCGTCCAGAGAAGTTGCTCTGGCCGACGAATGTCGTGGACGTGGTTGTGCCCCGACAAGTTGCCGTGCCGACGAAGGCGTCGTGGACGCGGTTGCGCCCCGATAAGTTGCTCTGGCCGACGAAGGCATCGTAGACGTTGCGACCCGAGAAGTTGCCGTGCCGGTGAAGGCGCTGTGGACGTGGTTTCGCCCCGATAAGTTGCCCCGGCCGACGAAGGCGTCGTGGACGTGCTTGCGTCCAGAGAAGTTGCTCTGGCCGACGAATGTCGTGGACGTGGTTGCGCCCCGACAAGTTGCCGTGCCGACGAAGGCGTCGTGGACGCGGTTGCGCCCCGATAAGTTGCTCTGGCCGAAAAAGGCGTCGTGGACGTGGTTGCGCCCCGATAAGTTGCTCTGGCCGACGAAGGCGTCGTGGTCGTGGTTACGCCCCGATAAGTTGCTCTGGCCGACGAAGGCGTCGTGGTCGTGGTTGCGCCCCGATAAGTTGCTCTGGCCGACGAAGGCGTCGTGGTCGTGGTTGCGCCCCGATAAGTTGCTCTGACCGACAAAGGCGTCGTGGTCGTGGTTGCGCCCGATAAGTTGCTCTGGCCGACGAAGGCGTCGTGATCGTGGTTGCTCCTCGATAAGTTGCTCTGGCCGACGAAGGCGTCGTGGACGGGTTTGCGCCCCGATAAGTTGCTCTGGCCGACGAAGGCGTCATAGACGTTGCGACCCGAGAAGTTGCCGTGCCGGTGAAGGCGTCGTGGACGTGGTTTCGCCCCGATAAGTTGCCCCGCCCGACGAAGGCGTCGTGGACGGGGTTGCGCCCCGATAAGTTGCTCTGGCCGGAGAGGGCGTCGTGGACGTGGCTGCGCCCCGATAAGTTGCTCTGGCCGACGAAGGCGTCATAGACGTTGCGACCCGAGAAGTTGCCGGGCCGGTGAAGGCGTCGTGGACGTGGTTTCGCCCCGATAAGTTGCCCCGACCGACGAAGGCGTCGTGGACGCGGTTGCGCCCTGATAACTTGCTCTGGCGGTCAAAGGCGTCGTGGACGTGGTTGCGCCCCGATAAGTTGCTCTGGCCGACGAAGGCGTCGTGGTCGTGGTTGCGACCCGATAAGTTGCTCTGGCCGACGAAGGCGTCGTGGTCGTGGTTGCGACACAATAAGTTGCTCTGGCCGACGAAGGCGTCGTGGTCGTGGTTGCGACCCGATAAGTTGCTCTGGCCGACGAAGGCGTCGTGGTCGTGGTTGCGACCCGATAAGTTGCTCTGGCCGACGAAGGCGTCGTGGACGGGTTTGCGCCCCGATAAGTTGCTCTGGCCGACGAAGGCGTCATAGACGTTGCGACCCGAGAAGTTGCCGTGCCAGTGAAAGCGTCGTGGACGTGGTTTCGCCCCGATAAGTTGCCCCGCCCGACGAAGGCGTCGTGGACGGGGTTGCGCCCCGATAAGTTGCTCTGGCCGACGAGGGCGTCGTGGACGTGGCTGCGCCCCGATAAGTTGCTCTGGCCGACGAAGGCGTCGTGGACGCGGTTGCGCCCCGATAAGTTGCTCTGGCCGACGAAGGCGTCGTAGACGTTGCGATCCGAGAAGTTGCCGTGCCAGTGAAGGCGTCGTGGACGTGGTTTCGCCCCGATAAGTTGCCCCGCCCGACGAAGGCGTCGTGGACGGGGTTGCGCCCCGATAAGTTGCTCTGGCCGAGGAGGGCGTCGTGGACGTGGCTGCGCCCCGATAAGTTGCTCTGGCCGACGAAGGCGTCGTGGACGCGGTTGCGTCCCGATAAGTTGCTCTGCCGACGAAGGCGTCGTAGACGTTGCGACCCGAGAAGTTGCCGTGCCGGTGAAGGCGTCGTGGACGTGGTTTCGCCCCGATGAGTTGCCCCGGCCGAGAAGGCGTCGTGGACGGGGTTGCGCCCCGATAAGTTGCTCTGGCCGACGAGGGCGTCGTGGACGTGGCTGCGCCCCGATAAGTTGCTCTGGCCGACGAAAGCGTCGTGGTCGTGGTTTCGACCCGATAAGTTGCTCTGGCCGACGAAGGCGTCGTGGTCGTGGTTGCGACCCGATAAGTTGCTCTGGCCGACGAAGGCGTCGTGGACGGGTTTGCGCCCCGATAAGTTGCTCTGGCCGACGAAGGCGTCATAGACGTTGTGACCCGAGAAGTTGCCGTACCGGTGAAGGCGTCGTGGACGTGGTTTCGCCCCGATAAGTTCCCCCGCCCGACGAAGGCGTCGTGGACGCGGTTGCGCCCCGATAAGTTGCTCTGGCCGACAAAGGCGTCGTGGACGTGGTTGCGCCCCGATAAGTTGCTCTGGCCGACGAAGGCGTCGTGGTCGTGGTTGCGACCCGATAAGTTGCTCTGGCCGACGAAGGCGTCGTGGTCGTGGTTGCGACCCGATAAGTTGCTCTGGCCGACGAAGGTGTCGTGGTCGTGGTTGCGACCCGATAAGTTGCTCTGGCCGACGAAGGCGTCGTGGTCGTGGTTTCGACCCGATAAGTTGCTCTGGCCGACGAAGGCGTCGTGGACGGGTTTGCGCCCCGATAAGTTGCTCTGGCCGACGAAGGCGTCATAGACGTTGCGACCCGAGAAGTTGCCGTGCCGGTGAAAGCGTCGTGGACGTGGTTTCGCCCCGATAAGTTGCCCCGCCCGACGAAGGGGTCGTGGACGGGGTTGCGCCCCGATAAGTTGCTCTGGCCGACGAGGGCGTCGTGGACGTGGCTGCGCCCCGATAAGTTGCTCTGGCCGACGAAGGCGTCGTGGACTGGTTCGCGCCCCGATAAGTTGCTCTGGCCGACGAAGGCGTCATAGACGTTGCGACCCGAGAAGTTGCCGCGCCGGTGAAGGCGTCGTGGACGTGGTTTCACCCCGATAAGTTGCCCCGCCCGACGAAGGCGTCGTGGACGAGGTTGCGCCCCGATAAGTTGCTCTGGCCGACGAGAGCGTCGTGGACGTGGCTGCGCCCCGATAAGTTGCTCTGGCCGACGAAGGCGTCGTGGTCGTGGTTGCGCCCCGATAAGTTGCCCTGTCCGACGAAGGCGTCGTGGGCGTGCTTGCGTCCCGAGAAGTTGTTTTGGCCGACGAAGGCGTCGTGGACGTGGTTTCACCCTGATAACTTGCTCTGGCCCACGAAGACGCCGTGGACGTGCTTGCAACCTGAGAAGTTGTTTTGGCCGACGAAGGCGTCGTGGACGAGTTTGCGCCCAGATAAGTTGCTCTGGCCGACGAAGGCGTCGTAGACGTTGCGACCCGAGAAGTTGCCGTGCCGGTGAAGGCGTCGTGGACGTGGTTTCGCCCCGATAAGTTGCTCTGGCCGACGAAGGCGTCACGGACGTGGTTTCACCCCGATAAGTTGCCCGGTCCGATGAAGGCGCCGTGGACGTGCTTGCGTCCCGATAAGTTGTTTTGGCCGATGAAGGCGTCTTGGACGTGGTTGCACCTCGATAAGTTGCCCCGGCCGACGAAGGCGTCGTGGATGTGGTTGCGCCTCGATAAGTTGTCCTGGCCCACGAAGGCGCCGTGGACGTGCTTGCGACCCGAGAGGTAGTTATGGCTGACGAAGGCGTCGTGGACGGGGTTGCGCCCCGATAAGTTGCTCTGGCCCACGAGGGCGTCGTGGACGTGGCTGCGCCTCGATAAGTTGCCATGGCTGACGAAGGCGTCGTGGACGTGGTTGCGCCCAGAGAAGTTACCCGGGCCGATGAAGGTGTCGGGAACGTGACAGAGCCGAGCCGAGACACGTCTGAACGCTATGCCGTGCGCCCAAAAACTGGGCGCCCCGTTTGTTGTTGTTGTTCCTGGTGACACTGGCACATACCCACGTGGGGGATTGGCCAGGATGCAGGCGTGAGGGGGGCTAATGCGCCCGCTTAAAGCACCAGAAAATTATCAATCTAGCGATTTATACGCACAAAGAGAGAAAATAGAATCGGTTTGAAGTTGCAAGTAGACTTTGGGATAGAACCAATGAGCTTTTTGGACCGGAAAGAGTACATGCAAGAATCAAAGCTAACAGGGCAGGCGCCTGGTCTCGGAAACATATGCATGAATGGCTGCAGCCACCCCTCGGTGACAATATCCCAGTGATGTGGCCCCAAAAATTAGGAGTACGGGCATGGAAATAGGCAGACCAATTCGTCGCAATGGCGTGGCAAGGTGACGTTGCCTCATCATTAAAAAACCGCGACAATGCAATAGGAAGGGCTCTAAAGTCTCCCGATCACCGCAGACAGCACATCGGGAGGAGGAGGCTAGACCAGCCCTGTGCATATAAATGTTGAGTTGGTGGACTCGACATCTGAAGGTAGTTAATGTGACCTCGCATTGACGAGATTCACAAAAACGGGTATTCCAATGATGCTTTAAATTGAGATAATCTTCAAAATTAGTGATGATCCCTTCCTGCATTCTTGCTAGGCGTTGATAGGTACGAAACCTTGCTCCTGCTGCAATAAAGGGAATATAGGCCATAGGTCTACTGGAGGGCCATCCAACAACGATCGCGCCAAGGAATCATCCTGTTCATTAAGCTGTAACCCATTGTGACCTGGAACCCAAATGAGGCAGGTGTCCCTCAAATGGGAAGGCACAAGGAAGTTGAATGTACGAACAAGTGCGGAATTTTCGGATGAAGAGAGCAGAACAAACCGATAAGGAGTCAGTAATTATTGCTACATTAAAGTGCTGCGGAGGTACTTCTTTTAAGGCCAGAACTATCGCTAGGAATTCGGCTTGAAATATCGGTGTGAAATCAGGTAAACGCAGCGAGGCTGACCAGTTAAGGTGTGGACTAAAAATTCCCACACCTGCTCGCTCCTCACGCTGGGATGCATCTGTTGCCAATTTTGCATAATCCTTCAAGCTTGCCAAATGGTCGTTCAGTATTCCTGTTAGAAATCGCGACGTAAGCATTTTAGCGTTACTGAGGAAAATATTATGGAAAGTCAAAGGCGCAGGAAGAACGTCACAGGGCATTGTTAGTACTGTGTGAATATTGATACTGAATGGTGACGGTGGGCGTAAACACACTGTGGAAGAATGTGCCGAGGCCACCAAGAGCTGAAAAAGAGTTCCGGCTGAGCAACCATCAATGGAAAATATCTGCTCTGTGGAGATTCCAAAATCCTCATAACTGTCAGTTCTGTTAGTAGCCGAAACCGAGACTCGAGGCATGGCATGCGGGCCTCCAAATACAAGATGTTATTGGCCACGCACCTTGGGAGGCGTGACCAATAACCATTAACCTGAGGATGCTGAAATGTGCAGAGTCGGACATCCTGAGGATTGATTTACCCAGGTTTGTTTTGCGTTATCTGGGACTAGAGAGGAAATTGCACCTTGTAAGCCATGTCGTAGTGGTGGTTCATGGGAAGACCCCCCTTTTTGGCTTGGGCTTGGCATGACAATTGGATTCTTACGCGGGTTTTGGGATTTGCTTTCTTCACTATGCATTAACACGTTTACGAGCTACAAGGAAGCCGAAATCCTCCCTGTTCTGTGGTAGCCTTGTTCGGTGAAACAGCAGGCAGTGCGTGATCGCACCTGACGTTGCTCATGCTGCAGTCGAAGGACGCATGACTGAGCGGGTAATATGCCGCCGCGAAATTTGCAGCCGACGAAAAGAAGAAACAAAACGTACTTCGCCGAAGACAAGATACGACCACGTAGATACGACAGATACGGGCGCTTGTATGCGCCCTATCTTGTAATTGTGCACGACTGTTTAACGCCACGTTTTCTTTTATCTTGTTAAACTAGTTGGCGGTCGGTGCACCGGTTCACCACGAAGGCAACGTTTTCATAGGCACGCTCAAAAAACTTTCCAACTCTTCAAACAACTTGTTATTTGAATAATGGTAAAATTAATAAAATCAGTCTCTACTGAGTTCCCCCCCCCCCCCCCAATATTAACATTGTTCGTAACTACAACCTTGGCCTGCGGGATAGCAGGTACAACCGTTCTGGCAAAGATACGCTTTAGTTACTTTTTCCTTAACTTTAAACACGCAGCAACAATAAGATAGGAGGCGAAACTAGGCTTCTTAGCGCGGTCACATAATGTCACAAGCGGTCGTCATAGGTTAAGCTAGCGGCATCTGCCGCGGGTAAAGAAACTGCGCGGCCATCGAAATCGGCATTTCGCTGCTCAGCCGCGGAATAAGTGCGGCCACTATCACTTCATCCATCAGGTGCCGCTACCCTCTCCTTCGCCGTCGCAGCTACGAATCTTTGCAGTTCGCCTTGCTTTTCATTGTGACATTATCTGGTCGCTCGCCCGCGCTTGTCGCAATGGGCCGTTTCGCCTCCTATATATTCTTGCTCCGTGGTTTTAAAACAGCCTGTTTTATTTTCCGCTTACATAATTGCACACTATTCTTCGCGTTTTTGTGGTACTTTGTTTAAATTTGCGGTCACTAAAATGTTTCAATCCAAGCCAATGATGAAACTAAGGCGGGCGCGATGTGTAATGGCGGTCCATGACATAGAGTTTCATACTAATATATACTAGAGGGAAATCTGGCGCTGCATTCGCGGGCCGCCGTGGGCGGCGCCATTGCAGCTAGCGACGTTCCTCGCCTCCTTGGCTTGGTTAGCCACATGGCTTCTTTTTCGTCTTGAAGCCAAAAGGGTAACATTGTTTTTTTGTTCATCTTCCATGAAGCTTCTAAATAATCCCTGACAAATAACTCTTTCTGGAGCTTTAGTTTTATAATAACAGAACAAATTTGATTAATCTTCTGCAGTAATATTGTTGCATTTTTGAAGCCAAAGCCAACGTTTCAGCCTGTTCGTGAGCCACGCCAAGGACAAGTGGAACGTGCCTGCCCGGTACATGACGGCACGCTCGCTGAAGCGCGGCTCCCATAGACAGGGGCGCCAGATTTCCCTCTAGTATATATTAGTATGAAACTCTATGGTCCATGAAGACACAGACAGCCTTGATGTGAGCCGCATAGACGCTAGCGCCAGATTCCTCTCTAGCGAGTCGCTGGGGCGGGCGCCGCCACAAAGGCATCGTGGATGTGGTTGCGCCCCGAGAAGTTGCCCTGGCCGGTGAAGGTATCGTGGATGTGGTTGCGCCCGGGGAAGTTGCCCTGGCCGATGAAGGCGTCGTGGACGTGGTTGCGCCCGGATAATTGTCCTAGCCGATGAAGGCGTCATGGACGTTGTTGCGCCCGGAGGAGTTGTCCTGGCGTTGGGCACAAGACCTCCCGAATGCAACACGCGGTCGCCTTTTGAGGTGCGGTCGCCTCCGTCACGAGAGCTCAAAGCGCCAGCTTCCCGCCGCTGTCCTGGCGAACGAAGCACATGTCGATGAAGGCGTCGTGGACATGGTTGCACCCGGAGAAGTTGTCCTGGCGTTGTGACTCAGGAACTCCAGACAGCGTCCACTACAATGGGGGGCCAGCCGGGGTGCAGTAGTGCGTCAAGCGTACTGCAAAACGCTCTCACACTGGTACCTTTACGGCGACGTCACAAGCTTCCATTATCACTGCAGTTCTGATGGAAAGCAGGAAGATACTGAGGATGGCAGAAGTTGTGAGGAGTATGCCGGGCGGCGGGCTAGAGCCTATACCCTGAACGCGAAAATGGCGAAAACACGAGCCCAGAGGAAACGGGAAACTTCCGGCGAGGCTTATCTCTTGCACGCTGTCTCGCATGATTGGATCCGCGCGTCGTTATTAGTGACGTTTCTGCGCCCACACCCAATCACGTGAAAACACGCTGTCGTCTTTGGACAAAAAAAAAACAAAAAACAATCACCTCTCACGCGTTTTCTCACGTTATTCCCAGTGCGTCGCAATCGTGACGTTTCCATGTTTTAGCGCTCGCAGCCAATCACGTGAGAGAGGACACTTAATTTGACCAAAAACCTCTATAAACCGAGCAAATGACGGGACTTAATTTCGTGTACACTTTGACATACTGCATATGCAATGTATCGTCTGTCAACGACGTTGGAGCGACATGCTATATATCAAGGGCGCGTACCCATGGGACTGGCCGCGATGGCCTTCTTTAAAAAGAAAAATAGCAGCGGTGCTCTTATACGGGACGCGCGACTGACAAACTTGGCCACCTAGATGCACCCCATGTGACCTTTTTGACTTCATTTCGGGTGTGTTTATTATGCTAGTGTGTAAATTAACGACGTATGTTCAAACCAAGCTCTTATTTAAATATATTTCCCGTAAAATTCTGATAAAGTCGATTAATGGCTTTGTAAAGTTGTCGCCACCGTTGTTATGGCGGCGCCCTATTGTTACGCTACGAGCTACGAGTGCTCGCCGCTCGGCAGGCGCGCTTGGTCAGTATCGCCAGAAATGTTTCTTCAACCGTATGACACATTATTAAAGCTCTGACGCTCCTCACCCTTCCATAAAATAAAGCAGCACGTACCAGATCAACGCGCGAAACAGCGCGCTTTTCGGTAACGCCCATCGGTTCTCTCGAAACGTGATCGAGCTGCTAAACTGTTCAGACTCCCGCCGCGTCCGCGGCCTGTCGCTGGAACAAACAACCGATATTTCTTGGCTCGTCAGCCTGGGAAATGACACCGAGGCGTCCACTTCAGGCACGCGTAATCCGCTGCGCCTTGTCGGAAACGGCTGTTGTGGAGTGGTGCGCCCAATGGTTTGGCCGGCACACACACGTCTTGGGATCGTCTAGAAAGTCCGAACGAAACGGACGAGGCACCAACGTACCCTTCACATTTCGGCTACGCAGTTCTGGGAGCGCGGGTTAGTAACTGTGTAATTTTGCCATTAACCCGGGCAAAATAATCAGCCCGCTAAGTAACTTACACCAACCGACAAGTCCGCACTCCTAGTGCGAATAATTTTTGAAATTGTCCGCACGCCGTCTGTTGCAGTCTTGGAGTCGTCGAAGAGTGGTCAAAGTTGTCGAAGTGCGCGTGTATGTGTCGCATGCGTCGTCATTTAACCATACGTTTAACCTTCAGCGGCACAATGTAGTCTAATCTGTACATTTGGGTCCAAGATTACAGCTTGTCAAGATTACAGCCGCCCAGTTTCGTTCTGAATTGCTTCGTTGACGCCGAACATATGTGGTTGCTGGCGTATAATTTTTTCCTTCCCGCGGCCGAAGCAACTTTCGTTTTTAAATATGTTTAGGGCTTTTTATTTATTGAAAACCGCCGAACAACTCTTGGCACGGCCCGCTTCGCGCTGTCATGCTGGCCCGTCGTCCGCCCGCGGCCGCCATTGACGGTTCGCGATTTTGCCGGCCACACGTCGTGGTCCTGGGTGTTTGATTCTGCAATGGGCGCTCTGCTGAGTCGGGCCGTCGAGCGTTAGCTCCCGCTCGCCAGTACCCGCCTATTTGCTTGAATCTTCGAGCAGCGAATTCCCAAGGTTCAGGAGCACCATGGACAGCATCGCAGCATCGCCACGACGCTTCACCGCTCCGGGCCTGAAGAGTTCCATCTCCAGACTGTGCCCTGTGTTGCGAGTTCGCGCGCGGTGGTCCCAGCCCATGTGGCAACTCCCAGTTCTATCCTTTTTTTTTACTTCTCTTTACTTTTATCCCCCCTATCCTACTCTCACCCACCCGGACTGGGTTGAATGCAGGTATGGTTTCAATGATATCCCAAATCCATTTCTTTTCATACTTGCCTTAAAATCGAACGTGCCACCCCCCCCCTCCGCTCAACTCCTTCAGGTGCACTGCCCACTGTACTGCAGCGAAAGGGTTCATATGCTTGGTGTGCGGTGTGCTGGGACTCCTCGGTTTGGACCACATGTCCTTTCCAGCGCACCCGAGCCCTACTGGGTTGAAATAAAATATTATTTTTGAGTGGCACGTCCCCTGGCTCCTGACGTCAGCTTAGGGACTCGCGCCGCTGTCGTCTGCTACACTCCGCTTGGCAGCTAGGGGCAGTAGTGCCCGTTTTTGTGCTTTAGTGCACTAAAAAGCATATTTCCAGTAATTCAGTTTTTTTGCCAGCTTCAGAAGACCGTGTGTAACTCGTCCTTTCTAGCTTATTTGCGAGGGTCAGGGCTCAGAGTGCCTCGATAAGTGTTCAAAATGCTTAGGCTTCCCTAAATTATTTTTGAGATTCACTCAACAGGGCCACAGGCCCTAACTCTATTATCACCAGCGCAATATTGAACAACAAAGGGGAGAGCACTGCCCCTTGTGGTGTGCCGCGGCTGCCCAGCAGGATGGGATCTGTGGCTAGGTGAGGAAATCTCTTATGTACTGATACATTCTAGGCCCGCAGTCGAGAGCATTTAGTTTCGAGAGGATGGCGGCGTGTTTAACATTGTCAAACGCCCCCTTGAGGTCCAGCGCAAGGGTGGCTGTGGGTGAGTTGCGGGTGGCAGGCTGCATAACATCTTCCTTGAGCTGGAGTAAGATGTCTTGCGTAGACAGACGAGGGCGAAAGCCAAACATGGTCGTAGGTAGCTTATCGTGATCTTCGAGGTACGTTTGCAGCCGGTTTAAAACGATGTGCTCCAACAATTTGCCTACACATGATGTGAGGGAAATAGATCGAAGGTTATCAGTGCTCGGTGGTTTGCCCGGCTAAGGTATGAGCCTGACTTCCGCTGTTTTCCATTCATCTGGGAGTAAACCCGTCTGCCAGATGTGACTGAAATAATCCGTTAGCTCAAGCAGCGAAGGGGTGTTCAGATTAGCGAGGGCCTTGTTGGTTATTTGGTCTATTCCGGGCGCCGTATTGCGGCGAAGCTTGTCCAGAGCGGCCGTAACCTCATGCAGATGGATGTCGTCGTCCAGGAGCGGGTTGGGCCTTCCAGAGTAGGGGGGAAGGGGCTCCGTAGGGTGAGTGGGAAGATAGCGGGCCGTAAGATTGGCGAGCAGGTTTCGTGTGCTTCCCGAGAGTTGATGAAGGATTCTGGCCATTGTGCGTTGGGATTCCGTCTTGCTCTTGCCGGGGTCTATAAGAAAACGCAGCAGCTTCCACGTTTTGGAAGTGCTAAGGGAGTTACGCATAACATCGCAGAGGGCGAGCCAGTTTTCTTTGCACAATGAGGTAGCATAGCGTGCCGCTTCCTCTGCAAGCTGAGCAATGCGTTTTTTTACACCATCGTTCCCTCCTCGCATATCAAGATCCTTGGTATGACCTTTCAAGCCGAGCGAACAAACTCCATCCTAATAAATAGGCTGAAACATACCTCGGACCAAGTCACACATATGATCAGGCGTGTGACCACCAAAACACGGGGAATGCGCGAGGAGGACACCCTCCGCCTCGTCCAAGCATTCATAATCTCAAGAATTACATACGCCATACCCTACCCTCTTCTCTCCAAGTCAGAAATGGAACGGCTGGATGTCATCATTCGGAAGGCCTACAGGCACTCGGACTTCCCGTCAGCACGGCCACCGACAAGCTATTGAAGCTGGGCCTGCACAATACAGCCGACGAGCTCATATAAGTCCATCTTTCGAGCCAAAGGTTGAGGCTGGGAGTTACAAGCACAGGGAGGACTCCTCTCTCGTCTGGGGCTCACATCCCCTCTGCAGCGTCAGACATCTCAAATGAGAATTCTCGACCACAATATCAGGAAACAGCTGTACGTCTCACCGCTCCCAAGAAACATGCACCCTGTGCATCACTCTGGGCGCAGGGAAGCAAGAGCCAAGGCCATCCACACTTACTGCGGGAGGGAACTAACCACAGTGTACACGGACGCGTCTTCCTATCCCGGCATAAGAGCAATGCCAGCCGTGGTTGTCCAGAACAATAAGCACGTCACCAGCCTAACCCTACCCGGATACGACCCCTTACAAGCGGAAGAAGCGGCCATCGCTCTCGCCATAACGCAAACTACCGCCAGCGTAATCATCACAGATTCGCAGTAAGCGTGCCGCAACTTCTCATGCGGACGAATTCACCGCACAACCCACCAAATCATCTGCCAGCGTCCACCAGACAGATCTATCATGATCACATGGGCACCCGCCCACCTGTTGGCCCGAGAGTTATCCCGCCGGGCCCCGGGAAGCGAGCAAGAAAGGCCAACCCCGCTGATCACGTATCACGAAATAACGCAGCACTACAAGTTGGGACGTATCACCTACCCAGCACCACATAAGCACCTAACGAAAGAGGAGGACCGGCAGCTCCGTGCACTCCAGACGAATACTTTCCCCCATCCCACTAAATGCCATATCTTGCACCCCACCGTATATTCCCCGCTATGCCGCTTCTACGGTGCCCCCGGGACGCTCTTTCATATGGTAGGGGGCTGCCCGCACGCCCCACTACATTCGCAAAATCCCTCAATTCCTTCTCGGAGGCGCTGCGGTCGCTGCAGGGAGCGGACGTGTCTCGCATCGGCTCCGCTGATTTCGACTAATTGCGCCGGGCTAATTGAAGATATCAACGAGATTCTGTTATAGGGTGACGCAGCTTGACCCAAGGAATCGACTGACCCCATTTTCGGGCAAGTTGCATCGATTTTCACCCATTTATCGGCGAAGACCGATCGGCCAACGTGGTCGGCCAGCTAGGCCTAACCTAGGCTTAGCGCGACTTCGGGCCGGGCGCGCCGATGACGGCCGCCATGGCGGAGACGGCAACTACCCTGGAGGAGATGGCGACTACCATGGACATCGGAACCACCTCTCCACTTGAAGAAAGCCCTCGAGCATCGACGATGCAAGTGAATTACGACCACGGACGGGTGTCGGTAGCGGTTACCGGCACGGACCCAACACCGGCGGAGGAAGGAGGCGAAGACAGATGGCAGGTGGCGAGGCGGCGGATGCGGCGGCAGGCGGCCGGGGCGGCTGGCGGTAAGTCGGTCCCTGTTGTTTCTGCCACTACTCCCCCTGCAGCCCCCAAGAATCAGGCACGTTTCGCGAAGCAGGTCGCCGCTAGGCTTACCAAGGCAGCACGCATGCCGCATGCGCTGCCGAAGGAGGATATTAAAGGGGTCCTGAAATGCCTTCCGCCGATGCATGGATGTACATGTAACCAAATAAAGCAATGTATTAGCAATCTCCTCCTGCAAGAATTTTGTTAAAGCGATGAGTATTAGCTGAGAAATCGTAAATCAAAAACCGCGAATTATCGTCGCGCCGTATTTCCTCCTCCTTTCAACTGTTCCTTCGCTGTTGGCCTCCCGTCCCATGATGCTCCGCTCCTCAGCGGTGACGTACTTCCGCTATTGCGCTCCCACAGACTGCCGTCTGCTACGGGCCAGCTCTTTCGGCTTTTTCATCTCTGTAGACACAGGCTGGAAAAGCGAACGAATGACCTGGCCGCATGTGTGCGGCCTGGCCTTGCCCTTTCGCGGTGCACGTAGCTGCAGGGCTGCAGTTGGTATCGGCGGCGAACTCGCAGCCGCGTGGGGAGAATCGTGCGCTCGTTCCCTTTGGTGCACCGCGCACTGTTTATCCAAAAAGCGCGGTCTCAGATGTGGCCCCGCTGGTGCCGGGTGTTATTTTGCGGTGGTTGTAATTCCTACTACCGGCGGCATGTGAAAAAAGACATTTTCAACCGACACAGAACCCGTGCACAAAACGCGCCGGATCGGATCGCTTTATCAGCGGCGATGAACGTGAAGGCGAAGAGCAAACCAACGCTGCACTCGATCAGCGAGAACCCGTGTTCTGACAAGCTGCACCCATGTGTTGCATTCAACACTGACGGGAAAGCGTTTGTTTGCACTTGTTTGGATAGTCGTAAAATGTCCAAACACTCCGGCACTCCGCTAGCAGATCAGCCGGCGAGACATTTCGGAAAACATTTGACAGATGGCGCCGTATGCATTAGTGTGTCGCTACGCGAAACTGATGAGACGCTCTACTAAAACTCCCATCGCGGTGTCACGTAGCGGGACGCAAAAATTTAGCGTTTATCGTATGCAAAGGCCACAAACGCTGTACTAAAACTCTATTAGCAGCAAAATAGCGTGCGTATGTGAAACCGCTCGCGTTTACAAAGCTGCACGCCGAGCGCGTACGTTTCAAACCTAGTGACATCGTTTAAATACACTGGCAAGCACAGTGTAACGTAGTCAGATATCAACCGTATGCTCAGGCGACAAGCAAGAGCTTGTTTTATGTGGGGCGGAGATTGCGCATAAAGGCCCGTTCGCACTTGCGACGAAAGCGAGTGAGAGCGGCAGGAATTCCGTCGCTTTGTCGCGCGACGATCGTTTTTGTCGAATGCTCGGGACAAATTTTGGTTGCGCGACAGAATTCCCGTCGCTTTCGCTCGCTTTCGTCGCAAGCGGGAATGGAAAGTTCTGCCGCTGCCGTCTGCTACGCAGCTCGGAGGTAACCGCGCGATCTGCTCGGGCCGGATGAACGCGCACACTCCCGCACGGCAGCGCCCCGAGCGGCAGACGGCCGCGTACATCGCTCCCGGCGCCCGCCTGGAGCTCGCCCTCGGCACACTAGCCAGTATATTTCAGGCACTATAATGGAGGAAAGATTTTTTGCTGCCGATGAACCTAGTTCTTTGCCCCTGTGTTTTTAAATACGTGAAGTGGTTAGCACGTCGTCCTCAAACAGCTCTGTATCGTCGTAGCATCGCTGATTGTCCGAACGAAGCTTGCAGCTAAGCCAATGCAGCGACCGAAGCTGTGTGTGTGTGTGTGTGTGCATCGCCTCCTGTGTGTTGTGGACGCGTTCGTTTCGCGATGAAATGCGACATTGTACTTCTGCGGGTGGATAGTGCTTCCCATGGTCTGGATTATCTTTCTCGAACGACGTACCACTCAACCTCGCATTTGGTATGTGCAGTGTGCCTGGCTAAAAGCCTTCTCGCTTGCGCGCCAGAGTTGTGACTTGCTGCTCGTCCCCGCAAACCGGGTGTGAGGTGAGTGCCGTATTTACGACGGGCAGGAGGAGGCAACTCATCGTCTGTCAATCGCGGTTCAGACTTGCAACGCATGTTGTGACGTTGCGTTCGTTCGAAACGCATCTCTGGATTGTTTTGAAGTTGAATAAAATGTACGCGTCAAACCCGGGCATTCGGCTCAGGGCGTTCTCTGCGATTGCACCAAAGAAGTGCCACGGGACTTTCTTTATGGTACGTACTCACGTAAGATAAAATCCACGTCGTGTTATGGCCGTGTTGCATTCAATACAAACGGTTAAGCGTTTGTTTACACTTGTTTCGTTTGTCGTAAAATGTCAAAGCACTCCGGCACTCCGCTGGCAGATCAGCCGGCGAGCCGACGCTGAGCAGACGACTCATCTCTTTGCCGGAAGTGCGTGAAAAAGCCGCCCAATAGCAGGATGTCTAGCTCATGACGAACATCTGGGAATCGATGATGTAGACATGTGAAGATGGCGGCGTCCAAAAACACGAAGGAAAGGGTGAGAAAAAAGCGACAAACTTTGCAACAAAAGTGTGAGCTTTCCGCTGCGCGTAAAAGAGTAATACTTGGCACAGGTGACGTTGGCGACCCAATCTAGCGATTGCGCTAGTTCATTTAGTGTGCTCAAAATGCCTTTCAGGGCCCCTTTAAAGTCATACTTAGGCCACGTGGCGGGCTAAACGTGGCGCGTACCGAGGCACCTAAGCTAATGGAAGCCATTTTCGAGATGGCAGGAACTACACTGCAGGAATCTAGGGAAGACACGATTTGTACCAACAATGCCCAAAATATCATAGTAATAAGTACCCCGCATGAGCAGAGAGCTCGAATGTACTCGGGCATCCGACTACTCAGAATCGCGGGTAGGGAACACGAGGTTAGTGCGTACGTGCCGGCGCCCGAGGGCACCGTGAAGGGCGTCATACGTGGCATCTCGCTTACATACACGGGGCAGGACTTGCAGGAGAACATCGTAAACGAAGCGAACCCGCTCGCGCTCGAAGCGCATCGAATTGGAAACACTACCACAGTAATCGTGGCTTTCGAGGGTACGAAAGTGCCTAGTACAGTAAAATTTGGAGCTATGATAACTAGATGTAGCCTTTACAAACAACATTACGAGGTATGCCATTGTTGCGGCAGGCTAGGTCACCGCGCAGACGTGTGTCCCTATCCGGACACCGAGGTATGCTTTGCGTGCGGAGTGTCCAATCCGGGCCCCACACACGATCGAGAATGCAAACCCCGCTGCAAGCTGTGCGGCGGGGCGCACCCCACCGGAGTGGCGGGATGCAAGAACCGGTACAAGACCCCACACGTGGTCAAGCAGCGCCGATGGGAGCGCAAACGAACGGAGGAGCAGCAAAGGCGTGCGCCAACATTAGGCCTAACTGACTTCCCGCAGCTGCGGGCGGCCGGGGAAGGAACGAAACGGATACCACAGAAGAATGCTGACGTCAGCGGAGCGGCAGCTGTGAAAGCAACAACAGCAACAGCTGGCGGCGCCCCGGCAGCAGCAGCTGGCGGAGGCGAAGCGAGCCGCCGCAGCGGCGGCGGCAATGGAAATCAAGTCAAGACCAGCCCGCGAGAGGGCGTAACGTGGGCAGCCGCGGTGGTGGAGCCGCGTCCGAGGCGGGAAGCTAACCCGCAGGAGCCCAGGAGCTGCGCACCGCAGCAGGTACAACCAACTCCGGAAACGATGGAACTCCGCAGTGAGAATGCGCGCTTCAGAGCGCAGCTCGCACAACAAGACCAGAAGATTGCACAACAAGAGCGGCAACTACAAGAATTCAGCAAGAAGCTAGATATGTTCCTTACAAATCAACAGCAACCTCAAGCCCCAGCTTTACCATCGAAGGCAACGCGCAGACAGGCGCAGAGACAAGTGCGATTTCAGGAGCAAGAACAAGAGCAAGAACAGATGCAAACGCAGGAGCCCGAGCGGATACACGCCGTGGAACCGCGAATTGCGGAAATAGTCGAAGAAGGAGAAGAAACGGTACAGAACAGAGATTCAACCACAGAAGAAGGAGACTTCAGCCTAAGGGCGAAGAGGAGAGCCACAGTAATGAATGCGATCGAGAGACGCCACCAACAGCTGGAGGAAAGCCACCAGCATCTGGAGGAGCGCATGCACCGCTTCGAGAGGGACATAGAGGCAATCAACCGAAGACTGGCTACGGTAGAGGCAACTACAGCAGACATGAGCGTCCGCATGGCCAACATGGAACGCATGCTACAACTCCTAACACGATTCAACGAGATAACCCACCAACAGCAGCAGCCACAGCAGCAGCAGCAGCCGCCGCAACAACCGAGCACGACCCGACCAACATGGCCAGAACAGCGCTAACGCGGGAGCTCGTGGTGTGGCAATGGAACGCGAATGGCCTGCGCAAAAAGAAGGCACTCTTACAACAATACATGAGGCAAGTCGGCCGGCGGCCAGACGTAATACTCATACAAGAAACACACACCGAGACTCCCCCGGGCTTACCGGGGTACCGCTCCTATGCCAGCCCGCCCAGTGCAAGAACGGCTGGGAAAGGTGCGGGTCAGGGGGTGTGCACCCTGGTGAAGAAGGGACTCACTTACATCGAACACGGCCTGCTCCAAAACAGCGCCATTGAGCACCTAGCCATCGAGGTCGTCACGGGCCGCAAGAGAAAGGAGAGCACCTACATAGTAAACGTCTATAGCAATCCCAAACAGTTCCAACAAAGATTCGGAACCTTAATGCACAAAACGAAACAACTGGCAGGGGACAACACCGCGCTCGTGTGCGGAGACTTCAATGCGCCGCACACGGCGTGGGGGTACCCGAAGGTTACGAACAAGGGCCAGAGCCTCTACGAGGAAGCTATGGAGGCGGAATATCACCTGCTGAACGACCCATCGGTACACACGAGACACGGCACTTCCACGCAACGGGATACGAACCCAGACCTTGCATTCTGCAACACTACCACCAGAGTCCGCTGGCGGAACACGGGCGAAACGCTGGGCAGCGATCACTGCGTCCTCGAGATAACAGTGCCGCTGCGCGGCAAAGCGCCGGTCCCCCGCAGGCAAGCGCTGACGGATTGGAACAAATACAGACAAGAGTTGGACGCTCTGACCGAGCAGATAGAAGACATCGACAAGTGGTCGCGTGAGCTCAACGAGGTGACACGGGCAGCTACAACGGAGGTGGAGGCAGACGAAAGGACCCCGCAAGTCGACAGCCGCCTAGCACACCTGCTGGAGGCGAGGAACTCACTGAGGGTCCGGTGGAAGCGACAACGCCACAACCGGAGGCTCCGTAAACGCATCGCCCTACTAAACACCGAGATCGAAAAGCACAGCGAGGTGCTCTGCCGGCAGCAGTGGCAGGCGGTCTGTCAGGAAGCGGACGGCCAAATCCACAAGAGCAGAACCTGGCACCTGCTCCGTCATCTGCTGGACGAGAGCAAGACGAAGGGGACGCAACACCACATCCTTGCCCGGACACTACACAAGGCGAAGCAGGAGCTCGGCGAAGCTGAGGTCCGCCGGCGCATCGACAACAAATACCTTCCATCCACCCCGCCGACCCCCCTCCCGAGTTACGCGGGCGAGGCTAACGCCAAGCTCGACGCCGACATCGAGGAGTGGGAGGTCCGGGCAGTCATTCAAACCATCAACTGCAAGTCGGCCCAGGGGCCGGACGGGGTGTCGAACAAAGCGCTGCGCAACCTCAGCGACGCGGCCATAACGGCGCTGACGGGTTACTTTAACAAGTGCTGGCGGGCGGGCAAGCTCCCCGCCAGCTGGAAAGAGGCCAGAACAGTACTGATCCCAAAGCCGGGCAAGACGCCGAGTATCGACAACTTGCGGCCCATCTCCCTGACGTCCTGCATCGGGAAGGTGTTGGAGCACGTCCTCCTAAACAGATGGCAAGCGTACCTGGAAGAAGAAGGTCTCTATCCCGACACGATGCTGGGTTTCCGAACCAAGCTCAGCACGCAGGACGCGATGCTGCTCATCAAACACGAAGTCCTAGACCGACCGGCCGGCTCCATGGACAACAGAGCGGTACTCGGCCTGGATTTGAAGAGCGCGTTTGACAACGTTCGCCATTCAGCCATACTTCAACAGGTCTCGCGCCTCAACATGGGGGAGCGCTCCTTCGCCTACATCCGCGATTTCCTCACGGGCCGCACCGCAACGATAGTGGCGGGAGATATGGAACTACCCAAGAAGAGTCTGGGGAGCACGGGAACGCCGCAGGGCGCCGTGATCTCGCCAACGCTGTTCAACATAGTCATGATTGGGGTTGCCCAACGACTACAGGGCATCCCGAACGTCGGGCACACCATTTACGCAGATGACATCACGCTGAGGATGTCCGGCGGCAGTGACGGCGAGATCGAGGCGTCCCTGCAGAGCGCCATCGACGAAGTCGAAGACCACCTGCAGGACACGGGCCTCACGTGCTCCCCGAACAAGTCGGAGCTGCTGATTATTCCACCGAAACGAAGAGGTCAGGGAAGCAAAACAGAACCCGACATCAACCTCCGAACTCGAGACGGGACGACCATACCGCGGGTGAAGACGCTGCGCGTCCTCGGACTGCACGTCGACGCCCTCGGGCACAACGGCCTTACCGTCACCAAGCTCGAGACGAAGATCATGACGGCAATACGGCTAATCAAGAAGGTGGCAACACGGCACGGAGGGATGCGAGAGAACAACCTCCTGAAGCTGGTTCAATCATTTGCAATCAGCCATGTGGCATATGTGGCGGCCTTCCACGACTGGTCGGCGGCCGAGAGCGGCAAGGTTGACGCTCTGATACGCAAAGCATACAAGATGGCACTAGGCCTCTATACACACACCAACACGACGCGCCTCTTAGAACTAGGAGTCCATAACACCTTAAGCGAGATAGCAGAAGCACAGCGCACAGCACAGCTTACTAGACTAACGCTAACCAGAACCGGCAGGTCGATCCTGCACAGAGTAGGTTGCCAGACGAGGCTGCAGGGGGAGGGAGACAGGGGACCGGTGCCACCGCCGCCTCCGCGGTCGTTGCCGCGCGGGCTGCTCGGACTCATGCAGGTCCCGCCGGTCCCCAAGCACATGGATCCGGAAACGAACCGGGAACGCCGCCTGGCCAGGGCAAAGGCCCTCACGGCTGCGCATGCGGCAGACACTAACGCCTACTACGTCGATGCGGCGGCATATCCGAACCGCCAAGGCACGAACGCTGTGGCCGTGATAGCGGCGACCTCAGGGGAGCTGTACACGGCGGGCAGCGTGCGGGCCCAGGACCCGAGGCAAGCGGAGGAGCTGGCCATAGCGCTGGCCCTAACCAACCCCAAGTGTGCGACGGTGTTGTGTGATTCGCGCAGTGCTGTCATGAACTACGCCACAAACAGAGTGTCCTCGTGCGCGTCTAGGGTGTGCGGGGCCCTACCACAACGAACAATGCCGGTGACCATCAAGTGGTTCCCGGCGCACATGGGCCCGGTGGGAACGGGTGCCAACCGCAACGAGGGGGCAGACCGAGCGGCGCGCGTGCTTACCAGACACAGCGCTGCCCCGAGCTCCCCCCCTCGTCCTGCGGAAGGCGAGGAAGAAGATGAAGAAGACCACGTCGAGGCAACTCCAATCGACACATACAAGGAGGTGCTGGCCTGGTATCGGGAGGACAGAAGAGCCTACCCGCCGCCGCACCGGAATCTTACCCGAAGAGAGGCGGTGCTAGTGCGCCAACTACAGGTGCGCGCGATATGGACGCCTGTGTTCGCCAAATACGTGTGCCCCGAATTATTCCAGACAGATAAGTGTGTGATGTGTGGTGACGGTCGCGCTACCATGCAGCACATGCTCTGGGAATGCCAGCAAACGGACTCAACCACTGCGGATCCGCTGCCGCCGCGCTTGGAGAGTGCGGTGACCAGTGCGGACTATGAACTACAGAAGATGGCTGCGCAGCTCGCGCTAGCGGCCATCGATCGCCAGCGGCCGAACTTGTCACCTCCTCACCAGGGAGGCCGGCGATAGTAGGTACCCCCCGAGGTTTCCGCAGGCCAAATAAAGACGTTGTTTCTCTCTCTCTCTCAATTCATTCTCGCGAGCTTTGGGAGAGAGCTCTGACCAGCTCTGACCTCAATGACCAGCGCCTGCTGGTGTTGAGGGCTGTTGAGGCGGGGAAAGCTCAAGGGGTCTTGGACTGAGGACTCCTCCTCATTGCTTTTCGCAATAAACACGTTTACTCTCTCTCTATATTATCATCAAATAAAGTTTCACTCCTCCTCCTCCTCAACAGTCTAATGCTACGCACACGCGCATCGCACAGCAGGAAATAAAACGGCTGTCTTCTATTTCTTTCACTTCTGACTTGTATCAGATTAATTTTTTTATTCTGTGCCCAACGCATTAATTTTTTCGGCACCGTCACAAGCGTCTTATTAGTAGGTTTGGAGATGTTTGGGAGGCTCACAAAGATCGCGTGGATATTTTCTTCATGCTGTATGGCATACATTCCTTACTTCTCAAATTGGCTCCCGTTATGGCTGAGTGCAAGAAGGTGCATATCCGCGGCGTGCGTTGTTTATGCACATGCAAATACAATGAGGTTTGTGCTACGCCACTGCAATCGCGCCCCAGACAACGTTGTCCAGTGTACTCGAAGGCGGTTTTTGTGCTCCGAATTTCTCTCGTAACTATCATTGTCATAACGAACGGACTCTGGACCGGAACAATTATTTATGTGTTGAAGGTTTGATATTATTGAAAGCCGAAAACACAACTGGACCAAATGGAACCATTTGCATTTTCAAATGGTTCCAATTGAACCAATTATGTTTTCAGCACGTCCAAATGGTCCTCCAATTGTTATTTTCGACTGCAATGACGAACGCAATAAATAGTATACGTGTATATATTACAAGAATCGAAAACGATGAATATTTCCAAGCAGCTCTTTATTGTTTTTCGACCCTTCCAGGTGTAAAGAACAAATCCTGGTCAACTCTAGGTGGCGTTCTATGAATAGAAGAAAATTACTCTTACTGACTTGTCCTGGACTGAGGACCCGGCCGACCAACTAATCAGCTAGATCTTACTGTTAAATAAAATTTTCTCCTCCTCCTACTCCTTCTCATGCATGCAGTTTTCCTATAACGCGTATCTGAATACATGGGAGGATAAGACTGTGGGAAATGTGCCGAAATATTTCTCCAGGTATGAACAAACATGGTGCTGCTGTATGTGTACCGTAGACGTGACTCGTTTTGCTCAATAAACCTCCCTCCATACTGGTTAGAATCCTGGTATAAAACCAGCACGCACCTATACACACAATGGGTAATTTGGAACTCAACCTACAGTGTTTGCAGCCCATAGTGCCTGTCGGCATACTTTCCTGCCATGACAACGTAAAGTGATGTGATACGATGCTTTCGAGCGTTCGTCAAGGTTGAAAAAACTGTTTTGCCTTACATATGACTACCGGGAATTCGTTATGCCTTCTGCCAAAGTCGACAGCCCCGAAGGTCTGGAATTTGTTTTGGTCTTGTATTTTCGCTGTTGTCGGTTTATTAGACCCTGGCTGTTCCCTTTGTTAGAAAGATAGAAAGATTGCTTAAAGGGGCACTGACACAAAATTTTGAAGGCGAGATAACTTCGAAGATAGATTGGTGGGAACACATATACATCATCTGCAAAATATCAGCGGCGAATACAGCCTAGAACATATTTAAAATCAATTTTAAAGTGTGCGAAACGCAACCGAGCAGCCAGCAGAGGACCACGCGCAATCGAAATCCCGAGGATATTGTATAAATAAACAACATCCAACACGTCACGAGTTTGTGTTTGCCGCTTCCGCACTGCCGGCATTTTTCTCCGGCTCGCCCGGCTCGCCGCTCCAATCGGAGGGCCGGAGGGCGGAGCTTCTGCTCTCGAGAACGAACGACCCGATCGTTGGCGGCGAGGCGCCGTGATTTCGTCAGCTCATGGGGCAGCTAGCCGCTACCAAAGTTATACAGTGATTCCAATTCCAGGCACTCTGTTTCTATTACTGTTTATTACCATTGGATGCGAAAGCGCGCTGGAGGCACGAAAAGCCCACTGAGTTAGCCGCACGGTCGCTGTGCAGGCGGCGGCCACGGCCGCGAAGTGGCCCAGGCCGGCGCAGGTAGCTCGAGTGATAGCTTGTTACCGCTGCACGAAATTGTCCCCAAGTCCCGACCATGGTGGCTTACATGAGAAAGGAGTTAATGATGCGATGGCGGGTTGCATTAAAAATTGTCATCTGCACTGCTTACGAGAGCGGCACTCGAATATCCGCCGCAGTGCTAAGCCGAACACATCTGTAGGCGGACCTGTAGGCAGACCGGCCGGCTGCTCCCAGCGCGCGTCTTGCCACCCACCGTCTCGAGCGTCGCGCGTCGTTCTTTAGCCGCGGTAGCATTTGCACTCGCAGCGCCTGCGTCACATCCACGGGCGCTTTTTAATTAAGCGCCTCACGAGATCAGTACATGGGGGCATTCGCAGAAACTGCCGTCTATGCGGATTCGACAGTGCTACAGCGGCTCTGCTCTGTGATATCCCTCCGACGGTCACGTGGTCAGCTTTGTTCACACAAAATCCACACAATCCATCGTTTCGCGGCAATCGCTGAAACCGAAACTGCGACTGGCCGCATTTAAAATGTCTCTAATTAAACAACCGCCGCACGCTGAAGCAAATGAGATTTCTACAGGTTATAAGTAGGTCACTAGCTACTTATCGCAACAAAAAAAAAACAATATGCAAAATTTTTGTGTCAGTGCCCCTTTAATACAGAAGCTACGGTCCAGCTCAGACGCTTAGCGCTCCGCACAGGACCGGCTTCGCTAGGAAAGAGTCGACGCCGGCAATGTTTCTTCCATAGCGGTATCCAAAACTATACTTTAACTCACGCCTTGAGCTAGTGTATGCGATTTGAAGTTATTATTATCATATAAAGTTACTCACACGCAAATGCATCGCTGCCCTGCATGCATGCACATTTTAGGTGAAAGATCGGTGTTTCTGACCCCGTTGCTTGAACAGCTTAATTAAGTGGTTTGGCTGAACATTTTGCGTATGGGCGGGCGCTCATATTTTGTTTTCCCCCAATTCAGATTTTAGTTTTTTTGCGTTAGGCATATATATAAATTCTTTAGGCTGCTGTTCTTCACCATGGTTAGATTTTCTTCATATGCAGGCTGTACCTGTGGAAGTTTGCTTCAGCGAAGGCACGAGGGCCATCTTTATGGCTGGTTTTATGAAAAGCAGAACTAATTTGGTGCCCTCAGTTAATTCCCTCACAAGAAGATACTGAGTGTTTGAAAAATATCTTTGAGGTGAGATATATGTTTCAGCAGAGGCGGTATTTTGTCCTTGGGGCATTCTTTCCTCTCAACCTTGCATGCTGAAAAAGGGTGGTGTGCATTATAAACTGTATCGACTGCACGGCTGCTCAGAACAGGCTTCAGTTTCTCATTGCAGCATGGGGACCATCACTTTAGCTGGGACTTTAGAGATAAAGGGCAGCTATATATTTCTAGGGGCAAAGATTACACATAGAGGCAGGGTGTTGTAAAAGTTTATTGAAAAAATAGAGGAAAGGGGTATGAGAGAAGAGGCTATGGTGCGGGTGGCCATCTTAGTCCGATTGACTTATGCTGCGGTTGCCCGAGTTCAGGGCCTACTGGTCTTTGAGCCGGTAATGGGAGAGATTTTTTCAATTAGTGCATTTATGCTAAGTTGCTATCTGCCTCTGACTGTGACTGAACTGACATCAGATTCTCTAAAATTATGGTCGTCATTCTGAAGTGATGCGTATTGGTGCACAAATGCATGTGCTCCTTGGTTGGAAGTCCCGCAGAGGAGCGGAAGATTGTAGAAATCACACAGTGCATCTTGCTACTGCGCACGTCTACGGGACCTTAACACAACAGGCAAAACAATGCACCCTTATTTTCCTGCTCCTCCACAGGATTCCCTAACCAAATAAGACGCGCACATTAATGCCACATAACTTAAAAATTACAGCCATGGTTTTAGCGAATTCAGGCCCTGATGTCTGGTTTTCCATTGCTGTGCACTATAAAAGTGAAAGCACTGCTTGACTCGGTAGGCTAAAATCCGGCACCGCAACAGAGAAATGGTAGGCAAAATGGATGACGGCCTGGTCGCACACGCAATGCACCCATGACCTTTCACAGGTCTCCAAACACTATATTTTACATAGGATCATACCGCCAGGCTGAATTGTTATAACCAATAATAAGAAAAATAAGTGTAATAATAAGCGGTTTATTTTACCATACAACATAGAGCCAAGTTGATGGTGCCGTGACTTCATTGTTATATCCAATATTTTTATAAGTGGGTTGGACTGTATATATAATGTTCCTGTGGATTGTTTTTCTATGCTTAAAGCCCGTTTTTATTGTTTCGAAATAATCTTTTGGCTGCTACAACAACCTTTCTTTTTTCCCTCCCAAACAGACTTATTGCTGCATCCAAACAGTCCAAAATAAGCCGGGCCAATCACATCACTTCCAGTGGGTTCTAGTTGCTTTGAGGTCTCTGGACAGCTTGGAAGGCACCCCAGAGCTTTTAACGTGTGGGTGCAACGAAACTTGGAGAACTTTTCTCTACTTTCCACACTGCTGCCTTCGGCTGCAGCATCCTCTGGCCGAGCTCCACATTGGCGACGTGGCACAGTGAACCGGATACTGGAACAGCTCTACCCCTTTCACCAGCTTCACCGTGGCAAGGCACTTGCAGAACTGGTCCCAGTAGGCGACATGGTGCCGTGTACGTGGAACGCAGGGCTGGCTTCCTGAGTGGTGTAATGTGCAGTGGTTAATGAAGTTCTCATTAAACGCGAAGTCTCAGCTAGAGAAACTGACGGCCCACCGTGGATGAATTCACTGAGGCGCTGCTCTGTAACGAACATGGGCTGGGCCTCATGCAATTTGCCCACAAAGAGGCAGCGAATTTGACCTAACCCTCGTTGTAGCTATCTTGCAGCTGTCGATCGATTGTATGGTTTAACGCGCCCACGCAACGCAGGTGATGAGGCGCGCGCCGTGGTGGAGTGCTCCGGATTCATTTTGACCACCTGCATCTTTAACGTGCGCCGAAATCTCGTACACACGGGCGTTTTTGCTTTTCGCCTACATCAGAAAAGCGGCCGCCGCGGCCGGGAATCGAACCCGCTAACTTGTACTCAGCAGCGCAACGCCTTAGCCAGTGAGCCACCACGGCGGGTATCTTGCAGCTGTCACTAGAAGCAGTTATAAGGAATAACTCTTAAAGTCATGAAAACAAACTCTTTTGTTGTTTTCATGACTTCTCTAGCCACAGCTGTACTCATCATTGGAACTTGTACCAGTGAAGTTCATCACGAGCCTCGCTCTTTGAGGCCAATGCTGTGCTTCTCGGCACCAAAGGTGATTTTACGGTCAGTAATCAGTTATAGTACCTGTATTTAACACCAAGGGCCCTGCAGAACTTTGGAAAAACACAGTTTTGCAAAGATAACATAAAAATGGTGTCACACGAGGAATGATGGTGGTGGCATTGTCTCTACAAAAAAAAAAGCAGTTTTTTTTAGATGCGACGCTGAGGAGCATCTCTTGCCGGCGGCCCTGCCCTGCGTGCGTCCGTCGTCCGCGTCCGCACAGCTGCGTCTCTCCTCCGCTCGCCTCCTCTCCTCTCTCCGATAGCGAACGCTCTCTCCCAACTTCTGCAGTCGCGCTGCGCGCGGCTGCGCACTGTGCGCATGTGCAGTACTCTCTCTCCGCGGTCTCCTCTCCTTCGGGCGCGCTGCGCATAGAAGCGTAGTGCCGCGCTCCGGTCGGTCTCTCAGTCGACGGTCCTCCACGCTTGCGCTTGCTCTCTTGCCGTACCCGACGATTGCTTGAGGCGACGCCAATGGAACCCCCTTCAGCGTCGCATCACACCAGGGTTCCCGCGAGGGGAGGTGGGCGTAATTTTTTTGTCTCCGAGAGTAAGTCTGACCTTCTCTGTGACTGCACAATGGCTTCAGACAATGACAAGAGGGACAATGATCCTGATGATGCACTGGGTAATGCCTGTGAGCGACTATGCATAAGAAATGGAAACCTACTGCTCCCTTTTTGTTTGGTGTCCGGCAGGCATTGAGGCAGAGCTGCCCTTCATAGCCGCTTTTTCTTCACATTTTTTCTAGCTAATTCCAACCTGGAACCCATCTTTTCAAAACATACTGCAAAAAAAAATGATTAAAGAAAATTGTGAGAATTCTTGAATGTTTTTCTGGAAACAATGTGGAGGTTAAAACAAAAGGTGCAAACTTGGGAATGAGGAATAGAAAAGTAATTGGGCTATATACCCAACAGCATGTAACCATAGAGAGGTGAAGCCTTCCCAGATTTGGTTGCGCCCATTGTGGTGAAGGAGAACGTAATGCTCGGAAGAGCTCGGGCGATGCAGTTGTCCCTAGTTGAAGTAGTGACAGTGCAGTACAGCTGGTCAACTCGGTCAAGGAAGAATCACCATGAATATAAAGCTTGAGCAAGGACCGAATCTTGACTGGTTTGATAGGCACGTGGTAGTTGGGTCAACTGCTGATGACAGGTGTGATTGTGTAGGTTACCGCAATGAGATCTGGCTACTTGCACCCTATGCCACCGCCCGTCCATGGTGTCGCTTAGAAGACGCATGGAAGGTTGTGCGACCGGCAGCATCAGGTACAACACTGGGGCCCATAGGCGTAGAGTTTTCATTTTCCCGGAGGGGGCAGGGACACGGTGAGCCTCAAAGCGGATTTATGATATATATAGTCATTGAAACAAATAAAGAATTTGAAAAGAAAGAAAGAAAGGGGAGAAAAAATGCCCGCGGGGTGGGATCCGAACCCATGACCTCCAGAATACCGGTCTGGTGCGATGACCACTACGCTACCGGCGGGGCTATTTCTCCTCCACTTTCTGGGGTATGTATGTTAAGGTATTTTTGTTTCCTGCGCTGGGGGGTGGTAGCCAGCGCCACTCGGACTACTCGGGGTGAAGGGGACCTTCTTTTTAACCTCCGGGCCGTGACTCAAGTGTCTACGACACGTCGAGAGTGGTCGACCAGCGTCGAACCCTCTTAAGCTCCCTATGGTACCAAGACTGCCAGAACAGAGGCCCTCGCTATGCATGTAGCGAATCAGAATAGAAAATGAGGGGCTCGTTGAAATAAGACAGAAATAAGGGTTGGCAGTCAAGAAAACCTCGGAAAGCAAAGGGGAGGATGTGGTAGGTCATTGAAACAGATAAAGAATTTGGAAAGAAAGAAAGAAAGTGGAGAAGTGGGTTCGGATCCCACCCGGCGGGCATTTTTTTCTCCACTTTCTTTTTTTCCAAATTCTTTATCTGTTTCAATGACCTACCACAGCCTCCCCTTGAGTTCCAGACAAGACAAGTTTCTTGAGTTCCAGACAAGAAAAAGGTGGTCAAAGATCCTTATGAATTCAGGCATAGCATGAATTCGGTTTTTCTGCATCGTTCACAGTGATCTGCGCGCTCACAGCTTCACGTGCAAGTGTAATATTTGGCTCAGGTATTCCTGGCAGTGTAATCTTAACGTTGCGCAGGTTTACGAGTTGGGCATATCATGTCCACCCTATACATTGACATTCCTCGCTTTCTTTGAGGGGAAAAATGAATAGTCTGGTTTGGCAAGAGCTGGGACAGTCGTGTGCAAGTTTTCGAGGTCCAGTTGACACACTAGAGAAGCACCAAGGGGGCTGGTATTCGGTGCCAGCCCCCTACCCCCACCTTTTTAGCTACGCCACTGTAAGCGCATTTGTTGATTAGGTTGTCAGGAGACCCGACACAGAATGCAACGAATACGAGGTTGATAGAAAAAAAAAAAAAAATATATATATATATATATATATATATATATATATATATATATATATATATATATATATATATATATATATATATATATATATATATATATACACACACACACAAATGGGCCCTGTTAAAGTATGGGATCCGGGCTTTCGGTGCAGGACGTTTCGGAGCATTTAGAAGCATGAGATTGGCATTCGTTTGTCATTTTAGCTTTGTTATTTTAATTTCGTCAGGCGATATGTTTTCAATGCTCGAAAGTTGTGTTTAAGCCGCATTGCGCGGAAACAAACAATAAATCGAGGCGGAGCATCAGCGCGTAAAACCCCATTTCGATAGATGTTAAAAATTAACGTTGTTAATTCACTTCCGTTCAACTTTTCTTTTAACATTCATGTGAACAACCCCAATACTTTAAGTGTTACGGAAGCGCTTTGATTTCGCTTCACCCGGCCAACGCTGCAAGATGCTGCTGCTTTTAGTACGTTCCTATCTCTCCGAACCCCCCCGCCCCGCTCGCGAAACCACCGTGAAAAAAATGAAAAGGAAACGAGCTAGCTTAAGGGTGTGTGCATTCTCTTTTAAATATTTTCTTTATCAACTTCGTATTCGTTGCATTCTGTGTCGGGTCTCCTGACAACCTAATCAACAATTGCGTTTACAGTGGCTTCGTTAAAAAGGTGGGGGTAGGGGGCTGGCACCGAATACCAGCCCCGTTGGTGCTTCTCCAGTGTGTAAACTGGACCTCGAAAACTTGCACACGACTGTCCCAGCTCTCGCCAAACCAGACTATTCATTTTTCCCCTCGAAGAAAGCGAGGAATGTCAATGTCTAGGGTGGACATGATATGCCCAACTCGAAGAGTTAATTGCCGGTGGGGCGACCCGTGCGACCGAAGGCGATGACCGCGACGCGCGGAAGGGTGTAGCTAGCGCCACTAAATAAGCTACGCCAGCAAGCTTAATTTGTTCCTCGAGGGGGGGAGAGAGGGGCCAACGATGTTTGGATGTGTCCTCGGGGCCTTTTGGCCCATTAGACAGGTTGTGCGAGTTCATGGTGAATGTATTGCTTTTTCTTACATCAATGCGGTGACGCTTCGGAGACCGTAACTCCGCTAGGCCTATAGATTTTCAGGGGAACCCGAAAATAATATGACTCAAAAAGATATCTGGGGTAGATTGCAACTTAAAGGCAGGGGTGGGGGGCTGCTGAGAAAAATAATTTAATATGAAAAGAAAGTAAGCCTGTAAGCACAAAACGAAGGTGGGTTTGCCCGAACACGGGTAGTACTGCTATTTGTATGCACACCCCGAGCACTTTAGCATTTGCAGCTGTTTTCAAAACAGCTCGTTATTCGTACACGACAATATCATTGACTTGTCCGTTACAAAAAGCTGGCGGCAACTGTGTTTGCAAATTAATTTTAGCGTGACAGCACAGCCTACATAGAAGTGTTCATAAGATTTTCTGCATTTCTGGGGCAACCGATTGTTTGTAAAGCTGCTTTGTTTGGACAGTGAGAGTGTGCCTCTTATTTAGAGAAAATCGCATAAATAATGCATTATGCCATCGTAAACGCCGGCTGATTGTCTTGGCTGATTTGCATGCCGCAAAAGAGAGCAAGTATAAATTAACGTCTTGTCGTAAAAAAAAAAAAAAACACGTGCAAAATAATTCTATCAGTTGACTGCATAACACATGTTCTCTGAAAGAGGTATTAAACAAAAATATACAAATGTCCAATTTCTAAAAATAACTGGCAAAAATAAAACACAGCATCCACCTAAAAGTGCAATCACTAGATTGTTGTCCGTAACACACGTTATGCCGAAATAAAAACATAAGGGCTGTTTTAAACAAGTATGCACCGGACAGTTCGGCAACCGAAAAGTTTTTTCGGTCACTGTTTTTTCGGTCACCGAAAAAAACAGCGACCCTGATAATTTAGACTACTAAGACATGTGAGATTTGCTAAAAATTGGAAAGTTGTTTACGGTGATAATTACTCGGTCATTTTCGTCACTTAGGTAATGCTGACGATTGTTCAAAGATTCATCTAAATGACACATAAAACATTATAACATATATTAGGAACCGTTGTGGATCTAGGCAGGGTCACATCAGGTGTCACCCTGGTGTCACATCAGGGTCACATCAGGTGTCAATGGCCTGTGGCGTATTTGAACACCCACATTCAGTTGTCGTGCTGGCTGAACATTAAAGGATCTTGCGCACAGACAACTTCAAAATCACAAAGAAGAGTGGAAGGAAACATCTGCCGGAAAGGCACGTTCGTTTCCTTGCCACCAGTGGGAAGGTATTTCGCTTACTCAAGCTACTATAACTTTAAAATAAAATGTTATGATGGATGCATGCGTCGTCATGAAGCATGCTAACAAAAGTCACGATAACGGTCACGCCATGCGACAGCCTCTACCTCACACGGAGTATCGTTCCTTGAAAAGCAATTACTAGTGCAACTGCAGCAAGAACAACTATACTTTCTGGTTTCAACTCTTCATGTACTGATGCTAACACTGCCACGATGAACACTGAAAACTCTCGGCAACTTCGCACACCTTGTTATATTTAAACGTTTGTACCTTTCGTAATTAAGGTTTCCTCACCCAAAGTTGCCTACTGCTTCATTACCTTGACTATCGTGCTACTTAGAATTCACCTCTATCGGGCGCTTCTTTCAACCGTTTAACATATCTGCAAGAAGGGCGGCCGACTCGTCTGCAACAGTAGTCGTATCGGCGAATGCAGCTGTTTGAGCGGTTATGTTTATCCAACGCGATATTGCATTCAAGAAATGAAGCTTGTTGCGAGGTAGGCCAGACTGCGGACCGGTGACGATGAAAAGGACGTTTATTTTGTCCTACATCCTAACGAAGGAGGCCCCAGGCCTTTCGTCGTTCGGACGAGCGTTCGGTGGACAGCCTTTCTCTACCGCTGCCCAAAGACCACTCTCCCGTTGCTCTCTCCTCCGGAGGTCCCGAGTCGCTGGCACAGCCCTGGCCCCGCGGTTCCGAGAAGCCGGCCTTCGCGCTCCTCTGAAGCCGCGACCCGCTGTCCCCCAGATTCCGCCGGAGCGCACACGTGTTCCTGTTTTACGACCGGCCACCCAGCCGACGTTCTAAACACTTGCTTCTGTTCGGCCTTGGGGAGGGCCTCGCACGCAACAAGCTAAATACAAATTTTCTAACTCGCAGACACTTACTAAATCAACAGATCATGTGAATGTCCGAGAATGCAGAAAGGACCTACACTGGTAAGCCATATAGCAACCTCCATCATCACAAGATATCAGTGATCACGCAAAGGTAAATCAGATGGAGAAATTGTAGTGTGCCGCGTCTCGACTAGATGGCGCCACGGTGACCATCATCATCAGTGGATTCTATGTGCGCTAATAAAGCGAGCTCCCCGCCGGGGCGGGTTATCCTCCCTGTTCTGTGGGGTTATGTTCCTGCTGGTAGCATCGTGTCTGTACGTGTCTCTCAGGGCTGCTTGCTCTGCCGGGGCGGTCCCTCGGCGTACCCGCTCGGCCACCCTCAACATGGTGTCAGAAGTGGCTTTAGTTCTTCGGTTCAACGCTCGTCCGTAGTTCAACGGTTCAACCAGTTCAACCCCGTACGCCCGTCACGAGACAACCGCCGCCGCCCCCGCCATGACTACCCCTGCCATCGCCGCCGCCGCCGCGCCGCAGCTGACTCAGCTACGCCCACCACCGCCCTTCGACTTCGACAACCCCGGCTCTTGGACTACGTGGCTGCTCCAATATGAGGATTACACTTTCGCCACGGGCCACTACACAGCACCGCCGGAGGTTCAGGTGCGTTCTATGCTCTACTGTATGGGTCCGCAAGCCCGCGTCGTACTCGCAACCACGCCGCTGGGTGACTCCGAGCTCAAAGACGTTGCCGCCGTCAAAAAAGCGTTTACCGACCATTTCATTCATCCGCCCAACGAGCTGTACGAAACGGCCCGCTTTCACCGCCGTGCTCAAGAACCGGGCGAAACTGCCGATGCCTTCTACACGGCTCTCCGCTCGATGGTAAAGCGCTGCAACTACGCGTCGCCGGAAGTCGAGGAAAGGCTCGTCCGCGACCGCTTCGTGGTCGGTTTGCTCGACCGTAACCTCTCGGATAAACTGTGCCGAAGTCCGAAGCTCACCTTGCAAGAGGCACTTACGCATGTCCGTCAACACGAAGACGCAGAAAACGAGCGCCGGGCACGCGACTCGGCCGACTCGTCACCGCTTGCCGTCGACGCCGCCGCGCGCGTTCGTAACGCAAAAGGAAAGCCTGGGTCACCAGACAGGCCCAACCAGAGAGGGTGCTTTTTCTGCGGACGTTCTTCGCACGAGCGTGCAGACTGTCCGGCTCGACAAGCAACTTGCAATTTCTGCAGCAAGAAAGGGCATTTCGAAACTGTCTGCATGAAGAAAAGAAGATGCAACTCCAAGCGCACTCGGTCTTCAGCAAGCTCCGTTGAGCTTCACGCGGTGGCAAACCTCCCAACGCCAAGTTCATCGAAGTACTCGTGAATGGCTCCCCACTGTCGTTCAAGGTGGACTCGGGAGCCGAAGTTTCGGTCGTACCAAGCTCATTTTCCGGAGTTCCGCCAAAACTTCAAGTTCCAGAAGGCGAGCTCAAAGGTCCCGGTAATCACACGTTGCCTGTCCTGAGTACATACCAAGCCACACTCACGTGGAAAGGCAAGTCCGTGGAGCAGAAACTGTATGTTCTGGAATCCAAAACAGTTCCCTTGTTAGGCTTCCCTGCAATTCAGGCCCTGGGGGTATGCAAGTTCCTTGACCATGTCTCAGGCTCACAGGAGTCGTCCGGAGAGCTGCCCTTAGACCCTGGCCTTTTCGAGGGACTGGGGACATTGCCTGACGCCTACACAATCCGTTTGAAACCCGGGGCGACGCCCTTCTCACTAAGTGCCCCGAGACGTCTTCCTTGACCTCTCCATGAGCCCATCAAGAAAAAACTGGACAAGATGGAATCGGAAGGAGTGATCCGCCGCGTCGATGCTCCGACAGAGTGGTGTGCTGGACTGGTAGCTGTGCCAAAAGGTGATGGTGATTACAGGATCTGCGTAGATCTCTCTCAGCTTAACAAAGCCGTCCTTCGCGAACGCCACATGCTACCGACGGTGGAACAATGCCTGGGCTTGCTTGGAGAGGCCAAGTTTTTTTCTAAGCTGGATGCTAAGTCAAGTTTTCATCAAGTCATGCTGTCTCCACAGTCACAGCTGTACACAACGTTCATTACCCCGTTTGGTCGCTATTGCTTTCTGCGGCTGCCATTCAGCAACACATCGGCACCCGAGTATTTCCAGAAGCAAATGTCTCGGATACTAGAAGGCCAGACCGGCGTAGTGAACATGATTGATGACATCCTTGTCTTTGGCAAGACTCGTAAAGAGCATGACCAGCGCCTCCAGCAGGTCCTCGCACGGCTCTCCAAGGCAGGCATCACGCTCAACCGAGACAAATGTTCCTTCGGCACCAACAGTGTCAAGTTTCTAGGAGTCGTAGTGAGTGCCCACGGTATTTCACCCGACCCTGACAATGTGGCAGCCATCAAGCGTCTGCCTGCTCCCGAAGACCTCTCTGGCGTTCGTCGTCTACTGGGACTCGTGAATCATGTGGGACGTTTCTTGCCGAATGTTTCGGACGTCACCGCACCTATTCGTGCCCTGCTTCAGAAGAACTCTGAATGGACATGGGGCCCATCGCAGCAGTCTGCTTTCGGGAAGCTAAAAGAACTGCTGTGCTCTGAACGGTGCGTTGCAAATTACAACACCCAGTACAAGACAACTGTTCCAGCAGATGCAAGCTCCTTTGGCCTGGGGGCCGTGCTTCTGCAAGAGCAACCATCCGGAGAGCGTCGAGCAGTTGCCTTTGCTTCAAGGTCTCTCACGTCGGCAGAAACAAGATACAGCCAAACCGAAAAAGAAGCATTGGCAGCCAGCTGGGCTGTGCAGAGGTTCGACCAGTATGTCCGTGGTCTGGACTTCATCCTGGAGACCGACCATCAGCCCCTCGTTGCACTTTTAGGCAACATGGAAATCGACCTTTTGCCACCTAGAATCCAGCGCTTCCGTCTGAAGCTCATGAGCTACCAGTACAAGGTACTCATGTACCCAGCAAACTCTTGGCTACAGCTGATACGCTCTCTCGAGCTCCTGTGGATGCTCCTTCGTCGCAGTAGGCCGACCAGGTCGAACTCTACGTGCAAGAACTCGTCCGCTCCCTTCCAGGTCTTGTCTCCACACGGTGGGACGACCTGCGCCAAGCCCAAGCATCTGACGGCGAGTGTGACCTTCTCGTGGAGTACTGTACTAAGGGTTGGCCCAGACAGTCTCGGTTGCCACTTCATCTGAAAAAGTATTGGCAACACAGGGGAGACCTCACTGTGTGTGATGGGTTGCTCCTGAAGAACACTCGCATTGTCATCCCCACCTCTCTTCAGCGGTATATGCTGGAACTGCTCCATGAAGGCCATCAAGGGATCAACCGCTGCAAGGCAGTGGCACGAGAGTCGGTATGGTGGCCTGACATCAACAGCCAAATTGAACACACCGTCTCCAGCTGCCCCAAGTGTGCTGAGACTCGGGTGCAACGTCCAGAACCCATGATGGCTACTGTCACACCAAGTCTTCCGTGGGAGGAGGTGGGCACCGACCTCTTCCACCTGAACGGCAGGGACTACATTCTTCTGGTTGACTACAGGTCCAGATTCCCCGAGGTCATCAGCCTTGGGTCAACATCAGCAGCAGCAGTAATCACAGCAATCAAGAGCGTTTTCGCCCGCCATGGTATCCCCAAGTTACTGCGCACAGACAATGGTCCTCAGTTTGCGGCCAGGGAATTCGGGGACTTTGCACTGGCCTACGGCTTCCATCACGTCACGAGCAGTCCTCGGTTCCCGCAGTCAAATGGGGAGGTGGAGCGAATGGTCCGCACTGTCAAAGACCTCCTAGGCAAGTCGGAAGACCCGTACCTGGCCCTGCTGGCCTACCGAGACACACCGGGCGTCAATGGACATAGCCCTGCACAGCTGTTAATGGGCAGACGCCTGCAAACTCGCATACCCAAATCGACAAACCAGCTGAAGCCAGGTTGGCCATCTTCGGTACAAGTGGACCAGCGGGATCGCGCTAACAGGCAAAGACAGGCGAAGGACTTCAACAGAAGACACGCTGCTCGTGAACTTCGTCTGCTTCAGCCAGGTGAATATGTTTGGGTCCGAGATATCAAGAGTCCAGCTGTCGTCTTGAGCCCAGCGCAGCGTCCGCGCTCGTATGTGGTAGAGACACCCAAAGGAGTGCTGCAGCGCAACCGCAGTCACCTTGTTCCTACTTCTCCCTCACCAGCAGTGGCCACCAGGAGTGAGCAAGCGTCCCCGTCTGCGTCACAGGGTGCGACACCACCAACTGTGCGGGAGCCCACTGCGCAGGTGTCACGGTTCGGTCGAACCGTTCGCCAGCCAAGGAGGCTGGACTTGTGAGGGCTTCTGAAGCTGGACTTCTGAAGGGGGGATGTAGTGTGCCGCGTCTCGACTAGATGGCGCCACGGCGACCATCATCATCAGTGGATTCTAGGTGCGCTAATAAAGCGAGCTCCCCGCCGGGGCGGGTTATGTTCCTGCTGGTAGCATCGTGTCTGTACGTGTCTCTCAGGGCTGCTTGCTCTGCCGGGGCGGTCCCTCGGCGTACCCGCTCGGCCACCCTCAACAGAAATTACTTACAGAATTCCTGGCCTCGTTTTTGTCTTGGCACTATTACGAACATGAGCTACCCGGAAAGCCAAAGGCGGTTCTGTCCTTGTGGCATAGTGACTAACGCCCTTCCATATACACTGGTCTCGTCATCGGCCGCCCAGGAAGGAAGCGGCCGTGAACGAAAAGGAGGGGCTTTAGTTGTGACAGAGGCCGAAGATGGCTATTGGGGCTTCACTCCTGTCGCGACCGCCGTCCGCCTGTAGTAAAGTTAAGGGACCGTCAAGCCTTCAGGTGTGGAACCGGCTCTGAGAGTCGCAGTGGGGCCTTTTTGGCATCCCACCGTTCCTCAGTTTCTTAGGTTATGGAGAAGTGCAGGGAAACAAATCTGTCCAATCGAGGGGGCGTAGACCGAAATGACTCTGTCAGCAGCACCGTTTTCCGAAGGGGGCATGCCGCGCGCACACGCTGTGACCACACAATTAGCCCGCTGAAAGACACTCTTATGGCTCGACTGTAACGTGAAAGAGAGGGGATATGAAGTGGCGACGAGCGTAGCAGCGGCATCAATTACTACGCGCCTTACCACAAAGATCCTCTCCCCGCGCAAGGCCCTCATTCATCTAACCACACATTTTGCAGGATACGTAGCCCCATTGTTTTGTTCGGTCACTTTGTAGGCACACATTTTGCAGGATACGTAGCCCCATTGTTTTGTTCGGTCACTTTGTGGGCACACATTTTGCAGAATACGTAGCCCCATTGTTTTGTTCGGTCACTTTGTAGGAGTTTTGGAAGTCTTCTGCCCCTGCGCGCAGTTCTGCTTAGACAGGCAAGGAGCATCGTTTCCTTTTCTCTACCCATCAATGGACGGCGGTCCCACTTTTTCCGCCGCAAATTACTGCAAACTATTCCTTGCCCCCCCCCCCCCCCCCCCCCCCCCACAAACACACACACCGTGACAAGTAATCTTCTTTCCTGCGTTGAAGTCGGGCGTGGTTTTCCTCTTGGGACGGGAGGATAAACAACTTTCTTGTTGGCAAACTTTGCATGGAGTTTTCAGGAGGTGAAGTTTTTAGTCCAGGACCCCACTTGCCTTGCCAGCCGCTACAGCCCTCTCCACCAGCCGAAGCTAGTCGGACAGGCATGAATTAGGCACGGCGCCCCATTAGAGCTGCTTGGGAGAGTTGAAAGTATTCCGTGTGGGCAGAGGCTGCTCTTCCGGCGGACAACAGCCCTGCCGACGAATTAGTCTCCGCGTGGCTACGCATTTGAGCGTCGGGCAAGACATGGTACTTGGGAGAATAATATGGAGCCACACAAAAGGACCGCGCACGCGTTTGGCGTCCCGCGCTTAGCTTATCGCTTTGGAGGCTGCAGCCCTCCGCAAACATCATGCCTGAGGCGCTTCGTTCTTTGTAAGCGCCCATACGTCGGACTGGCATTGAGACGCGAATGTTTCCAATAGCGACAAGTTATAACGATATGTGCCTTTGTTTACACGTGACGTAAAGCTCGTAGCGGGGAGCACGGCGCCTGCAGTAAAAATCCGGCCCGCCCCCCTGGCACGCCACTGGCGCACACGAACTGTCCCGGTGGGGGCGGCGCCCCCTCTGAAGAAGCTCGGTGGGGGCACGCGCCCCGCTGCCCCCACGTACTTGAGCCTATGCCCGGCCTAACATATGCCCGGCCTAACATGCCCGGCCTAACGCCATCTCATCACAAATGTGCACGTAGCACAAGAAAAAAAAAGCGCTGTAGTGCAGCATTGCATCAATATTCTGCACCAGGCACTTGAAATACATACAAATTAGCACTAGAGAAACCAAACTTAATGGTGTGCCTGCGATTAGCTGCACGGGGATGTCCCCCTCTCAAAACATTTCAGCAAAGACGAAAAAAGAAAATGCAGGTCGCGAACCTTTTTGCTCTCTGCTGCTGAAGACAATATACCGAGATATACCTTCTATTGTCGATGCTATATGTACTACGTAGTGAAGTCCCACCGGAAATTGCTATACGCACTACCCATATAGCGCCATCTATGGGTGCTGTCAGAAACACTTTTTTATGTCTTTAACGTACGTGGTCACAAGCGTTCGGCCGGTCGACATGGCTGCTTTTCGTTGCTTTTGACCGATCCATGGATGGATCGATCCCACCAATCTTGTCGCGACAAATCACGGTCATAAAGCGCAAGTCTTGAGTCGTGGGCCGGGCTGATGTACACGATTCGCACCAGGGCCGTCAAGCTGGCGTGGCAACTTTCCGATCGCGCCGGCAACACACCGCCGTGGTTCGAAGATGGCTTGCCCAATCTGAAGGTAGGTATTTCTGGCCTCGTTGGTTTGTCCCGTAACGCTTGCTTTACTGATGTTGAAGTAGGAGACCCGCATCGACCACCGAGCTTGTGTTTCCGTCACCAGTCTTTCCAGCCGATGCGCGAGCATGCATGCGTTGTCGCGTGGTTCCTTAAAGGAGCCATGAAGAGAAAACAAAAGTTTGTTTTATTCGAAAGATTAGGTGTTTCATAGTACCCCAAGCGCTTTCCCGGAAGCAAATGATGCTTTATTCACTGAGAAATAAGGCAATTTAAGCCAAAATTTTAAATCTCCCGCTAAAATTGCACATTTCGTCACGTGAACAATGGCGTCATACGAGCCGGTCCATGAAATAGATACTTAGTATGTCGACTCCATATAGCACCCACACGCGGGAGTCGACCGAGACGGCGGCCATTTTAAAAATACTAGTAAAACCTAGTGCACCCGCAGCCCTAGTCATGGAATCGCCTGATCCGGAGAACAAAAAACTCCCAAGCATTTCCCCGAGGGTGAACATGGTTAAGTGCGAATGCACGGGGTGATGCTATGAGGGGGAGTAAAGTTAAAATCCGTTGGCATTCGCCCGTGAGCGCACGCGAGCCGACCCACGGAGGTCTGGCAGTTTATCGCTGCATATATAGGGGGGTACGCCGCGCCGAGCGCGCCGAGCCAGGTGGCTGAGAGAGGAGGCGAGCGCAAGGGGAGAGGGACAGCGGCGCACGGCAGCTGCAGCCGAGCGAGGGGGAGAGGAGAGAGTGTGACGTCACGGTGGAGAGAGAGGCGCGCGGCAGCTGCTGGGGAGAGGAGGCGCGCTGTGACGTCATACCATGACGTCACGGCGCGAGGAGCGGTGCGGGGAGCGGCGCGCACCCGCGCAGCCACGGCGAGGAGGCGGAGCGAGCGCGGTCACGTGGTGAAGTGACGTCACCGCGCCGTTGCTACCGACGCTCCTCTCCGCTCCACGCCGTTGCTAGGGAGAGGAGGACTGCGGACGCCGCCGCCGCCGCCGGCGGTGGAAGGTTTGGGGTCGCTTATAAAGTGCATTCGCACTTAAAACTCTCGCCGAGGAGCTCGGGCTTGCATTTAACAACCTCACACCACTTGAACGCTCAATGCTTCTAAGTGCACGAGCAGCATGAGTTGTGGGATACGTGGTGGACGGGAAAGCGACCATTCCGCGATAGCCACAACAGACGAACGCCCTGCCGTCGGCACCGCTGCCTCGTCAGCCCCGTCGCGACGGACGAATACAGACTGGTACGTATGTGCCGTATTTTCAATCTCAGTAGCAGTATCGCTTATGCCAGTTGGCCGGTATCGTGTGTGGAAAGCCGTTCGCTCGAGCTCTCTGCTCCGACCAGAAAGATTCGAGCGTCAATGCGCGGTGTGTACGGCAATTTTTTTCCCCAAGGTCGGAGCGCTTTTGACGAAGTCGGCGACGAGCGCCAGCATGTCCGGGTCCCTGCCGTAATCACTTCCTCGGAAATGAAGCGAGCACACTCGTACTTCCTTTAGCTCTCTTTCTCCTCCGTTTGCAAAGTTCACAAAACGTAGCCACTTGCTTCGCCGAGGTTCGTCGTTGGGCAGCACATAAAAGGAGATCTCACCGTACCCAGAAATTTTTTTCGGGGGGGGGGGGGTTATGAATTTTGGGAAGGGGGTAGTTTTGCTGAAAGCAACAGTAAGTATTGTTTACGTGCTGCCTGAAAAGATTTCGGGAGGGGTTCGAACCCCCAAACCTCCCCTCTGGGTACGGCCCTGTCACCGGCGGGGATGTCGCACTCCCTCGACGATTTGCCCGTACTAGATAGGCATTTCAAAACACAGCAACGAAATTTCATTGTAAAGTACTCGAAAAAACTGAAGTTTTCAGTGGTTGTAAACTAAACGAGCTCGTAACGACAGCAGCAAGCCAACACGACCTCCATACCGAAACCTGTGCGACGAGTGGCACTATCTCGTTGCTGCTCTGTGTTCCTTACTCCCCTTGTTTCTATTTTTACCTTTGCTGGTTGGCGATATGACGGCCAACCTCCTGTGAAGGGATTACGATACCAAGCAAGGTCGCGGCTGTGCGTGCTGGGACGGTTCGTTGGCCCCGAAGAGCCTTGTACCCGAAAATTCGTCTGCGCGACGGTGGCGACGGCGAGATGTCGAGTTCGGCTGGCGGTAGTTTCGTACGCATTGGCATACACGCTTGCGTGTTCGTTCGGAACTTCAACCGTTTACTCCACCGTTCTTAGTGTCATAAAAGTAATGTGCAGTATGTTTAACGGGCATATAGCTCAATATGCAAACGGGTAAGCCCTGCCTAACATGCGTTTGCTTTTGCCGGCCTCCGCCAATCGCAGAGCATTCTCGAGTGACATCATAGGTTCTGTTGCGGAAAATGAGCTGGTGGGTCGCATGGTCATTTCCTTTTTTCCTAATTATGTAGCTTATTTGAGCGAAGTTTGCGTTATAAGTGGTGTCGTTATGGTTCTAACGAACAATCTTTCGAATGAACCAAACTTGTGTTTTCTCTTCATGGCTCCTTTAACAGCCGGCCCGTGCAACTGAACGGTGCGAACGCGTATTGTATGCCTTCAGCGCGTTTCCCCTCGCCTTGTTAAATGTCGTTGCATGCATTGTTACAAGTGGGATGACGCATAAGGACAAGCACTTTTTTAATCAAGAAGTGTGAAGCTATTAGTAATGATAGATGGGGGGAGTCAGTGCTGATGCTTGGATCCGCTTCCTAGTGCCGAATAGGCATGGAGACGTATACCTTTCTCAAGGCCAAAACATCGTTCCAAGTTGTAGTGAAAGTTGTGGAACAGACCATGAAGGCACCCGTGCCCTTTTTCTTATCGTTTCTATTTGAATCAGTCTCGTATTTATGCATTGAGAACCAATTCGGCCAGCGGCACACTTTATTGGTTCCTTATGCATGGGCGTCAGCAGGATTTTATCTTGAGGGGGCCGGCAAATCCAGTTTCACGAAGGAAGAGGCAGAGGGCATGGGGGAAGGTGCAAGTGCTGGGGTACATTGTACATTGCTATTTTGAATCAGAAGTGGTTTTCTTTGAGTGGCAATTACTTTTTCCTAAAAAAATGTAGTTCTTACTGTAAACAGCACCAGGCAGCAAAAAAGGATATCAATAAGGTACGCATTTGGGCTGGTTGGTTCATAATTACGAGTGAAAAAACAGCGCTAAAAAGACAGGACAAGAAAGGACACAGGACCACGGCGCTGACTAACAACCAAAAGTGTTTTAGTTTCTTCAGTCAGCATATATATTTCACCACTATCACAAAGCAATGACAAACAAATTGATTGGAATACTCAGCCTGCGCAGAGGCTAAGAGGCGATCAATCAGACATGAATTTTATCTCTTTTGGAAGGAGGGAAATCGAGGGGATGCTAACACATGCCTCGCCACTGTTGTGTATGTGATAGGCTTCTGAAATGAGTCATGGTATTTTGACAAGAAAGTGGTATCTTCAAAAATTGGGTGGCACTTGCATTTCTTACAATTCTTACAATGAATGGCTAACTGACTGTCAGCAGCTTGTTTTTTAACCTTATTCGAATGTTCCCGCAAGCGGTCATTCGCGCACCGCCCCGTTTGACCGATATAATAATTCCCGCACGAAAGAGGAATTTTGTAAACAACACCTTGGCGACATTCAACAAACTTCTGCTTATGTTTATTAGTACATCCCCTTGTTTTCTTCCTCCCCTCTCGATTCACTTTCTGGCACAGACTACCGAGCTTATTTTGGGCAGAAAACAATAGCTTGACGCCTGCCCTGCCGACAACCTTCTTGAGATTGTGCGCCACCTTGTGCACATATGGGATGACGGCTATTTTTTGCTGCGAGTTTGTCTCCGATTGTATGGCAACTGAGCGTTTTTTCTTAAGGCCTGCTAAGAGGCTTTCAGCAATGTTAGCCAAAAGCGTTGCTGGAAAACCTGCAAGCTTCAGGCGTGCTACTTGCGACAGAAAACTTTCATCAACTTGGTGGTCACAAGACCTACTTAGCGCCGCCTTCATGCACGCTGTTGCAATGCCGCGTTTTACAATCTTCGAGTGGGCAGACGAAAAAGGAAGAAGGCTCTTTTGAGACCTTGGCGCATAACGCCAACAGACATGGTTATCTGAGAACGCGAGCTCCAAGTCTAAGAAGCGTAGTTTGTTATCTGAAGGGTGCTCAGTCGTCAGTTCAAAACAGCTTAATTCTGCGACAAACACGTCAAAGACAGCCTTAGGAGCAGGCTGCTCGTCAGAAGGGTTTTATTAGCCAGCTACGACCGTAAGCTTGAGAGTAAGCTAAGTCAGACGAGCGCGGTTAAGGTGATACGATATGTGGATGACTTTTTAATATTTTTACAGCACTAACCCTTCTGACGAGCAGCCTGCTGCTAAGGCTGTCTTTGACGTGTTTGTCGCAGAATTAAGCTGTTTTGAACTGACGACTGAGCACCCTTGAGATAACAAACTACGCTTCTTAGACTTGGAGCTCGCGTTCTCAGATAACCATGTCTGTTGGCGTTATGCGCCAAGGTCTCAAAAGAGCCTTCTTCCTTTTTCGTCTGCCCACTCGAAGATTGTAAAACGCGGCATTGCAACAGCGTGCATGAAGGCGGCGCTAAGTAGGTCTTGTGACCACCAAGTTGATGAAAGTTTTCTGTCGCAAGTAGCACGCCTGAAGCTTGCAGGTTTTCCAGCAACGCTTTTGGCTAACATTGCTGAAAGCCTCTTAGCAGGCCTTAAAGGGGCCCTGAAAGGCATTTTGAGCACACTAAATGAACTAGCGCAATCGTTAGATTGGGTCGTCAACGTCACCTGTGCCAAGTATTACTCTTTTACGCGCAGCGGAAAGCTCACACTTTTGTTTCAAAGTTTGTCGCCCTTTTCTCACCCTTTCCTTCGTGTTTTTGGACGCCGCCATCTTCACATGTCTACATCATCGATTCCCTGATGTTCGTCACGAGGTAGAAATCCTGCTATTGGGCGGCTTTTTCACGCACTTCCGGCAAAGAGATGTGTCGTCTGCTCAGCGTCGGCTCGCCGGCTGATCTGCCAGCGGAGTGCCGGAGTGCTTTGACATTTTACGACAAACGAAACAAGTGTAAACAAAGGCTTAACCGTTTGTATTGAATGCAACACGGCCATAACACGACATGGATTTTATCTTACGTGAGTACGTACCATAAAGAAAGCCCCGTGGCACTTCTTTGGTGCAATCGCAGAGAACGCCCTGAGCTGAATGCCCGGGTTTGACGCGTACATTTTATTCAACTTCAAAACAATCCAGAGATGCGTTTCGAACGAACGCACCGTCACAACATGCGTTTTCAAGTCTGAACCGCGATTGACAGACGATGGGTTGCCTCCTCCTGCCCGTCGTAAATTCGGCACTCACCTTACACCCGGTTTGCGGGGACGAACAGCGAGTCACAACTCTGGCGCGCAAGCGAGAAGGCTTTTAGCCAGGCACACTACACATACCCCATGCGAGGTTGAGTGGCACGTCGTTCGAGAAAGATAATCCAGACCATGGGAAGCACTATCCACCAGCGGAAGTACAATGTCGCATTTCATCGCGAAACGAAGGCGTCCACAACACACAGGAGGCGATGCACACACACACACACAGCTTCGGTCGCTGCATTGGCTTAGCTGCAAGCTTCGTTCGGACAATCAGCGATGCTACGACGATACAGAGCTGCGTGAGGACAACGTGCTAACCACTTCACGTATTTAAAAACACAGGGGCAAAGAACTAGGTTCATCGGAAGCAAAAAATCTCCTCCATTATAGTGCCTTTCAAATATACTGGCTACTGTGCCGAGGGCGGGCTCCAGGCGGACGCCGGGAGCGATGTACGCGGACGGCTGCCGCTTGGGGCGCTGCCGTGCGGGAGTGTGTAGGGTGCCTCGATGCGCGCTCCGCGCATCGAGGCACCCTAGGAGTGTGCGCGTTCGTCCGGCCCGAGCAGATCGCGCGGTTACCGCCGAGCTGCGTAGCAGACGGCAGCGGCAGAACTTTCCATTCCCGCTTGCGACGAAAGCGAGCGAAAGCGACGGGAATTCTGTCGCGCGATGAAAATTTGTCCCGACCATTCGACAAAAACGATCGTCGCGCGACAAAGCGACGGAATTCCTGCCGCTTTCACTCGCTTTCGTCGCAAGTGCGAACGGGCCTTTATGCGCAATCTCCGCCCCACATAAAACAAGCTCTTGCTTGTCGCCTGAGCATACGGTTGATATCTGAATACGTTACACTGTGCTTGCCAGTGTATTTAAACGATGTCACTAGGTTTGAAACGTACGCGCTCGGCGTGCAGCTTTGTAAACGCAAGCGGTCTCACATACGCACGCTATTTTGCTGCTGATATAGTTTTAGTACAGCGTTTGTGGCCTTTGCATACGCTAAACGCTAAATTTTTGCGTCCCGTTACGTAAACACCGCGAGGGGAGTTTGTTTTAGTAGAGCGTCTCATCAGTTTTGCGTAGCGACACACTAATGCATACGGCGCCATCTGTCAAATGTTTTCCGAAATGTCTCGCCGGCTGATCTGCTAGCGGAGTGCCGGAGTGTTTGGACATTTTACGACTATCCAAACAAGTGCAAACAAACGCTTTCCCGTCAGTGTTGAATGCAACACATGGGTGCAGCTTGCCAGAACACGGGTTCTCGCTGATCGAGTGCGGCGTTGGTTTGCTCTGCGCCTTCCCGTTCATCGCCGCTGATAAAGCGATCCGATCCGGCGCGTTTTGTGCACGGGTTCTGTGTCGGTTGAAAATGTCTTTTTTCACATGCCGCCGGTAGTAGGAATTACAACCACCGCAAAATAACACCCGGCACCAGCGGGGCCACATCTGAGACCGCGCTTTTTGGATAAACAGTGCGCGGTGCACCAAAGGGAACGAGCGCACGATTCTCCCCGCGCGGCTGCGAGTTCGCCGCCGATACCAACTGCAGCTACGTACACCGCGAAAGGGCAAGGCCAGGCCGCACACATGCGGCCAGGTCTTTCGTTCGCTTTTCCAGCCTTTAGAGGAGTGTCCATGGTGTCTACAAAGATGAAAAAGCCGAAAGAGCTGGCGCGTAGCAGACGGCAGTCTGTGGGAGCGCAATAGAGGAAGTACGTCACCGCTGAGGAGCGGAGCATCATGGGACGGGAGGCCAACAGCGAAGAAACAGTTGAAAGGAGGAGGAAATACGGCGCGACGATTATGCGCGGTTTTTGATTTACGATTTCTCAGCTAATACTAATCGCTTTAACAAAATTCTTGCAGGAGGAGATTGCTAATACATTGCTTTATTTGGTTACATGTACATCCATGCATCGGCGGAAGGCATTTCAGGACCCCTTTAAGAAAAAACGCTCAGTTGCCATACAATCGGTGACAAACTCGCAGCAAAAAATAGCCGTCATCCCATATGTGCACAAGGTGGCGCACAATCTCAAGAAGGTTGTCGGCAGGGCAGGCGTCAAGCTATTGTTTTCTGCCCAAAATAAGCTCGGTAGTCTGTGCCAGAAAGTGAATCGAGAGGGGAGGAAGAAAACAAGGGGATGTACTAAGAAACATAAGCAGAAGTTTGTTGAATGTCGCCAAGGTGTTGTTTACAAAATTCCTCTTTCGTGCGGGAATTATTATATCGGTCAAACGGGGCGGTGCGCGAATGACCGCTTGCGGGAACATTCGAATAAGGTTAAAAAACAAGCTGCTGACAGTCAGTTAGCCATTCATTGTAAGAATTGTAAGAAATGCAAGTGCCACCCAATTTTTGAAGATACCACTTTCTTGTCAAAATACCATGACTCATTTCAGAAGCCTATCACATACACAACAGTGGCGAGGCATGTGTTAGCATCCCCTCGATTTCCCTCCTTCCAAAAGAGATAAAATTCATGTCTGATTGATCGCCTCTTAGCCTCTGCGCAGGCTGAGTATTCCAATCAATTTGTTTGTCATTGCTTTGTGATAGTGGTGAAGTATATATGCTGACTGAAGAAACTAAAACACTTTTGGTTGTTAGTCAGCGCCGTGGTCCTGTGTCCTTTCTTGTCCTGTCTTTTTAGCGCTGTTTTTTCACTCGTAAGGATATCAGTTCTAACTGCGGAGGAAATAAAAAATTACACCATCTTCCCGTGGGGAACCCTGATGAGGATGCGAAGCATCGTGGCGGTTCCGTGTGGTTCCATTGTGTTGCCGTTATGTTGAGTGATCTGGTTTTTACTAGCGCCAGAGGGAATTCCGCGTCCGGGTCCACACCGGTGGCAAAGGCACGCAAGTGCTGTTGTGTTAAGCCCGTTCTACATGGAGCGAATTTCGCCTGCGAATCCGCTGGAACGAACATTCGCACTTGCGAAGTTCGCAATGCCTGGAATTGTCGTCTACATGGGGCCTGCGAACGTCGCGATTTTCGCATTTCAGATGCGCCTTGTTTGCAGACTGAATTAAGTTTGCCACCAGCAAAGATTGTTGTGATTTTAACAAGGGTGGCTTTATTTTACTTTCTTGGCAAATTGTTTCTGCCTGGTTTGCGGTAAATATAAGTTTATTTGCAGTTTTATATAAGAATCGCCAATTCTTTATCAATATACGCACACACAGCAGAAAAGACAAGCGTTTTGGTGTGCCCGCGCTTTTGTCGCGCTCATACAAGCAACGCCATCTGGGGCGGTATTCTCGTAACTGTCCCCTTTGAAAACGTCCCTTTTGCGTCTCTTTCATCGTGACGTACTTCCGGTTAAGCAGTGGCCCTTTGATTCAAGTACCGTAACTGTTCTTGCAAACGCTTTTTAAAGAAGTGAAACCGTATCAGAGTATCTTTTATGTGTTTTTTGTTCCGCGAGCGAACCAACAACAAGGCGACGAAAAATCGTCTGCTCCAAATCGTCTGCTCCGAGTAGCCACGGCTCATAGCTCCGCCGTGCTTGTAAGGCGTCACATCCGGGTGTTTGCTTTTAGCCAATCAGGGCTCGCTCAAAAGGGACACTTTTGAAAGGGACACAAAAGGGACAAAACACGGGAATACCGCCCCTGGTTTCCAAGCGTGCAAGTGGTGCCGAGCGCAGGTCCGGCCCCCCTACGCCGCACACGCCGCACGAGCGGCGTTTGCTCGACCCGCTCGACCGCTTCAAATGTTTGGCACTTTGCCGCAGCAACGAAAAAAGGTGGTTTTGCCGCACGAGCGGCGCCGCATCAGCGAATTCGCAGGCGAAATCGCTCCATGTAGTACGGGCTTTACGGTGAGTAAGCGGTGGTTCTCGAGGCGCCGAAACTCGTCCATCATGTTCTTGTCGATGTTGTCTCTGTGGTAGAATCGGTAGTCTCCGTCAGCTTTGGTGAGGTAAAGGTTGTTGACATTGGCGCACCGGCTGAGAGCAATGTACACGCCCTCCTCTTCGCAGCTTTGTCTTCTCGTTCTTCTTCTTCTTCGGCGGTTCCCCTACGGGAAGATGACGACGGTGGTTGAACGCGAACCTATCTCGTGATGGATTCTTTGGTTGGCCAATCCCTAGGGGCATCCTGCCACAATCAGCATCAGAGGCGCTGCGGACGGGGCTGGTTGAGCTGCAAGGCGCGTGGCGCTTCCCGCCACAGCTTTCCCACGGGAAATTCAGCATCCCCCTCTAAAGTTTTCAGTTCGTCGTTTCCGTTCACGTTCAGCTTCGCGTGCCTTCGTTGTATCAGTAGCTTCTTGACGTAGTTTGAATGAGTCAAGGACATAAGGCGCGTTCGTAGCACTTGCTCCTGTCCCGGATTTGTAGCGTAGTGGGAAGTGCACCGCGTACCTACCGTTGCGGCCAGAGAGTCGTGGGATCGAAACCGGGCGCCGCTAACTATTTCTTTTTTTTATAGTGTAGTATCGCGGAGCTGTGGGTGTAAGGAGGAGAGTTGCGCATGCGCAGTGAGCGTGTGGACGGCGCCGCCATCAACGACGGAGGACCAGGCGAGCCTAAGAAATGCTCGTCAAAGACTACGACAGCTTCTGTATGTGGTGTGGTTCCAGTTGGGCTAACAAGTGATTTGCAAAAAAATTGGACACCACTTCACACTGTGTGGTCGCATACAGTTCTGCACCATCGGCCCAATTTTCTGTGACTGGCAATAAAAACTGGCTGCTTGAAAATAATAATGAAGAAATTTCTTAGCCACATTTACATTCAGGCAAAAAGTATATTGTGCAGCCATTTCATGTAGTTGGTATGGAAAATCATGCTCAGTAGGTTTTTCACGAAAGTTGGTTTCAAGAATTGAAATTGGGCCAGTAGAACAAAAAAATAACACAAAATGAATAAGGTCCTGGGTTTTGCCATGTATATTTTTTTGCTCTTTTTCTATCATGTATAGAAGGAACATCCGTATTGCTAATTATATTGCACCTTTGGTTTTATAGGTCACCCAGAAAGGACAACACCAACTGAAGCTGAGGATATGGTGTAATAAAAATGTACTTTATATTGTAAAACAATGGCAGTGTTGATGTCTTCTTGAAAGTGTAAGAAACAACAGCCTTTCTTGGACCTTCTGCATGGAGACTTCTTTTTGGATAACCTGAAAATAATATGAAATAGTTAACTCGTTTTTTCTTGTCTTCTTTTTCTTTTAGGGTGGAGGGTGCTTCTATTTTTTTCAGGTTGTTTTGAGTTGACTGTTTTTCACGATTGGCCCAGTTATTTAAGCAGTCTGGAGTAGACATATTATCATTACAACTGAGCAGACGTCGCCTGACGTTTACCATGCTAAGCGTCACACGTGCACCCTGCATGCTCACCATGAGCACGGACGAGTTGCATTGTATGAATGAAGATAGCACAGAATTCTTTTATCAACATGTAAGTTAACCACCTAAGAGTCACATACTGGAGCAAAATCATAAGCATCTTATGTGCATAGAAATAATAGCAGTTGCCCTGCCAGTTGGAAAACATACAATTCAAACAACGCAGATGCTAATCAATAGAATTCTGTCTGCTTAGAAATGGCCTCTTTCCTGTATTTTCTAGCTTATAGATGTAACATGACGCTTGGCTGCAGCAGCTCTGATAAACTAGAAAGTGCCAACAATGAAGAGATGGGCATTGCTTCCACATAATTTACAGAGATAATTTTTTTTTTTTTACCATTCGTGATGTGAAATTTTCTAGGCGAGTCTTTGGATCTTGGTAAGAAACTGTTACAATGCACAAAGTAAAACGCGGTGGACAAATGGCACTGCTAGCATGTGACATAATGTACGTGAAAGAAAAAAGTTCTATACATCTTCCTTTTCCTGTGTCTGCATGTTGAAAGCGCCTTTATTTACCAAAAGAAGGCCGAGTGGGAAGAGGGGTGTGAAACGTTTAAAGGTCACATTGCAAAGGAATGTTTCCTAAGCGTTTCTTAAACACTCTGGATGAGCTGCTTTACATCAGAAGCGTTTCTTACTATCACATTTAGCCCCGGTGACTTTTTTGCACAGCTTAACCGCCATGCGGAAAGGCCAACTTTAACAGCTCGAGGCAAGGTGTACAAACACATATGAGCACAGGTGCATGTTCTCCCGTTTGTACTCCGGAGTTCCTGTAGAACATGCTTTAGTTAACTGCTGCGTAGTCAATCAAAACTGGTGTTTTGTGCGTTGCCGAAACCATAACGCGCTAAGAGGCACGGGGCAGCGTTGTAGACACGTATCTCACTCAGAGATCTTTAGTATTGATCAAACCATCGGGTACACGCAGTAATTTTTCGCCTTCATCGTAAATTCAACGCAGCCTTGGCTGCCGGGAATCGAACCCGAGACATTGTACCCCCTGCAGCCGTGAGAGACCACGAGATGTCTGAGCAATCTGGCGCCTGATAAATCTTATTAAGGCGAATGAAGCCGCCGTGGGATATTATTTAGAGAGTTGGCAATGCCCAGGAATGAACAGCTTCGGGCTAGACATACTTGTTTACATAAAACTCAAAAATAAAATAAACAAAAAATGACGCGGCCGGCCCGACCCAACATACGATATGTTGATCAACACCGTATCAACCGTATGTTGTGCACCAGCTGCCCGCGCAATTTCTGTTACTGCCTCGATGAAAAGCTCAAACGCGTCGTAAACGTCCCTGTGGGCAGCCATAATCTATTTCGCGCCCATGACTGCAGCGCGAACTTTGCCGTGACCGAAAAGGTACGTTGCCGTTCGTACGGAGGTCGCGTCAGCCCGCCACTACAGTGGCGCCACCAAGCAAGCTCGGGAGTGTTTGTGACAGCTCCTCATAGATGGCGCTATATGGGTAGTGCCAGAGTCTTGGACTCTGGTAGTGCGTATAAGCGTATAAGCAGTATAAGGTCCCTGAAATGCGCCGTAAAGCCAGTTAGGCGTTTCAGAGAAAAGTGTAGGGTACTGGCGGAGCCAGAAAGCTAAGAGTTCTTTCAGGGACCTTAAGTGCGTATGGGTAGTGCTAGCTGTTTCGCAAGCAAGCTGTTTCGCTAGCTGTTTCGCTTGCAGCCCAGTTTCACCGCCTCGCGCGGGATTTTTGGATTTTCCGGTATGGCTTCGATGACGGACGTTCCACTGAACACTTCTAGAGCAGCAAATTGGTGAGTGTCTGCAGCATACTACCCCAGAAAGACACCGTGGTCAGGCAGTAGGCCTAGGTGCGGCGCCGCGAATCGAGGAGCACTGCATTTGGGGAGCCGGCTTTCTCCCAAAACCAGTCCTCACCGTTCCCCCACAAACCTGTTTCCCGTGCCGCCGTCTCCGTGCGCCTGCGGATCGGCGCACTCAGAGAAATGGTGAAGACTACGACGCGGCGGGAGGATGATGACGCGCCGCAGGTGCAGTGCGACCAGTGTCGCAGGTGGGCGTACCTGGAGGAAACCGGCTTCAGGACTCTCCGGGATGCCCGAACGTCAGGAAGCTTCGTCTGCAACATTTGTTTCTCTAGCGCTGCTCTGGCCCGTAAAGTGGAAGCCGCGGAGAAGGAGGCAACCGAGCTGAGAAGAGTAGTGATGCAACTGCAAGAACAAGTTCTGCAGTTGACCGCCCAGCCCCGCCTCTCCGTGGACAACAGTTCTGAGGCGGAGGCCACGATTTCCAAAGAAGGGGACCCGAGGCACGAGACACCGGATATCCTACAGTCACCGGATCACACATCGCGCAGTGGTCGTGCCGATCGGGGAGTGCGCCAGGGTGAAGTGACGCTTACGGAAGCTCCAAGCACTCTTGACATCTCTGCGGGGCCTTCTCCTGCGCCGGTCGCGGACAAACCTGATGGAGATGTAGTGGAAACCTCAGTCGTCGAGCAGCCTGTTCCCCGTGTTCTCCCTGCGCAAGATGACTCGGCTACTAGATGCCTGCACTGCGCACAGATAGGCGGCCGGGAGTCGCCGAGCCACAATGATGCCGGCGCAAAAATCGATGCCAGCTCTGTGTCACCCCTCTCACCTGCATCCAAGCAACAGCCGCAGGGAGGAACGCCCTCTTCCCAACAACACCGAGCATCGAGGTCGCATCCAGGCCATGGTGACAAGTGTGTCTTCCCTGCTCAGAGTGTCGACCGTGAGGTCATCATTGTTGGGGACGGAAACGTGGGCGCGATTGCGACATCTGTACAAAGAGCAATCGAGATGCCTAAAGCAGTGGGGTGTATGTACCGGAAAGGGAACAGCTCAGTGGCAACAGCCATGGAATCCATTGCCAGGTACGACCGCAAAGCTCGGCCAATTCAGCGGCGCTACGTTGTACACGTCGGGCTTACCGAAGTGATGAAAGGCCAGCCCGAGCAGGTGACGCGTGAGCTGGATGGCGGCACAGACCGTTCGACCAGGTTGCTGGTATTCCATACCTGATGTCACCAATCAGGGCGAAGAGGTACGGGCCGCCGTCATGCTTGCTAATGCCCAGCTGCGAAAGTGGTGCAAGCGAGCCCGACATAGGTTCGTCAACCTGAACAAAGGCTGGGTCGCCACGATGTGGGAAAAAGAGGGCGTGCGCTACAGTCCTCAAGGAATCAGCTTCGTCGCTGAAAGGATCTGTGAAGCTACTCAAGGTTTTTTAGGTCATCGACTCCACCGTGGCCGCACGACGGCTCAGAAACCGCAGTCTTCGCAAGACTCCAAAATGCCGAGGAAGCATCGCAAGTCCCTTGCGTCACCAGTGCACAGGGCAACGCAAAACGACCACAGCGTCAACGCACCACCCCACCCCCAGCACCAAGTACAGTACCAGGCTACTCCCCTCTGGTCACTGGCGTTCCCTTGGGAAAGGTCACCGCCCCCAACCCCTTTTGCACCTGCGACATTACGGGTTCCCCATGGGTTAGGGACAATACCCCGGCCCCAGCCTCCTCCTCCTGCCCAACATTTACCTCTACCGCAGTTGTGGCCAACACCCCCGCAGCTAACGGGTCCACCCAGTGCGGGCTTCGACCTGTTCCGACTGGTCGGCGACTTCGTTCGTCACCACATGGCCCAACAGTGCGTGCAGTAGGGAGATCAATTAAGCTGCAGCGAACCCACCGCAGTCGTCGACGCGCACATCGTAGGTGTGTAAGAGTAGGCTTCCTGAATATGAACGGTGCCCGGCGTACCCAGAAATGGGCAGAACTGTATCGTGCTCTTGAGGAGGAAGGCATGTCTGTTTATGCAGTAGCAGAAACGCACTTCCGTGATGAAGAGCAACCGCCCATTCACCAGGACTGGTGCTGGACAGGCCGGAATAGGTCGGGAAATGATCGCAAAGGTGGAGGTGTGGGCTTGCTTTGGCGACGCGGCCTCCGGTGGAAACGTCAGTATGGGGAGTGCCGTGACCACCTGTGGGCCGTTGGCGAACTTTTGGGTGTACCTACGGCAGTGTGCGTCTTGTACCTGTCTGTTGTATCAACGCACCAGGCAGCTAATGCGGAACTGCTCGCCTGCGTTTTAAATGATGCAAGAAAATGGGCCAAGGACCAAGAAATATTCATTATAGGCGATTTCAATGGTCACGTAACTGAACTGAATGGATTCACCGATGCAAATGGCAGGTTGCTGCTTCAGTTGGCGGACGACTTGCAGTTAGCAATCGCCAACCTTGGTCAACGTTGTCAAGGGCAAATCGCCTGGTGTGCGCGTGGCAGTGCCACAACCATTGATTATGCGTTGGTGTCTCCCCGTCTCACTGGCCTTCTCCAAATGTTCTGTATTGATGAGCCTGGTGTGCACAGTCTGGGGAGCGATCACAACCGCCTGTTGCTTCACTTCGCGCATGGTGGCCAGAAGAGGTGTGACTACTTTCCACGTGGCACCGCGGGTACGTACCTGCCAGACCGGGCCATGGAGACAGTCGCCGCAGTTTGAGACCAGCCACCGAAGAAGCGAGGCAGCTACGTATCATGACTTTGTGGCAGTCCTCCGCTCCATTATGCAGCGGCACATGAGCAGAGCACGCGGAGGCAGCTACGTATCATGACTTTGTGGCAGTCCTCCGCTCCATTATGCAGCGGCACATGAGCAGAGCACGCGGATCCAACCAACCAAAGCTGTATCGTTGGTGGGACTGCGAGGTGGAAACCGCGTGGCAAGCGCGTCGCGCTGCAAACCGTGACCACCGTAGTGCAGTCAAAGCAAGCGACGCCGAGGCGTCAATAACGACTTGGCAACACTACCTGACGCTCAAACGCAGGGTGCAAGCATTAGTGCAGTCTAGGCTTGCCGAGCATAACCTGCGCCTGCTGCACTCTATGCGGGAAGAGGGAAAGGCTACGTCCCAAAAGTTCTGGCGCTATGTTAAGAACTTAGACCAAAAAGACGAGCCCCCGCAGCAACTCAGGGATGCCGTGACGGGACAACAAGTTCCCAATATGAAAGAGCACCTGAATCAGCACTTCACTCGCTTGTTCGGCTCCATAGATGCTGATTCCATCAATGTCGCACCAGCTGCAGATGAAGTACCCTGGTAGCACAGAATGTTGCCCGAACATTTCCCCAACGTTTCCCCTTAACATTGCCAAAACGTGGCTAATGTCCGCTTTTTTTAACGTTAGTGCAATGTTTCCCAGAAACATTGCGTCAACATGATATTAGCATTGCTCCAACATGGGGGCAACGTTTGAAGGGTGTTGTTCTAATGTTTGGATAACGTTGTTTCTGACGTTCGCCAACGTTGCTCCACTCTTGAAGCAACCTTCCAGCCACGTACGGGACACATTTGAACAACGTTTATGAGACGTTTTCTTATGACGTTTTAGCAACTTTCAACCTACATTTTCGCAGCGTTCATACCACATTTAAGCATGTCCATGCACCATTCAGACGTTGTGATAACATTGCTACAATCTTGCAGCAACTTTAGATATACACTTTTAACATGCAGTTAGCATACAAAGAACGTTGCTTCAACGTTGAAGCAATGTTTTTATGAAGTTTCAATAACATTGCTACAATTTTGTGGTAACTTTCCAGCTATATTTTTACAACGCGCGGGTAACATTTAGAAAACGTCGCTATCATGTTCAAGCGATGCTTCCTACAACGTTACCGCGACTTTATAGATACGTTTTTTTCCCCACGAGGGCCGCATCCGCGCACTGTTGATATGACGTTCAAGCAATGTTTCTCTTACGAAGCGATAATATTGCAGCAATGTACAGGTAACTTACAGTTACATGTATCTAATATACATGCAACAATAACTAGATGAAAATAATAGAAGTTAACTTTTTCCTAGAGAGACGATTGTTGACTGCATGATACGCGAGCAGTTCAAACCTCGTCCGCATAAACTCCTGAAAAGTATAATCCGGCATTTTATAGACCTGTATATTCATACATTTGATCCCTACACTGACCAACACACACAATTAAGGCAGTCCGGCAAAATAACAAACTAAGAAATGGCAGAATTTTAAAGCAAGGAACATGCAGCTAGCGTAAATAACAACACTGAGACTCTTTAAAATGAAAGGACATGTGCTTTTTATTTTACCATTAACAATCGAGCCGAATACGCATTCTGTTAAAGCCTTGAATTTCGCAAGTACGCTGTTTCAGACGATGTCTTCGTTTTCCTCCTCCGGGGCTCGCTTGTTCTTCTGCGCCTTGACGAGTCAATTTGATGACATACTTGACAGCCATGAACCCAGTAGCACGTAGGGTTGTTACTGCGACGCTTAATTCTGTGAAATGAACAAAAGCTGTAGTTTAGGAGAAGTTGCAAAGTTGTTACAGCATAGACAATGTCTCACCTCTCAGAACACCAAGACTTTTGGAATACAATATGGCCTCATTGATTTTCTTGTACTGGCAGTTCAATTGAGATTTGACAACCATTCCTGGGAAACAAACAAAAGGGCATTGCTGTAACACATAGGGTGCTCAAAAGCTCACCTGCACTTTGGATGACGTTTGCTGCCAGATGAGCTAGCTTATTCCCGTGTCAATTTTGTGGTGCTGGTAAATCTTAAGGCATTTCTGAAAACAAAACAGAGTCAGAAGGGGTGCAGAAAACTGAAGTGAAGCAAATTTTAGCTAATGGAGAAAACCTTACCTTTAGGAAGGAATACAGCAAAACAGGCCGCTTCACTTTCCATTTTGTCTTGCTTGTTTAACTTTTTCTAATGCTTGTGTGGACACGCACATCGCATGAGTGGGTTTAGCTCAAGCATCCCTGGAAAACAGAAAAGGATAAAAATACTTAATTATATAAAATATCTTACAGAAATTTCTTTACAGGTCAATTCAGTAATTAACTGAAAAGTCATTAGACAGCGTGCAAGAGAATTTGCAATGAACAAGAGAAGCCCGCAATGAACAAAAATGAGAAAATAGGCAATTGTCAAGAATGGAAACATTACACAACTAGACAAAATTACGTACAACAGCGTATTTTCTTGGTTGCCTTATTTTACCTTTTGCTCTCGAAAAATGTGCTTAAAACTAGCCTTGAGCTGCTTTTTTTTGCGTATGCCATTTTCTTTATAATTATAAGCATCCGACGTAGACCAGCTTTTCACATGGAAAGTTTGTGAATGCTACAAAAACGTCAGGCGTTGTTTTACATCGTAAGACAGTTAGCATAACCAGATGATAACATATGGCTTAATTGCAACGCTAATTGTGTTCTGGAACAGCATGCCGCTGAAACTCGCGTGAAATTAAACATAACAAAGTTAAATTTATGAGTTCTATTTTTCGCACGCGACAGCAGCTGTGGCGTGAAGTAAATTAAAAGCCAATCGTACGTATCAAGGTTCTTGCAGAACCTACACTCGATTTCAGCATCATATAACAAAAGATTTACTTCTGAGCGCCCACCTGATTTAAGCGCTGAATACATGTTCCACAACCGTATGCATTCGCAAAAGCAAGAAGGATGCTTAGAAGCTAGAAACGGGAGGGCAGTCTTGTTCCCGCTCTTTTACGAAGTAAACTGCATTCGAAAGAACGAGGCGAACTCAGAAAATCGAGCGCTTACCTTCACTGGTCGGTTGCTATGGGCTTTCTGGCCCACAAATATTCGCCGCAACATGCGGCCACACAACAAAATTTCGTATGACATGGTTCCTTCTCCATCCCGTTTGATTGTCAGGATGGCTAGCTGCTCGCACGGCCGCTGGATGAAAGGCGCGTGCGCTCTCATCCAGCGGCCGTGCTGCTCGTTTCTGCAAAAGCGCGCGCTTTTCGTTCACTCTCCCCAACCTACCAGCCACGGCTGTCAGGCGCAGAGAGAGAGAGAGGAACAGGAGGGGTCCGCTCTGCAAGGAACGCGCGCACGTGTGCGCGTGTGAGAGGAGGGTAGGACGTTGGCCAAGGACGTGCGTTTTCTTTTTAGATGCAGAGCATCTGATTCACTCGCCTTGTCCCTCCGGCGTCGTCGTCGTCGTTGTCGTCGGCGTTGTCCACCCCTCCCCCATTCTCCTCGCCGCGCCAGCTGCGCTCTCCGCCGCTGACCCCCTCTCCTCTGCGATAGCGAACACTCTCTCGCGAGGGGCATTGGATTGGATTCGATTGGATTGGATTGGCTTGGATTGGATGGGATTTGGATTGGATTGGATTAAAGTGGATTGTGTTGCGTCAAAGACGCGGCACGTTGCGTCATAGCCGCGGCAGACACGCTGGGGCCGGCGCATGTGCAGTACTCTCTCTTCCGCGGTTTCCTCTCCTTCGGGCGCGCTGCGCGTATAACCGGTGTGCCGTTCTCCGGCGAAGCAACATCCACGCTTGGCTCAAACACCTAGAGTCCACGCCGCTTTACAAGTACGCCAACGTCGTCATCGACTGGGACCGGCTTACGCAGTCCCCTCAACGTTATGCGCGCTATAGAACGCGGTCCCTTCGCCGCTCCGCCTATGCGTCGCATCTACACAGGGGTTCCCGCGAGGGGAGGTGGGAGTTTTTTGTGTTGTTTTTTGTTTTCGGCCCTCCCCAACTTCGCGCCGCGGCTTCTAAAACTTCCTTTGCGACACACTCTAGAAGGGACGGGGCGACAACGAAAACAAAATCTAAGGCATGCAGGGAGAAAGGAACGCGCGAGACGTCGTGCCTCTCCCAGAAGCTTTTTCTGAGAACGCCTGGCGCCCTGTATTTCGTTTCGCGCCAAGCAGAACGCGACAAGTGTTCGATGCATTGGAGCCTCTTACGAATAAACATTACAACAGGAAAAATCTGAAGATAGTGTGTGCAATGCTATTGGAACGGAACAAAAGCAAAAATGGGGAAGTTAGTTTTCAGGTTACTTGGAATTCAGGTTCGTTTGTATAATGAGAAAAGATCCTTGAAATATGCCAATGAGCTTTCGTACAGGCAGTATCGGCTGGAAAATGGGTGTCAGGGTTAGGTCTTTGTTTTGTTTTATTGTTACAATATGCATGATGGTGCAGGGACCCCGGAACCGGGGGGGGGGGGGCGGGGGGGGGCGGTCGCTCCCCCAACATTTTTGCACAGGGGGCAGGGCCCCCCCACTTTTCGACCGCTTACTCTGAAATCAAATTTTTCACAAAACCTATAGTTAAGTGTTCAAACTGGCGGTTGTGTGGTCCAATGCTTTCCAAAAGTCTCTCTTTGCGAGCTTTGCGAGTCTCTCCCCAGGCTCCAGAGGCCCTCGCACTGCGCACTGCCGCGTGAGGTCGTTCTTCACAAACGACAGCAGTAAGTCAAAGACCCCCGGTGTCACCCTGTAAAACTTGAAAAAAAAAAAAAAGCGTGGTCGCCCTCCCGCATGAGCCGCATCTGAAAAATAAGGAAAAAAGATCTGTCTGGAGGGTGGGAGAAATGTGCGGCATCGTAAAATGCACCCCCTTTCAAAATGCAGAATGAGAATAGGTCTCCATAGCCGCCGGCCAAGTTTTTTTCCGGGCAAAGCAAGTGCGAAATGTAGGCGAGAATATACTCATGCAAGGCAGAATTGGATGCATAAAAGGAAGTTTATACTAGTGCCGTCCAGTAGACCCCTTCCCGTTTCCTGGCAAGGAAAACCAGTCGGACCCAACAGCCCGGCAGATCAAGTGTGACAAAGTCGCATATCCTTCGAACTGACGTTGTTGCTTCGAGCGTGCGACCATTAAAGAAATTCGCGTCTAAACACCTATCAGATGCATGGGCTGACAAATAACGAAGCACAGCAATCAAAATAATTGCGGAGGGGTGCAGCCCCAGGCGACGGCCCCCTCGGGTCAGCTCAGCCCCAACCACGCTCAGCGCAAGGGACGCCAAAGCCACGCGTTTTCGTTTGTAAGGTGAATTCCTTGTACAGAAAACTGCAGTTTTCTGTACAAGGAATTAACGGAATTCAAGGAATTCAATGTGTGGTCGGGTCACAACATACATGAAAACAAATAAATATACTCCAACCAAATACCTCTTCAAAGCTTCATAGGTTCCCTTTATCAGAACTGACTAAATTTGGCCATGAACGGCAGTTATACAGAAAATGTTTCTTTTAAAATTTTTTTCTCCCCATGGCGCACCGAAGGTCGTGCGTGGCCTTGGAGGGGGAAGCACCAAGAAAACTACTATTCAGCTTTCCCCGACTTGGCCTGAGGAGAATGCCTCGAAATAATTTCACCTGCGCCCTTCCGAGGTATATGCGGTGGTCTTATGTTTCGCAGTGTTAAGCTAATGGGCTGTGTTGCTTCACATCAGGACGTCATTGTGTGTCGGCGGAGTCATTCCGGGAAGTTTTGCGTTTCACCGCTGTAAATGGTATGGCACTGCCCAAAGGAATTTCGCAAATAACCCCTCGCGCTTTTTCTTATGGTTTTGTGGGCTACAAGAAGGCCTTCCTTTTTGGGAATTCGGGATATCCTCTTGCTTTCCGCTTCGGCGTACACGTAAAGCAGACGCGGGGAGGTCGTCGGGAGATGGGCTTGCCTGGGCGTCATTTCGCTTTTCCCCGCTTCTTGTAATATGTTGTGCCCGTACTGACCGAGACCCGTCTGCGCCTGCGCGCGCGGAAGGGCGAGGAGGCGCGCGCGGAACTAATCCCCCAACCGCGACGAATGCCCTCTTTAATACCACACCTCGGCGACGCTACGTGCCACCGGACATGCCCGGAAGGGAAACGCAAGGCTTCATCTCAGCGGGGAAAATTGGCGCGTCACGCTTTGGAGGGGGAAGCAAGGAAGCACTGGAGTAATTTGAAGCGGGGAAGAGAGGGACGCTTGTCATTGATTGCTGAAGAGCGCTGTGATATATTCTCCGAAGGGGACAGGTAATCTTCCCCTGTCTATGCAGCACTGCGTGAAGCACAAGCACACTGCAGCACAGGCACCGGCAGACTGCTACAATAAGTGGCCAATTAGCTCTCCCAAGCGGCAGAACAGTGATGGGTCAATGTATCCTGCAAATGGGTGCTTTAGCTGGAAGTGAGTCGAGCGCGGGCAAAATTCATGGAGGTTTTGCGGAATAAGCACGCAATAAAAGATGCCCATGTTCCTTGTGTGTGTCACCCCTGAACCCCTCTCTCCCGTTTCTTACGAACCGGCAAGGGTGCCGTGCCCGTGTTGACTGTACCATGCGGTTCCCACATCCCCGTATGGCGGAACCCCTCCCGAGGACGGTTTTGCAGAAAGAGGCATTTTCATTCTTGCGATTGGGTAATTTTGTTTTGCTGCGTTTATCCCTAGCCTAAGAGTCTAGGGAACGGTGCTATAAAATGGCAGTGCCGAGGCTCTCCGGACGCAACAACGGCAATGTCTAAAAAACAGAAACGCCTCTCCGAGTTTTGGGAGAGCTCATAAGCGTCCACGTACAAGCGATGCCTCGACCTGTAAGTCAATTTCTTCAACTGATCTTACTTTACATTGTAACTGATGTCTTGTGTTGGCTGGCAATATGCACAATTTTTCTGAAATATATGCATGTTGACTTCATGATGTTTACGCGAGTTCATAGTAATTTTGAAGTTCATTTATTTTGCCTCATTTTACTTGTTTCTATTCCACCACTTCCACATTCTTTTGTATAAATATTGCCATTTCCTCTTCGGAGAGACATCGCCTTTCCTAACAAACTATTTCAATGGCTTTGTTCGCGCTTTCGTTTTCGTACATGCATTTTGTATTTTTCCATGACATATCGCCCGTATACATTCTTTCACAACCTGTTTTACGATGTAAGAGGTTTTTCTCACACTTGTTTGTGTTGATGGTCATGTCTCGCCCTCAATTTTTAACTTTAATGTCGTATCTTTTTGTTACACATCGCATAGCATTGTATTTATTCTTTTACTTATCTTTTAAAAACTGCATTATTTTTGCCATTGCCCCGCCACCTTCCCCTAGTGGCTTTTCCACATGAGCGGTGCCATGAATGTTTGAATTAGAACTTTACAATTCTTTTCTGAACGATCGCCATCTGCGGGAGATTACAACTGCGCACGGCAAAATACAACCACAATAATCAACGTCACTAGCATAAGAGACCCGAAACGCGCTTTATAAACCCCCGAGCGGACGGTTGAACCTTAGCCCCCCCCCCCGAAAAAAAATCCTGGCTACGCGCCTGTTCACAAGGTATATTGCGTCACATTTTTTTTGTCGCCAGTTTGAGATGACCCTTCGTATTTGTGCTTGGGCTGGCAGCAGGAAACAACTGTCATGATGAAAGTCAACCAGATGACCATGCGAAAGGAGCAGCGAATATTGACGGTACGTCTTTGCGATGTTTTTTTTTTTCTACCATGCTATTCATGTGCTTTTCATACTCTTTTGTGCGTGTCGCGCATTTTTAGCACTTCTCGCTATTTTTTTCAACGCATTATAAAAACGACTCATACAGTGTGGATCGACTAATAATTATTTTTATCTCACTTGTTACAGAGACCCCAGAAATGGTGGCACCAGGTGGTGAGGCCAGCTCGGCAACAGACTTCAGTCAGGCAACCTCGAATTGCGGCGCCTGCGCTCCGATGGAAATGGCAAGCCACAACGACTCGCCCCCGCATGTTCGATCACTGCCGCCAAAGAGCTACAAATTCCCAAGCAACCACAGTGGAAGGTCCTGTAAATATGCATGGTTTGAGAAATTCACGTGGCTCTCGTACGACTACGAAAGCGACGTCGTGTTTTGCCATTTATGTCAACTAGCCTTCAAGGAAACAGGAGAAAAAGACGTTGCAGCAGTGGGACAATGTTTTATTCGCAACGGGTTCAATAATTGGAAAAAGGGTATTGAAAAATGTCAGCGCCATGAGAAGAGCCAATTTCACTGCCTCTCCGCGAGCCGCCAACTGTCGAGAGAAAAGGGAATCCGTGTAGTGCAGTTGTTATCTCAACACAGCAGCAGACAGCAGGAGGAAGCCAGGCAGGCTCTGCGCGCAATAGTGAGTTCAGTGCGCTACCTATGCCGTACGGGACAAGCTTTGCAAGGGCAAACCAAGGATGACGGAAACCTTCTTGACCTGCTAGATGAACGATCACAAGACGTGCCTGCTTTGAAGAAATGGCTGGAGCAGCGAGATAAATGGCTCAGCAGCGACATACCGAACGAGCTCATTGAAATCATGGCGCACACTGTGCAGCGGGACATCATCAAAGACATCAAATGCAGTCCATTTTATGGAATCATAGCTGACGGTACTACTGACGTAACAGGGAATGAGCAATTCACATTTTGTGTGCGTTGGGTAGACGGAATAACACTGGAAGTTCGCGAGGAATTTCTTGGCATGTACAATGCACCCGACAGCAGGGCTGAGACCTTGTATAAAGCCGTGAGGGACATGATTTTGCGGCTGGGCTTGGACTTCCATAACCTAAGGGGGCACTGTTTTGATGGGGCCGCGAACATGGCAGGCAGATTTACTGGCGTGCAGAAAAGGATTACCGAAGCGGAACCACGGTCAATATTTGTGCACTGCAGCAACCACTGCCTAGACTTAGCACTCCAGGAGGTAGCAATGAACTGCGGTGTCGTCGGCGACGCCCTGAACATTGTAAAGGATGTTTCCAATGCAATCCTGGAATCGAAAAACAGGAAGACTGTTTATTCAAGCGTCGTACTTCCTCCGGGTAATGATGGCCGTGAGCAGGATTGTTCCGGGCCAAGCACCCTACTGTTACCACTGTGCCCAACGAGGTGGACAGTAAGAGTAAAATCAATGGAAAGGTTCGTTGAGAACTATGAAAGGGTGCAGGCGACTTTGAAGGAACTGCTAGAAGTTCAAAGCTCTCTAAGTGGCACAAGCAAGACAGCCATGAAGGGATATGAGAAGGTATTAAAGGGACACTGAAGTGAATTTGTCAAGCTCCCGTTTTTGCTTGCACTGCGTAGACTGGCTCAAATTAGCACACTTTTCATCGTTTATCCGGTTGACAAATCGGTAATTATTTTACAAAGCGCGAAAGAAGAAAAACTACCATGCGCGGTTTGCGGCGGCCGCACCAACTAAGGCTGTGACGTTGAGAGGAGAGGCGCCGTGATTGGACGATGCCCAAGGTTAGCAATCACACAAGTTTCGGTTTCGGTTTCGGTTCTGTAAAACATAACCAATGGCGTTGTTGGATGGGCATTCTCAATATCTCAGTAATCATCGTACCGCGCTTCTGCCATGTTGTCGGCTGTAAAATGCACAAGATAAGCCTCCCAGGACGGCTTGTAGTCGTAGCATTCACTAGCCGAGACCTACGCAGTGCATGAACGCCCTCCGCGTACCCGCAGACGCCCAAATGTCATGCGCTTTTCCCACATATTTGGAGCTTGCCTCCCTCATGCCTGTATCGTAAAAAGCGTGTTCGCACCAGGCCAAGGGTCTGTTCATTCTGGCCTGTGCCCACTGCCTGCAAGCAGTCGGTGCTTATGGCAACAGCACGCCAACGAGAACTCCCTAGCGCGCCAGTGCCAGCCTGCGCGCGTTTTTTGTGAACTAGTTCGTGTAGCCATGAACGTTGCGGCCCAAAAAAAGGTGAACTCAATATAGAAAACATCGGCGGAAAACAAAAAAGTTAACTTACAAAAAAAAGAAAAAGCACGTAACCGCGGGGATTCGAACTCGTGACTTGCAAAATATTTGCAGTGACGTACCCAGCGCCTCAGACCGCTGTGCCACGGAGCGGGACGCGAAAGTCTTGCTAATATAGGGTATATATTGTACACCCAGTTTACACTTTTATTTAGTTTTGGCATTTCAAGCAGCTTAGGTGACTATTTGTTGTACTGCGATCGTGCAGTAAGCGTCGCCCGAGTTTCCGCAGTAGCTCACGTCTAGCAATTGCATTTCGTAGACGGAAAAGCGTTCGCAGATGCGTAGTCGTGCTGCTGACCGCTGTGCTTGTTCGCCCAGCGCAAAAAAGTGCTTCCCGCGCCCTAGTTTTACGCTGTACGGTGAAAATATCAGTTGATTTTATTTCCTTAGTACCTATATTGACTTCGCTGACTCTTCTCCGGCCTTCAAGAGGCCTTATATTTTCCTACTGGCGTACCAGTCAGCGAAACGTCGCATGTGCAGCGCTTGTCTGAAGCGACCTTGACTTGGAGCTAGATACAGTGTACAAACAAACCAAGTAAAGAAAGGCACATTCTTCCATTCACAAACGTGTCCTGGCTTCGTTTCAACTAAGCGAACGAATTGCGACCAAGCAATTTTTTTTAACCTCCTTGATTGCGACGACCCGCCGGCGGCCGGCGGACGAAACGCTGGGCCGACTGACTCTGTCGGCCGGGGAGCCGTGCAGTAGCGCAGCCGTGGCGCAGCCAATTGCCAGCTCATCCCCTCCTGACGTCACACGAAAACGCCACAGAAAATGGGCGAGCGTAAAGAGAGGAGGACAGCGTTTTCGAATTAGTTTTTCTACTAAATAAAATCGCGTAAACGCGCCTAGAGTGGTCGAAACATGGCCTGGGGACTCCGGACTACAATTTGCGCTAGTAATCCTGCAATGTTTACATATCACTTCAGTGTCCCTTTAAAGAAGTTCGAAACTTTACTAGGGATTAGCCTTTCTATAGCACTGTTTGGCCCATGCGAGCAATTAGCGAGGATTCTTCAATGCCCAGTTTACCGCGCTGCAGGAGCCAAAGAAGCAGCAGAAGTCCTTTGTGACCGCTTGGCAAAGTTACGGTCTGACGCATCATTTGACGTCCTATGGCAGCGCACAAACTCAAGGGCAAGAGAGTTAGGTCTAAAGGAACCTAGTGTGCCTAGAGTTTCGCAGCCGCCCAGAAGGCTTCAGTTCACAGACAAGCCTCGGGAGCCTGCAGCGCTTGACACCAAGTCGTCACAGAGAAAAGAGTTTGTTGCCGCTATCGATCGTATTACCAACGAGATCCGACGGCGATTCGAACAGCCTGGCATGGAGCAGCTGATTGGCCTCGAGCGCATTTTCGCCGACGCTGCTGAAGGTCGATACTTCGCGGCAGACGACCTAAAGGATCTTTTAGGAGTACACGCTGCAGATTTTGACATCAGTAGGCTTTCAGCGCAACTCGTGCTTCTCCCAACGCTCCTGCGTGACGAGGGTCCGGCCGCAAGTGAACGCATTCTACAGATACTGCAGGGTAAGTCTGCAGATCTGCGAGAGATGATGGACCAGGTTGTGCGGTACCTGCAACTCGTGTTTTCTGTGTCTGCGTCAGCTGCTTCAGGAGAGCGAACTTTCAGTGCTCTGAGGCGAATAAAAACATTTTTACGCGATCGAATGACGCAGAGGAGGCTGACACACCTTCTTCTGCTCCACGTGCACAAGAAGAGAGCTGCGGAACTGCAATTGGATGCCGTTATGAGAGAGTTTGTGTGTAGAACGGCAGAACGAACCTCAACCTTCGGCCGCCTTTGAGAGCCTCCCGTGCCAGCCATGAAGCTCGTCTATCAGCGCTAATAGCTTTGTATGTCTACTTTCTTGTTTATTGTAACATTTCTGGAGTGTCGCCCGTTCAAATTTACTTCACTGCAGGAGCGAATGCTGAAATATTAAAAAAACATGTTTTTCCAGCTTTCGAACCCGTTTCATCATTTGCGCAGTCTGCGCAAGCATTCCTTACTTCTGAAACTATTTTAAGTGTATACCAATGCAGAATAAACGAGGATACAAACATGTGAAATAAATACGAATAAATTTAAACGAAAAATAATAGACGTCAATAAAATTATACCAATTAATAAAATAATGAAATAAAAATATATAAAATGGCCAAATATGAGAAATAAAAAGAAAACAAAACATACAAAGCCGACAGATGAGATCAAGAAGCTTGCGGGTATAAATTGGTCGCAGTCATGGGAGAAGCGTTGCCCTGCAGTGGGCGTAGACAAGCTGATGATGATGATGAAAAATACGGCAGTACTTGCCCCCCCACTCCCAAAATAGTTCCGGAGTCCCTGATGGTGCTCTACTTTGGCACTCCAGGTAGGTGAAATGTCTATGGGGAAGTTGAAATATAAGACATGCCCACTTCATGTTGTTTATTTCAAACAAGGGTGCAAGGTGTGGACTTGTCGGAACGTTCGCTGATCAGAGGGAAGTGACTAAATTTCACACGAAGGGGGCAATTTAAAGAAATGAACTTTGGGTTTGAATCCGTCTTATGAATCAAGTGTAATTGCTGCGGCAATTGGAAGGAAAACACATACGATTGTAATTAGCTGGCGACATGTATGGCTTGCACTCCCCAGTATGATGCACAAAAGTTTTTATAGCTTGCATATAAAATTTCCCCAGTAAATCAATTTTTTCAAACAATTATGAGGACCCAGCAGCAAGGAAATGTTTGAGCCTTCTATCTAGATTATTTTTGTCTGATGATATACAGGCGGCGCCATAAAAACAATCCGGCCATGCAAGCTTTAAATGGGCCCTAAATAGGCTGCTTCCAAAGGTCCCCATTTAAATCGCGCAATCGCTAGAATTCCCCTTCATGACAACGTATACCACATATTACACCTAACCAATAAAAACATGAAGTAAAAATTTGGTGCCAGTACTCCTTTAAGGGAGAACGTTAACAGTGCGAGACGCTTGTGAAAACTTAGCAAAATAATAATAATAATACTTTATTAGCATACATATTCTGGGAGACCCGAGCCTGCAAGGGCCAAATGGAACCGGAAGTTTTTCTTGCCGATTCATGATTACCTTTTTATAATACAGCCGTAATCTACTGCCTAAGAAAAGCGCGCAATGTTTCAACAATAGGAAAGGAAATTTGGGAAGTCATTTCTGGGTGCTGTTTTCAGGCAGTTATGAAAAAAGCTAGGTGTGTCTGCACGAAGCTCTTAAAGATACGGCCAACACATAGAATGAAAAGCACGGCGTATACCCGATCAGTTTGTCTTTCCATGTGGTGCACGTTCCCCAAAAGAACACATCTCCATTGTGAAGAGGCCGCGTTAAATTTCGGTATGTACATGGTGAAGTGAGCGGCAATATAGGAAATAGGAAGCCAAGTCGGAGTACAGTAAACTCGATACTATTTGACGATGGCATAAAAAGTTATTTTCTTGTTGTAATTCCAGTTCATTTATTTATTCGGCAAATAATGAGTTCGAAATAACAGACGGCAATGAAACCCAAGTTCTGATTCGTGCCTCACGCATGCACTGACGTCGGAACATGCTGCATGCGCCGTCCATTTCATGCGCGCGTTGGGTTAATTAGCAGGCGCTGTATTCAGTCAGTTTCCTGGATATATGCGGCCTACACATGGACAAAAACGCACCCGACCGGCATTTGTAAAAGACTCACGAAAACAGCCCGATAGCTGACCATACGTGACAACGCACAGTCGAGGGTGAAAGCTGCGCGCGGCTTTATCGGTGCGCAGCAGCTGTGTTTTGCTCCTTAAGTTTAATGATGTGTTAAAATCGCACTAAAATGTCTTATTTGATTGATTATGAGGTTTCACACGCCGACGCTACACAGGCGATGACGCGCGCCGTAGTAGAGGGCTCCGGATTAATTCTGACCACCGGGGGAATCTATTTAACGTGCGCCGAAATTTCGAACACACAGGCATTTTCGCTTGTCGCCTCCACACACACACAAAAAAGCGGCTGCCGCGGCCTGCCGCGGTCTGGAATCGAACCCGCGTCCTTGGGCTCAGAAGCACAACAGCCACCGTGGTGGGTTCCTAAAATAACTAAATCACACCATAAGATGAGACAATCGGTATACCAATTGTATGAGCGACACGGCCTGCACGGGCTGGTAGGAACCGTTGACAGATTTTTAAGAGCGCATTCGCAAAATGGTGAAGTTGGTTTCGTACATCAGTGAAATTGTGCTTAAAACACGCTATTATTCGGGTGACATTTACACGGATCTAGCGGATGACACTTACACGGATCTGATTTACACCGGATGTAGCGATTTGTCAGAGCGTGACTGTCGCGCCTATGGCACAGCGACGCTTCATCGCACACGTTCATAAATTTCGCGGGCGCACACGTTCATAAATATCACGGGGACTGGATTGCACGGAAACGCGTAGATATCCAACAAAAGCGACCGCTTACAGTTATTTAAGTCCAGTCTGTCCTCAAGAAATTCATATGTGTCAGATGCACACCGCCAAGAAATTTTTGCGTGTATACGTCGACGCGTTACCAAATTTAGGAAAAGTGAATGAAAAAAATAAGAAAAAAGCGGAAGAGTATAGAAATAAGGTGCCTCGATCGGTGTTGAGTCATATCTTGAAATCATTGTGGGCAGCTCACCGTAAAAAAGTACACATTTGTTCAGCAACTCCATAAGAAAAGTGCGACTAGCACGACGAGTAGATAATTCATGATTGCTTTTGAAAGTGACTGTTTTTGAGCGACATTACTAAGGCTGAAGTGCAAATGGGACATATAAATGGAGCAGGGGTAAGTAACAAGTAGGGCGCGAAGGGGAATTCAAACTTCTCATCATTGTTTATTGCTAAAAACAAATAACGCGCTGCAAGGATTGGCTTAAACTGAGCAATTGCATTCCGTAAAAATAAGAGGAAACAGGTAGAATACGGACATTTATATTTAAAGGACGTAATTTATACGATGATTATAATAATTACGCCTGCGTGACTAACAGAGGTTCGATTTCTTCCACGTGGACGAAATCTCCGCGGGCCCGACACAAAGAAATGCCGCGCCAACACGGTCATTGCGGATGACGCGAGCTCATGCACGACACCGATTACGATGCTATAGAAAGAGTATTGGCTATGATCGGGAATCGGCCTGCCTGACCTGTTAAAATTCTGTTCGTCAACATAAACGAAACCTGTTTGTGTATCTATTTAGTTATACAGAATGATACAGCAATAAATGAGCGTTTTTGCAAGTTTTTCCTGAAAAAAAAAACAATCTTTTGTTCGCGCTCAATCTTCAATCGAAGGTCCCGTATTTGTGGTATATTTTGATTAACACCAAGAACGGCGATGAGATTTACACTCTTACTAAAAACATGAAATAGAAACGAATTTCTGTTATGGGACAGCCGGCGGCCATCTTGAAAAAATGACCGTCTTAGAACGGCGCAGCATCTGGCTTTAACGAAACGCACGATGCGCGAAATGGCGGTATTATTTTATTCTAGGCTTTCTCCACTCTAAAGTAATATTGTGCGATCATCCAACAAATGAGGGACTAAAATAAAAGGATCTGCCGCCGAGTTTGGCTGCGCCATCCACGCGTTTCTTTCGTTTGAGAAACGTTCAAACGTTCGCGGTTTCTTTTAGATTTCATGGGGGAATCTACACGCTCAGTGTGACACTCCTCCACATGCATTTCTGCAGTTTTTCGAGAGAGAGAGAGAGAGAGAGAGAGAGAGAGAGAGAGAGAGAGAGAGAGAGAGAGAGAGAGAGAGAGAGAGAGAGTCCACTTTATTTGGAACTGTGGTTTTAGGGGGGGGGGGAGGGGGGGGGGGGGGGGGGGGGGGGCATAAGGCCGCCGCGACGTTGAGGGTCCGTTCGGTGACCAGTTTTTCGAGAGCTCTGTCTCTGAATAACTTCAAATCTGGTACAGGCACCACCCTTTGTTCCGTTATATTCTCCGGTCTGGGGTGCGGCCTTGTCCTGTGGTATATCATCAGCGGATATGAGAGAGGCTACGCCAGATAGGCGATGCCTAGAAGATGGCATCCGTTCACGAGAACAAGATATTGGCCCCTTTGGTGTAGCATGCGGCGAAAACCTCCCGTATCGGGAGAGACCCTCGTCCTGCAGTGGACAGGCTGACGATGAGAATTTCATTTATGTGCGTGCGTCGTGCGTGTATATGCATGTAAGCGCCGTATTATACGCAGCTACAGTACAGGAGGCGATGGTACAGTGAACTGTGGCTAAGGCGTCCGTTGTGCATAACCTTTTGAACTTTTGTAGGTGACGTAATCCCTCCAAAACATAGGTTAGTGTGGTGTTTCACATAATAAATAAATGAAAGCTGCTATACATTCAACATTCCTCAATATTGCGGCAACCTAGATAAACATGTACACAGGCAATGTTAGTTGTGGTTTTTTTTTCGTGAACATTGCTAAATATGTAAAACCACCCTCCCGAAATTAACGTATCCTGACGTACATGTACTACATCGCCAACAAATTTAAGTTTGCTGTATAGGATCATTTGAATTTTTAGGCAGCTTATGTAACTAACTCCCCATACGATCGTTTAACATATGACATTTGCCAATATTTGGCAACATTGCTGCAACGAGAAAAAAGCGTCCAAAGGGCAACGTTGCCCATGCATTGTTTTTAAACATTGCATGAATGTATCCGACGTTGGCCCACATTTGGCAACATTGGCCCCGATCGGACGCGTGTCGGTACAGTGTAGTTCTTAACCCGATCTTGGCGTTATTATGCACTGTACGACTCGGCCAATAAACCCCATGGTTCGTCCTGGCCCTTTGGAGCCTGTCGTCGCCTGTGTCGGTGAGTCGAACCCGTCGCGGCGTCTCCCTTATGGACGCCGCGTACCTCTCTGGGGCATTTTGGATGGGTCATTTCCGGGCGTCGAGCTGACATCGTCGCTCAACGTCTCTAACGAGGCTAGCCGGGGTCGTTTGTTGTCCCGTAGCCAGACCCAGTAAGCCCACATTGGCGCCCAACACGGTATCGACACTGCGCGACGGAGCAGGCCCTTGGCCTTAGTCCCTGTGCGATTTACTGTGAGGTGAGCGGTTCGGCTTCCGAGCACGACGCTTCGGCGTAACGTGCCCCCGCCGCTCACCGCTGTCCGCGGATCGAGGCAGTTATCGCCCAACCCGCGCCAGCATGGCTTTTGGGAGCACGACGCTTTTCGTCGTCACGTGCTCCCGCCGCTCACCGCTGCCCGGGAACCGAGGCGATTATTGCCCGACCCGCGCCAGCATCTCCTGTGTTCTGTACGACGCAACGTAGTGGCGATCCTGAGCCTGCGAACTTGACGTACGATTTGAACCTGGAGCAGAGCCATACGCTCGCTACGTCGGAAACAAGAACACCTTTTGCTCGGACGACGTTAGCCTGCGGCCAATGTATCTCCACGTGCAGACGACAAACGGCTTTTGTGGCCAAGTTTGCGTTTCGCCAAGGAGCCCCTTGCGCCTCGTCGGGGAGCATCCTGCTGCGACGACGATAACGCGCATTCGTCCTACCGAGTGCATCATCGCACGCGCGGACGCCAAGGCCCTGTCGCAAAAGAGCGCATTTTGCCTCCACGACACGGCCGGGACCGCATAGCACATCCCCGCGCAGGCATTGTACGACGCTTTGTTGTCGATCTTGCCCGGCGCGCGTGATATGCAGTGCGCTGAGTCCGCAGCTAGGCCCACTGGGGAACACTCTGTTTCCCAGGCATAGCTCGCCTTACGATCTCGTGTTTCCAAAGCACGGCGGCCCGCTCGCCGCGTAGTGCTACGGACTACTTAGAGATCGGGCCACACGTTCTGAACGAGTTTGACCGTTTCGTCGACAAAAGTTCGTTCGTAGTGGAGACGGACCACGTGGCATTCAGCTGGCTTAAGCGGATACGCGAACCACGCGTCCTGGCCATATAAGCTGCGCCCGTGAAAACGTCACCGTGCGCAATGGGAGCGGTAGCACCACGTGGTGGCGGATACATTACGTGAGCCCCCGTGGCCGCTTGAATGTTCCTAACGCGCCTAGCACCCGACTGGCCCCGTAGCCACGTGCTGAACGTCGGCCAGTTGGTGCGAGCCCCGAAGGGAATGCATTAAGCGTGCAAACGTTGCAATTCCCGGGCGATATCGCGTACCGAGCAGACCCATTGTCAGCCGGTATTGCATCCAGCAGAGACGAGCAGGTGCCCGGTGATCAGAACGATCCGTGTTGTAAATATGATTTTAACTGGCTCTGTGTGAGTCGTGCTCTGTGTGAGCGGGCGACGCGGTCGCCGGAGGCTACTAACCGCTTGTATTGTGGTCAGCCTCGAGCGCTTTGCAGCTCGTACTGCTGCAGGCGTGTTTTTTTTTTATTTCTCGGATTCGTATCTGCTACATGCTCAATGTCTCTCGCTGAAGTTTATCCCACCGAAGGAAATTCCCCCTGAGAGTTTCACGGTGGTGAGCACCCGCAGTTTGAGGAAGGTGTACGATACTTCCGTGACTCGCGGGCGGCTGGGCGAGTGGCCGCAAGACTTTACGAAGTTGTGCCGCTCCACGACCTGGCCAAGCATGTAGCGAGTTGATCTCCACTATCCTCGCTCTTGCCGTTGCGCTAAAGGAAAGGAAACGCGAACGTGGCGGCGGATATTAGCCCCCGTCGCTAACCCGGAGTTCCTGACGCGCGCCGCACCTGACGGAACATACGACCACGTGCTCGAATGTGTTCGTCGGTGCGATCGTCGAAAGGAGCACTGCCACGAATTTGGCAATCCCCAGACGAGAGGCGAACCCGGGGACCACATGTTGTCCGCCGGTATCGCCTTTGGCAGAACAAACCTCCTCCGAACGCAGCAGTAAGGTCCGTTTGTAAATATGTAAATAGTACGTCGTTTGGCTCTGTGTGAGTCGCGCTCCGAGATGGAGCGGGCGACGCTGTCGCCGGAGGCTGATGACCGCTGGTGTTGCGGTAGGTCCCGTGCGCTATGCAGCCAGGCTGCTGCAAGCGCGTTTTTTATTTTTTGCCTCGGACCCGTGCTTGCAAGGAGCGGATGGGAGTTCTGCCGATAAAATCTCACCCGATATGCCCCGCGAGGCGCATCTAGGGTGACGATTTGCCGCAGTCTAGGGAGGCCGCATTGGGCTTCCCCGACTCGCGGCAGGCCGGATAAGCGAGCGACCGTAAGACTTTTACGAAGTTGAGTCACTCTGCGAAATAGTCCGGCCGCGCACACAGCGAGGAGGCTTTTCTCTTCTCGCTCGTGCCGCCCATGCCACAGCGCGAAGTCCGGATCACGCAAGTTATCCCACTTCATGCACCCAATCGAGAGGCGCAACCACGGCAAAATGCGGCGTACACTTGGGGACTCCACCCCGGTAGCCGTAGTCGTCGGTTCCTTTCGGGCTGCCGCTGTTTGCTTCGCGGATCGGCGACATTTTCGCCCTGCGGAAGCGCTAGGCATACGCGATGAGGACAAAGGACCACGTTATTCACCCGTCTGGCTTTCTCAGCGGGCCTGATCACGCGTCCTCACGTCCGAGCGGAGCGTTGGCGCGGGGCGACGTTTCCGCCCCATGACCAACCCTACCGAGCGCCAGCGGGCGCCAACGCCGCAGCCACGGAGAGGTTTCTTCGCGACGCCCGGCTGGACAGCGAGTTTGCCCCCTCTTCTCCGTGGCGGGCGGAAGCGCGTCACGTCAGGCGACGGGCCCACGAATTGGCCCAATTAGCCCACGTGACACGCCAGGTAGACCCTCTCTCATGGCGGATGTCGGAGAGACACCGCGGGAGAAGGGCACGCCACTCAATCGGCGGCCTAGGGAACGACGCGGGCCTCACGCCCTTCGTTCCAGTATTCTTCCCTCCAGGCCTTCGTCGCCGATAGCGACGCTTTGGAAGGGGGGGGGTGGATGGCCGCCGACGAAGCGAAACGGGGAATGCCGGCTACTTTCCGTGCGACCGCTGTTACGCACTACGCAGCCGTTAGCTCTCCCCAGTTTCTCGCGGCACCGGCGTTACGGCCGCTTTTTCGGCCCGAGCCTTTGCACGCCCCTATCGCTGTTCCCGGCAGGTAGTTTTGGGTTTCGCCTTTCGTCTCCCTTTTTGCAGCACTGTTCCATGGCTCGGTCCCCAGCCCAGTTTTCTTCAGTCTTCAGTTGCCGCACCACACACCGCCCTTGCCACACGCCATCCTGCATCGACCAGCGGCTTCAACGTCGCCACTCGCCAGGGCCATGGCACACCCAAGCAACTCGGGCGCTCCAGCGCTTTCCCGGGGCACTCCCTCACGATGCCTCGTGCGGCGTCGCTCGCCGCGGCTCCCCTCCTTGGCGCCTTCGACGAGCGCGCCCTGGGTGCTTCTTCGGGACCTTCAGCCGGTACGGCACCCTGCAGCTGCGGGTGCCTTCCACCTCCGGTGGCCCTCTCCTGCTGCAGCTGGTCGAGCCACGCCTGGCGGCTTCAACCCTCGAGCCTGTTGCTCGAGCGTCCGGCGTGAACCTGCCCCGCGGTCTGGCGGTCTTGGGCCTGGCTCCCTGGTGTCCCGGCGAGTCATCTAGACGGCCCCTGCTCGTGCCGACCACTCTGGCGTCGTGTCGAACTTTGGAACGTCGTGTCTTCGAAGTGTGGGCGTGTGTGTGTCGGCGTGGACTCCAACGTGCGGACATTCGCGGACTTCTTGGGCTGGGGACCCGTAGGGTATGTGCTGTGCCTGCAGTCGTCGAGCCGGTCCTTCAGACCGGGCTCGGGTCTTGAGGAGGGGGGGATGTGGGGATCCGCTTGATCCCCTTTCCTCCTCCCGCGAGCGCGATGTTCGAACGAGCGCGCTTTCCCGCGCTCGTGACGTCAACCTCGCGGGCCGACGCGCCGGCGAGCACCGACTGTCCCGCCGCCGCTGTCGCTCCTCCTCGCCCGGGAACCTGCCTCCTCTCCTCAGCGCCTTAAAACCGCGACGCGGACGTTTCGCGGGTCTCTCGCTCTCTCTGCTCTCGGGTCTCGGTGGGCTCTCTCGCGAGCTCTCTGGATGCCTCTCTGGCTCCAGGGACTCAGAGAGGAGATGGAGGATAGGGTATAGGGAACGCGAGGGGTCGCGGCTCGTATCGCACCCTCGCCGCCCACGCCCAGGAGAAGGGAGTCGGATACCGGGGCGCTCCATGCCCCCGGCCGGCTCGTCTCCTCCCCGCCGCGCCGGCCGGTCGGGCGCTGTTTGGCCCCGATCGGACGCGTGTCGGTACAGTGTAGTTCTTAACCCGATCTTGGCGTTATTATGCACTGTACGACTCGGCCAATAAACCCCATGGTTCGTCCTGGCCCTTTGGAGCCTGTCGTCGCCTGTGTCGGTGAGTCGAACCCGTCGCGGCGTCTCCCTTGTGGACGCCGCGTACCTCTCTGGGGCATTTTGGATGGGTCATTTCCGGGCGTCGAGCTGACATCGTCGCTCAACGTCTCTAACGAGGCTAGCCGGGGTCGTTTGTTGTCCCGTAGCCAGACCCAGTAAGCCCACATGGTGCAACGCAAGAAAACGTGCATGTGGGCAACATTGCCTATGCGTTGTTTGTAAACGTTGCGTGAATGTTGTTGAATGTGTCCAATGTTGGCCCACATTTGGCAACATTGCTGCAACGTGAAAAAACGTGCATACAGGCAACGTTGCCTATACATTGCTTGTAAACGTTGCGTGAATGTTGCTGAATGTGTCCAACGTTGGCCCACATTTGGCAACATTGCTGCAACGTGAAAAAACGTGCACACGGGCGACGTTGCCCACATGTTGTTTGTAAACGTTGCGTGAATGTTGTTGAATGTGTCCAACGTTGGCCCACATTTGGCAACATTGCTGCAACGTGAAAAAACGTGCATACAGGCAACGTTGCCTATACATTGCTTGTAAACGTTGAGTCAATGTTGCTGAATGTGTCCAACGTTGGCCCACATTCGGCAACATTGTCACCACGTTGTGTAACGTTGCCTAACGTTACGCAACATTGGCAACACGGCAGAAACGTTGCGGCAACAATTTGTGCTACTAGGGGGGTACCCCCGCATGAGGTTGATTTAGAAGCATCGCAACTCCGCTGGGCGTTCTCCAGCATAACAGTCGACCGTGTCTTGGCTCGACTCAGCTCTCGTACGGCCATCGGACCGGATGGCTTACCGGCGCGACTATTGAAGTGCTTCGGGCCAGCGACACGAGAACAGCTGGCGGTGCTGTTTACCGGCATTCTGTAGGGTGAACCCATTCCTGAAGAGTGGCATCACGGTCGGCTGACGCTTATACCCAAGCAAGGTGGTCAAGCCGACATCCTGGAAGGCTGTCGACCCCTCACAGTTACCAGCGCCATGTACCGCATCTTCATGGGCGCCCTCAAGGATTGGCTGAGCGGGTGGGCCGAGTCCAAACGGCTCCTGACCGAACTTCAGAACGGGTTTCGTCCAGGCCGTCGTCTAGACGATAACCTGTTTATACTAACACAGTGTGCCGAAATCGCGATCAGGGAGCAGCGCTCTTTAATGTGCTGCTTTTTGGACGTGGAAAAGGCGTACGACACTGTCCCCCATGCCCCCCTTTTCCAGAAACTCAGTCGTCTCGGGCTTCCGGAAACGCTGCTGCGGGCGGTCCAACGAGTTTACGAGGGCAACACCATCAGAGCGCAGTTTGGTCAGACGCAGTCAGACCAAATCCCTGTAACTAGGGGCCTCCGTCAAGGGTCTCCGCTCTCTCCGCTTCTGTATATCTTGTATGCCACAAGTATTGACCGGAAACTGCTCCAATGTGGTCTCGGTTTTCGGCTCAGGTACAGCACCACTGGGGCGGACGAGCAATACCGCCTGCCAGGGCTTGCATTTGCCGATGATCTGGTACTTATGGCGGAGTGCTCGCAGGAATTGCAGACCCTGCTGGACATCTGCTTCGCTGAGGTAACACAGCTTGGACTCCGGTTCAGCGCCAAGAAGTCTGCGGTTCTTACCTTCGCGGGAACCAGCGGAGACGCAGCAGTTACCCTCGGCGGGGAAGAAATCAGCATGTGTTCGTCTTATAAGTACCTGGGCGTAGTGCTTTCTGCCGGTCCTTCCATGTACTCACACCACGAGGCAAAGGTGCGTCAGTCCGCCGTTCATGGCCAGTGCATTCTTCGCCGCCGAAGCTTGTGGGGCTGCAACCGTTTCCTGATGGTGCGTGACCTGTGGAAGTTGGTGCATGTGCTGGCTCTCATGTTCGCGAATGCTGTAGTGTGCCTCTCAACGTCTACTCGGCAATGGCTCGAGAGACAGCAGCGCGAAGTGGGACGCACCGCTGTAGGATGTCATCGGTATGTGGCCAATGAAGCGGTACAGGGAGACCTCGGCTGGTCGTCCTTTGAAGCACGTGAGGCGGCTAGTAAGCTGCCGTACCGCGGTCGCCTCCAGTTCATGCATCGGGAGCGCTGGGCGCGACGCGTGTTCGAGTATCTGGCGGCGACTTGCATCCGCACAAATTGGGCGCGCCGTGTGTACTTCTTGGAGAAGAAGTACGGCTTCTTCCGCGAGCCTGTTTCTGTGGACACTGCCGCAGCCTGGACACGTGACACGCGCCGTCGAGTGCGCGAGGAAGAGGAGGCGATGTGGCAGCGTGCTGTGCGGGAAAAGCCCACTCTGGCGGTTTACGCGCAGCACAAGACCTCGATCGGTGGCTGCCAGCTGTACGACAACAGCTTGGGGAGCGCGCTGCTCTTCGAGGCTCGTGCGGGAGCCCTCCGTACTCTCGTGCGCCAGAAAACGTTCGATGACCAGGTGGCCAGTGTGGTGTGCCGTGCTTGTGGCGAGGGGGACGAGTCCGCCGAACACTTGATCTTAAGCTGTGCAGGTCTCGGACACTGTGACAATATCCGCGAAAGTGGTCCGCCTCCGACCCTGCAGGCAGCTCTCGGCTTCGGGGACGCCGACGGTGTGGTGACGTGCGCGCTGTTGCGCGTACAAAGCGCCGCCTGGAACGCTGGTGTGCGACGGCAGCACAGGGACGTTAATTGTACATTCTGAGATTCTTCGTTATGTTATGCTTTTTTGTTTTTTTCTTCGTTCCTCGTATGTGGCTGAGTGTTGTCAAGTGTTTCTTTTTGGTGTGCCGTATGTTTGTGTCTCGTTCGGGCCGCGTTATTGTCGTTATGTTTGTCATGCATTTCTTTTTCTGTTTGTCCTGGCTAGCGTGTGCGCGGCACACCCACCCGATTGACAGGGTACAGCCAAAATATCATCATCATCATCATCATCGTGTAGCAATTTCCGGTGGGACTTCACTACGTAGTACATATAGCATCGTCCTTCGTTAATACTGGTTATACTAAAATAAATACTGGTTATATAAATACTGGTTATACCAAAACCGTTGGTCATTAAGGGTAACAGAGTGGATCCCTAGAAAAGGCAAGCGTGGCAGGGGGCGGCAGAAAGTTAGATGGGCAGATGAGATTAAGACGTTTGCGGGGATAAGTTGGTCGCAGTTAGCACAGGACCGGGATAATTGGAGATCAATGGGAGAGGCCTTTGCCATGCAGTGGGCGCAGACAGACTGGTGATGATGATGATGATACTAAAATGTGGTGCAGAAGTGGTTCTCCTATCCCTCTGTCAATACCCACAAATGTTATGGTCCTGTGCATATTAACTCCAGCAGGGATTTATACACACACCCCTAACACCCCCCAGAAGGACTTCGACACCCCCCCCAAAAGATTCCACAACCACAAGCACCCTGCCTAGGGATTTATACACCCCCCCCCCAAACATCCCATCGACACCCCCCCCCCCCCAAAATCGGAATTCTGCATAAACCCCTGAACTCCAGTTGGGTACGTTCTATAATACTGAACGCAAGGACACGGCAGCGGTGCACCCCTGGCGAAAACAACCTGCCAAATTCTAACCTCTATTATAAAAATCAACACAAACATAGTACAGTATAGCCCACTTATAGCGAACCCGGTTTTAACGATATAGCGGATATAACGAACAAATCTTCGTTTCCCGTTACCATTGGTATACATAGATTTTCTGTCCAGATATAGCGAAAAGCGGATATAACGAAGTGATTTCGGTTTCCCGTTGTGTTCGTTATAAGCGGGCTCGCCTGTTATGTGGATTTAGCAAGCTGACACCAACACCACGAAATTTTCATCCATCTTTCACATTCCAAAGTTCCTTCTATGTTGAGAAGTTATGATGTTGTGCAGCAATTTCCGGCATGCATTTCGTCTCTCTGGTAAGCAAACACACATATATGAATGCAAAATAAATACGTAGTACCACTGCTTTTCATCACCACAGTATTTTGCACGTGCCTGCTGTACTCACATAAAGTATCAAGCGATCTATTTCTAGAACTACGCATATTTCAATGAGCAGCACTTGACCGCTGAACGCGATGGTTCTCCGAGAACTGCTCATCGGTCACATACATATTATCATATATGATCGAGCACAGAAAAAGTACATGGGTAGAGCTTTTCCCATTGGAGCAACATGAGAATGCCTACCGGAATTACAAAAAAGAAAAAGTAAACCGGGGAGATAAGTAAGTTTCCACACTGAACTTCCCGAAACACAATTCAAGCATTCAACCAAGAACAACCCCACGAGTGGCCCCGCGGATCCAACATGTTGGCTAATATGTTAGTCAAATTTATTGCTGCAACTAACAAAGTACTGAGTTACTTACTACCACAAATTGACCAACAGCTATGCGGGCAGCTTGAAAATGCTAAGCAGAGAGCAGAGTGATTCGAAAGGGACAGCACAAGCCGCCCTGGTCGCGAAGCAGGCGAAGGCTCGAAGGCGTGCAAACATTTTTTTGTTGGCACGCGGCGTGCGAACTAAAAATAAAAATTGTTCCCACGCGACGTGCGAATAGGGTCACCCATGCTGTGCATTTTCACGAATTGTCGAAGTCAGCGCTTGTGTTGTGCGTCCTTCTTTCGTCCGGTCTGTTTGTGCGCTGCTGTTTTTCGTAAGACATGCTTTAACCAACTAGCCAACCTTTCGGTTTTGCTCCGCCCAAATTCGAGACTCCCCCCTCCCACAGAGTCACAATCGCCATCGTGACCGGAGGCCGGTTGGGCCGGTGTTGCGTCAGCGCCGAGGTGCTAACGGTGCTGCTGCATGCTGCTCCGGCCACGGCGTGCCACGCTAGCCACGCTCGCAGATTGTAGCCGCTGACCACCGCTGGTTGTCTTCCTTTGGTGCCTTCACAGCGATTCTGACGCGTCGGCAAGACTGTCGCTGGGAGTGGACTGCTGCAGCCATGCCACAAGACGAAAACGCCGTCGGACAGGGCGACGTTCAGAAGAGTGCCGTTCAGCTCAAGAAGGAGGCCAAAAAGAAGGAGAAGCTCGAGAAGTTCAAGCAGAAGCAGGAGAAGCTGCAGACCACGCAGCCTAAAACGGACGTGAGTTGCACTGCGCTCCGCGTTGGTATTCGGGGCCGATCGTTGGCCCGGGGAGCGGTTTCATTCATTCTGCGCGCTCCGCGTGCTGCTTTCTGACAGGAACTTACGGCACAACTGCGCGGAGTAGACGTTTTATGAGGAGCGTCCGTTCGTTTGTGCAAATATTGCCTCATTTTAGCTAGTGTCACGGGCAGCAGATCCAGGTCTGAGCCCCCGTCCTTTCCTGACTGGCTGCACCGCGCAGCGGTCGTTGGCCATTGTAGAGAATGGGGGTCACCGAGATCGTTAAGCCAGCGTTGGGCTGCTTTGGTTGTTTGCAGTCGTAGCAGGCTTCCGTTGATGTTGTGCGTTGCATGAGCTGGCACTGACCCCTGTCTCCAACTTTTCATCGCCCAGAAAAAACCCAAGGAGAAAAAGGAGAAAGAAGTGATCACCTATGACAAGCCAACGGCCTTTGGGGAAAAGAAAGGCAAGTGTCACCGAGGCTGCCCATTTTGGTCATGCATGCGATACGAAGTGCAAGTTTGGTTCATTTGTAAGATAGGCACGTTCAAAAGACACTTTTGTTAATTTGATGCGAAAGCTTGAGACATTTAGCGAGGCAATTGGGTGAGCATGTGAAAAAGTGGCAACTCGTGAGCCACTCTTTCGCATTGCCCCTGCGATCTCAGGTAGTAGTTTGCGTGATTGGCGGTCGCTGACAAAAGTTGGGGGGATTGTTGCGATGCCCGTGGTTTCGTTGCTTTGTGACATCGCTGGTAACGGTGTCTAGGAGGAAACTCGAGCGTTTGTCAGTAGAGTTTTCGCCAGTCATGGGCACGCTTCCGGCAAAAAGTAACAGTTACAGTTACCTAAGCACAACAAGTAACTCTGTTACATCTCTGTAGACGCGTTTTTATCCCTTCCGGAATTTTATTTATGTGCTACAGTTGTGGAGTTTGCAGGAGACCTGTACACGCAAAGAAAGGGAATCTGCATTGGTTCGTGTGTGGCCCCTGTTCTGTCTACCATTTTTCTTTCCACCAGTTTTGACCGGCGGTTGTGCGATGAGTTGAACGATGACGTAGTTCTTAATGTAGTTCTTAATTTTTTCTTAATTTCGTAGTTCTTAATGACGTCGTTCTCAATTTTTGGATACGTGGACGACTACCTGATAGTTTTAAGAAAGCGGGAATCTGCAACCTACCACAAAAGTGGCAAGTTTTAGGGTCCTTTAGGAAGGTAGGAGGCAGCCTGAGTTTCACGCAGGAGCTTCAGAAAGGGCAGAGTCTTAGATATTTAGATATAGACCTCTGCATAGCAGAAAACCACGTTTGCTGGGTGTACTGTCCACGCACGACTACAGGGCTTCTTCCTTTTGGATCCACTCATTCGAAAACTGTGAATCGAGCAATTGCCATTTTGTGCTTAGAGTGTGCTCTCACCAAATCATGTATTCACCGCATGCAGGCCAGCTTTTATGCCCAGCTGTCACGACTTGAGGAAGCAGGTTATCCTTGTCATCTACTGTCAGTTGTGTCTTGAGTCGCTACTCAAGAAAATGAAGCACTGGCACTCGAATCATTGGGTGACCAAAGAAAAGAAAAAGCGACCTGAGGTAGTGCCTTATGTGCACAAGGTGACCCATAATATAAAGCGTGTGGTCAAAAGATGTGATGTGCCTATTTTGTTCTCCACGCCGTGCAAGTTGGTGAGCCTGTGTAAGCGCATCAGCGGGGAAAGAAAAACAAGTTGTTGCAAAAAGAAGCACGGTGTGCAGTACGTGGACTGCCGAGTTGGCGTCATTGACGAAATTCCGCTCACTTGCGGTAAGGTGTACATAGGACGAACCGGCCAATATGTAAATGACCGCCCAAGGGAATATGATCTTTCCATGAAGAATGGCACCGGGTCGCACTTGCCCCATCACTGCCTCGATTGTGGCAATGGATGGATGCCTTCCACGACTGAGTGCAACAATCATTATAGGAAAAAGTCGTGACACCGTGGCGCGAGAACTGTATAAAGCGTATTTCATCCAGAAAAACAGCGCAGGCTGTATCAGTGAAACATCGCTATCACTGTTTCCTAATGAGTACCGGTTCCTAGACAACATGCTGTAAAAAGATGTGATTGTCATCTTCAGCAGTGGCTACCTTCTTTTTTCGTATCTTGTTAGAACTTGGATTTTTTGGTGTGTGTGTGTTTGTAGACAAGCTACTTATACTCCTGTCTTTCCTTGGAATAAATCAGTTGTTAGTTGCGCATCTGTCTCGTTGTTCTTCGTTTTTTCTGTCGTGGTTTTTAGCACTCTTTTTTCTTGAAGCAATATGCACCAACTAGCCCAACAGCATATTTTACAATTACAGAGTTTCCAAAAGTAACTTGTTGCAGTTACTGTGAAAACGTAATGTCGTTACTTTTCCGTTCCTATCACAAACCAGATGATAGAGTTTATTTAATACAAATGTACGAAGGCATGCGGGTAGTCAAAATTGCACGGGGTAAAACCCTAAACGAAAGGAACCTGAACAGGGGCACACTTAACTCCAATGCCAACAATTGTTGTGTAGGCCTCATTTTGTTGTGTCAACTTTTTTTGTTGACGGGCACCCTTGGTGTTGGGGAATTTCTTGTTTCCGCTTGACTCAAGACGATGGAATAGATTTAAGAAATCACCTTAAAAACTGACCTCGGCCTTTTGCAGGAAAGATAATACTCCTATCAACCTCCTCTCCTAAACTGCGAGGGCAGATTTGTTGTGGAAAGGTGGAGAGGATATGAAAAAGAAGAAAACCTGAAAAAGTGGGGAGCGCGAACGGTACGCCTGCCTTTAACGAGTGTTGCTGTTAGATATTTTTTTATAGAAAACGAGGAACTATAACAGCATTTCCTGTTGCAGTTACTGTGTAAAAAGTAGCAGTGTTACAGTTACATCTAACTTAAAAGTAACTAGTTGCAGTTACAAGTTACTGAAAAAAGGAACTAGTTACTGCCCAAGGGTGGTTTTAGCATAGTGGCTAGCGTACGCTATAGCTACGGCGGCGGGTGCCAGGACCCGATGGGCAGGTGTGCGTCGGTTCTGCACGGACGGTCGCCCATGCCTTGTCTATAGCCCGCACATTCGTTCCACTGAAGGGGCACCTCTGCCACCCCCTACCGCACCAGATCCAGATCATATGAACTCCAGCCCATCTGGGAGGGAAAGGGAACAAGGCGGCGCACGACCTCGCGCGAGAAATGACATGCCACACGAGGATTGGAAAAAACGTTGCCTCGGGGAGATTTACTCCGCTCCTGATGTACACAGAAATTACCCAACATCATCTACACTTGGCCCGACGCACCCTTCCCCCACCCCACCGACACCTATCTATCGAGCAGGCACACCACTACTGTGCCTTGCAAACTAACACCTTTCCCCACCCTCAAAGGGTTTGCTACAGTTAAACCTGGATGTACGAATTTCTGAATTTAACGAAGTTTTTTAATTCCCCTTTGAAGCCCATGTGTTTGTTAACTCTGTGTAACAAAGGGGTTGCGGTGGTTAACCTTGATGTAACAAATTCTCTAATTTGATCACTCATTGTTTTTGTGCGTTTATTGAAAATTGTCCGGAAAAATGCACTAATTGAGTGAATACTAGCACTACTGCAACAAGCCAGCAGCTACAAAAATGTCTAGAATCGCCTAAAGACAAATTTGTCATGATGACGATGACAATGCCGACGATGAATGGAGCGGCTAGCGTAGTCCCGTGGTTAACATAGCAGCCACTTCTGGTTTTGCTTGTGTAACGCGACACCACACCAGGTAGCTCGAGTAACTGCACTTCACTCTTTTTTTCGCCCGCACCATGAACTGCCATGCGTTTCCACAGGTGAGTGCGGTGCCGGTTCGGAGCTTAGGTTTTCAGGTGCCAGGCATGCCTGTTGGAGTGTAGTCGCGCGTCTCCACTGCTATCTGGGGTATCAGTTTGTCGGGGAAGAGTTCTGCTGCCAGAAACAGACAAGTTTTGTCTTTTCAAGACATCCTCACAATTTTAAATCCTAGCTAGCACACTTTCAACAATATTGAGTGCAGAAAAGATGATCTGGTTGGCGAGAAGGCGCCCTTTAGTTCTTAAAACGCGTGAACGTGCCAAAAAGTGTCAAAAGGCAGAAGTGATACTTAAGGGGGCAGTTGGGTCTTTGGGGCCGAAAAACGGTCAAAAAAAGCGTTTTCTCAAAAATGTCATTTTTGGCCTCCACAGCCATTTTTCTATCAGTCTGTAAATTTCCTCATCAAAAGGGACCATATTTTGTTGTTATTATATTATAGTAGCATTTTAAAGTGCACTCTACAGCTCAGTAAGCGCAGAATTCGATGGTGAAACGGCACTTTTCTTGCAATGCAAAGCTAGCATTTCATCCTCAGATATCTTGGCACCCAAAGCAGGTACAACTGTAATTCTTTTTGCTTCTGATACCGAAATGTGTGAAGAATACAATGTTGGAAACAAATTTTTCAAATGGAGGCTTTGGAAAATTATTATTGTGTTCAACTGGCACCACCTGCGAGCGATTTCTGGCAGAGCACGGGAGAAGCGAAGTTCCTTGTGTTGTAAAACGATCAAAAATAGCTGAATCAAAAAAGTACTTCCTATGTTGTATTCTTTAGTCCTTTGTCTGCCTAGCCACGCGGTAATTTCCATTCTGTATGGAGTGGTTATTTTGTAACTGTGACCCAAAATAATGGCAATTAATCATTAATTAACTCAAAATATAATCAACTTACAAAAGGTTTAATGGCAGATTTGAAATCAGCACAAAGAACTCTATAACGCAGTGCAGTTTCATTAAAATTGGTTGGTAAGTAAAAAAAATAGCTCTAAGACCAGTCTGCCCCCTTAAGTTTGTGAACATGGAGTTAAGTGAGCTTGTTTCTTTGGAGTGCCGTGTTGCGCCTAAGTTCATGCGAAAGTGGCAGGCACAACTCGCGCAGTTTTTCACTGACATGAATGATTGAAGGGTGAGCTTTACCTTCACTAATGTCCATCAATTTGACTTCGTTTCTGCTTCATTCCCGTGCGCCTTCCCCCGAAACCTGCATCTAACAAAAAACTGCGAACTTTTCACTACATCCGTGTTTAACTGTACTAACCTCGCCTAGCTGCATCTTCTGTGGAGCAGACTGCACTCATTTCCACATGGTTGGTGGATGCCCCTTCCACCCTCTCCCCAAACCGAATCTGTTCAACCCTCAGCTCTGGAGGTGTGCCCTGTCCAGCTCATGCCTGTCTGACCAGCTTTGGCTGGTGGAGCGGGCTGTAGCGTCCGGCAAGGCATATGAGCTCCTGGACTGAGGACTTGACCTCCTAAAGAGTCGATGCAAATTTTTCCAACAATAAAGATGTTTATCGTCCTCCTCCTCCACCTCCTCCTCCACACTTGTGCAGCTGGGTACCGGTAACCTGCTGCTGTAGCGTTAACGTACGCTAGCCGTTATGCTAAAACTCTCTAATGTGTAAAAACTTGTGCAAGTTCTTTCACGGGTGTGCAGAATATGTCGGCCATTTGCAGTGCTGTAGCCAGACAATTTTTCGGGGGGGGGGGGGGGGGGGGGTTTACATCGCTAGTAAAAAATAAAGAAAAGTAAGAGGGCTAGTCCCATCTTAGTTATTTTCCTTTTCATCTTTGTCACCTTTATCTTCACTTTTACCTGTGAATATATTGAGCCGGCGTGTAAGTAGCATGAGTGAAATAAAAGGCCGAAAAGAGGGGGAATGCGGGGCTCTGAAAATTTCTGTTCTGACACCGAAACGTCCCGTCCTGGCTATGCCCCTGGCCTGTTTGGGTGTGTCAGCTGCCAGCAGCCGAGCCCAGCCATGAGTTGTGAGTGTGGTGACTTCTGTGCAGACACATCGGGCCCAATGCCAGACGCCTACAGCCCGCGATATGTCGAGGCTGCCTGGTATGCCTGGTGGGAGAAAAGCCACTTCTTCAAGCCCGAATACGGAGTGAGTGTGGGGCACATGCAATGGTTGCACCGAGAACAGTCGACCAGGGGCAGGTGGTTTGTGCAAAGCTCGTCACTTTGAAGCATGCCTGGGGATGGCAGCTTCAGTTAGTCCCTGTGCCCCCTTGCACTGTTCAGTCAAAGATGTTGCATGGGCGATTGCGGGTACGAAAAGAGCTCACTTGCAACAGTGAATTATGGGAGCGCATGGAAATTGCTGTGGCTGTATATGTTAGGGGAATGAATGACTATAGGGTTTGGGTTATGTCTGGGTTAGGGGAAAAAGGAAGTGAAATAGGAATTGCAAAACATAGTAATTGTTTACAGTATCTGTTCCTGTTGGTTGCAGGCATGGTTTGACTGTTCATATGGGCACTGGGCGTTGATCAGGGGAGCACTGTCGGGGAGGTTCACACGGGCATGCACGAACACTTGAAGAAAGGGTCCACTACACAACTCTGTTTTTAGACAGCAAAGACATTTTCTGAGGTGTTAGGATTCTCTCTAATAAGCTGTACGTGCACTGTTATTGATTGCGGGGAAAAAGAAAAAAACCTCTCAAATACAGTGCAGGGTGGTAGGGTATGTTACCTTTCGCAAAAAACTGTTATTTTTGTGAAACGTAAGATACTCTCCTGTGCAGTTTGTTTGCACTGTGTAGTGGATAATTAGGTGTGCTAGCAATTTTGCAAAAACTTTACACTTTGCTGTGTGAGGTTTTTCACTGTTTTTTTTTTCTTGAAATGTGAAATGCAGGAAAAGGTTCTAGTTAATTTGCTCATTGTTTGCAGAGAAGCCTTCTTTTGGAACACGGGACAACCCTGGCTTTTGTTCTTGCGTAGCATTGAATCTGCAGTCGTGATTTTCGTAACGGTGGAGCAGGCCCTGAAGCGAGAGTGGGACGGGCTCTTCCTCCGACGAACGCAGGGCCGGGACCCCCGGGCGGAGAACCCTCGGGGCCGCTTTGTGATGGTCATCCCACCACCGAACGTCACTGGCAGCCTGCACTTGGGGCATGCCCTCACTTCGGCCGTCGAGGATGCCCTCACACGCTGGTGAGCCTCTTCTTCTGGCTGGCTTGAGTTGAGCTCATTTCTTGCTGGGAATGCTTGAGGTATGCAGAGTGCCAATATACACGGAGGGGAATCTGTCGCTGCAGTCGCGTGCGGTCAGGGGCAACATTAAGAGAACAACTCAGTTTCACTGCTGTGCGGCACCACCATGTCACCACTTACATTTGAATGCGTTTCACTTGCTCGCAGAGTAGTTTCGTGCCGCACCAGCAGTGTTTGCGTAACCGTGCATTAAATTTTTGCCGCCGTTTTCATCTGGTGGAATTAACCTGTCCTGGGCTTTCTTCAGGAGGCTGGGCTTTCTTTCTACATGGTGGCCGCTGCAAAAATATCTCGTTGCAATAATTCAGCCAGAACCATTCAAAGAAAACTTAGCTACAGCGAAAGTAAAAGCGCAGTGCTCGTTTGTAATGTCACATAGTCTTGTACCATTTACCAAACTGACTCGCCAATCTAACCCCAGGGTGCCTACCAGCTTGGAAAACCTGGAATAGCCAGGAAATTCTTCAAAAACGTGGCTCGGTCATGGAAGCCGAGAGACGGTTGATTACTTCTATCCCGCAACTGACACCTGCTACCAACTGCTGGCGCGTCCCTACGTACGAGCTAGACAATGCTACAAACGCTGGTATTGGCAACAAGAGCCCCTCAAAGGATGTCTCTACCCTGCATGAAGCGGCAGGCAAAGAGGCGTGCGAGCACTTGCCACCATACTACGGCGTGACGTCTGCAGCTGCTCGGGGGCTGCTACGAGCACAGAGTTTATAATTAAAACAGGGGGAAATCTGGCACTCTAGTATTGCTGCAGATTTCCCGAGACACTGTTATAATGTTAGGTGAGCCGTGCTTCAGCGATTGTGCAGTCATATACCGCGGAGTACTGTTCCACTGTTGTGGCATGGCTCGTCAACAAGCTGAAAAGGTGCCTGTGACTGCTAAAATCTTAATTATGGTCCTTAACTCTTTCGGGACCGCCCGAAAAAGTGAGGTCTCGCACAAATTTTTTATTACATAAAGCAAAGGCACCATCCTACCTTAGCATATACCAAAATACAGCTAATTATATGTTCTTTGACATACAATACCAAGTTTTACTTCAACACTGACGATAGAACCATGAAAAAATCTTAAAGTAAGAACTTTGTAAAAAAACAACAGAAAAAGATAGAAAAAAGCGTAAATATAAAAATATCAAAAAATAATAAAATTATTTCAGGATATACAAAATCTAACACAATGCTTTGTTTCTTCATCGCGAAAGTTTGATGCAGCTAGGTGTAACTGGTTTTTTGTTTTGTGCGTGATCTCTTTGGCACTAGGGCCATGGCTACGTCGTCGCCAGGTACACGCCGGGCTTTCGTCTCGGCGAAAACTTGATCCCTTTCTGAGATGGTGGCAGGAGATCACCACCATAGGTAGTTAACACCCTAGCGAACAAATATAAACCAGCCAGAACATATTTCAAGCGCACATACCTACTCCAGAGACAATTGAGACCGAAACCAACACCCACCTTTGAGCGCGATTTGATGTTCCAGGCTGATCGACACCTGAATCCTCACTCGAGCTGAAATCCGATCTCTAAAGCCGCATTCCGACTCTTCATTGCCACTCTCATCGTTAAAATCCACAGTAGAAGGCGAAGATATGCGAGACGAGATGAGGCGGATTTCTTATCGCGCTCACGCGAGTATGACGCCACGTTTGTTTACATTCGAAACCACTGCCCGTCAGAATAAAATATCTGATGCGTTGCCGCCTGGCGATAAAAAAAGAAACTTCACAAAAGAGAAAACTATAGTTTTCAAACTATCTCCTAGATGTCGCTAGGTGTTCCATCGAGCGAAAATTTGTATTCTGCAGGCTCGTGAAACCATCGATCATATGTGATCGATGGCCTATGGAGCGGTCCCGAAAGAGTTAAAGGGTCCATGCAGACAAAACACAAGTTTGGTTCATTTGATAGATTGCCTCGTTCGAATCACACTGACACCACTTTTAACACACACTTCACTCCAATAAGCTACATAATTGGGATAAAAGGAAATGGCCATGCGACCCACTTCTTGCTCATTTACCGCAACAGGACCTATGATGTCATGAGGCCTGCTGTGCAATGGACCTCTCCCGGGGTACGTCACGCGGCGGCCGTGACGTCACGGAAATCGCACGTGCTGGGTGTGGCCGGGAGGGTGGTTGGCAAAACATTCGGACCGGCACGCGGCGCGTATGCAGTGAGGCTGCATTAGACGCGCGCAAAAGTGTAATTGTTGTTTACGTGTTGGCTTTTCTGATGCCGGTGGGCTGCTGTGCTCTCGGCTACCCAAATTTTGCGAGCAAAATCAGTGGCATCAGACTTTTCGGAGTCCCCACAGAGGTAAATTCAGCGTGTGTTGTGGATGCGCGCTATGTGCCGAAAAGGCTGGCAGTCAAAGCAGCGACATAGTCTGCTCTTACTCGTAGCAACATTTCGCATTCTCGAACTTCAGCTGTTCTCCAAAGCGCAGTCATACCGTCTGCATTGGCAGTCCGCGCTGATTCGTGCAATGAAATGATACTGTTTATGAACCATCTGCGATCATGCAGCACCAGCAGAAATTTGCTCAAGTGAAATAGGGGGGGGGGAGGGGGAGGAGGGGGCAGACGGAAATTTTCTTGCTGCGAAATATTGTCATGTTTTGAGGAGGTAGAGCACTGTATTAAAAACACAATGAATGCCTAACCTGCTTAGGCGACGCGAAATAAATGTTTCGACAAGGGATCCGCGATAGCCGCCTGCCGCCAGATCGACAACGACAAGTGTGATCTTATAGGGGGATCTGTTCAAGACGAACGACATTCATTTCTTGTAAGTGCAATAAATTTTTACCTTGATCAATTATATTTTGCCTTGAGGATGACGGAAAACTGAGATGCTTGCCGTGCTCACATGTAGCATCGTGCCTTCGGGGCGAGATGGGCCGCTGACGCGACTCGAAAAATGCACGTTTGCCCTTAGCGAACAGACTCAGTGAATGTATTCATTTGTTGCGGCCTCCCGACGCTGGCGTATGCAGCGGGCGTACATGGACACTAACTTTAACTACCATGAAATAATGACTACCGAAAATATTTCAGTGCACTGTCGCAAGATATACGCACTAACCATATGTGGCTGCTATGTTACTCTCACAATGACGATGAACCATTTCGAGATTTCACTGGGGTAAAGGTAACAAAACAATCGGTCAATCTCGTAGAGAACGACATCATCGCGATATTTTTATTGGAATAATTTTTGCCTTTTGCTCTTCATATTTTTGTTTCGTTGCTGCTTATTTTACTATTTAATCCTTTCATGCTTTACCTTTCCTTTTTCCCCTCGACATGAAATCGTGTGTACGCCACTGTCTCCGGGCGATGCAAAGAGACCAAGAACAGGGAGCGTTTAGCTGCCTGAGGCACCGCGCTTAGCTTAAGCGGACCTCGAAAGCAACAATAAATTAGCTTTCCTTGGTATGTGTCCGAACACAAATAATCTTAAAAAACATTTTGGGATGCGTCGCAACAGCACCAACCTTCAGAATGACTCGTTTAGGCTGTTCTGCCGCGCACTGATTATCCGAAAGCGTCGCCGTTCAGTTGACCGTACGGTAAACGAAAGTGTTGCGGAGGTTGTAGATGCGGAAAACTGCATGGAGGTGCGACGGCCACAGCTAGGATAGCTAGACCCCCACCTGCAATGTGGGAAGCTAGTGACTGCCCGAACCAACGACACATCGTTCCTTTCGGGCGCCGCGCGGCCAGGCCGTGCCGTCGGCGCAGGCGCTTTCTGCCAACCGCCACCTCACTTCACGGCCGCCAGCAGGCGCCACCCGTCGCGCACGTGCGCTTAGTGACGTCACGTTGTTTACATACAGGGAGAGGTCCATTGGCTGAGGCCGGCAAACGCAAACGCAAATTAGGGAGGGCTTATAAACCTGCCAAACGAGCTGTTTGCACTTAAATGTGCGGCACATTTTTTTAATGGCAGTAAGGATTGGGGGGTGAACAATTAAAGTTACGAACGAACACGTAAACACTGAAGCAGTTAGGGCAGCACTTTGCCGGCTGACCGCTAACACAGCCATAGGACACGCTGGACTTCGAAACAACACTGACCATCTGACACAAGCGGCACGGTCACTTGCATCACCATGTTTGTCGAGTCACAGCTTACGTTTGAGGAAACGGTTAGTATGAACGGTAATAAATATAAGGCAGGTGTGGAAGTCCAGCCGGAAGCAAAGTGTGAACACTGGCACTGAAGCAGTATTGCAGTGCCATCTATGAAGTGTGCGATAAACAAGATAATCAAACAGGCGCCTGTGAGATTGGGGCAGCCCTGGTCAGCAGGCTGTATTTAGTTTTAAGGCCCTGATCTTAATACGTCGTTGTCGACATCACGAAAACACGATTTAGCGGGAGAATTGAATTTTTGACTTAAAGGGACCCTACAACACTTACCATCGACTACTTGGAATGTATTTTGGGGGAAAGTTTATTGCCCCAGCAATCTCCTCCCTCAAGAATTATAAAAATCCGTTCGCTATTACCGAAACTACGCGCAATGAGAAATCGCGCATAATTGTTCCCTCTGTGGGGACCCTCGTTTCCTTACGCCTCGCCTGCACATGTTTCCGCGAGCTGGGTGCCGCCATTTTGGGTAGCCGGCGCGCCACGTAGGTCGTGTCCTCTTCATGACCCCGCGCGACGCGCCGAACCGGCTTGCCGCAAACGTGTGCGGAGAGCGAGGGGGAAGGAGGACCGGTCGTCGCCTTCTCCCTCGCCGCCCTCTCCTCGAGCGCCGGGGGAGACCTCCTCTCCCCCCGAGCCGACCTGCGGGACGCGCGAATGGTCCGCAGGGACTCTGCCGAGAGATTCTGCCCTGATCGGTCGCCTCGGGATGCCTCCCCTGCTCCCGCGGCCGTGATGACGGATATCGAGGTCTGAGCCCAGCGGCTTGAGCGAGCGACAGGAGCCACTGTCTCCCCGCGAGCGATAGTCGTGTTGTCTGGTGTATGCACTGTATCTGCCAGGCAATAAAGCCTCACTTTGGATTGCCGGAGCCTGTCTACCGCATGTGAGTACTCGAACCCGTGCGTGAGTCTTCGGATTCCGCAGGGCTAGTGTACGGCGCGTAGCGTTCTCTAGCAAAGCTAGCCGGGGTCCTCTGCTATCCCGTACGTTAGCCCACATTGGCGCCCAACCAAGGTTTTTTGCGATGACAGGGCGGCACTCCCGCTTCTCGTTGCTTGATTCCGAAGTTGAGGGCTGGTTGTCGGACGAGATTGCTTGTGGTAACGGCTTGCGGGACGCCACTGTCGACCCGCTGCTGTCCGCCACCGTGCTTACGCCAGAGCTTTGTCGAGGCGGCGCCGATCTCCCTGATAACCGACGCGCCGCGCAGGAGAGTTACGGGAGCCATCCCACTTCTGCCGGCGTGAGGCACTCCGACAGCGCGAGGTATGATTACCCAGTCCCGCGCCTGTCGGCCGCCACCACTACGCCCAGGCCCCTCTGGGGCCCAGGCAGCGCTATCCTAGCAGGCAACCAAAGCGCCGTGCGGGAGAGTCACGGGAGCTATCATCCCACTCCTGCCGGCGTGCCGCACGGTGTCGGCGGGCGGAACGCTTCTTGCGACCACCTGCCGTCACCACGGGCTGCAACGAGATCATGCCCTCCGGGCCTTGGTCGTAGCAACCCAGCGGATATGTTTGCAAAGGAGGAGCTGCGCCGCAGCGCTAGCGCACCCGGCCCCGCCGTGTACGAGCCTCCCGGCTCTAGCGGTGCGGCGGTCGCCTCGTTCGCCGGCGCGTTTGCGCCACGAACGTACCCCACCACGCAGACCTCGCAAGCGGTTACGGCTAGGGCGCACGTCATAATTGTTCCCTCTCAACTGGACCGCGGACAGCGCGACGAAAGCTACGTGCTCTCTCCCAGAAAGGGGCTCGCGGAATTCTTTTCGGCGGCGACGGGCTTCGATATATCACATGCCAGGGAGTTTTTTCCTTTTCTCTGCAACGTAGAGGGTTCTATTTCCGGTCTGGTGCCACAAAAAAGCAGGCATGGCTGCCTGCTCGCAAGCGCGCGGTCAGGTTGGTAGGGCATTTTCGAAGCAATAAACGTTTGTTGTCGAGTGGTCTCGTTGAAAGGGGAGTATTGAGCCCGCCACTCAAACTATGCACGTACTCAAAACACGAATGAAGCAGCAAAACTATGCGTACAGGTTCAGGCATAGAAGAGGTTGGTACACAGCGCCGACGACGGCGGATCATCACAGGAAATGAGAAATAAGTCGCGAAGTTGACCAGCGACAGCCAATAGGACAGCCATGGCCCAAATGACGTCGTTTAGGCCAGCCATGCTAGGGGTCGGTCATTGAAACCTCATTTGCCTTTGCAAAAGGCACCTTGTATGATCAGCTGAATGGATTTCTTGAGTTCCAGACAAGAAAAAGGTGGTCAAAGATCCTTATGAATTCAGGCATAGCATGAATTCATGAGGTTTTTCTGCATCTTTCACAGTGATTTGCGCGCTGACAGCTTCACGTGCAAGTTGAATATTTGGCTCGGGTATTCCTGGCAGTGTAATCTTAACGTTGCGCAGGTTTACTTGCACTGCACAAAAAGTGTTGCAGGGTCCCTTTAAAATATTTAATTTCTCAGTGAATAAAGCATCGTTTGCTGCCGAACAAGCACTTGAGGCCCTATAAAACACTAAAACTTTCGAATAAAACGAACTTGTATGGCCCCTTTGAAGAGGTTATTTGATTAACAAGAAAGTTCAGCTGATAAAATTTTTTTTGCCAAATTTTAAAAGCTTTATGAAGCTTGAAAAAGAAAAAAAAAGTTACCGTTGTTGTCTTGATCGTCAAAGGCCACAGAAATCCTGTTGCAAGCCAGAGCAAGTAAGCTAGGAATGCGTCCAGCTGACAATTATAACTTAATGGTTGCGAGCATGGTCTCTGCGATCAGCTGCTGGCATGGCATCTCAACCAACGTTACTAGAGTAAACTCAGTTTCAAAGCTCTGCCAAAAAGACGGCCCGCGTGGCGGGTGCGAGAACTAGTGGCGCTGTAGTCGAGTCATGTGCTGCCCACGGTGCGTCGTCTGCCGCCATTGCAGACAAACGTTGCGGCTTTCTGTAGTGCTATTGCTAAACTTGCTCCTCTATCATCTTTCCAGTCGACCAGCTTCATCTTCATCCTTCCACTTGACATTCCGGCATCACATTTGTGCACTGCTTAATATGCATTAGGCCGTCTGTATGCATTGGCCCGCATGCGTTGCTCATTGGTTGGCTAAAAATTGACAGTCGGCCTACATTTGAGCTGTCTACTTTGCATTTAACTTCCATGTACGGGAGTTTCTGAGGGAATGAGCATATTCAGCATAGTTTTGATAACTGCTGTGCCGTCGTACCTCGATCAAGCACGACCCAACATGTTTGCAAATAGCAGTGCCTTTATATGTGCCTTTATGACCGTGTGGCAACGAGACAGTTTTTGTGAATCTCGTCAGTGCAATGTCCTGTTCACCAGCTTCCGAAGTAGAGTTCCTGTGCTCAACTTCTAGTATATGTGCCGGGCTGGCAGGGGTGAGACAGCTGCGCATATTGCGCAGATTTGATACAAATTTGTTTTCCTGCGCCAGGCTGCTCCAAAAGCTTGAAAATTGGTAAAATTGCGCCAAACTGCTCCAAAACAGTCTGGGAGCCAACGATTTTAACGCTCCCATCAGTTTCAGTGGGGAAAAATGCTTACTGACCACATAATTTTCCATTACCCCCAAGATGATGCTGTTTCTAAAAATTAATTGACTGATCATTCAATAAAAAACTCGCATAAAACGGTACCCGAAATAGTTTTTTCGGAAGACACAATGTCGGGTTGCACATGTTATATTCTGTATGTTTTTAAAGCTTTGCCATCGAAAATCATTGCAAAGTCTTGTATAAAAATACTAATGTTTACTGAGGTGACAAAATGACAATGACAAAACAGCAATTTTCTGAGCGCCGTATCTCCGGAACGACATTACGTACGTATACGGGGCGCCGCCATCTTGGTATAGTGAGGATCGGAAAACATGGCCAGCGGGCGAAGCAGTTGCTCGTAGTTCAGGCTAGTTAATTCTAGTTCAGGCAGACCGCTCTCCGCAGATTTCTACCGTGCTTTTGGTTATGGGGGTGGCTAGGTTTAGATTTAGTTTGATCTGTTACGGGAAGTTGCGCCACTCGAAAGGTGGAGTTCATAGAAAACAACCGGTGCCCGCGAATTCACCGTGTCTCGCGTGAGGCGCGGTTCGCGCTTGAAGTGAAATTTCTGACTCATTGCGTTGTTATAAAACGCGGAGTTATTGCTGCCTTTGACGGCGAGCTTGCAAGCGGCGGGAATGGGACGGTCGACACTTCAAAAGGGGCGGCGCAGGCTACATCGCCGCAAAATGTTCAAGCAATGTCCGATAGCGGGACGGGCTATTATTGCACGCTAGTAATAATGGTTCATCAATCTGAAGTGAAATTTAATGCCAAAAGGGATATGGATGAACATATCAACGTTACTCAAATTACGATCGATCGTGAACGTGCACCTTAGTGTTTGATATGGGAAAGCTAGTGGGGTGCGACGACTGTCACCTCGCTTTGCGTAACTTTTGCCGTGGCTCTACACTTGTGCTTAATTAAAGCCAAGTCTGGGATTACAAAAATAATAATTTAAGCATTCCCATGATAATAAAAATGCCTTACGATTGCTTAGTTTTTCAACTTGATATTTTCAACGGAACTCCATGTTATCTATACATAGGGCCTAAGAATTTAAAAATGGTTTGTAAAAGGTAGTGCATTTGGTACCTCGTGATATTCTGGTAGAAAAAATTTATTAAGAGGCTGTTTCAGTGTTATATACATTCAAAACCGATTAAAAAGTGCTCTTTCCCCCCGAGTTGCCGAAAATTGGATTTTTTGGGCACCTAAGGTGACATAAAAAATATCGTTAACTGCTCCAAACCAAGGTTCTTCTGCTCCAAAATCGAGATTTTGCTGCTCCAAAAACTGCTCCCAAACTTGATTCAGCTGTCTCACCCCTGGGCTGGTCTCACCTCATCCAACCTTTCTGCTGTTTGTGGTGCGCACAAGACATTAGATCACCAAAGATGAAAGTTCGCCTTGGAGCTCAGACACTCAGTTCATTTGTGGCAGACGCTCTCGACTTTTGCAAGTTCACGTTGAAGCTTTAATCCGCAAAGCTTTAAAGGTGCACATGGTACGCCTGAATTCATAAGGATCTTTGACCGCCTTTTTCCTGTCTGGAAATCAAGAAATCCATTCAGCTGATCATACAAGGTGCCTTTTGCAAAGGCAAATGAAGTTTCAATGAGGACTTTAAAAAAAAGAAAGAAAAAAAGACTGAATTCTACATAACAGGACACGAGGATCCACAAGGCAAACCAGTGATTGAGGGTCTCAAGAAAATCGTATTTGTAGGACTTGTACGCATGCATGGTGTCATAGCACATTTTGATAGGCTTGTGGAAAACAGGGAAGCTGCAGAATTTGCTCGCGCCGAGGACCAGTGGAGCGTGCCTACCCGGTACATTAAGGCACGCTCGTCTAGTTACGTAAAGTCATGCTCGTCTAGTTACATGAAGGCACGCTCGTCTAGACACTGGCACCAAATTTTCCTCTAGTATATGTTAGTATGAAGCTATGCGAAGCCAAGTTCGGTGACATGCAGAAAGAAAGCATGGTTGGGCATCCAGTAAGCAGGAAGTGCAGAGAGCAGCTAGGACAGACGGGGGTGGGATAGGTCATATGTATCAGATTCTCACAGTGGACGTGGGAGCATGAACCATGCATGCGTGAGGTGCCAAGTGAGTGAGCAGTTTGGCTCTGCCATCTGAATATGCCATCTTTTTTCGAGGGGGCGTAATATATTTTTAGAACTGCAAATAAGGGTGTAGGAAGTATTGCAGCAGACCTAAGTGTAAAATAATCGCATACCCGTTGTAATGGTGCCAGTTAAACTCTGCTAAACAATATGCACAAAAAAAATTACATTATCAAAACTTTTGTGTTGGCTCAAAAATATAAGAAGTCGTTGCTTAAAGAAGAGGTCACGGTAAAAGAAATCCCAGATTTACATTGTGTAGATAAATACTTCGTGAATTCTTCCAAAAAAGTAATCTGCGGTCCTTCAGATACAAAAATAAATGTTAATGGCCTTGCAGTGAGGCAGTGTCTTGATTTTAGACTGCGCTTGTGGATGGTCTTGCTTATTTATTCATTTATTTATTTACTCTCACTTGACAGTCATTATATAGAAGGGGATCTCTCTCTCTGGGCTGAAAGCAGTAAGGCGAGCAAAAAGTGCAGGCATTGACATTTTCAACCATGTGGAAAAAAAAAAAGGTGTAATCCCATGGTCAGCGTGGGGCAAAGTAAACTTCTAGGGACTTCCTTCACATCGGAGCTCTTGGTGACATGTTGTGACCACAGGAGTGTGTTTTAATTGGGCCTGGGAACAGTGACAGACAAAGGATGATCTGCCGAAGGGTGCATTCATGGTGTGAGGGTGGCTGAGGGGAGCCTTGTCTCCATGGGTTGTCAAAGCTGTGTCATAGTTTAATGTTCCGAGTTATTGGATTCACACTTTGCGTGGCCTGTTCAGTGTGTGGAGAAGACTTGTTGTGGCGCTGACCCCAAAGGATGCAGGGTCAGCGGGCGCCTGTTGCACCTTTGCATTCCGCCTGCAGGCACCGCATGAAGGGGCGCACCACCCTGTGGAACCCCGGCTGCGACCACGCGGGCATTGCCACCCAGGTGGTGGTGGAGAAGAAGCTGTGGCGGGAGACGGGCAAGACCCGGCACGACCTTGGTCGCGACGCCTTTGTGCACGAGGTCTGGAAGTGGAAGCAGGAGAAGGGGGACCGCATTTACGAGCAGCTGCGCATGATGGGCTGCTCGGCGGACTTTGACCGGGCCACGTTCACCATGGACCCGGTGAGCGGCTCCTTCCTGCTCCAATGGGACACACCAGGGGCGAAGCGATTGGATGAAAGTGGATGATCCGGATGGGATGCAGTCAGAGCCCTTGCTATACTCGGGTACAAGTTAAGAACGGCAACATAAGTTGCCGCTGTGCCTCATCACCGCAGCCGCATGTAACTCTGCAAGGTGCACGTAGCGCCTTACTGGGAATATTTTGAACATGACACAAGTCGTTTCCATGACTTCTTGGACTTACTGCAGCGACGACAAACAAACTACTTGAGAAAAGGTAGACGATATCACGTATTCATAGCAATCTCCTTTCAAAACGCATGCACCCATTGACATTCGGGTTCGTCGCTTAGGCTGAGTGATACCGTACATCAGCTAGTGCCGTTCTTAACTAGTTCCCGAGCATAGTACACCCCTTTTCATGTTTGCAATTCCACTCTGATGATGCTGGTGTGGGTGCCCACTGCTCGTTCACTTTGTGAACCTGGATATGGGCTTTGCTTTGCTTTGGCTTTTATCGATAAAAATAATAATCAGCTGCCGTTGGGGGCCGACGTGTTCATTTTATCTGGGAAAACATCGGTGTGGCGGTCACCGCTTGACATGCGAAGTGCGTTAATGCATGCTGTTCTTTTGGCCATGTTTCAACCACCCTGAGTGCGTTTGCGTGAATTTATTTAGTAAAAAAATCCATTCGAAAGTGCTGCTCTCCTCTCTCCATCCTCCTTGTGTATTTCCTAGGATGTGCACTCTTTCATATCGGCTTGACTACGGAAAGTGCAGAGCTTGCCGACCACAGTGCCAACAAAATCTGTTGGCCAGCCATCGCAAAGATTTGTGCCCTGGAGAATGCGGCTGTATTTTGTTAGTTCGTAGACTGTTTTAAGCTTAGTAAAGTCAATAAAGTCAAAATAACTCCACATTAGCACACATGCGTTACATATATATTGGCTTACAATGCTTTGCTTTACTGGTGTTCCCAGCTGCATATGTGTGGACGACCGGTGTGTTTCTGGAAAATCTGAGGCCAATTAATTAAAGGCCAAAGGAGAGTCCCAAAAGCTAGTCTATGTAGTCAGGAATTAAAGTTGACCGAAGCTTTTATTGTAAAGCGTAAAACCTAGGTACTAGAAGCACTTTGTGTGCAGGATGAACTAGGAGACCAGTCTGCAGCATGACCACACAGTTGCGATCGCTTTTTCTGCCTGAACGAGCGCAATGTACTGTTGATCGGGTATTTGTGGGGGCGAGGGGAAAGCTTACTGCACAAGCATTATTCAGGGGATGCTCAGTGGAGCATTTCTGAGGTCACTGCAGAGTGGCTGTAATGTAGCTGAGAGCTGTGCAGTGTAGCAGACATGGTATGTGTGTCCTTTAGCAAAAAAGAAAAAAAAAGAACAATTGCTCTGCACAGGAGCCGTGGTGCAATCACCTGTAAATTTGTAGAGGTGTATTTGACACAAACAGGTGTCAGTGAAAAATAAATACTGTTTTATTTATTTTTTAATTATTAAGCAGCTGCGGGTATGCACCGGTCTGTCTCCTGTCATCTTTTTTGTCCCATGTTTAAGCCGCAGCCGCAATAAACTCGCCACCAACCTGTTTTGCTTAACGGAACTTGAAATTGAAAAATCATGAGCTGTGATGCCTTAACTGGACCTGAAGCTTGAAGAAGGCGTAAGGATCATGTAACCAGACTATCAACCGAGGAAGATGGGAATATTTTTCTTCAGCATGGGCGCGTTGTTTACTAGCAGACCAGAGCAGGCCATGCCCTGCGATCCGTTGGCTTTTCAACAGGGGAGCTGTTTAACCCTATCAGCCCTGATTTTTTTATTTCAAGTGAAAATTGTTTTTTCTGCGTGTTTTCGTACAGCTTTGGACCTCAAAACAACAGAAATGAAAAATTACGCTAATACTTCAAGTATTTATTAGTTTACAGGCACAACAAATAATTAGGTAATTAAGCAATTAAAAATTTTCTTTCTTGCAAAAGCATTTTTTTTTCCTTTTTGTCGTAAAACCTATGACATCCTTATGTTACAGAAAAAAATATAAAGCTGGTAGTCCAAGCATTTACAGATTTATAGACATTTTGACAAACCGGAATTTCCGTTTCCCAAAGCCCTGTTGTCGTACCCTGTGTCCACTGAAGCTTCGTGTGTTTTAGAGCACTGCACGGGCCTGATTTTAAGGCCCGAGCCCGGCCCGAGCCCGCTTCGCGAAGCCCGTGCCCGACCCGGGCCCGTAACACCTAGCCCGAGCCCGGTCCGGGCCCGGGCATTCATAAGTGAGCCTGGCCCGAGCCCGGCCCGGGCCCGCCATCTCAAGCCCAGGCCCGGCCCGGCCCGGTAATTTATTTTTTGGCCTAGGGAGGGCCCGCGCGTGTGTGACCAGGCCCGGTCTTTGACGCTGAAGAAAGTTTGTTTATTATATCCGGACCATCAGACGGAGCATCTAGTCTGTACAAGCACGTCATAAACTGAACGCAAAAAATAAGGGTTTAAAAGTACACGTAGTTTAGCTTTCACCGTCTGCAGTTCACGCCACATCGGCGTAACAATAGCTCGTATTCTTAGACGAGACACACCATCACATTTGATTACCAGACTCTTGGCAACTTCACGTGGTTGTCTCGGACACAAGTTGGTATTGCTGAATTTTTTTGATCCGCATTTGAATCAACGAGTATGTACGCGCGTTGAAATACTTCACCTGCAGCGGTTGTTAAGCGGTGGTGTTTCTCTGGCATGCGTGTTTGATTCCCGGCCACGGCAGCGGCATTTTGATTGGTGCGACATCTAAAACACACGTGTACATACATAGACATAGGTGCACAGCTCCAGGATATCTGAATTAATTTTTTCCCCTCTTGGGCATTCCTTGTAATCGTATCTTTGGTATGTTATACACCAAAATATAAAATCTTGATGCAGTACAAGAAATGTCACTAAAATTACAGTATAGTGAACATCAGACCTAGCAAAACACGTTTTTAAAACAATGCGTACAACTAACAGCAAGAAGCGCGCAAAAATAAACCACGAATATTCATTTTTAAGCTCTTCTCTACACTTCACGTCGGACCTATTAACGCCGTGCCTATGAATTCAAGCCCGAGCCCGGCCCGGGCCCACGGCAGCATCGAGCCCGAGCCCGGCCCAGGCCCACGGCGTCGAGCCCGAGCCCGGCCCGGGCCCGCGGCATTGAGCCCGGGCCCGGCCCGGGCCCGCCGAAAATCGACTTCGGGCGGCCCGGCCCGGCCCGCGGGCCGGGTCGGGCCCGGGCTTTCGGGCCGGCCCGGGCCCGTGCAGTGCTCTAGTGTGTTTCATATCGTCCAGCCCCGCGAAAACTCAACAGTGGTGATGTTTATCGCAAGAGGCACCCTTGAACAACCCTTGCACAGAAAACTAGCAGTTTTCATTTTGTTCTTAATTAAGGCATTAGAGAATATTATGTGTTGTGTCGTCGAATGACGACGCCAAGGCCGAAAGGGTTAAGCTTGAGTTCCAGCCGTGCGGTGCAGCAAAAAGTGTAAGGGGAAGTGGCGAGGAGGAAAGGAGCTGTCGAGCAGGTGTGGGGCGGCATGCGTCAGGGATGGGCTGCACCTGGTGGTGACGTCAGCTGTGTTCTCCCAGTCCAGGGAGACTGCGTGCACTCGGTGGCACTGCAGTGTCTGATCGACCGGTGAGGTGGGTTCATCGAAGAAGAGCCAAGACCACTAGCTTCACCGTTTCCTCAGTCATTAGTTGCGAATTTTTTCTTTTTTTGTTTTTTTGCCCCCCACTGCCAGTTGCCTTGAACGCAACACCGAGCTTCGTTTCAATCAAGAGAGTGCTTGTTCTTATTTATTTAGAGAGCGTTATTTATTTGTCTTTCTTGTTCGGCAGCACACGATGCTTTGTGCACTGAGCAATGTAGCTATTAAACGCAACATGTCGATTCTCGCGCTGCATTGCTGGTTTTGTGCTGTCAGCAGTGATGTAATAGAGGGAGGAACCAAAAACAGGTAGGAGTGTATTGACCTCATGTGGCATCTAAATGCTGCAATCCGACAGGAACTGGAACTGAGTTGGCCATCAGTGTTTCTTTTGTAAGTTTATCAGCGAAGGAAAAAACATGGACCCCTAGTGATTGTAGTAAGTGCAAAATTTCACTGTGCTCGCCATCATTGTCCAAAATGTGGGGAGCTAGTGGTATTTGCAATCCTGTCTGCTTAGTCCTTATTTTGATGTGCTTAAACATGACTTCCCCTTCATTGAACGAGAAGTTGTGCCGTTCCACGAACTTTCGGCTTTTTGCGCGACTTTGAGGAACGCCAGCCAGCTATGCGTCGCAGATGCGATACGAAAAAATGGAGTCAAGTAGGAATGCCAGAAGAAAGAAAGGAGTGTCATGGAATGGACAATTGTGAGAATTGGCTTGTGTCATTATTTGTTGTTTGAAGTTTGAGTGCCTTGTGTTTTCAAGCATCCCCGAAAAAAAAATGAATACAGAAACGTTTGTACCCACTCTGTGTGACCGAAGGCAGGGACCCCAATGAATGTGGCCGCTTGTGCAAGAGTGGAGAAAGATGGGGGAATAATGGCCACCACTGGTTCGATTTGAGCAGGGCAGCCAAAGTAATAGGCCATGGGAAGCAGTCCGCTGTTTCTGCAGCTTTCATTGTGTCCATTGCGTGTTGGGTAGAGGGTGAGTACAGGGTGGTGGGGAGTGCTTTCCCGTTCCCGCGCTGTCTGTCTGATCGAGCTGGCACCCTCGCCCTTGCAGAAGATGAGCCGAGCCGTGACGGAGGCGTTTGTGCGACTTCACGATGAGGGGCTCATCTACCGCAGCCACCGGCTCGTCAACTGGTCCTGTACCCTGCGCTCGGCCATCTCCGACATCGAGGTAAACCTCTCTGCTGCTTGCATCAAGTCTGGTGTGCGTTGTGGGTGGCCCAGGGCTCTGTCACTGCCCCGTGATTAGCAGACCAGGCTCGGGTACAAGCTGAGAAAGGCTCACGGAGTGTCTCCTTCCGCCCAATCGATCAGTGCGCGCACACGATTTGAAGTGTGTTGTAAACATTGAAGTCTGGAGTCCCAAGGCCATGTTTTGACCATTCTCGGAGTGTTTACGTGACTTTATGTTGTAGAAAAATAATTTCTTTACCGTACTTACCCGATTCTAACGCGCACTTTTTTCTGGAAAAGTAAATCGAAAAATCGCATGCGCATTAGAATCGGATACGAAACCGCAACTGCCAAAACAGCGGAAATTTCGTCCCACCCATCGCCATCGCCATCTCAAGATGGCGCCAAAGCTTTTAGTGACGATTTTTCGGACGCAGGAACCATAGGCGCCTAGGCTTTTCTATCGGCGTTCACACAAATCGTCAAATCGTTCCACTTGCACGCTTGATAACAGCAATGGCAGCAGCGGCTCTCATGCATTAAAAATGAGCGGTCGGCTGAAGCGTGCACCTCTGGAGAAGCTCGCGGGATGGACGTGCGAGGTGTGGGCCACGATCCCATCGACCACGGTTGAACGTTCGTTCAGAAGTGTGGCATCGCGAACGCGCTTGACGACATCAAGGACGAGATGTTGTGGTCAGCGGAGAGCGACGAGGAGTGAGATGAGTGAGATTACTTCGAGAAATAAATCACCCGTTCCTCTCGCATTCGTTTTTCTTGCTCACAAAGTTCCCTGCGCGTTACAATCGGAGGTGCAAGCTTTTTCGTTTTTTTTTGCCAGGAAAATCGGGTGCGCGTTAGAATCGGGGGTGCGTTAGATTTGAGTAATTACGGTATTCTAGGCCTTACTGAGCGATTTTTGTGTTTACATCTTCACCCCTCATACATAGCGACTGATTTGGCGCTCGTTGCCCTAGCCGGCCTTGCGCCATAGAAATCCAAACATCATCATCATCATCAGAAAAATAATTTCCAAAGTGCTGTCCTCCTTTCTGCATCCTCCTCGCCCATTTCCTATGATATTCCTTGTGGGGCTTGCTCGAGAAGGCTTGGGCTGGCTGCGCTACTGGGCGGCTCACCGACCCTTCGACAGAGTCAGTTGGCCGGCCGCTAGCGGGTCGTCGCGATTCGTTCACTGAGTTGAAACTAAGCCACGACAAGATTTTTGCCTGTAAGAATGTGGATTTAGTTTGTTAGTTCGTAGACTGTGTCATGCTTAGTGGAGTCTCTGAAGTCAAAGTAGCTCCACTCAAGCACACATGCGATGCTTCACTCTGCTTCACTGGAGCTGTAAGCTGCATATGCCTGTGCGACTGGTACGCCAATAGGAAACCTCACTCCAGTTAAAGGTGGGAGAAGAGTCAGCAAAGTTAATATAGGTTATAAGGAAATAAACTCAACTCTAACTTTTGTTGTAAAGCGTAGAACCAAGATACGAGGAGCACTTTTTGCGCAGGGTGAACTAGCACAGCGGTCAATAGCACGACCACACATTGCGATCGCTTTTCCCACCTAAGGAACGTAGCCACTAGGGACAGATATTCGTGGATATTTAGGGGACGCTCACTGCACAAGCGGTATTAAAAAAATACTCAGCTGCTGGGATTCCGGAAACTAAAAAAAAATAATAATAATTAACAGCCTGTACAATATATACTTCGTTTCCTCCCCAGCATATGTTGGGTTATGGCTGAGTGGTCTAAAGAACTGGAAGTACAGTTAAACCTCGATATAACGAAGTTGTACATTCAGGAGCAAATTTCATTAAATTGCGAATTTCGTAGAATTGAGGTTTCTATTTTACAGTTCATTTGAACCAGTTAATGAGGTTTCACAACTTTGCCCATCGCCAAGAAATAACTGCTATGTAGTTACCTCTCCACTTAAAGCGAAATTTGTACTAAAACCGTTTGCGAAAATTGTGTGAATGAAGATTTTTAACACTTAGGCAATGGAATTCGGATAGCCGACAATAGTTCATGTGTTGGCGTAAAACCGGTGTTTTTCCGCAACGCCTCATTAAATGTGATAGCGGACCTCACTAGGTTTTCACTTTGTTTTCTTTTTTTTGTTTCGGTCACTACTAAACGCTGCTGTTAGTCAATTGAACCCGCGTCCATGCAACGTGAACCTCACCTCGGCGAGGTGCTGGTTTGAAATTACGCCTCTTTTTGTCCGTTCAGTGGTAGGCTTAGGCGTGGCAGGCCGACAGCGGAAGGGTGCTATGAAACCTTCGAATGACTTTTTTTCATGTACAAAGGCTCTGCAGTATGGGCGCGTGACGCAACCGCGACACTGGAGATAAAGCCATGATCGTGATTTGGGCGGAGTACTCGCGGACTGCTTCACTGTGTGGAGCAGCGCTTATATGCTCCCGCTAAAGTGGAAGGCTTACATTAAATGTCTCGCGGCCAAATTCTATTAAGCCATTAGTTTTATGCCCACTGAGCCCTAAAGAAACCGATCTCTCCGCATCGCAGCTTTCAAATGAACACGGGTGAGGCAAAGGTGACCACATTCAGAGAGCAATTTATTGCCACCAGCACTCGATGTTCAGGCTGTAGTAAAGAAGCCCGTAAGCGGTTCTTGGCGTTTCTTGACCAGGGCGGGCTTTACGTGAAGCTCAAATGCTGACAGCGCTAGCAAGGCTTGCTCTTAAACGTTCGCCTGAGCAACACCGCCTGCATAAACAGTCGGCATTGGCCTGTGTGCCTCTGCAGAACGTCAGTGGCATCCATCACTTCGGTGGCTGTCTGTTTCACCGGCACTTCCTCTGTTTGGAGCACTTTTCTTTTCCTTGGAGTGCTCATGCTGCTTACAAGACTCACTTAATGATGCACGAACAAAATATTAATGTGGTTATCAGCGAGCACAACCTAGAGCAGCGGCACCGTGAGCAAGGAGCTGTAGAAAGAAAAATCTTGAGGCTTCGGAAGTCTAAGCACAGATTGCGCTGGCATAGGCAACGATGTAGACGTCAAAATGGTGGACGCACTATTAAAGGGGTCCTGAAATACCTTCCGCCGATGCATGGATGTACATGTAACCAAATAAAGCAATGTATTAGCAATCTCCTCCCGCAAGAATTTTGTTAACTCTTTCCTTATCGCCAGGGAAAGACCCGTTTTCATAAGGTGCAGGAAAATTTTTTTTATTGTTATATAAAAATTTTTTCATGTTTATTGTAATATACCAAAATGTAGACAAATAAATGCGCTTTTTAATGATATAAGCATAAAACGTGTGTGTGCAACACAATAGCAGAAAAAAAATCCCAAACAACAAAATTTTTGCAACTACCGCAAAAAAATTTTGGAAAAGCGAGCGTGGGGGGCACAAACAAGTCAGTAAAAAAATTTCAAGATATACGTTTTGTGGCACGTTTATATAGCTAACTATCCTGAAAGTTTCAACAGTACGCGTAAAGAATTGTTAGCACAGCAAAAAAAAAGTTAGCACTCGTCGCGCCATGCCCAGATCGACCCCCGGTCTCTGTCTTGGACAAAACTTCACGCGTTGTGCAGCGGGAGGCATCGAATCGCGCCCATAAGACGTAGAGACCCTGTGGATAGAGATAATAACAGTGACAACACGCTCGGTCCCCTCGCAGGCGCTCAAAAACGCGATAAATCCCGAAAAAAAAACTCGCCGTCGAGCTGACGAAGACGTTCCAGGTTGATTGAGGGCTTCATCGCTGTCGGTGCTAAACTCTGATGATAGGGAATCTTCTTCGGGGCCACTGCTACCACTTTCATCAGAAAAATCGACTGTAGCAATGCTAGAATCGCGAGAAACACGACGACTCCTTTCAGACCCCGCGCCCGACGACGACGCCATGGCTGCCGCTATCGCTAGGCGCTCGCTTATCTTCCCAGCAAGGTAAAAAATCACCGGGTCTCCGGAAACCAAAACCGAAAATGACACGGGTTGTGTGCTTCCTGAGCTTCATTTCAGATGGCGCCTCACATCCATGGAGCGCGTTGGGGCGCGGGAATTTCAACTTGAATCCATCAATCAAATTGATCGAAATTGAATAGGCGCGGTAAGGAAAGAGTTAAAGCGATGAGTATTAGCTGAGAAATCGTAAATCAAAAACGGCGCATTATCGTCGCTCCACGTTTCCTCCTCCTTTCGACTTACTCTCCGCTTTTGACGGCGTGCGAGCTTTGCCTCCCATGATGCTGCGCTCCTTAGCGGTGTTTTCGCTGTTGCGCTGCTCACACTGCCGTCTGCTACGGGCAAGCTTTGTTAACACCATGAATCCCGCACTCCGCTCAAGGCTGGAAAAGCGAACGAAAATCTGGCCGCATGTGTGCGGCGGCCTGGCCTTGCCCTTTCACGGTGTACGTTGCGCAGATGCTATCGGCGGCACGTGACTTTTTATCGGCGGTGAACTCGCAGCCGCACGGGGAGGATCGTGCGCTCGTTCTCTTTGATGCACCACGCACTGTTTATCCAAAAAGTGCCGTATCAGATGTGGCCCCGCTGGTGCCGGGGCTTATTTTGTGGCGGTGGTAATTCCTGCCGGCGGCATGTGAAAAAGACATTTTAAACCGATACAGAACCCGTGCACAAAACGCTTGAATCATATGACCAGTTCAGCTTGGGGCGACGCGTGATGGAGAGCGGCAACGTTGGCAAAACATGCTCCGCCGCGACTCTGAACTTTCTAGCGCAGGAGCGAGCGCCATTTCTTTGACTATCTCAAACATCGGTTGCCTTGGCAACAAGGCACAAACCACTCTAGAAGTCCGTTACGGTTCCGTGATCCCGGTTCAGCTCGGGGCCCCACCTCGCGACATGTGGGCACTGCAGGCGTACACTCACTCCCATTGGGAAGTGCGAGATGCGTTTGGCATTACAGGGTGGCGATGGTGTATGTGTTGTGGACGCCTTTGTTGCGCGATGAAATGTGACGTTGTGCTTCTGCGGGTGGATAGTGCTTCCCATGTTCTGGATTATCTTTCTCGAGCGACGTACGACTCAACCTCGCATGGGGTATGTGCAGTGTGCGCGGCTAAAAGCCATTTCGGCTTGTGCGCCAGAGTTAAGTGAATTGCTGTTCGTCCCCGCAAACCGTGCGCGAGGTGAGTGCCGAATTTACGACGGGCAGCTAGGAGGAAGCAACCCATCGTCTTTCAATCGCGGTTCAGACTTGCAACGCATGTTGTGATGCTGTGTTCGTTCGAAACGCATCTCTGGATTGTTTTGAAGTTGAATAAAATATGTGCGTCAAACCAGGGCATTTGGCTCAGGGCGTTCTCTGCGATTGCACGAAAGAAGTGCCTCGAGGCTTCAACGCTTTTTATATGGAACGTACTCAAGTAAGAGAATATATATGTAGTGTTATGACCGTGTTGCATTCAAAACAAACGGTTAAGCGTTTGTTTACACTTGTTTCGTTTGTCGTAAAATGTCCAAGCACTCCGGCACTACGCTGGCAGATCAGCCGGCGAGCCGACGCTGAGCAGACGACTCATCTCTTTGCCGGAAGTGCGTGAAAAAGTTGCCCAATAGCAGGATGTCTAGCTCATGACGAACATCTGGGAATCGATGACGTAGACATGTGAAGATGGCAGCGTCCAAAAACACGAAGGGAAGGGTGAGAAAAAAGCGACAAACTTTGCAACAAAAGTGTGAGCTTTCCGCTGCGCGTAAGAGAGTAATACTTGGCACAGTTGACGTTGACAACCCAATCTAACGATTTCGCTAGTTCATTTAGTGTGTTCAAAACGCCTTTCAGGGCCCCTTTAAGGCGTCTATGGCAGCTAGCAGTTTGAGCAGCTTCTTTCATCACTTTTAATTGCTGTCAACTGTAGCTTTTACCGTTTTTCTTTCGCTTGAGTCTTTTGAAGTTGATGCGAGTACTGAATGTCTCAATGTAGGCTCTGAGAAGCAAAATAAAACGTGCCTTGACCGGAAGCTTGTTCTTGCTTTCTTGCCGTAACTTCGTTACATTGGAAGTGCAGCATGAAATTGCTTTGTAAAATCAGGATAAAAATATATGCATTTAGCAAAATTTTGATAGAAAACGTGAAAAAATTCGTTATATTGCGAATTCCGTTAAATCAGGGTTCATTATGTCGAGGTTCAACAGTAGTGCGTCACAGTGAGCAGGTTCAGATCCTCGATGTGGGTTTTCTTCTTAATTTTTTTTGGTTAGGTGATGTTTTCTACACTGCATTCACCATTTTGCGCTGCAAGCACCATTTCTCCGCGAGCGAGTTGGCAGACTATGTGCAGACTGTGTGCAGACTGACAATGACGCGCTGGCGACTTCTCGTTGGTGTGGTGTTGACATAAGCACCGACAGCTTGCAGGCGTAGTGCCAAATCAGCCGATTATGTTATGATTCTAAGCGGAGCTGGCAGGCCTATCTGACCTGTTCTACAGCCGACAGCGTGGCAGAAGCGCGGTATGCCGATTCCAAAAAGACATCGAGAATGCTCAACCAATGATAAGGTTGGATGCCGAGCATGTTGTTGCGCAGAACCAAAACCAAAACTGGTTTGAATTCCAGTCTTGGACGTTATCCCATCACATCGCATCTCGAATACGTGTCACTGCTGTTAGTTGTTGCGGCCGCCGCAAATGTCGCATGGTATTTTTTATTCTTTCGGGCTTTACAAATTAAATGCTTCTTCATCAACCGAATAAAGGATGCAAAGTGTGTTTATTTGAGCCAGTCTATGCATCATCATCATCATCATCATCACCAGCCTATCTACGCCCACTGCAGGGCAAAGGCCTCTCTCATTATTCTCCAATTATCTCGGTCCTGTGCCAACTGGGACCAATTTATCCCCGCAAACTTCTTGATCTCATCTGCCCATCTAGCTTTCTGCCGCCCCCTGCAACGCTTGCCTTCTCTAGGGATCCACCCTGTTACCCTTAATGACCAGCGGTTATCTTGCCTTCGCATTACATGCCCTGCCCACGTCCATTTCTTCTTCTTATATTTCTACTAATATGTCTTTAACACCAGTTTGCTCCCTGACCCACTCCGCTCTCTTCTTGTCCCTTAATGTTACACCTATCCTTTTCCGCTCCATTGCCCGCTGAGTTGTTCTCAATTTAAGTTGAACCCTCTTAGTGAGCCTCCAAGTTTCTGCCCCGTAGGTGAGTACCGGTAAGATGCAGCTGTCATACACTTTCTTCTTCAGCGACAATGGTAGGCTGCTATTCATTATCTGAGAATGTCTGCCATATGCACCCCACCCCATTCTGATCCTTCTAATTATCTCTGCCTCATGGTTGGGATCTGGGGTCACAACTTGGCCTAAGTAGATATATTCGCTTACCACTTCCACTGCCTCGCCACCTATCTCAAACTGCTGTGCTGTCCCGAGGTTATTGATCATTACTTTAGTTTTCTGCATATTAATTTTCAGGCCCACGGTTCTACTCTGTTCGTCCAGTGCGGAAAGCATGCTTTGCAATTTGTCCCCCGAGTTACTTAGCAAGGCAACGTCATCAGCAAATCTGAGGTCACTGAGGTATTCTCCATTAACCCTTACTCCCACCTGTTCCCAATCCAACGTTCTGAATATTTCTTGTAAGCATGCTGTGAATAACGTTAGAGAGATTGTGTCTCCTTGTCTGACACCCTTCCTTAAAGGTATTTTACTGCTCTCCCTATGGAGGATGATGGTAGCTGTAGACCCACTGTAGATATCCTCTAGTATTCTTACATAATGCTCATCTACCCCCTGGTTATGCAATGGAAGCAAAAACAGAAGTTTGACAAATTCACTTCAGTGTCCTAAAATTTTACTGCATGATGTAATCTGCGTTTTCTCGCTTTGTTTGTTGCTGCGCCAGTAGTGTGGATGTGTGGATGTGTATGGATGTGTAGCGTTCCAAGTACCTGCAGTCAGGCACTCTTTGCGCTGCACGGAGAACAACCAGCTGTGCTGTGGCGAGGGTGCGCGGTGGCAACTTTCGTTGTTCTTATTAAGGAGTACTGACACGAAATTTTCGTGTTATGTTTTTCTTGCTGCTATGGGTGCCTACGAGCCCAGTGATCATAGAATGGCACATTAGATGATCGACCGGAGCGTGAATAAATATTTGCAGCCTCGTTTATTTGTGTCCACATCGGTTTTGACTGAACGAACAGCGTGGTGGCCGCCGTGACAGGAGGGCCCCTGCGATGCCACCGGCAGCATGGGTAAACCCCAACACTGACATAATGCAGCACAGGGCAGAGCAGCAAGCGCCTTGGCTACAGCACGGGGGCCCTGACTTTGGCAGTTTGGGGTGCTCAGTGTGTCGTGGTGGTGTCGATGCCCAAAGGGCGTCCGTTCGGAGCTCTCTCGTGCGTGCGAAGATTAGAATTGAGTTAAACTATGTGCTATGGGCCTCGTGCGCTTGTATGGTGGCGCCACTGATGAGCTGTGTTCAGCGCCATCTTGCGGGCAACGGAGGCATAATTTCTGAAGTCCGTGAGCAAACGACGTCCGGAGGATAGTATTCCGCGCAGTACGATTATTAGAAGAGAAAGAAGAAATGACCGCTATTCTGTTGCCATGGGATACGAACAGCCAAACGGTACTTTCTTAAATAGAATATGGTTCGCAAAGGCGACAGGAAAGCGATGCATCACACAAAAAACAGTTTTATACAAGCACGGGATTGTCTCCGCGCAGCGCGCGGTCACGCTGTCATTTCGCAACGGCTTCCACTGAACACCAGCAGCGCCGCCCAAATAAAAAATAAAAATAAAAAGACGGAAGCCCGCGATGTTACCAAGAGAACGAGAGGAGTGCAGGAGTGTGCGTCTGTGTGTGCATCGCCTCCCGGAAGCGATAATGTATGTGTGAGGGAGGGTGTGATCGCTCCGCCAGTGGAAAATTTTTTGTGGGGCCACCGGCCCCCGAAGAGCATGAAATAACGGCATAACGTCCCAACGACGCCAGCAACGCCTTGGAGTTGGTTGCTGTGGTCGCTTTGGTGGACTTGATTTATTGAGAACGGCTGGGTTAGAACTGCTGGCATAACCAAGCAGTTGGCGGACAGCTTATTGTGAGGAGAAGACCGACTACGTGACTTCATGGTGCTTGAAGAAGCGAATTGCTCCCGTGTATACGCTCCACTGTGCCTTGTACATGTCAGGAAGTGATTTGATGTGTTGTGTGTGCGAAATCGCGACGAAAGGTTTGTGTGTATATTGCGACACCAAGGATAAGCGGCTTCAAGAGCCCGAAGATTCAGGTTTGTAGAGGCAGGTATTTGAAAATGCCAACTGCTTGAGTAAACTCTACCTCAAACTGCTGAAACTACGATGAGTTCGTTGGATGGGCTCATAAAAATATCGCAATGCTTTTTGAAGTGCTTTCATAGGTTTGTAAATGCGTACTTAATGTACGAATAATTTTGGACGTAGATGCGCGAGACGAGGCTTTCATGAAAGCCTCTGGACGTTTATTTACCTTGTTTATCGCTCGACATAGATACGGGGGCTGTGGCCTTGTAGGTGTTGTGAAATCCCCCCCCCTCTACCGGATAATGGCCGCCGCGAGAGCAGTCTGTCTTGATTTTACCTAACCGGCCAAACCGCTTCCGCTCACTGACTAGCTAGTCACTGTTAATTACTGATAGTGACGCTGGCTAGTCAGTGAGCGGAAGCGGTTTGGCCGGTTAGGTAAAACCAAGACAGACTGCTCCCGTCCAGTACAGCTGGTGTTGCTTCACAACTGCGAGTGATTGTCTGTCTTGATTTTACCTAACCTGCCAAACCGGTTCCGCTCACTGACTACCCAGCGTCACTATCAATAACTAACAGTGACTCTGGCTAGTCAGTGAGCGGAAGCGGTTCGGCCGGTTAGGTAAAATCAAGACAGACTGCTCTCGCGGCGGCCGTCTCGGGGTGGGGGAAGGGGGGGGGGGGGGGGGATTTCACAACACCTACGAGGCCACAGCCGACACGGGCACAGATATGGTAGATCGCACAACAGGAGCTTTAATTGTGCATGAATGATTCCTCTCGCATTCGGAGTGCCCTTGATAAAATAAGACAATTTTGAATAATAGAGATTGTTTCAAAGCTGACAGAGTTGTACGTGATGTTTATGGCGTGACTACGCTGGCATGACTACATGCCAGCGTGAATAGTTGTGCTGGTGCAAGTTATTTTTGTCAGCAAAAATATTTTGCGCAACAAGCCCCACTTGAACTCATTTTTCAAACGCAAACTACAAGTTGTACATGTTTGAGATATTTGAGAGTCCTTTGCGAGTCTCCGAATTGTGGCTGGTTTGTGTCCATCTGTTTACGGTTGTGTCGCAGTGTAGCGTGAATATTTACGTTTCTCTTTTCATTTTATAGCTTCATATTTTGCTGGTATGACTACATACAATTCAAGCATGCATATCCGTGGGTTGTTCCATGTATTTTCTGATGCGTGCACAGATGCGTGCACACCAAAGGCTATTTGAGGCGCTACAAAAATATGCACTGGATACACGGCATTTTTTTTTTGCAGCGGTCTTGCGCCAAGTAGCGTGCACATACGCAAATGCATTTATGGATCTGTCCTTTTTATTTCTTTTCGGGTACTATGTGCTTCGTGAACGTCGGCGTCGCAGGCAGCTGATCCGTGTAATGTCGTCTGCTTTTATTGGAGAAGGGGCGCTTTCTAAATTATTTCGGCTTGTATTCCCGCACAACTCGTCAGCGTAATATTTCTATTATTGTAACAATTGTGAATTAAAAAAACGTGGTAATTGTTGTACACTTGTTTTACGGTTGTTGTTTAAATTAAGCCGCGTAGCGAACTACTGTATATGTTTATTTTGTTCTTCAGAAAAAATTCCGCCGCCGCTCCCAGGTAGCGCCACATGTTTATTTGAAACTGCAGTGCACGAGGCCCATAGTAAATGGTTGTAGTCGAAACTTGCTGGGAGATATCTCCACATACAAAGGGAGCCTTTGATATGGTTGGCTCAGCTTTGAGGTCTCTGTCAGCTGGACACAGCCATTGTCCGGGTTCGCTGCCATTTGGTGCACTGATGGAGGAAAGCGCCATTTTGGGAAGACGACGGGGTTTCCCGGTGGTTGAGCTGTGCCCAACTGCCTCCTCTCGGGCCCAGGTGGACAAGAAGGAGCTGGCTGGCCGCACGCTGCTGCCTGTGCCGGGCTACAAGGACCGGGTGGAGTTTGGCGTGCTCGTCTCCTTCGCCTACCTGCTGGAAGGCGACTCGGGTCAGTTGGCTTCCCCAGCGAGCTAGCTGGGGCACCATTGGTGGGGTGTCTGTGGCAGGAAACGACGCTGCTTTCAGCTCTGTTGATCTCACCCGGAGGTGTAGCATAGGCTGGGTACGACTTCCCTGGATTGGTAGGTAGCATAGTCTGGGTATGGCGAGCAGTAATTACCACAGCTCCCCTGATCAGAGAGGAAAAAGAGAAAAGCACTCAGCAGCAGCAGTTCTGGGGACATCCGTGCAAGTTGTAGTGTATTTGCAAGTAGTGCGTATTCGCACAGCACCATGATCAGTGTGGCCATAGTTCAGTTACTTCCATCAGGAACGTACCTGGTGGCCAGCCTGAACTGCATGGCACTGCGAGTAATGTCAAGGGGTCTTCCGAGGCCCAGGAGAGTGGGAGCGGGCCTGGCTAGTAAACCAGGTGTGCCAATGCCTGAACCGCAGGGGAAGAAGTGGTGGTGGCCACGACGCGCATCGAGACCATGCTGGGGGACAGCGCGGTGGCCGTGCACCCGCAGGACCCCCGCTACAGCCACCTGCACGGCAAGTACGTGGTGCACCCCTTCTGCGACCGCCGACTGCCCATCGTGTGCGACCAGTTCGTCGACATGCAGTTCGGCACAGGTGGGCACCCCTCTCCAACCGGCCTTCGCATTGCGGAGGGACCCGTTCCGGTGGTGAGAGTTGATGCCATCGCTTGCGATTTGGTAAATACTTGTCGGCCGATTGGATGACAGGCTCAGTGTCACCTTTACCCTTCCCCCATGTCAGGCAGTACCTTACGGGAAACACAGCGAACATCAGCACTGTAACGGAAGCCGCGAGATAGCCAAGTGACAAGGCTTGCATCACTTCATGCCCATTGAACCCTGTGTATACTGAGCCTCAGTATAGTGAAACAGATTCTTTTGTAAGTTCAGTGCAAAACAGCTTGCGTGAGTGGAAATCAAATAAATGTACCCTGAAGGACATGTCTTTTTCCATGAATAAATTTGCAAAAAATATAGGCCATAGATTATTGTGCAAACTGTGAACAGCTTTCAAAAAGCTGTTGGATAATTGCATGCACATGCCAGGTGGGAATGTTCGATTGAATGAATGTTTTAATACAGTGGAACCCCGATAATACAACTTTCAAGGAACCACACGAGAGCGTTCTATGACCAGTGACGCTCTCGTGTGGTTAGTGCACCCCTAGTAGGTGGTCTCACGCGACAGCTAGGATAAGAACTTATTCAAATGACTATGTTTAGTGCGTTCTCGCCTAATTTGCAAACCCCAAACTGAAATCCAAAGTTTTTATAAAAAGGGCTGCGAGTTGGGTGTGTTGGCAAAGGTTCATGTTGGGCAAAACGCAAACAGTACTTGGACAAGGAAGAAGACGGGACAGAGTGCTCTGCCCTGTCTACTTTCTTGCCCAAGTGTTGTTCACAATTTTCTATGAAAAGAATGCATATTCCGTTCCCCCCTCCCCCTTGCGGCCTCTGCGCTAGCCCACTAGCCATGCGCCATGTGACCCCCATGCTGTCTGGCGCTAGCCCGCCGGCCCTGCATCTCCCGCACGCGAGATAAGCTGGGAAGGCCGATGCGGCCAAGCAAATTGAGAGGGGTAAAGGGGAAAGTGTGTAACGGTTAAGGCCACAAGCAATTCTTACAGGGGAGGGCAAGCCATTACTGGCGAAAACAAGCCGTTAAATCCAAGACCTTAAATGAAAGCATTTCCGGGGCCCAAACACGTGGACTTACCTACTGTTGGATATGGCTGATAAAGTCTATATTTCCGGCTTTAAAGGGTCACTGAAGTGAATTTGTCAAGCTCCTGGTTTTGCTTGCACTGCGTAGACTGGCTCAAATTTACACACTTTTCATCGTTTATCCGGTTGATAAGTCGGTAATTATTTTATAATGCGCGAAAGAAGAAAAACTGCCATGCGCGGTCTGCGGTGGCTGCTTAAATAAAGGCTGTGAGGACGCCAGGTCGGCCAGGATCGCCAGGTCGGGTGGTCTAACTTTTTGACGATAATTATCGTTCATTCTTCTTGCGTGTGGTCGGCAAAGAAAAGTTCACAAGTAGCATAAACAGAACGTTGTTGAGCCTGAGGTAACTGTAAATGGTCGCTTCAGTGGGAACATGCCAGCAGACGCGAGAAACGCAGCCGATTCAGCTGACGCTGCTGGCCTGGCACCGCCTTGAAAACAAGTGGAAAACTTGTTTTGTATTAAATTTCGCAAACTAAATGATTCTTGCTTACCTAACATTTTATGCCACACGGTTTATGAATGGCAGGGTACATGTATACTAGCGAGTAGGTGAGGCAATATTGTCAAATAAACAAATACAGTGGAATCTCGGTCATACGAATCTCAAGGGGCGGCAAAAATATTCGTATCAGCCGAAAATTCGTATCATCAGAAAACGAGAAAAAATAGAATAGTGCCGCGCATGTGACAGGCGGCGGCAACATGGCGTCGGCTCTTGTCGTGAAGAGGTGCAAGTAACTTCAGCGACCGCTTGTAACCTTTTGTTAAAACGCAGCTCAAGGTGTTAAGCTATAACTGCCGTTTGGACGATCGGTGGCCAAGACATCTGCATAGCCTGTTTCGATGCTTCCGTGCAGGTATTGCCATCTCTCGGCCGGTCGGCGCACCGCGTGCCGCGGCGACCGGTCAGCGTAGGCTTGCATTGCGGCAGATATCTGATCGCCGCGTTTAAAATAAGCCCTGACAACAATCCCTAGCACAATTTTTCACCACACTAACACCTACTTTCTCGCATGTGGAACTTCATTTTAACGATCAGATTGATTCAGAAGAGCAACAACAAGCGGTTGCTACCTTGGTCTGCGCCGTTTCGAGCCGCTGAGTGTGCCGAGCTGGCAGGTGCGGCCGGCGTGTGCGCGGACTGTTTCCGAAGGCAGAAAAGGCTTCACGATTGCCTGCTTTATCCATTTCTTGCGAACAAACGCGCGGAATCTACAAATTCAGCTCAGCGATCGTTGTAGTTGACCATGGAGCAAAAACAGTGGGCGGAGCGACACCGACGACGCAACGTATGCGCGCATAAGGTCATGTGTCTCAAATTCACGCGTACGACTAGTCGTGGTGACAGTCGTAACGATCAGTCGCATGCGAATCGCGTGTACCAATTGTACACGTGTCCAGCGCTTTCATCGCTTCCAGTTGCATTGTCCCCCATGTTCACATTTCGCCAGATTATTTTCAAATATTATTGGCAGTCTGCTGAATTTTTTCTCTTTGCCTTCAAAGCGCCCCTCCCCCTCCCACCCGATTTGCCGTCCAGCCCTCCGCCATGTTGACTCCATGTAATTGTGAACTGGGAATGTATGATGCAAGAGCGTAATTAAATAAAGTGAGAGCATCAAGGAAACGGAACAGCTACTCAGTTCGCCGGACCACTTTGTTTTATGGCCACTACTTTCAGAATCACAAACATATTTCACGCTTCTGACGCTCGCTGTATTTTGTGACCGAGGCACGGTAAAAACACCAAGTTAGCGCTCCAATAATATTATTCTTAACGATGACGCAAACCAGCAGTGTTTATTGAAAATGCACACATAGTAAGTGCGCAGGTGCGCAAAAGCACGTGCAGCTCACCAGAGCGGACGAGCCCGCGGTCCGCGAGGCTCGCTGGCTTTTACCGTATTTACTCGCATAATCCTCGCACTTTTTTTTCGGAAAAGTCAATGCAAAGTTAGGGGTGCGAGAATTATGCGGGAAAAAAAAAAAAAAAAATCCCGTGCACAGTGTTGCCAATTTTCCTTATGCCAATCCCGCTAAATGTAGCGGTCGTTTTTTGTATATGTAAGCTCAGTGTTGCCAACAGCCGCTATTTCTATTTATTTTTTTATTTACAAAGTAAACAGTCTCCCGTCGATCAGCGATCGTGAAATTGCCGCCTTTGCTTTCTGGCGCGCGCCCTATCTCGTCGTCGTCATGTGCGCGCCCTACTCCAGTAACGCACGTTGAAGTCGGTGACGCCGAAGTGCCTGCCTGCGGCACGGTTGCCGGGTTCGATCGCATACTCTATTGCTTTCAATTTGAAAGCGGCAGCGTAGCTGGCGTTCTTCCCCATGGCGAAGCGGCACCAAGCACAAAACAAAGAGATCAAAAAGTTCTCAAAATGGCAGCGAGCTATTCACCACTGGCGCGAGTGACTCACTGACTGCTGCCGCTCAACGGCGGGAGCGGGACCACGACGGCGACACGACAGCGGGCTGCGCGAACACAGTCTAGTTGCGCGCACGCGAAACCGGCTCAAGGACAGTGTGAGTAGCGTGTTAGGGCGCCTGTTAGGGAGTAGCCATGCAGGTTGTTAGGGCGCCTGCATGACCTTGGATACACAGCGCTCTCCGCCGAACGGAGAGGCGGCGGGGGAGAGCGCGTGCACCATGCGGGTTTCGCGAGCAGGCAACTTTCGCCGCTGCAAAGTTGGGGGTGCGAGGATTATGCGAGGAACCAAAAAATCCAAGTTTTGGTGGCTCACATTAGGGGTGCGAGGATTACGCGAGTGCGAGGATTATGCGAGTAAATACGGTACATGCGATCAACGTGTGATCATCGCCGATTGCGTTACTATTGTTGTTTGATCGGCTGTTGTTGAAAAGTCCTTGTCACAAAGTGTATTAGTCTAAACAAGAAGCTTTCACTTCAAATTTCTCTTCATACGGCCATCGATCGGTGAACCCGTCCCAGCACTTTCGTTGACGCCGGAAACGTATTTAGTGCTGCAAAGCTTTTTTCCCTAATGCCAAGTTGATCACCGGACGAGATCGGATGCGTCAGGGATGGGCTGGAGACCATGTAGCAAAACAATCGGGAATATCGAGCTCATTTTGCTTCTGTCAACACGGGATCCTACGGGACCCCCGCAGCTTTGTACTACCCGGCAATACTGCCCGGAAGCCGGTTTCGCAGTGCCCCCTGGGCAGCGCAGGATCCCTATACCATTGTCTCGCCGGCATAAGCCGGGCTTCTTCCATTCCTGCGGCATCTGTTCAAGAAATGCCGAGGTGCTTTTTCAAAACGCAAACACAACGTAAGTTGAAGCGGCACTCGCGGTTTGTAAGACCTTGCAGCAGCGTCTGATGTAAAAAAATAAAGAGATGAAATAAAGACCGTGACTCTGTTTTTAGGTGGTCTTCGATTTTTGTGGCTCCCGCGACATACATTACAATCAGATCACACTGTAGTTGAAAGCACAGCCAGCAACATCTGTCTCACTGCTACTTACTACCCGTTGTCCCACTGGGTACTTAGGCAGTGTTTGAAGCCAGTGTTGAACAGCCGGTCACGAGGGCAGTGTTCTCGGAGTGTAGCCACAAACTCGGGCAATCACCCGAGGGGAGGCCCTCAGCAATGGCCCTTCAGTGTGGCTGTTTGCAGCGGCAGGTCCGACAGGAAGCTCCCCCTTGGTGACAGGTTGATGACTGTACTGCAGTGGCTGTGGGCAGCGGGAGGCTGATGGGGGGGCAGGCAGGAACGTCTCTCGAGGCAGCTGTGTGCGCTTGCTGCTGGGCTAACAGGGAAACGTTGAGCCACTGGTGTGCAAGTGGTGAGGGCGATTCATTTGGGCATCACGTGTATAGGGGCTGCGCATTTCGCCTCTGTGGGGACTGTTCCCTTGTGTGAGACTGCCCTCATGGGCCCGTGGCGTTTCAGGTGCGGTTAAGATCACCCCAGCACACGACCACAATGACTACGAGGTGGGCCAGCGGCACAACCTGCCCTTCATCACCGTGATTGACGACGACGGCAACATCAGCCCCGGCTGCGGAGAGTTTTCGGTGAGCTACTCTACGCTGAAGGGGGCAGCAGTGCTGGGCATCGTTCCCCTCCTGGTCTCAGCGGGGCTACAGAAGGCTCTCCTTTGGTTCTACTTTTGTGCATGGCTGGACGTTTCCGAACCGAATGGTTTACAGAATACTGCAGGCCCATTTGAGGGGCCCCAGCAGGAGGGGCATGAATTTAGCATTAAACACAATACACAAAAAGTACACAAGTGCAAGGCATGGGTCACTGTTCAGTGCAATCAAGTGATTCTACCGTGCCGTTTAACGACTGAGGTAGGCAGTTTCAGTCGTTTATTGAGGAAAGTATGAGTATTTGAAAATGTTAGTTCTGGCAAAATGCGGTGCTAACGAATGAGTGCCGATGCCGTGTTTGTCTTGTAAGTGGTTTAATACCTGTGGTTTAATACCATCCTCCCGCCAAAAAGTCCGCTGTTCATTCTTGAAAAAAAGTTGATAAACACTAGTACACATGTTATTTGAATAAACACGATGAAGTTGCACGTTATCTTTTACGTAGATGGAAACATGTCAGCAGAACGGGTGATACGCTAGGGTATTTTTTCTGTTGTGTTTTGTGAACATAATTTATTTAATATTCATTTTAAAATTATTTAAGATTTGTGTAAAATTTAAAACCCGTGGTGGTGTGTGCAGGGGATGAGGCGCTTCGATGCCCGCAAGGCTGTCCTGGAGGCCCTGAAGAAGAGGGGGCTCTACCGGGACACCCGGGACAACCCCATGGTGGTGCCCGTGTGCAGGTAGGCGCTGCTGCTGCTGCTGCGGCTGCGACCCCTCTCGCGACCCCTTTCTCCTTCCAGCCGCTCCAAGGACATTGTGGAGCCGCTGCCCAAGGTCCAGTGGTTCCTCAACCTCAACAACATGGCTGCCCAGGCTGTCCAGGTGGGCCGAACGCTCGACACGAGACGAGGGGGTGGTGCAGGAGCGGCTCTGTGGCCGGTGCAGGCGGGCGCACTGGCTGCTCGAGCATTTCAAATTGTGTCTCGTCCCGTCGGGGACAAATCCTACAAGTCCAAACCAGCCTCCTTGGCCACAGAAATGTTGTCGGCGTCAGCTACAGCTTGGAGAAGTGAAGGCTGCCGTTGGCAGCGTGAGAGCGCCTAGCACCAACCATTTGCGCTCTAGACCTGTGGTTCTCAGCCATGACTGCCCCGGGGACCCCTTTTGGACTTGCAAAAGTGATGGGGGACCCCACGATGGAGCATATGTTGATCGGTGTCATAATGTCAAACAATTTGTACTTGAATCTATTGGTCTTCTAAACATCTATATGCTGCCTATTCTGGGTCTGTTTTTTTCCTTCTCATAGATGATGTGTTGTGCAAAAATATTAAAATACGTGCTATGCAGAGAAACCAAACATACATGTAATGCGGCGAAGCCACCTTTATGCATTGCAAGAAAGTGCTGGCAACACCGAGAAAAAAAAATCACGGGGGAAAAGTTTTGAGGGTGCTTTGCAGACCCTTGAAATGCTCTTGCAGACCTCAAGGGGTCCGCGGACCCCCCATTTGAGAACCACTGCTCTAGACCGCACCGGTGCCTTGCTTCCGTTTTGTTATGCGATGTCTACATCACAAAAAAATGAAAGGGAAACGGGAAAGAGAAATGCCAGTTTTATTTACTTATTTCTTGGCAAATGACGTATCGTTGCTTGTAGAACAAAAGCCGAGAGAGCCCTGAGACGTGTGATCTTTCAGTTAAAACAAAATTTTATTCAGCCTTTGTGTCCATTAATTTAAACGCAGTGGGGAACTGACGCCAAGTTTCGCCACTTATCTCGGAGCGGATGCATACAGAAACACGGGCGCGCTCACACACGGAAGAGGGGAAAATGAAAAACTGGAGAAAAGGGAAACGCAAAGTACAAAAAGCCTGGTAGAGAGATAGCAGCCCGTACAAAGGAGGGTGAGGGAGATGGACCACACCGCCTAAACACTTGCACCTTATTGCCAGACAACAATTTACATTCTGCCAATGACCGCTATGTAAGGTCCGGGGTGATGTGCAGATTTTTCTGGAGAAAACTTTGCGTATGCACCGGTTTATACAGTAATATGGAAAAGAGTGTATGTGTTATGGGTGATCACTAAAAATTTTTTCTCAGGGCTTTATCTGTGCATTAGCATTTAGGTGATACAATCAAAAGCAACCAGAGGCCCCACTTCAATCGCTCAGTCATGTTTCTTGGCTGTGACTTTGGTCGGTGGCCGTTAATCGCAGAGACGAGATTCTGTCACGTCACAGAGAAGTTGCTGGAAAATTGCTGGATAGTCGCCGCTGCTGCCTCTGTTTTCCAAGATATCTAGACCACTTGCTTTAAGCTGGTATGATTGTTGTCGGTACAAAGCAGTCTTTTAATGACTGCATCTTGTCTCCATGGCCCCTTAAGGGGGCAGTTGGGTCTTTGGGGCCGAAAAACGGTCAAAAAAAGCGTTTTCTCAAAAATGGAATTTTTGGCTTCCACGGCCATTTTTCTAACAGTCTGTAAATTTCCTCATCAAAAGGCATCATATTTTGTTGTTATTATATTATAATAGCATTTTAAAGTGCACTCTACAGCTCAGTTAGCGGAGAATTCGATGGTGAAACGGCACTTTTCTTGCAATGCAAAGCTAGCATTTCATCCTCAGATATCTTGGCACCCAGAGCAGGTACAACTTTAATTTTTTTTGCTTCTGATACCAAAATGTGTGGAGAATACAATATAGGAAACAAATTTTTTAAATGGAGGCTTTGGAAAATTATTATAGTGTTCAATTGGCACCACCTGCGAGCCATTTCTGGCAGAGCACGGGAGAAGCAAAGTTCCCTGTGTTGTAAAACGGCCAAAAATAGCTAAATCAAAAAAGTTCTTCCTATGTTGTATTCTTTAGTCATTTGTCTGCCTAGCCACATGATAATTGCCATTCTGCATGGAGTGGTTATTTTGTAACTATGTCCCAAAATTATGGCAATTAATCATTAATTAACTCAAAATATAATCAGCTTACAAAAAATCTAATAGGATATTTGAAATCAGCACAAAAAACTCTATAACGCAGTGCAGTTTCATTAAAATTGGTTCATAAATAAAAAATATAGCTCTAAGACCAGTCTGCCCCCTTAAGGTATGTTTCACGGCTGTAGCAGCAGCTTACCTCATTGCAAACAGGCTGTGGGTCTGTTGGGGGTGGTGCTGGTGTCGGCAAGTGTAGTTCTTTATTGCATTTCTGACCACTTGCTGGTTTGCCATGCTTGCTGGATATAATGTTGCAGCGGAGCTGTAGATGTATTGGCGCCCTGCAGTGGCTCAGTTGTGTCCACCATCCGTAGGCAGAGTGTACTTGATGCGGCAAAGCCAGCTCTCCCACAAGCGCTCTGTAGCTCTCCATTCAGTGTAGATAACTTGGGGAAAATGTTAGGCCCACCTCAGCACGCATGAAGCACCCAGCAAGTTATGGGCCCTGCTGCTGTAGACGGTATGCACAGAGTGGTTGCGCGTATTGACTGTGAGTGTTATCCCGGGATTGGGGACTTGTTTTCTTTGTTCTGCCGTCCTTGCATACAGTGGTGGCATTTTTTCCACATGCACCCATTGACTGTACTTCTGATTAGTGAGCTAGGACATCAAATCAGCACAGGCGTATCACATCAATTGCCAAGTGCCACAGTGCCATTTGCGTACTGCTTACCGAGTCCACCCACCGTAACACCGCAAATATGCGCAGGTGGCAGCACTGCCATCAAAAAGACAAAATAGGGGGGGGGCTACCGTGGAAGGCAAACGAGGACATTACTGGCACGAGGTTGTTTTGAGCATACTGCACAACCTCTGAGGGCCGTCTGAGAGGAGGCACTGGGGCGGCAGTCTCCACTGTCTCTGAGGCAGTGTTCTCACTCCCACCGCAGGCCGTCAAGGATGGCAGCCTGCAGCTGGTCCCCGAGCATCACGTCAAGATTTGGAACTACTTCCTTGAGAACATCCGGTGAGCCGCCTCGGGCAGTGAAGGGTGCACAAACCTTTTGGCATCCTTGCATGCACCGGTTTGCTTCTCCGGCTTGGGCTTTGCTGCGGGGACAATGCGGTAATGGCAGTGGCCGAATATCAAGCTTCTGACCCATTTGATTCAGTTCATTGTCGAAACGCTTGTATTCCAAAGAATTTTTTTTCGATCATCCGCACAACTACTGAGAGCGTAATTATTTTACCACCTCTTAAAATAAAAAGTCGCCGTAAATGCGCCCACTCGCCCATTTGGGCCAAAGAGCCTACGTGCACCATAAAATGTTGCTTGACCAGTGTAGGGCACTGAAGCTGTGAGATGGTAATGTCCGCCGTGCAGAGAATATGGTATAATTTGCCCAACTGTGGTTCTTTAATGTGTCCGAAGACGTCAACGTTGTCTCTGCATTTCACCTTTATAGCAAGGAACACAACCCGCGCTGTTAATGGCTAGGGCGGTGCACTGCTAGCTACTCGACGCGAAAATGGTCAGTAGCGACATCCCCAGCGTTTCTTCTGTAGAGCTCGTCTTTTATGCCGATACCGACAGTGCTGAGCGGTTGTATATGTGTCTCACGGAATACAGAGGCATGTAAGCACGGAGATAGAATACTTACATGGCTCTAAACTGGGATTGGCGGATACCAGTTGAGAATAATTGCAGTCGGCATGGTAAAATGACTTGGTGTACCACAAAATTCTTCACGGAACATTATAGGGTCAGGGCAGATTATACAGTTTTACCAACATATTATGTGGAACCACAATGTACAGCGGATGGAAACTGGCCCCGTCATGGCTGTCTAAAATTAACTGCTCCGCTGCCGTGGCATACGGCATGGGGTGTGTCTGTGTAAATGGTTCTTGCAAAACGCATGGCCATCGGTAGCCTAAATTATTTCTAAACTTGGAACTTGGGCGAGTTGGTTCTTCTGCACATTTTCACAAAAAAACAGCACATAGATGAGGACCTCAAAAGAAAAATACGAGAGCTTGTATTTGTGTTTTCCTTTCTTCGTCCTTGTCTATGCATGGTTTTTTGTCAAAATGTGCACAAGTGTCAATTATTTCGCTGGTAGCCTCGTGACCTCCAGACATTTAATCCCGCGATATTTTACTGATCAGGGAGCTCGACCAGACAGCATAAGTGTAACATTGACTGCGGCATCAGCGGAAAAATGCAAACGATGCCCGGGTCCTGTGTGATGTGAAGAATCCCATGTGGTCCTAATTTGGAGCCTTCCATATTGGTGTCCATCATTACCCATGTGTACATTCAGCATAAGAATAAAAAAATTGTTATTTTTGTTACACTGAAGTCAGAATAGCCATTCCGTGTAGCAAGCACATTTATTACTACAAGTCGCCTTTCTGGCTTGAGAAAACACAGTGCACTACAAGTTGCCTTCCTCAGAGACTTGCCATCGAACTCGGTGCAGTATGGTTTTGATATGACATGCTCGGGAAAATTCTTCGCACAGACGCAGCGTGGTTGCAGTATCTTGTCTACTCTGGGGATTTCCTGGTACCAAATTTGAAGTTGAGCAGGCTCTGACGGAGATCTAGAAAGTGGCACTTGATTGGGACGACTCTGGTTGCTCGATCTGCAGTAGGGGATGAGGCACTTTTTACCTATATCGAGTCTAGTCGACTCCTGGGCCCGGCTCGATTCCGCAAGTGGGCCACTGCAACGACCAACATGTCACAGCCATGGGCCGCGGCATCCGCGCTCTGCGTCGGCCCGCTCCACCACGTGAGCACGCACAACGATCAATGCGACAGCGACACAAAAGGCTCAGTGCGGTGCCGACCACAACATGAATGCTGAAACGTAATGTCTGCTCCCTGTGATTCACTCTGGCAGCAGAAAACACTGACAAACAGCTTGAACGACACGGAAAGACAAGCAGGCCGCGTAGCCACTGTAGCTGTGCACGCCACTCCGCAAACTATGGTCCCTAGAATATGAGCTAGTCTGCCGTCCGCGCGCCTTCTCTATGGGGAGGCGTGTCCGTGCCGCTGATGCAAGCACAGCGCTGCGCAGAGGGCGCTGCCAGCAATCGGAGCGCCCGAGCGACGGGAGCGAGAGCGGCCGCCGGCCGGCCTGCGCCGCGCGCTACTGCCGCGGAGAGCGGGCGCGCATGGGGTGTTTACGGCCAGTTAGAGCGGTGAAATCCAGCGGCTCGGGGTACATCAGCTCACAATTGAAGCTGGAGTAGAACTACTATAGGTCCTTTTAATTTCGGCGGCCCGAATTTTTCGCGAATCGGGCTACGGAGCCTAGGCTATTTGCGGACGCTTACCTTCGCGAGTGAGACCGAATGATGAAACCGCAGCAACGAGATTAGCTGTTTCGCTACCACCGCTGGAACCATTATTTCGCGCATTGTTGAGACAGTGAGATCTTCCAGGACAGCCCGGCGGCGCCACACGCAGTGTTTGCGCTAATTGTGAAAACTACGTGGTTATCCCCGAATGTCATGTATTGAAGGTGGTCTGCAGCTGCATGTACCCGTCCTGGTTGACTCGAGAAAAAAGAAAAAAAGAAGCTGTAGTGAAATGCTTTACCAAAGAACCCGTTCCTAAATACCTCTGGCCGAGCCCTCCTACTTCCCCTAGGGAGGGGGGATGTTAAAGCAAGGCATATGGTCATTGAAATAAATAAGCCTTAAGAGCTGATCTTTTTGATTTCAAACAGCCGCAAGTAAAATGATTGGCCATAACACAGATGTTCTCCCTTGTTGCTTTCCCTGCGTGCGTCTCGCGATTCACTCCCAGTATGCGGGCGATCAAAAAAAGAAAAAAAGAAAGCCCTGTGTAATGAAGAATGCAAGCGCAGTTACTGTTTGGCAGCCTGATTCTAGTGAAAAAGTTTCCCGCACTCTTCAAGTTAGCGAATTTTCCAAATCGTGGAATTCACAAAAATTACAGGCGCGCAAAATAGAAGCTAGTACCACAGTTTCTGTCTGTTGATTGAAAGTGCCAAAAACATCATATGCGGGCGTACATTCCTATTACTTTTATTTGGCATTTACATTTAACAGATATTACCCGCCGCGGTGGCCCAGTGGCTAAGGCGTTGCGCTGCTGAGCACGAGGTCGCGGGTTCGATTCCCAGCCGCGGCGGCCGCTTTTCTGATGGAGGCGAAAAGCAAAAACGCCCGTGTGTACGATATTTTGGTGCACGATAAAGATCCCCAGGTGGTCAAAATTAAACCGGAGCCCTCCACTAGGGCGTGCCTCATCGCCTGCGTTGCGTCGGCGCGTTAAACCCTACAATCAACAACATTTAACAGATACTATTCCCAACTGAGGAGGCAGCGCTCGACGTGCGATGGGGCCTAATTAATGAACGATGCGAATTGGTCAGATTCCGTTCAAGCTTCAAAGCGTATACAGTAATCCCTCGTTATAACGAAGTCAGCAGGATGGCGGAAAATTTCGTTATAAGCGGTATTTCGATATAAGCAACCGCTCGAGAAGAGCTTAAGCAATTGAGCTTTAATTGCACCACAACTGCAAGGAACCAAAACACAATGTATTCAGAGAAGAACAACTTTATTCAGGTGTAAAAAGGGAAGTGAGTTTTGGCTGTTTCAAGATTTTGTCGGGCACGAGCAACCCCATCTCCGATTTGACCAGCAACGCATGAGGCCGTGGTCGTCGCCCATAAAAGTGGCAGTGGCTGTGGCTAATTTATAGAGAGGCGTGCGGGCGCCACGGTATGATACGCGAATTTCGTGCTGGAAACCGCCGCAAATGCCGTGGCTAGAGTCTAGGGTTGTGCTTGTTGCGCTCAAAAAACGATTACCCGCTCACTCTGGGTACACAGCGCAATCATGAAAACTGACGGTTTTCGCACTAGAGGCTTAGCATGATCACTGGGCAAATTTTCCTCGCGTTGTGCAGCCGTGAAGTTTGCAAAACAAGGGCTTCTCAGCGTTCCCTCGTCAACGACACTGCTAATTCTGCTGTTCGAGTGTCGGTGTTCGCACACCGTCGTGCCCACGCATTGACCAATGTCTAGTAACAAAATTTAAGCACCGTACCACGCAGTTGGACCGTTTGTCTAAAGTCGGTTGATGCAAATCGAGCATGAACTGACTCCAGAAAATCGCCCGGGGAAAGACCAGTTAGCGTTGACCGGCCATGTTGACCGCCTGACTTGCCGTTGGGTCGCCGCCAATGGGCGACGCCTCCGCGCGACACTTCGCTCTAAGCGGGTCAGGCTCTTCGAGCGCTTCGAGTAATGCGGCCTAAAAAGCATGCGTTTGGGTTGGGACCAGAAGAAATTTCGAATAAAGCGATATTTCGAATAAAGCGATCTCGTTATAACGAGGGAATACTGTATTTGACTCCCAAGCAAAGAGGAGTGAGGATGGTTCCAAAGCGCCTCAGAAAAAAATGACGAGGCGCCCACACACAACACAAATATTTTCACGCGCTATATATCCACGAGGTCACGGGTTCGATTCCAGGCCATGGCGGCCGCTTTTCTGATGGAGGCGACAAGCAAAAACGCCCGTATGTACGTGATTTCGGTGCATATTAAAGATCCCCAGGTGGTAAAAATTAATCCGGAGCCCTCCACTACGGCGCGCCTCATCGCCTGCGTTGCGTCGGCGCGTTAAACCCTACAATCAATCAATTATATATCCACGGCAGTGTACGGCGGGGGTATACACAAAAACGCTTCTTTGTTAGGTAACTTAGTCGAAATACCGCGTGATGTGCCCCAGCTAGCAAAAGGTTCCGTGCCGACAGTGTTTCCGATGCCCCCCAGAATGTGTCGAAACCTTTTCCCTGGAAGAGAATATCGAGGATAGAGCGCAGTCACACGATTCCATGGTTTGGCGGCTCGATCGTTCTTAATTCGCAAACAAACGTACTGGCATCAATTCATGCTTCGGTAACAAACTCTTCATATTTTTAGGAACCAATTTATTTGGCTAATCTGTTTTGTAAAGGACGAAAATGCGCCCTTAAAACCGGCTGAAAGTGCCCATACCTACGAATGCAGCACAGCGAAGCGCCGTCCGCTGCGCTGCTCCCCAGGCCGACACTGGCCGGCCGCGCTCTGACTGCGTGCAGCGCCGCTGCTGCATGCATCACGGAGGAGCCCCCTTCGCGGCCGGCGGACGGCAGACTAGCACATATTTCTAGGGACCATACCGCAAACGACGGCCGGCCCCTCGTTCGCAGTGGTTGGCGCACGCACTAGAGGGTGGACATTCTCCACTCCGGTGCCCGGTTCTCCACTCCGGTGCCCGGCCAGTGTCAACACCTAAATAGTCTCGCACCGTGCTCCTGGGCCATCCTCGGTGGGCGCTGCTGCCAATAGGAGGAATTGCGACGCGGAAAGGAGGAGTGGTCCCAAGGGAAGGTTATCAACTGGGCCACCCGTTGCATGTGGTGCAGGGACTGGTGCATTTCGAGGCAGCTGTGGTGGGGCCACCGGATCCCCGCCTACTACGTCACCATCCAGGGGAAGCCACCAGCAGGGGTGAGTGGGGGCAGGGGTTTTGCCTGGGGCCCCACCACTGCAGGGGAGCCTGTGTCTCGCCCTGTGCTCGTGGAGAGAGCTCTGCAGCCGAGACTCGCGTGCCGTGCAGTTGAGCGACAACGAGTGCTGGGTCAGCGGACGCACGGAGGATGAGGCCCGAGAGAAGGCGGCCTCCAAGTTTGCCGTTCCCAAGGAACAGGTCGAGCTGGCCCAAGGTGAGGTCATGGAACGCTCGCTCAGTGCACTGGGTTTGAAGCCGTTTGCAAAACTTCTTATCTTGCGGCTTTTAGCTTTATTAGTGGTCATGGAGTATGAGCTCGGAGAAATCTTTGTATAGCAGTAAGAATGGTGGGGTATGCAATAAAGGTTACGAACGAACATGTAAACATAGAAGCAGATAGTGCGGCACTTTGCTGGCTGAGACTACCCAACACAGCCGGGTCGGGCGTGTTGGGCATTTCTGACGTTACAATGGCCTACTGAAATAAGTGGCACGGCCACTAACGTGACTCTGTTGAGTCAAACCTGATGTTTCACGTAACTGTTACTATCAACGGTAACAAAAATATGGCCATCTAGGAATGCATACGATAAACAAGGCAACAAAACGAGTGTGTGTGAGATGGAGGCAGTCCCAGTCATCATACAGTAGAACCCTGTTGATACGTTCGCGGTTCATACGATTTCCCAGTTACTACACTCTCAATTGGGAACACCGAGAATTCCCCATTGTGCGCTTCTTACTGGATAGTACGTTTTCCCGGATTATGCGTTTCTCCCTCACGTTTTTTTTTTTTTTAATGCATCAACGTGGTTCTATTGTACTATGTTTCGTCTTAACCTGCCCTGGATACATCGTTACTTACATCACGAAACACACGATTTAGTGGGAGAATTGAAATATTTGCTGAAATTGTGTAAGTTCTCAGTGAAGAAATCATCGTTTTTGCCGGACAAGCACTGAGGGTCCTAAAAAACACCAAATCTTTTGAGTAAGATATTTTGCCTTCATGGCTTCTTTAAAAAGTGGATCTTCATTGCGCTTCAACTGATGAGAAACCCAGACACTGGTTGTTGGTGGTGGTTGGGGGTCGGCCCGGTCCTCTTGGTTGCCATTGTGTTGTCGTGTGTCAGAATGCGAGAAGAGAATGATCCAATGAGCAGTGCTTCACAAGCCCCTTCCTCTTGCCCTGCAGCATCACGCGGCCAGTGCGTTGTAAGTAAGCCACGAAAGGGCCCTGTGGTCCCAGTGCAGTGCAGCTGGTGCATACTAATTTGTGGCTGCGCATGCTTTTGGTCCGAGTGTGCACTATATGCAGCTGCATTTCCAAACTTGCAAGCACTTTGAAATGCTGTTCGGTTTGAAGTAGCGCCACACGGGCCCTGAGTGTTGGGATACTTGTGCGACGCTCTCCATTGTTGCAGATGAAGACGTCTTGGACACGTGGTTCTCCTCGGCCCTGTTTCCCTTCTCCATCTTCGGGTGGCCAGACAAGGTGAGCCTGCCGCGGGTGTGGTGGGCTCTACGGAGTGTCCAGGGGGCGCCAGAACCTGTACCGGTCAATTACACATCGGCAGCCAAATGCCTGGCTGGCGTTGGCGCAGCTGGCCACGGTGTTTTTCTCGAGGGTGGGGCGTCCAAATGAAAAGGGATCCAGCGTGAAAACTTGTGCGTAGCTTGAAAATTGGCAAACCTCAGGTAGCAAGCGTGGCAGAGCCTCACTGCTTCGTTTCAGTTTCAATTTCAGTGGAATTTCTTGCCAGGAAGGTTGGGGGGCAGGCGAAGTCAAAAGGTATGTGCAGGGAAGGCACGGGGTAGGTTAGCTACGTTCCCACCTGCAAATCGTGGACAGTGTGCAACATTTGCCACATCCCTCTCCCTCCCAACTCGTCGTGCGGTGCCCTCGCAAACCAGTTGGCCCATTAACCAGAAACCAAACGTTTGTTTACTCCCAGTACGGCGAATGGCACACACTCTCTGCCAGCCAAGCAACCTGCTGTGCGCTTTGTTTTTTGGGGGAAGTGTGTTCAGTGCAATGCTGGCAGTGAACAACGTGTAGCTCATCAGTGGGCAGAAACATGTTGCATTTTAGAAGGAAGCAATATTCATAGAATGGTGAAATGGTTGATTGATTGACAGCCTTTTTGTACTTCCATTGGGGGAGCATATTTAATGAGGCAAGTAAATTCAGTGGGGTTCAATGGCGCCAGATTGGGCGCTTCTATGAAGAGAAGCAAGCTTTGCGGGCTGAGTTGTGAGCGCTGCGACGGGAAAATAAACACATTTTGCTGCAATAACGCTGAGAAAGGCCTGCTCATTGTAGATATATCTGTCTCGTCTTCCCAAAACCTACAATGCTTCAGTCTAGTAGCACGTGATTTGCAGGGATTGCTATTGTTGCTTGTCGCGCTGGTGTAATACATGTCTCTTTGACTTTCGTTGGAAGCACGAAGAAAGTACGGAACTGGGAACCACACAGCTGCATGCAGTTGCATCGTTGCTGGTCGCTGTCAGTGTGAACAGTGCCGCATCATCGTGCGACGCGTGTCACAGGTTGTTGCGCGATGTGCGTGAGACGCCAGTGGGAACGTGCCTATGTGCACATGGTAACGTGCATTTATATCACTGATGCCCAGTGGCCGAAACTGAGTATTGGTGGGCTATGAGGGCCAAGTGCATCGGTGTCCCCTGCGTGAGCACCACTGTGGTGGGCTTAGGTGGGGGCGGGTTCTCTCTTTTTCACTTCACCTGGGCATCGTCCTAGGCAGACGGCCCATTTTTGGTGTGCTGGCACCCCATAAGTTAAACAGAAGAGCAAAATGGTGGTGATTCTTTTTGCAAACATTGAAGGCATCGTTGGATGCCCAACTGAAGCCGAGAGATTTACAAAAGGTGCTGTGTTTCAGCTAAGGCAGAAATTTGTTCAGCCTTTAGAGTCGCTACATTTGTTGTGTGGCATTGCGCATGCAACTGGTCCCGACCTGTCACAGGAGGGACTTGGTGCTTGGCTCTGAAGGACTGTACCTTTGTTGGAGCAGTTGTTGTAATGTTTTCCTGTACCTGTTTGTTGGCGGGAGCTTTGTGGCTGTCACTAGTGCAGCAGTTGTTTGCACGGTCTGCTGTGAAGCTAGTGGAGCATGGCAAGGCGTGCCGGGTGGCCCCCTGTGGCGCAAACCAAGCCCTGTTGTGCAGACGGCCGACCTGGAGGCCTTCTACCCGGGCACCCTGTTGGAGACGGGCCACGACATCCTCTTCTTCTGGGTGGCCAAGATGGTCATGCTGGGCACCAAGCTCATGGGGCAGCTGCCCTTCACACAGGTACGGGCCGCTGCCAATCCTCCGAAGCATGTGCCAGGAGTGGCGAATCCAAGCACGTAGCTTGCATGGGCAATTACTGAATCATGCCTCACTGTAGAAAACAAAGCAGCCCTGTTCATAGGGTGGTGTGACATTTTTCTGTGGCACAACAAAACACAGATGCAAACTCTCCTGCTGCCTTTAGCTTTATTTGTGCATGCGCGAGAATCTCTTCCACAAAGGACACTCCTTGTCTAGCACAAACACGTGGAAAGAGTTGCGACCAATGTTGACACAAGTGCATGATGCCAAACTAGCCATGCATAGCGCCAACACCTTTTTTCTGAGAAAGCGGCTCTATGAGCGTCATGTATAAAAAAAAGAAACATTACAGGTAAAAAAAAAATGCTTTGTACATAATGCGACTGGACTATACCAGTGCACAGCTAGGTTTTCCCTAGGGCAGCTTGGGAGGTTATCGGCTGCAAGAAGAGGCGCAGGAGGACGGTGTTGGCACAATGCTGACGGCCTTTGAGATTTCAAACCTCATTCGAACTGGAAGGAGCTTTCAGAGGCCGTGGAAATCGCCCACATGCACCTGCCATGTCTTGGTGTCACAGTATTGATGTGCGATGCAAAACTAAGGCAAGTGCAAAAGTATGAACAACCTGCTCTTTAGACACCAAGTATTCTCGTAAATAATTATTGTTGTGACGCCCGAGAGTGGGAGCCTTTGCGCTTCCAAGGCCTTTGAGCAGCTCAAAGTGGTGCTCCTCGTTTGTGGGCTCCTTGTGAAGAAATGTCGTAGCAGGAAGAGGGGCTCCCTCTGGCCTCCTTCAGCCGCACGTCGCTGGTGCAAGGAGCATATTTTTCACGTGTGCTTTAGTGAGCCACTTGTCGTTTTCAACCAGGCATATCCAAGTTTATTGAAACAACTGCCCATTTTTTGTTTTCAGACATTGGAAATAGTACTTTGGAGATCTATTTGAAATTTTTTAATAGTGCTGTTTGATTCGAAGCGAAATTATATACAGTTAAACCTCGATATAACGAAGTCGTACTTGCGGGCGAAAATTTCGTTAAATCGAGAATTTCGTAAAATCGAGGTTTCGATTTTACAGTTAATTTAACCAGTTATTGAGGTTTAAAAACCTTGCCCATCGCTCGGAAACAACTGCTATGTAGTTACCTCTCCACTTAAACTGAAATTTGTACTAAAACTGGCCGCGAAAATTGTGTGAATTAAGAGCTTCAACACTTATGCAATGGAATTCGGATAGCCGACAGTAGTTCGTGTCATCGTAAAGCCGGTGCTTTTTCCGCGACGCCACATTAAATATGATACAGTCGAATCCCGCTACAACGAAATTGACGGGACGTGCGAAAAATTTCGTTGAAGCGAAAATTCGTTGAGGCGAAATCTGCCGCAACACACCACGGAAAGGCCAGAAAAATAGCCCCATATGCTTCCGCATCATTGGCAGCATAATACAATGTTTAGAAAAAGGAGTGACGCGCAATAACGTCATGTTTATTCGGATAACAAAGATACCAATGGTTATCTGTTCTTTCACTGCACGCGAAGAACGCGTTGCGGAGTGGGGTGAAGAAATGCAGGCGCAAAACGTATTGCTGTACAACAAGGCGTGTCCACCGAGCTGATTACTTGCAGATAGCTGCTAGGCGTTGGAAGCCCCCCTCTCACTTGTAGCAGGAGCAGTGCCGTTATCTTATCATCTGACACGGCGCGGCAGCTACTGACCTTGGCAGGTTAGGCGCGCGCGCTTGCATTTAACACAACTGCGCGCTCATGACTAAGATAGGATGACTTGGCTTCAAGACCAAACACGCAAACATGATTTTTGCTCTTGGCTATGAAGAATGGTAGACGGAAAACGGCAAGGACAGCTGCTCACAACGCATACATGACGGCGCCGCGCCAACAGCGGAGCACATTTGTGCGATTTCGACTGGATACGGATTGGCTGTAGCTCCGGCTTGGTGAACCGGGCCTGCGCCTCATGTAAAGACGGCCAGCCACATCGTTATCACCATCAAACAATGGCGTCCGCCTATGAGTTTTTTTTTTTTTTTTTTTTTGTGGCGGTGTGGCCGCACCGCGCATGTTTTCGATGAAACTAAGCGTCCTGAATGTATAAAAAGTTACATAAAGCTGGCGCTATGCTTATTTTATTGTAAAATAATTGTTCAAACCCAGCCCAAATCATTGAAAATTTCGTTGAAGCGAAAGCAAGCCTGACAAATGGTTCGTTGTGGCGAGGACTTTGTTGCATGGACTTCTATGGCTGGCTGACGGGGAATTGGAAATATTTCGTTGAAGCGGAAATTTCGTTGAAGCGGCGTTCGTTGTAGCGGGGTTCGACTGTAGCAGACTAGGTTTCCACTTTTTATTTTTTTCATTTCGGTCACTACTAAACGCCGCTGTTAGTGAATTGAACCCGCGTCCATGCCCCGTGAACTTCACCCCGGCGAGGTGCTGGTTCGAAGTTATGTCTCTTTTCGTCCGTTCAGTGGTAGGCTTAGGCGCAGCGTTGAGGGGTGCGGCGGGCCAACAGTGGAAGGGTGCTATAAAGCTTTCGAAATACTTTTTTCATGCATAAGGGCTCTGCAGTATGGGCGCGTGATGCAACCACGACACTCAAGACAAAGCCATGATTGAGAGTTGAGCGGAGTACACACGGACCGCTTCACTTTGAGGAGCAGCGCTTACGTGCTCCCGCTAAAGCGGAAAGCTTACATTAAATATCTGGCCAAATTCGATTAAGGGGGGACACTGGTCTTAAAACAATTTCTTTTAATTTTCAAGCAACCTTTGTGAAACTTGTCAGTCTTGCTGCTTTTCTCCCACTGATTTCAGATATGCGATTATTTTCTCAGTAGGTCAATTAGTTCCCAAGATAATTAGCACTAATTAGCCATTTTTAGTCATGCAATAGACAAAACAGTGTTGGTCATAAAACTGTAATCTTTATATTTTCCAATACTATGAACCCTGGTGAGTGCAATAATCGAAGCAGTTTTTTTATGCATCGCTTGGAACTAATTTTAAAGCTCGTTAAACTTTGGTGTTTGAAATGGGCACTCAAAATGGCTCCTTGCCACTGGTGCTACCAAAGTTTAATGAGCTTTAAAATTAGTTCCAAGCGATGCATAAAAAAACTGCTTCGATTATTGCACTCACCAGGGTTCATAGTATTGGAAAATATAAAGATTACAGTTTTATGACCAACACTGTTTTGTCTATTGCTTGACTAAAAATGGCTAATTAGTGCTAATTATCTTGGGAACTAATTGACCTACTGAGACCCGCCGCGGTGGCTCAGTGGCTAAGGCGTTGCGCTGCTGAGCACAAGGTCGCGGGTTCGATTCCCGGCCGCGGCGGCCGCTTTTCTGATGGAGGCGAAAAGCAAAAACGCCCGTGTGTACGAGATTTCGGCGCACGATAAAGATCCCCAGGTGGTCAAAATTAATCCGGAGCCCTCCACTACGGCGCGCCTCATCGCCTGCGTTGCGTCGGCGCGTTAAACCCCACAATCAATCAATCAATAATTGACCTACTGAGAAAATAATGGCATATCTGAAATCAGTGGGAGAAAAGCAGCAAGACTGACACGTTTTACAAAGTTCACTAGAAAATTAAAAGAGGCTGTTTTAAGACCAGTGTCCCCCCTTAAGCAATTACTTTTATGCCCGCTGAGCCCTAAGGAAACCGATTTCTCCGCATCGCAGCTGTCTAATGAACACGTTTTGACCACGTTCGGAGAGCAATTTATTGCCACCAGCACGCGATGTTCAAGCCGTAGTGAAGAAGTCCGTAAGCAGTGCTTGGTGTTTCTTGACCAGGGTGGGCTTTACGTGACGTTCGTATGCTGACAGCGCTAACAAGGCTTGCTCTTCAACATTCGCATGCGCCTGCGTGCCTCCGCAGAATGTCGATGGCATCCATCATTGCAATGGCCTTCGGTTTCACCGACACTTCCTCAGGCTCTTGTTCGGAACACTTTTCTTTCCCTTGGAGTGCTCATGCTGCTTATAAGACTCATCTAATGATGGACGAACAAAATGTTAATGTCGTTATCAGCGAGCACAACCTAGAGCAGCAGCACCGTGGGCAAGGATGCGTAGAAAAAGACATTTGAAGTAGGCTTCGGCCTTCGGCAGCCTAAGCATAGAGGGCGCTGGCGTAGGCAACGATGGAGACGTCAAAATGGTGGCCGCACTATTAAACCATCCATGACCGCTAGTGGTTTTTGAGCAGCTTCTTTCATCGCTTTTAATTGTTGTCAACCGCATTATTCACCGCTTTTCTTTCATTTTAGTCTTTTAGGAGTTAATGTGAGTACTGAATGTTTTCAATGTAGGCTCTGAGAGGCAAAATAAAACGTGCCTCGACCGGAATTTCGTTCTTCCTTTCTCGCCATGACTTCGTTAAATCGAAAGCGGCGCACGAAATTACTTCGTAAAATCGAGATAAAAATAACATAGATTTAGCAAAATTTTGATAGAAAACTTGAAAAAATTCATTATATCGTGAATTTCGTTAAATTGAGGTTCGTTATATCGAGGTTCAACTGTAGTATCATCTCATTATTCACACAGCTTCACTTAGTAAGAGAATTTACTGCGTGTGGTCAAGTTGAACTAGATTCCCTGGACCACCCTCGCACATTGGATGCACCCCAGGCAAGGAGTGGGAGGGGGGGGGGGCACGCTGCACTTCTGCCTGCACATGTTTCTCGGGTGGTGTGCGTCTGTGAGCCGACAGGGTAGCAGCCCCCAACTGGATTGGTTTGGCGCAGCAGCGCACCGGGCTTGCGCAGAGGTTGTAGGTGTGGTGCCGGTTGTTACTGTGGCCGTTCGCTTGTCGGGGGGAGCAGACACTGTCTGGGGCCCTGCGTGTGAGTGGTAGCGGGGCTGAGCTGGGTGATTTTGTTATTTCACTCTTCCCGTCATACCCCGCGCATAAAACGTCGACAGCCATCTGCCCTGTTGTGGGAGAAATGCATGCTTGTGTTCTGTATTGTGTTCTGTATAGCGCAAGTTTTCTCAGTGGTGGGGCGGTGTGTAAAGCCACCGCAAATTGTAGCTTCAGAGCAAGATAACCGTGTGCAGGAATGGGATGCATGCTCAGAACAGCGGACAGCCATGATCGAACTCCCGTTCTCCCGCTCTCTCTCTCTCTCTCTCTCTCTCTCTCTCTCTCTCTCTCTCTCTCTCTCTCTCTCTCTCTCTCTCTCTCTCTCTCTCTCTCTCTCTCTCTCTCTCTCTCTCTCTCTCTCTCTCTCTCTCTCTCTCTCTCTCTCTCTCTCTCTCTCTCCCCCGGTTCGTTGTTTTTGTTTCAACCTCTGCATTGCCCCACCATTGTTTCTTTCCGGCGTTTCCCACTCTTAGCACCTCATCTATGCTTATCAGTGTCTTCCAAAGCTGAATTGTCGCTTCGTTCCTATATTTTCCACCTTTTCTTCCATCGTCGCCACTAGGTTACAGTCTTGGCAGTTTCACAATCTCGCCTTGCCCCTCTCAATTTGCTCGGCCACGTCAAACTTCCCAGCTTACTCCGCGCGTGAGCTGTGTGGCTGGCGGGCTAACGCAGACGCCGCGGGAGGTTGGGGGGGATCAAAATAGGCATTCTTTTTTAAGAGATTTGGGGTTTCAGTGAGGAGTTTACAAATTATGCAAGAACGTGCTAAATATAGTAATTTAAATAAGCCCTTAGACTGCGTGTCGTGTGACACTGTCTACTAGGGTGGCATATACCCGTACCCTGTCCATACGATACCCCGATCATAGGACGCTTTCGCGCAGTCCCTTGAAAGTCGCAGCATCAAGGTTCCACTGTATAGTGCAGCAATTTGAGATCTCAGTGAGCACCATGGAAGAAATATCAGGGCTGACACTTTGAGAAAACAGCAGCATACAAACTTTGGTGGTTGGGCAGGACATGCAGAGCAGCCAGGGAAGGCTTACCCAGAGATGGCAAATGAAACAGGGAGCAATAGAGGGGAATAGAAATTACGACGGGAGAGGCGTTTGTCCTGCAGTGACCACCAACAGGCTGATGACACATAAGTGGTCCTCCCTGGAAGAACTTATTGCAGAAGCGCTCAGTGTGGTGGTGTCCCCTGCAGGTGCTGCTGCACTCGATAGTGCGGGACGCCCACGGACGCAAGATGAGCAAGTCGCTGGGCAACGTCATTGACCCGGTGGACGTGATCCACGGCATCTCTCTCGAGGTGGGCTCCTCGCCCCGTGCCTTGCAGCGGCAGGAGGGCGAGCGGGGGCCCGTGTGTTGCAGGAGCTGAGCGCCAAGCTGCGCGACTCCAACCTGGACCCGGCTGAGGTGGCCAAGGCCGAGCAGGGCCAGCGGGCAGACTACCCACGAGGCATCCCCGAGTGCGGCACGGACGCCATGCGCTTTGCCCTGTGCGCCTACATGTCCCAGGGTGGGTGCCTCCCTTGAGCCGGGCTCGTGAGTGGGGCTCGTGAGCACTGCACTCTCCCTCAGGCCGGGACATCAACCTGGACATCAACCGCGTGGAGGGCTACCGGCACTTCTGCAACAAGATCTGGAACGCCACTCGGTTCGCGCTCATGTCGCTCGGCGACAGCCCGGTTGCCCCATGGGAGGTGAGTTGCGTTGCCGCTAGGCGGGCCCTTTGCCCACGCTTGGCTGATCCACGCAGGGGACCCGGGTGCCCGAGGGGCCCATGGACCGCTGGATCCTGTCTCGGCTGTCGGCGGCCGCAGAGCTGTGCAATGCGGGCTTTGTTAGCTACGACTTCCCCCAGGTGACCACGGCCATCTACAACTTCTGGCTGTATGAGCTGTGCGACGTGTA